>NC_060129.1:31274243-32474243 GCF_021461395.2 Schistocerca americana | reverse complement strand
AACCGCGGTATTGACCGTATAGGCACGCTTTAACTATAGCCAACACGAGCCGTGTACCTCCTTCCTGGTGAAATGACTGGAACTGATCAGCTGTCGGACCCCCTACGTCTAATAGACGCTGCTCATGCGCGGTTGGTTACATCTTTAGGCAGGTTTAGTGACATCTCTGAACAGTCAAAGGGACTGTGTCTGTTATACGATACACACAGTCAACGTCTACCTTCAGGAGATCTGGAAACCGGGGTGATGCAAAACTTCTTTTGATGTATATGTTATACTGCATCCTTTATGATGGCGATGGACAGCATTTCCTTTTCTTCAAGAAATAAGAGGTAAATATCAGTCTGGTCAAAGGACAGTTAACATATCAATCAATGTTTATTGTTTCAGTGGTAATGGCAGCGAGAAACTGTGTAAGTGCCAATTTTGACGCTGTTGTTGAAAGTACACACTTCGAAATAATCCACATAATCCGCCCCTCTTTACAGCGCCTGTACTTAAATACCACTATAGCCTACTTAGTTCGGAGTGACTGTCTCTTAGGTAGGCGTGAAGCGAAATTGTATCTACTTTTTTTCAAATGGATATATTTTGCCTTTATTCGCGGTGAATTTGAATTAGACCCTCGTAATTGTAATGGTGCTTCCAGTCAGATCAGGATTATTTGTTGCTAAGACGTCACGTATGTTTTCGTAAGTGTGGGCTCCTAATCTAGGGCCTCGAAATAATTTTCGGAGAAAGCACTTAGTGGAATTTCGGACGATGTTTTATGCCGATCGCTGGCTTGAATTATGCATTTTCTTCAACGTCTTGCGGGTACATTGAAGTCACCACCAACTATTATTGTATGAGTGAAGTACCTGTCTGGTAACGAGACGCAACTTTCCCCCAAACCTTTCAGAAACTACTCTATCTGTGTCTGGGAGTCGAAGTGAGAATGTATCTGCGCCGCGAATGATTAAGTAGTGTTGAGAGGTTATGACGATTGGTTGTGGGTACACTTGATGTTACACGCTGTGACACTGAACCGATAATGACGACTGTTCGGTTTGCGTAGATCACGCGGGCGACAACTACGTCACCAGTCTAGTCTATGACACAGAGGTCTCCAAAAATGTCTCCGAGCACTATGGGACTTAACATCTTAGGTCATCAGTCCCCTAGAACTTAGAACTACTCAAACGTAACTAACCTAAGGACATCACACACATCCATGCCTGAGGCAGGATTCGAACTTGCGACCGTAGCGGTCGCGCGGTTCCAGACTGAAGCACCTAGAGTCGCTCGGCCACACGAGCCGGTCAGAGTTCTCTATCCAGTGTCGATGTACTGGCCAAGTAACGACGCGTTCACCTTTTAGGTGGTAGCGGCTGTAGCAAAGTAGCGATTTCACGCCTATAAGTCGTATTTGCGTAGCTGCATCACTGCGGATGTGCGACAGGAATACTCCGCGTGTTTAAGCGTGTGTGTGTGTGTGTGTGTGTGTGTGTGTGTGTGTGCCGAAAGTGCGGCTGCGAGTGCTGGCGTCATATCCCCGCTGTGACCGCGGCCGGCCAGCGGTTAGCGGTCAGCTGACAACCTGTTTGTTGTCTGAGCCGCTTCCCGCAGCCCGACTGCCGGCGTTATAATAGCACAGGGCGTGGGAGGCCAGCCACATGGCATGGCCTCCACTGTACAGACCAACTCAAGTTCGCTACAGCGCTAACAAACGGCTGTAACTAACGCATAGCGGTTCATCGATTACAGAGAGTGTAAAGGAACGTTCAGAATGAAACTCCCCGGCCGATTAAAACTGTGTGCCAGACCGGGGCTCGAACTCGAGACCTTTGCCTTAGATCACTTGCCCACGAAAGGCAAAGATCCCGAGGTCGATTCACGATCCGGCACACAGTTTTAATCGGCCAGGAAGTTTCATATCAGCGCACACTCCGCTGCA
Source organism: Schistocerca americana (assembly GCF_021461395.2). NCBI lineage: Eukaryota > Metazoa > Arthropoda > Insecta > Orthoptera > Acrididae > Schistocerca > Schistocerca americana. The sequence continues at coordinate 32,472,307 of NC_060129.1, read as the reverse complement.
GAGAGAAAATTTCATTCTGGAAAGTTCAAAATTTCCATCATTGCGCAAATGCTTTGCATCGGAAGGAGGGGAAAACTTTTGAACCAACGTCTCCCAGAACGTCGAATCCCTCGTACTGCGTGCTCTGCCACCAGGACCTCAGGGTCTGACACCCACGGATTTCTTTGCATTGGATTGTGGGAAAGACCATGTGAATGCGCGTCCTTTGCCGAAAATCATCCCAGCACCAAACGCAAATATTTACTTATGGCCTTTTGCCGAAAAGAAACCACATCACCTTGTGACATCCTGATAAGAGTTTCTCTATATTTGTTCCAAGATTTTGTGAAATCCCGACTGGTAGTCTCCAATATGCCTCAAGAGCTACGAAATATTATTTCATGTGTAGAAGAAGATGTTTAAAAAAAACCACAGTCACAATCGTTAGCCAAAAGCAGTAAATCTTTAGTTCAAGTTGATGACACGTCATGTCCAACGAGACCGATTAAAAAAGAAAAACTTGTCGATTTTGTCCATATCAAAGAAAGAGGAAAACTGTCCACAACTGCATTTGTAGCGAAATGGCAACGTGCTAAGAGCGTTCACGAAAAGTGTGAAAAACTGGTGCAATGAAAAGTAAACCTTAAATTTTCTTATAGCTTGTTCCAGGGTATTCAGTTACTTTACATTGTGACTATTACTAAGAATTAAAAGAAAAAAAAGCCGATTTAATATCAGCAACGAAACGCAAAAAATTAAAGTTGTTTCTAATAATAAATTTGTATTTATTGTTATTTCAACGTGGGTTATTTTTTACATTTATGTTATTATGTATATATACACATTAAAGAGTGATAAAAACGACGTGCAATAACGAAAAAGTGAAAAAGGGGGAGAAAAATATAGTTTAAAAGTCTAAGCGGTCTAAGAATTGATGTTTCATCTTACCACGTTTACGTGCGACACATGTTCCGAAAGACGAAAACCGAATTTCGGAAACAGGTTTCGCTGTCGTCTTTACGCATTAAGGTCTGAACAACTTTGCTACCCCAGTTAATATGACGCCTGGAAAACAGCTGCTTTAATCACCAGAATCACTATTTCTCTGTAAACAGCTTCAGTCCAATATTTCCACTTACCTTTGACTGTACTAAAAGCCACTCTGTCCACATTTTTAAAAACAAGAAATATGACACCCAAAGTACGTTTCAAAACCGGTTAAGTTTACCTGGGATCGAAAACCGATTGCGGCATTGAAAAACCGGCAACTATAAACGGATTTCCAGAATCGATTTTGAGATGTTTAAAAGACCACCCAGAAGCGGTATTGGGAAACCGCTTTACGAAATCCGGTTGCGGGATCCCCATAAAAAGGGGGTTTATATAAATGTGTTAATATCTCACATCTGATGTGAGGTTGCACTCCAGCATAATTATAAATATAATTTTGTTGGGCTGCTCACACTTGCCACATTTGATGTTACTCTTACAGATGCAGGAACGTATTGAGAGGTCGCCAGGAGGAAACGCCAACAAAAATGTGTGGGTGGGAGTGAGGCACTGAACGTCCACACTCTCGTGAGAGCGGAAACCAGAAAGCGTGGCTGCCGTTCTGAGTCTGTGTTTTATCGGCAGATACTGCCAGCGATGAAGCGAAAAGCTACACAGCAATCACACCGAGGACTGACAGGCGGATTTTTAACCTCGAAAATACGATGTAGAGTCAGCTGAACCGTCTGTTAGCTGCGTGTACGGCATCTGTTTCGAAAAGTACTAGGTGGTGCTTATCGCTATTGCTAAATTGTAATATAACATACACTATGCGATCAAAATTATCCGGATACCCATAAAAACATACTTTTTTCGTATTAGGTGCACTGAGCTGCCACATACTGCCAGGTACTCCATATCAGCGACCACAGTAGTTATTAGACATCATGAGAGAGCAGAATGGGGCGCTCCGCGGAACTCACAGACTTCGAACGTTGTCAGGTGATTGGGTGTCACGTGTGTCATACGTCTGTATGAGAGGTTTCCACACTCCTAAACATCCCTAGGCCCACTGTTCTCAATGTGGTAGTGAAGTGGAAACGTAAAGGGACACATATAGCACAAAAGCGTATAGGCCGACATCGTCTGTTGACTGACAGAGACCACCGACAGTTGAAGAGGGTCGTAAAGTGTAATAGGCAGACATCTATCCACACCGTCACACAGGAATTTCAAACTGCGTCAGGATTCACTGCAAGTACTATGGCAGGCGGGAGGTGAGAAAACTTGTATTTCGTGATCGAGCGGCTGCTCATAAGCCACACATCACGCTGGTAAACGACAAACGACGCCTCGTTTGGTGTACGGAGCGTAGTCATTGGACGATTGAACAGTGGAAAAACTTTGTGTGGGGTGACAAATCACGGTACACAACGTGGCGATCCGATGGAAGGGTGTGGGTATGTCGAATGCCCTCTGATCGTCATCTGCCAGCGTGTGTAGTGCCAACAGTAAAATTCGGAGGCGGTGGTGTTATGGTGTGGTCGTATTTTTCATGGAGGGGGCTTGCAATCCTTTTTGTTTGGCGTGGCACTATCACAGAGCAGGGCTACATTGATGTTTTAAGCACCTTCTCGCTTCCCACTGTTTAAGAGCATTTCGGGGATGCCGATTGCATCTTTCAGCACTATCGAGCACCTGCTCATAATGCACGGCATGCGGCAGAGTGGTTACACAACAATAACATCCCTTTAATGGACTGGCCTGCACAGAGTCCTGACCTGAATCCTATAGAACACCTCTGGGATGTTTTGGAACGCCGACTTGGTGCCAAGCCTCACCGACCGATCGATACCTCTCCTCAGTGCAGCACTCCGTGAAGAATGGGCAGCCATTCCCCAAGAAAGCTTCCAGCACCTGTTGGACGTATGTCTGCGAGAGCGGAAGCTGTCATCAAGGCTAAAGGTGGGCTAGCACCATACTGACTGAGTCAGTAGCGAGCCAGTGGGCGTGTTGGACCTTCCATTGAGCTACAGACCCCCTTGAAGATGTCCCCTCAGACGGGGACGAAACATTGGGAATTCACACAGAATTCATCAACCGACCACTGCATAACAGCCCGGATAATTATAATGGACATGACTGTAGTGTTGGGAATGTGAAGCAATGTTTTTGACGAGTGAATATTTTCCGAAACTCGTCTCCATCTGCTGTAAATAACGTGCTTCTGGGAGTAGTCTGACACTAACCTACAAAATTAGAACTGTGACTGGAAACGATTAACAAACGCTGTGACGCTGGAATATCCTATGTGTTTTCTGACTAAAGCGCGTCTGGTTAGTGTTGCCAGTTAAGAATTTCAGTCAAGAGGATACTATACACAACGTACGTAACTGCTGCATCCTCAAACAGTTGGTCAGTTCCCACAGTGATCGTTATCATGATTACACTCACGGATCTCGGACCGGCAGCGCGGACGACGCCACACCGACTTCGTCAGGCAAGTGATTATTCATCCGAATATACAGCATAATCTGGTAGGAAAATTTTCTCTTGTGAGAAATATCTTTGTAAAAAAAAATTATCAAATTTGCCGAAGTGTTTTTGATCGCTATTGTTACTTCTTTTTCACGTAACTGAAGCTCTCGCCATTTTTTAATATCGCTTCCAGTAAATTTCAGACTCTTCAGGCAGAATTAACTTCATTTATTCAACAACTTTCCATAAGCAATATTATATCATGTTAACTGGTAGTTCTTGGTAGAACAACACGATAATAAATGAAAAGCAGCAGTTTTCTTTCGTTCTACAGTATTACTTTTATTGTTTTTCGGCTTACAAGAGCATCTTCAGACATTTACTGAGTATTGTCACCAAAGAAGGTACAATGTCTGTGAACAACATTGTATTCTGTAGTTACATTGATAGTTGTTTCTTCTCTTAATTGGTTTGTGTATCACTCTCCATGTTTTATACCTGCTAAAGAAGCGTTGTCGAGTACTAATTTTATTTCATTTTATTCGTTTTGTTTATTCTTAGAAGCTGTTATGTAGGCGTGCCATTCCCATTTTGTGTTAACGTTTTTACTGTCTATATCATTTTTATGTATTTACTTTTCAATTTTCTACTTTTTCATTGCATCACCACCACACTGTCAAAAATTTCACTTACTGAATGTTTCTGCTTCAATCTATACTTTAGTTCCAATGTCGTTTGGTGACAATACTCAGTAAATGTCTGAGCATGGCCATGTAAGCCGAAAACCGGTTAACACAAGAAAAGTAATACTGTAAACAAAAGCAAACTGGTGGTTTTCATTTATTACCAATATTGTATTTTAGCAAATAATTTTCCTCTCGACACTGTACTCATTTTTACATTTCCGACTACTATTATTGGCAGTGACACACCCTTTTCCAGTCTATTTTCCTTCCGTCCTCACTGAATATAAATGTGCAATGTCAGTGTATGTAAGTGTTGCTCTCGCACTTTGCGTGTGGTCCAGTTTTTACGTCGTAATTTGTCTTTATTGCTGTGTGCTGATTTTCTTTTTCTTAATCCTGTAGTGTTCTGACTCGCCGCCGGGTTGAAGTCTTCTTTGAGGCCATTTAGACGAGTTTCGTGTCGGTCGTGAAATGATAATGAGGACAACGCAACATCTAGTCTCGGAGAGGAGGAAAGCCCCAAGTCGATCGAGAATCGAACCCGGGCCCTTTCGGTTGGCACTGTGGCACGGTGACCGGGAGCTACAGAGGCGGACTGTGTGTTGGGGGAACACGTGCATCGTCTACCAGTCACCACAAAGCCAGCTGGTTGCAGCGAGTCACAAAACATTAAGTGTGTTTTCACTGGTGAGGTAGCTAGAAGTCTCTGAAACACACAGGGGCGTGCTGCATAGCATGTGTTTGTACATCAGCAACAAGGGTGCAGCGGTATTCTACGCCACTGTGAGGCCTCGTCCGCTTATTAGGTAAAGATTAATGACCAGATCCCACCGTGTGGACGTAATATTTAATTGTTTCTGGCAACAGTGAATTTTCTCGGTTTCAGATTCTTCAGAGTTTTACGTACGCTAGTCCGTGTGTACATTTCATTACGGGCGTATCAGCTTTACTCGACATTCGTTAGACGGGCGCGGTCATTTCCGGTGGTGGCAATGTTACGGGGGTCCCTGTTTAGTCGGGTGTGCAGCCCCGCGGCCGGCACATTTCTCTGGGCTCGGCGACGTGCAGCCAGGCACTCGCGACTGCTACGGTAGCCTCCCGTGACGGGGAGCCAGCGTCGAGCGCGCCGCCTCCTTGCCGTCGTCTCGCCGCCGCTCGCCTCCCACGCGCGCTCGCCACAGAGGCACGCGGTCCCCAATCAGGTGCTCGTCCCAGGCACCGCATCACAACCACCTGCTAGAGTCGCTTTCTCAGCACATTTTCTGATTTGCTGCCCTCACCGTCGCAGGAATGATTTCCCCTTCGTCAGTTCTCTCTCTTTGCGTACTTCGCTTAGCGCGTCACGTGCCGGCGACGCTCCCTGGTTGCGTCATTTCGGTGGTCGGTGGTCGGAATGTTTTGAAGCATCTCCGCGCTATCCACATAAAGTGTTCAGCATCAGTCATTTTGATCAACAAATTTATTTTTGCAATAAGCCCAGCTACCTACAGTCTGTCTCACTTCAATACTAAACAAGGGCAGGCCTGGCGAACTTTATTTTTTATTTTACTTTATTATAATTATTTTTTTTTTGGTCCATCACTTGTGCACATCTTCTTCAAGCCTTTATTGGAACTTGCTCTCGCCCTAAAAACATGTGGCGAGTGTTCTTCAGGAGTGCCCCAGGGGAATGTGATAAGATCGCTGCTGTTCTGTATATACACCGTGGTCCATTGATCGTGACCAGGCCGAATATCTCACGAAATAAGCATCAAACGAAGAAACTACAAAGAACGAAACTTGTCTACCTTGAAGGGGGACACCATAGGGCGCTATGTTTGGCCCGCTAGATGGCGCTGCCGTAGGTCAAACGGACATCAACCGCGTTTTTAAAATAGGAACCCCTATTTTTATTACGTATTCGTGTAGTATGTAAAGATATATTTATTTATTTATTTATGCATTTATTTTACCTGGCAAGATTAGGGCCTTCAGGCCCTCTCTTACACCTAACCAGGCATACTCAGATTCAACAAATTTCAGTGTCTACAGAAAATTAGGACATATAACATGTTATACAGTATTAATGTTAAAGAAAAAAATAGAGATTATAAAAGTAGTACAATGGTAATTATAACAATCAAAAAATAATTATAACAATCAAGAATAATAAAAATAATAATAATAATGATAATAATAATAATAATAATGACTATGTATATGAAAGTAAACATATTTTTCTTATATGAGTGTCAGTCCTATTGCTAGTTGGGAATTTTCTCGTTATATTCTTGCAGCTTGTGAGTTATTCTCATCAAGCAGAGACACAAGACGATGGAATGGGGTGAAAGAGATATAGAAGAGGTAGATAGGTTAGAGGAAGAGAAATAGAATGGTAAAATTCGAAGCTATGATGGAGAGGAGAAAGAAAAAGATGAGGGGGGGGGGGCACAACAATGGTGGCTATACCGTCCCTAATATGTAAGTCTTAAGTTCCCTCTTGAATGTTGAGTGGTTTTGGATAAGACGCAGATCACAGGGGAGCGCGTTCCATAGTCGTATGGCTGAGATGGAGAATGACACGGAGAAAGATTTTGTGTTATGTAAAGGTACAGCCAAGATGCTAGACGTATCCGATCTGGTATTGCGGTTGTGGAATGATGATAGGTGTTTAATGTGAGAAGATAAGTATTGGGGGCACCAGTGGCTAAGAAATCGATGAAGTAAGCACATCGTGTGGAGATCGCGTGCCTTATGTGGGCGTATCCAACCTAGCTGGGAGTATGAAGGACTGATATGATCATACAACCGTATGTTGCATACGTATCTAACACAAGCATTCATCACTAGCTCGAGGCATCTCGAATTTTCATTATTTGTGCCATGTTGAACTACATCACAGTAGTAAAGATTAGGCAAGACTAGTGTTTGGACTAATTTTTGTTTAACATGGGTTGGAAATATTTTTCTAAATTTTTGAATTGCATGTAGGGAGGAGAGCGATTTCCGGCAAGCTGTGACTGTTTGTTCTTCCCAGTTTAGGTGTTCATCCAAGATTATTCCAAGGTCTTTTACTGTTTTTTGGTATGGTAGTTGGGTACCATTGAGGAGTATTTGAGGGACTGTTTCGCGAAAGTACCGACTGATTAACTTTGGATGAGATATAAGTATGACCTGGGATTTCTTGGGGTTTAGTTTCAGACCTAGGTTCTGTGCCCATCGAGAAACAGAGCAAAGATCTGCGTTCATACTCGCTACTGCGTCAGCAATGTTCTTGGGGCTTGCACTTATGTACAGTTGGATGTCGTCGGCATATAGATGGTAGTTGCAGGAGTGAATCACTGAAGAAATATCATTAATGTACAGTGAGAAGAGTAATGGACCAAGGACGGAGCCTTGGGGAACTCCAGAGCGCACGTTTTTCCATGATGACTTTTCCGACCCACAAATGACTGTTTCAAAATGGTTCAAATGGCTCTGAGCACTATGGGACTTTACAGCTCAGGTCATCAGTCCCCTAGAACTACTTAAACCTAACTAACCTAAGGACATCACACACATCCATGCCCGAGGCAGGATTCGAACCTGCTACCGTAACGGTCATGAATGTTTCAGTTGGACCACTTTTTTCGCTTTGTGATAGATGGCGCTGTAATAGACACAAACGTATAAGTACGTGGTACCACGTAACATTGCGCCAGTGTGGACGGTACTTTCTTCGTGATACATTACCCCTGTCAAAATGGACCGTTTACCAATTGCTGAAAAGGTCGATATCGTCTTGATATACATGAAACCTCCCCTTAGAAAAATTTATGAATGATTGTGCTGATAAACCCCTTACGTTATTTGATTTTCAAACAGCTGAGCAAAACTGAACGTACTTAGACATCCCTCTCTTTCCTTATTCTGATCATCGCTAAACTGACAGACAATATTTTTAGCGCAACGCAATTTGACTTTCAATAATCCCTACTTACAATTGGCTATTGTGATCAAAATGTCCAACGGGCGTGTGCAATGTATGCTGCTCGGTATCCTGAACGGCATCATCCAAGTGTGCGGTCCGTTAGCCGCATAGTTACGTTATTTACGGAAACAGGAAGTGTTCAGTCACATGTGGAACGTCAACCACGACCTGGAACAAATGATGATGCCAAAGTAGGTGTTTCAGCCGCTGTCGCGACTAATCCGCACATCAGTAGCAGACAAATTGCGCAAGAATCGGGAATCTCAAAAACGACGGTGTTGAGAATGCTACATCAACATCGATTGCTCCCGTACCGTGTTTCTATGCACTAGGAATTGCATGGCGACGACTTTGAACGTCGTGTACAGTTCTGCCACTGGGCACAAGAGAAATTACCGGACGATGACAGAATTTTTGCACGCGTTCTATTTAACGACGAAGCGACATTCACCAACAGCAGTAACGTAAACCGGCATAATATGCACTACAGGGCAACGGAAGATTCACGATGGCTGCTACAAGTGGATCATCAGAGACTTTGCCGGGTTAATGTATGGTGCGGCATTATGGGAGGAAGGATAATTGACCCCCATTTTATCGATGGCAATCTAAATGGTGCAATGTATGCTGATTTCCTACGTAATGTTCTACCGATGTTACTACAAGATATTTCACTGCATGACAGAACAGCGATGTACTTCTAACATGATGGATGTCCGGGACATAGCTCGCGTGCGGTTGAAGCGGTATTGAATAGCATATTTCATGACAGGTGGATTGGTCGTCGAAGCACCATAGCCATGGCCCGCACGTTCACCAGATCTGACGTCCACCGATTTGTTTCTGTGGGGAAAGTTGAAGGATATTTGCTATCGTGATCCACCGACAAAGCCTGACAACATGCGTCAGCGCATTGTCAATGCATGTGCGAGCATTACGCAAGGCGAACTACTCGCTGTTGACAGGAATGTCGTTACACGTATTGCCAAATCCATTGAGGTTGACGGACCTCATTTTGAGCATTTATTACGTTAATGTGGTATTTACAGGTAATCACGCTGTAACAGCATCCGTTCTCAGAAATCATAAGTTCAGAAAGGTACATGTATCACATTGCAACCAGCGAAATAAAATGTTCAAACGTACCTACGTTCTGTATTTCAATTTAAAAAACCTACTTGTTACCAAGCGTTCGTCTAAAATTGCGAGCCGTATGTCTGTGAGTATTGCAGCGCCATCTGAAACATTCATATATCTTTACGTACTACACGAATATGTAATATAAAATGGGGGTTCCTATTTAAAAAAAGCGCAGTTGACGTCCGTTTGACCTATGTCAGCGACATCTAGCGGGCCGTACGTAGCGCCATCTGGTTTCCCCCTTCAAGCTAGACAAATTTCTTTCTTTGTAGTTTCTTCGTTTGATGCTTATTTCGTGAGGTATTTGACGCGGTCACTATCAATGGACCATCCTGTATGTAAATGATTTGGCATACGCGGTGGGCAGCAAATCTGAGGTTGTTTGCTGATCATGTTGTGGTGAACAGTAATACGTCGAAGTTGTGTGACTGTAGGAAGATACAAGACGACTTAGACGAAATTTCCAGTTCATGTGGCCGCGTGGTATGAGGTGCCTTGCCACGGTTCACGCAGTTCCCCTCCCTCCTCCCTCCCATCTGGAAGTGTGTGTGTTGTCCTTGGCGTAGGTTTTTGTTTAAGTAGTGTGTGCGTCTAGGGACCGACGACCTCAACAGTTTAGTCTCGTAGCAGCTTACCACAAAATTCCAAAAATTTTCCAGGTCATGTGATACATGGTAGCTAGCCCTAAATGTGGAAAGGATATGTTAATGCATATGGGTAGGAAGATGAATCATGTAATGTTTGGATACAGTCAAGTCGTTTTGGACTCAGACAAGTCGTTTAAATATCTGAGTGTAACGTTGCGACGCTATATGAAATTGTATGAGCATGTGAGAAGTATGGTAGGGAAGGCGAATGGTTGGCAGTGCTTTATTGGGATAATTTAAGGAAAGAGTTGTTCACCTGTAAAGGTGCGACCAATTCTTGAGCACTGGAAGAGTGTTTGGGATGCGTACCACATCGGATTGAAGGGAGACATCGAAGCAGTTCAGAGGCGGGCTACTACTTTTGTTACCGGTAGGTTCGAAAAACGCGTAAGTATTGCGGAGATGCTTCAGGAATGGAAAGACGACGTTTTTTTCGAGAAACGCTACTGAGATAATTCAGAGAACCGCCGAACGACTGTCAAACGATTCTACTGCTGCCAACATACACTGCGCGTAAAAACCACGAAAATAAGACACGAGAAATCAGGGCTCATGTGGAGGCATACAGACAGTCGTTTCTCTCTCACTCTATTTGCGAGTGGGACAGGAAAGGAAATGACAAGTAGTGGAAACACGGTACCCCTGCGCCACGCACCGTATGTTGGCTTGCGGAGTATCAGACGTAAATGCAGATGTAGGCGTGCCGATAAAACGAACGGATAGTTTTGTGTGGCGGATGTGTGTGGGCAGCTGGTCCCTCCGCACGGACGAGAGGCGCCGTGCTGTGGTCAGGACGTCCTGCACAAACACTTCCGCCACGCGTGTCGTTATATAGGGCCCGTGTCCTGTGTTCCTATGTCAGTCCCAACTGCTCATCATGAATCCGGGAGACGTGGCTGCATCGCTGGTGGTTTTGCTGCTGACAAATGACAACGCGTTGTTCGATTGTGTCTGTAAACAGATCAAATTCGCCAAAGACCTGGCGGGTAGACTTCCAGTGAGTCCTGGTTTACTAGAGATCTGGAATACGTACTGTATACTTAACGGTGAGTACTTTTTTTCGTACATTATGGACCTGCATGACGTTAAGCGCTGTGCGGTTTTCCACAACTGAGAGGTGGTTTGCCTTGCACATACTGTAGCCAAGGAAGATAATACGTTCTCAACCTCACAGTAAAGGACCATCTTTAATTCTGAAAAATGCAGTTCATTTTCAACCTTTTAGGTCAATGGACTTTTTCAGCCGTTTTCGGACTGAGAAGATATCGTGTATTACTATTTCAAAAGACTGTAAATTAACCATCTACTTTCCCTTCATTCAGCCCGAAACGCTTCCCACATTTGTGAGACATGTGTAAATGAGAGGTGGCCAAATGCATTCCATATTATGAAAGCATGTTTGTGGAGAGCTTGTGTGTTTTCTTGTCAATATTGGGCGCATGATGTGTGTACTGTAATCCTACATTATTTGCAGATCGAAGGGTACAGAAATACCGGGTAATTCAAAATGAATACGACAACAACAAAAGGCAGCGATTGTTTGACGCATAGTGCTGCCTCGATAAGAATTACAGACAATGTGAAGGAACTGGCTAATAATCTGGTAATAAATCTGCAACGTAACTTTTTCAGTTTTTCGATACGACGTGTTCAATCGTAAACATGTTTTCGAGCCACTGCCGGCTCATCATCAGATGGAGGTCTTACAAGAACATTATGCCGTGGACCAAGTGTAGCTACATGCAGCGTTGATGCTGCTGGCTGGAATGACGGATATTCAGTTATCAGCGACGAAACGTTAACGAAACCGAAAGTTTGCCTACGTTTTAGGTAATTACGGTACACTGCCTTGTGGTATCTGCATCAAATCTCTTCGTATAATATACATTATTAAGTTATCTACACAGATATACACAGTATTTAGTTGCACTTGGTTTTACGCTGATTCACAGAAAGTAAACACTGCATGTTTTTAGAAAGAATATTGATATGACAGATATGACACTTTACTCCATCATGGCCTTTGACATGAGATACACTGTATTACAGCACAAATATTACTGGTATAGAATTTATATTTCAGTAAATTTTGCTAGCTGCAGGAGTGTGTTTGTATTGGCAAGGTAATTTTACACAGCGCTCATTATGAACACTCTGTTGGTCATATCAGTGACAATCTTTCAGTGCTACACATTGCTGCGAAAGAAATACAGCTGGACCTCCTTGAACAATTACAGATTTACATCCACAAACTAAAATCACCTCAGAAAATCCTAAATGAACAAACTGAATCATCACTTTTTCTTCCATAGTTTCCAGGACATCCTGGCACCAAAACAACAAAAATGAAAGTGCTAACACATATTCATCTTCCTGTATGAATTTTGTTCTCCCTGTCATGCAACAACTATGGTAATCCGTAATTTGTAAAAAGTTTTTAATTGCCCAGTAAATTGTCCACTCTATTTGTACACCTTTTGTATAACTGTTAACCCATATTACAGTTATGTTGCCAATGTGAAAACGCTCCTGCAGCTAGGAAAATTTACTGAAATGTAATATCTGTTCTGGTGATATTTGTACTGTAATAGAATGTATTTCATTCCATGTCCACGATGCAGTAAAGTGTCATATATATGATATCAATATTCTTTGTGAAAGCATCCACTGTTTACTTTCTGTGAATCAGTGTAAAACCAGGTGCGGGTGAATACTGTGTATATTTGTGTAGTTAGCATAATAAGTGCCTTATAGGAAGATATTTGATAAGGATACCACAAGGCAGTGCGCCGGCTGAAGTGGCCGAGCGGTTCTAGGCGCTACAGTCTGGAGCCGAGTGACCGCTAAGGTCGCAGGTTCGAATCCTGCCTCGGGCATGGATGTGTGTGATGTCCTTAGGTTAGTTAGGTTTAATTAGTTCTCAGTTCTAGGCGACTGATGACCTCAGAAATTAAGTCGCAAAGTGCTCAGAGCCATTTGAGCCATTTTTGAACCACAAGGCAGTGCACTGTAACTACCTAAAACGGAACAAACTTTCGGTTTCGTAAACGTTTCGTCACCGATTACTGAATATCCGTCATTCCAGCCAGCAGCATCAACGCTGCATGTAGCTACACTTGGTCCACGGCATAATGTTCTTGTAAGACCTCCATCTGATGATGAGCCGGCAGTGGCTCGAAAACATGTTTACGGTTGAACATATCGTATCAAGAAACTGAAAGAAAACGACTGGTTGCATAATTATTACCAGATAAATCGCCAATTTTAATCACAGTCGCAGTTCGTCATCCACAATGGATTACTGGAAATGTAAAGGAATTTGGGTAGTCCAGAAAGTATATCCAATCGGAAGATAGTGCGTATGCCGTGGTACATTACACGAAAACTCGGCTTCATATGTGAAAATGGTGGGGGACATTCTTCCAATCGGCTTCCTGTTGTCATAGCGCAGCTATGCAGCTAAGCTCCTCCCAATGGCCACAACATCCGCAGGTGGCAGCGTCGTTTTGAAGGAACAGGGTGTTTGTGCGAAAAGAAAGAAGAACCGGCGGTCGTCAGAGGATCGTCGTTTAGGTCAGAGGCGGGAGCGAATCAGCTGAGTGGTCAGCGCTGCAGCTCAGGCAGGGAAACGAGCAGAGTGTGCGCTCCGGGGAAGTTAGCCTCGTACAGCTTGCCGTAACAGGCGGGGAAGCGAGGCGTATCGAATCAGGTGCAAACTTGTGACATTGCTGTGGTGTCTAATGTCTCGTTCTTTTCAGTGCATCAGATTGAGGTGCTAAAGAAATAGTTTCATTATATTCGCTCAGTAGCTCGGTACGGGCTTTTGTTAAAGTTTCGAGAATATACCTTCACTGAAGAGTCAAGCAGTATATTGCTCCCTCCTACGTATGTCTCGCGAAGAGACCATGAGGATAAAATCAGAGAGATTAGAGCCTACACAGATGCATACCGACAATCCTTCTTTCCACGAACAATACGATACTGGAATAGAAGGGAGAACCGATAGAGGTATTCAGGGTACCCTCCGCCACACACCGTCTGGTGGTTTGCGGAGTATGGATATAGATGTAGATGTAGATATTCCTTTCACTGGATAACGCGTAGGAAAGCGAAGTAATTACTTTGACATCTGACAGCTAAATACTCCTTTGACTACTGCCTATATTCATGGAAGTACAGTAGACCGACAAGAAAGCTTATTTAGAACACTGCTCAAGCAACGAAAGACAAATTAAATTCAGCGCTTCAGTGTAGAAAGTCGCTTTACCGCAGTGCTCTGACTAGCCACTTCAATTGCACAGCGCACTGCACCGTGACGTAGAGCACTCAGCCAGGTGCAGTGCCGGGCTGCTCTTGAGCCCTGACTGCGCACACCCCCATCCCATCTTTACAGCACAAACTATCAGACTGACCTGTGGTTTGGATTTTGGCTGTTGTCCATTTGACCAAGAGGAGTCACATGTAGCACGTGTTATATACGTTAACTTGTTCTGAACTTTTCTTTTATATTCTGTTCAGTTCTTATCGCTGTATCGTTATGCGTCATATAACTATAGCCGTTCGTCATCGCTGTATTCACTATGAAATGCCGATACAGCGAGGTACGTGCAACCTGCGGGCGAGGCTCGCTTGTTCAGGAGGCATCGCCTGCCTGCAGCCACTCACAAAGCCTGGCGAATACCTGCAGAAGGGGATACTTAATTTCATAACTAAAGCCATATATATTAATAACAGCAATTCATTTTTGTGATAGTAAATGACAGGCAAAGTTTCTCAGTCATTGGCTACAATTGTGACGTTATTCCAATTCCGTGATCTTAAAGTTTAGCTTAACAAAACGTCAGGGACAGAGTTTCCCGAGACTATACGAGAAGGTACGAAGTAGTCCGAAATTACGTACACTGAGACAAGAAAACGATGCGTGTCCGTTATGTAACGGGGGGGTAGGGTGGCAAACGGGCCGACTTGGAGTAGGAAAGGAGCCACAGGTATAAAACTCTAGAATTTTCCAAATCTACACTACTGGCCATTATAATTGCTACACCACGAAGATGACATGCTACAGACGCGAAATTTTACCGACAAGAAGAAGATGCTGTGATATGCAAATGATTAGCTTTTAAGAGCATCCACACAAGGTTTGCGCCGGTGGCAACACCTACAACGTGCTAATATGAGTAAAGTTTCCAGCCTATTTCTCATACACAAACAACAAATTGGTTCAAATGGTTCTGAGCACTATGGGACTCAACTGCTGAGGTCATTAGACCCGTAGAACTTAGAACTAGTTAAACCTAACTAACCTAAGGACATCACAAACATCCATGCCCGAGGCAGGATTCGAACCTGCGACCGTAGCGGTCCTGCGGTTCCAGACTGCAGCGCCTTTAACCGCACGGCCACTTCGGCCGGCACACAAACAACAGTTCTCCGGCGTTGCCTGGTGAAACGTTGCTGCGATGCCTCGTGCACGTATGGCAAAACGTCATTTTTTCGGATGAATCCAAGTTCTGATTACAGCACCATGATGGTCGCATCCGTGTTTGGCGACATCGCCGTGAACGCACATTGGAAGCGTGTATTCGTCATCGCCATACTGGTGTATCACCTTGCGTAATGGTATGGGGTGCCATTGGTTACACGTCTCGGTCACCTCTTGTTCGCATTGACGGCACTTTCAACAGTGGACGTTACATTTCAGATGTATTACGACCCGTAGCTCTACCCTTCATTCGCTCCCTGCGAAACCCTACATTTCAGCAGGATAATGTACGACCGCATGTTGTAGGTCCTGTACGGGCCTTTCTGGATATAGAAAATGTTCGACTGCTGTCCTGGCCAGCATATTCTCCAGATCTTTCACCAACTGAAAACGTCTGGTCAATGGTGGCCGAGCAACTGGCTCGTCACAATACGCCAGTCACTACTCTTGATGAACTGTGGTATCGTGTGGAAGCTGCATGGGCTACTGCACCTGTACACGCCATCCAAGCTCTGTTTGAGTCAATGCCCAGGCGTATCAAGGCCGTTATTACGGCCAGAGGTGGTTGTTCTGGGTACTGATTTCTCAGGATCTATGCACCCAAATTGCGTGAAAATGTAATCACATGTCAGTTCTAGTAGAAAATATTTGTCCAGTGAATACTCGTTTATCATCTGCATTTCTTCTTGGTGTAGCAGTTTTAATGGCCAGTAGTGTATTAAAAACTGTGGTAAAAATTGAGATAATTAACTACAATATTTGCGCTTTTTCTAAACATGAATTTTAAAATCTAACAGCTCTTTCATTTTTTGATAAATTAAATGAATTGTACACTTTCATACACCTGCAAGTATGGTTTGTATGCTGTGCAAAATTAATGGAAGAATCTCTCTTACTTATGAAGAAAAGTGTACCTATCGCAACAAATACAGCCAATAGGAAGTGAAAAAATGATTAAATTTCACAGGTAAAAAAAATTATTATGTTATGTTTTTGAACTTCCACTGCTATCACTGTGAATCCTGAATCCTTCCTGGTCATGCTGACAAGTTTTATAAATTTATTTGTAAAATTATAGACAGTGGAAATAAAAATATCCTGCAGTGCCCTTCCTGCTTCACGTCGGCCTGTGTGACGTGTCCTTTCCCCTTAATGAGGTCGTAACTCCGAGAAAAACATTGGCAGGCAATAATGAGGGAGCTCAAGTATGTGTCGTTCCAGGAGGTGACAGTTGGTGTGGAGGCGCGCAGGGAGTCGCTGGCCGCTGCTGGACGTTTACTGGAGCCGCGGAGACCCTCAGTGGCTGCCGCTGCGCTGGGAGGCAGGCAGGTGTCAGGTAGAGATGGGCAAACTCGTTCATCCTTGGGAACTAGTTCACTGCTGATCGTTCTTTTTTGGGAACCGTTCATTTTTACTCGTTCACCGTTCATTTGTAATTGGTATATGGTTCTTATGAAAAACTGAAAACTAGTAGTGTAGGTGACTGAAGGATGGAGGACACCAAGAGGGGACACTTGCCTCCCCCCTGGAGTATAGAGTCTTTATTCATTACAGAATTCTTACACACGTTTAGAAGTTATTTCTGCGATTCTGCAGAACCTCTCTTTTAGCCAACCGTAGCCTTGTGTGGCTGATCGCAGGGAAATAATAGAGGGTGGCGCAAGGAAAACCGGCCCCGAGTACAGACTGCTCACCAATTACGGACGATGCGTTGCCCATTACGAGCAGATATAACAAACAGACAAACATGTAATAATTAGGCAGTGAAGAAATAACAAGCTAATGCAAGCAACAATTGCGAAACAATCGATGACGATGTGTAGAGAGCTGGAGAAGAGAACATGAAAATCTCACGCGACGAGCATGGGCTATAGCTCATGTAGTCTTCTAAACCTGTTAATATACCACAAGAGTCTTGTATAAAATTCTTCGTTTAGACTTCCACTACATAGCTATGCTACGTTGTATTCAATAATCGTTTACACCCTATATGTACTTCACGTTGTCTCTGAGTTCATAGGCGAAGTTGAGACTTTATGGAAACGTAAAATAAAATGTGGTTTTCTCATACTTGCGTCACACGCTTAGAAAAAAATTAGGTTTTTATGTTGCTTTATTAAAGTTAATGCAGCAGTAATAAAGCGCAGTAATAAAGTTTTTGGTTTGAAAGCCCATTCTTAACAAATGTTTTTGAGATAATAAGTAAATACGATTTTATGGCAACCTATGTCTTTCCAAATAGAGAGGCACCGGTCTTCCTACTGAGCCAAAATGACCCACAACCCACTTTTTTTTCAAAGAAAACAAACTAGCAGGTAATGCAAATTGCAAACAACCACACTTAGAAATAATTGGAGCCTTCCTAAATGTGATGTTTTGTATATGAAAGATACACGAATATCGTTTTATATGAATTTTCTTACACTAAAAATTAAGCAAATTATTGAAAGTTAGCTGCTAAATCAAGTCGATGAAACCAAAAAACATATGAATAAGAAAAAAAAACTTGCGTTGTTATAAGTATGTCTTCTGCTGTTCATCGATATAATGAAGTGAGCTGATATGCCCTTTTGTTACCTGAAAAGACTTACCTATTAGATACAACGTAATTTTTATGTAATTTACGTAACTATAAAATACTTTTTGATTACCGGTCGTGGACGCTGAATAGCCAGAACGAAGTGCAAGAACAGTTTGGAACACATTTAAAATAGGCGAGCGCAGTGAACGAAACGAGCAACTGGATTCTGAACTAACTAAGACCAGTCGGCAGTGGAACTGAGACAGGTGGTCATGCGAAGAACGGCGAGTGCGGCCGAGGGAGATCGAGACCGAGACGAGCACGCGACCGAGGCTGGAACGAGAACTGCCGAAGTGACCGCCGCGACCGAAGTGAATTATGAAGCGATCGTTCCTTGGAATTCGTTCCTTGGTCCTTTCGTTCATCTTGGTGAACCGTTCCTTCGCGCCCGTTCGTTCGCGAACTACCCGTCTCTAGTGTCAGGCCAGCCGCGAGCAGCAGTTCGAGTGGCTCACAGAGAGCCAGGCGTCGCAGTGGCGTCCCCCACGTGAACACGAGAGTGTCTCTCCCCGAGCAAATTGCAATGTTTCACGTACGCGTGTTCATGCATCTGATTCGTCAGCTCACATACTCCATCTCACCAATGAAATCATTTTACAACAAGTGCATTTTTTACTTGAAAAAATCTCTTTGTGATTGGCCGAGTACATTGCGCGTCGCCGTGGAGGGACTCGTTTTGGGCAATCGTGAACTTCACAACTGACAGATCCCGCGTTACTTGTGGCTGTGCACTTTTTGCTGCATGGAGAGCTCGCGATCCGATTTGGTAACAACAGTGACTGTCCAATTATCTGTCCGTCTGTTATTTGATACATACTGTGTTGGAAAGTCAACGTACCCGAACAGAATGCACTCCTCCATGCGAACCACCTTTGATTCTGGAAAACATAGACTTACGCTTTTCACATGTGTCATGCCAAAGGCCACATTGAAGGGAATCAGGTAGTGTATTTTTATTGATTTTCGAATATAAGTTGACTAATTATGCTTACTAAATGGATTATCAAATGGGACATCAAATGAATTTTTTTTACTTGATTCTGGTAGAGATGGCATGACATGGAAAGAGGGTGGTCTGACAGATGTACAGGTAACCACAGCGAGTTAAGTTGGAACCCTTACTTTAAAGTGTTGTATGTCAATTACCCCGGAAGAAAATATTAACAGTGACCTCAAGTGATGATTTCATCTGTGAAAAAAATGTGCACTAATGTCCAGACAGGTACTGATGCCATCTGTACATAGTCCAAAGAATGTCAACTTACTTCAAATGTTAACAAACAAACAAAATCGTGCACTTTACAAATTGTATCAGCCAGCAGGTACAAACACCTTGGTGTAACTATTCCTAAGTCGAACAATGAAATACGCAGAATGAGAGACGGAGCACGTGTTAGACTGGATCATTGGTAGAACACTGGGGAAATGAAATCAGTGCATGTATACGAGCTTGCTTACAGAACGGCTGTGTGACCCATTCCAGAGTATTGCTCAAGTGTATGCAGTCCATGTTAAATAGCACTAAAAGGGAGTATCGAATGTAGATATACATATACAAATGGTCTCAGGCTTCTCTGATTCATAGAAGCGTCATGGGAAAGTTGTAAAACCAGCCAGAGAGTGGATGTCAGCCTACAAAGTATCAAGAACGGGCATTAAGCAAGGAGGCAACACTTGTACTACAGCCTCTTACCTATCTCCCCCTGAGGGCGTTTGAAGACGAGATTCGACCAATCAATGCATGCACAGAGTAACTTTAGAAGACATTCTTTCCGGTCTCTCAGCAATCAGTGACTAGATGCTTACAGCGAGTGAGAGATTTGGAACAAGTTCTACTCAGGGTAACGGCCTTGTGCCTTGAGGTACATCATGGCACGATGAGCAACGTGCAGTCTCGAGTTTTTTTGTTGAAAGATAACGCCACAGAGATCCTGAAGACATAACAGAGACACAAGTCTTAAGAACTGAGAAATGTAGTGGCCGGGGTCCACGCTACCGGCTCTACACTGCGTACCAAATGACAGTCGACACAACGACGGCAAGTGCCACCTGGGCCCTTTGCTCTTCTTGGAGCCTCCATACCTTGCTTGATACGTCCACAGTTACGCTATGATCAGAACAGGGACTCACCTGAAAAGATGATGTGATGCTACTCCTGTGTCTGATGTTGTCATCAACCACACCATTGTCAGCTTCAATCCAAGACGCAACAATGGTGTTAACAACCACCTCAGTTGTTAATCATTTGTCTGTCTAAGCATGTAGTACACACCATGTCATGTGTCATTTCTTGGTTACTGCTTTCACAGTCTTGCGATTTCAGTGATGAGCAGTGCTGATGCAGATTGAAAGCTGAAGACAGCTTCTCCGAGCAGTCAGTGTGCAGACCGTAAGGTGACTGAAACACGTTTTGCAGATGATTACCAGCTGTTCGAAACGTGCGATAACCTCAACCAGTCCTTCCCCACATTGCCAGCTGTTGGACGCCTGGTACCGACCACCTGGGACTTCAGACCTTTCCGGTACGCAGACGAGGTGAAGTGCGGCTTCGTCACAGAGGAGATTCGTGGCCTGACGGTGGACGCAGCCGTGCAATTCTCGAGGGAGCTCAGCTGCCACATCGCTGCCAACTGCATTGACTCCTACTCTGTACAGGGGTACGTACGCCACTGAAGGCCACAACCACTAATCGTTCATCTAATCCTTTGCTCCTCTTCTTAAATTTTTGCACATATTATCTTCTGCTTTTCGTTTTGTCCGCCGCTAATCTCCATCAGTAACCACACTGAACGACACGGTCAGCTCCTAGGAGGCAGCATGCTAGTACCTTCAGAACCTATTCTGATCTCAATAATGGCCTCAACTAGACGACCAAGAGAGTCCATTATATAATGGCCTCAGCTAGACGAGCAGATAGTCCACTACTTTCTTCAGGTGTGGCCTGTACAGCTGAAGTCTTCATTGATGATTAGATCCTGTAGAGCTACCATCCTGCGAGAATGTTGATCGCCACGTTTCACACACCGGCACAATACTCCCACATCGTTTATATGAGTTAAAGATAAGACGGTTGAGTGGGTGAACCCAAGTGTGATACACCACCTCAGTTTTCGTGAAATATGCACGTATGTGTAGAGCCCTGTGAATACGGCTTTTGTGATCTTGTAAGATTGAAGTGTATACAGAATACTCGTCATGAACGTGATAGGGAAACACTCATTGATTCTCTTGCAATTAGTCTGGTTCAGATTCGTGGAAACCTGAATGAGTGGAACCAAGTGGTGGTACAGAAAACACCCTCCTAACAACACAGAACCATCTCTGACTTGAACTACACCATCTACACAATGCATGCTAAGTGCCTCACTGCACCGTCGGAGGATTTGCAAAGAAGCAAAATCGACACTTGTTGGCGCCCGCAATCAACCGCTGTCCACTTTCTGTGTTGTTTGGCCCACTGAACACGTGCAGGTCTACGTACCGGTGCGAGCAACAGCCTTTTGCTACATAACTGACTGCAGATCTCTAATCTATGCAGTTCTCTCGAACAAAGAACCACTTGAGTGCAAGGTCATAAGTTCAGTCGTTCTGAAGGCGTTGTGTTAACAATTATGACAGCAAAAATATTATGTGCTAATGATTCGCCATGCTCATCAGGAGGGCTACAGAAAATATGTGCCCAGGAGGCCTAGATATCAACTACCTAGGGATATATGTATTACACTTCACAAAATGGACATTGTTGACATTCAAGAAATGTTCAATAGAAACCATTAACTTGGACCATGAATACCAAATGAAAAATTCCACGCCATACTGATCACAAAGGTTCGCACCATCAAGGTCGAAGGCGTACGCCTTCGGAGTTACAAATCGTGCAGGACGTTCAGGTAGGTATCCACTCTTGAAGAATGCGTATAGAATAACATTGATGTAACGGGGTGACGGGAACTGAAGGAATGTGAATTTCATGCACCTGAATGCAGAACAGTATGTCTTGGAGTTTATCGTGAAACTATCTATCCTTTAAGGCGCAGCTGCAGGTAGTGCGATAATATGTATTATAATCACTGGAGAGACAAACATCCAGAGGCTGAATTTGTTCAGCGGTTCCAGGTGGTATGAATTGCAACGTCATACACTTTTCAGGAGGGATAGTTTGCTCTAAACGAGTATGATGTTTGTACGCACACTGGGAATCAAGTTATTTTGACCAGCTATTGGCCAAAAGCAGTGTTGATACCATAGTTGTAGTTCCCTTATGACAATTTTCCCACACTTGTTTGCTGTGGCGCGAATATTCCCTCCTCCCCTTATAAGATCATACACACACGAAAGAATCGTAGTGGGCAGAAGACCTCCAACTTCTATCAGCACAATAAATAGCTTTCCAACGGATTTACAATCCAGATTAACAGTCGGCATGCGTTAAGGTCTTGACGTTAGTTGATCTTTATACAGCTCTCTTGGTACCTCTGATTTCCAAGGTTTGTTCCATGTGGATTTCCTATTCAAATCCTGATTGATCGGAGTGGAATACAAATTTCTTTTTGAACAATGGGGTAAGTTTGTTTACGTCATTTGGAAATTTTTAAGACTATTAAACAGTTTGTTCTGCATCGAAATTGACGCTTTGTTTGAAATTTCGCTGTCTTATGTCTTCCAGTACTGTATCGCTGTTTGAAGCTATACATTCACTGCTTCCCTTGGAAACACTGTAATCTAGTCGCACGCAATTTGATGTGCATAACATAGTAGTTCAGCATCATGCACATCCGTAAATTATACCTAGCATCCCTGAAAAGTTCAAACACCAGTTTTTATCCTGTGTTGAATATCCTTAGTTTTCCTGATACCCTACACGTCCACATTGCTGTGGACCAATTCGAAATTTTAATAATCATTCTTTTACTGTTCTGCAGCTTCTCTTCCAGATATCTAATTATGTTTAGTGTTCGGTCCTTGGACAGCGATTGTCCTTTACTATGTTTCTCTAGAGACGAGATTTGTGGCTCTCTGTCCGACAAAACTGATAAACTACATCGCTCGACGCCTGTCTCAATATCGCTTTCACTTGTTACGTACATATTGTCAGCATGGTACTCCTCATGTACGTTCTCCATACAGTAGAGCTTAAAAGACACAACATATGCCACTGGCTCATCTTTCAGAAACGCTAATATAACTTCGACAACCGTTGTTCTGGATTTAATGCAGTATTTGCTTTGTTTAGTGTTGCTATTGTTTTGCTTTGTATCAACACTACTAGCACTGTAGCACCACTGTGAGTTACTCGTAATGTAAGTAGTTGAAATCCGTGCTTACCATTGGATACCTCCAGTTCCGCCCCATGTTGCCATTAGGAGCCACTCTTTTGGTTGCTTTGCAGACGATATGTAGGGCGTCGACTTCACAGTAAATGGGTTCCTTGTGATGACATCGCTAACGGATTTCGGCGTATCTGGGTTCACTGATAGCAGCAATTCCTGTAATGATGAAACATATTCTCGCTGACTCATTCTGCCTGCTGGAGAAAGATGTTTACAAGGAGGGCAACGTTCTCGTCCATTACCATAGTGGAAGACAAGACCATCGCCACAAGGTTGTCGCTATGGATGAGCATCAGGCTGGAGGAATCTCTCCCGGGACTGCACAGTACTCAATTTGTTATCGAAATTGATGTGAGGCAGCAGACATACCAGCCCAAAATATGTGTCACCCATCCCCCAGATAAACTGCTATGATTGCATGCCTGACACCTGCATTGTTACCAAGTCCTCACAGTGAGCAGTGCCACATACCCGTACATGATACCAGTCCAATATATGGCTGAACACGTGAATCTGCATGGGTAAGACCTACACTTGAACCTTGTGACCACCACACTTCTCTACAGCGATCGCCAGTCACCACACAATACCTGTACTTGCCAGTGAACCCGATTCCCTAGACTGAGATTCGGTTCCAAGAGCTCCTTAACCCAGTATTTTCGCATACCGAGTCTTGCAGATTTCGGACTATTATTCACAATGGACGCCTTTGGGATAAATCTATTGTATGGAGTTGCGTATGTACTGTCTGGGTCGATGTAGCCCTCCAAGTTGACAACGCATGTGGTGAGTACTGCTGCAAATAGAGACACCATCCAAACCCAGGTTAATCACTGGACAGCGTTCCCTCTTTACGACGAAAGGCTTCATGGCATTAATGTGCTACTAGATGGGATCAAAATTTCCTATAGCTGCTTTTCTAAATATCTAGGTGGCTCCCCCTTATTTGTCACTATCATTTATGGAGCAGCACATCAACGTGTCAAACAACGTTGGGTCAATAGCAAAGCTGCTGCACCAAATATCCAGGAAACAACAGGCGAGCAAATGCAGGCACACTACACAGTGCTGCAATTTCACTTGTGTACTCAGCTTCTCAATACTTCGCCCTTGCATGGAAAACAGTGCACATACAAATGGAACAGAATGGGCCTGCCACTACCATTAATGGCACTCCCAGATCCACTCCCATTCAGTGTCTGTCAGTCTGTTCCGTCGAACGTTGCAATAGTGGGCGGAGGAGAAGATACTTGGACATACTGCAGAGAACTCGCCCCACTCTGTATTTTTAAGGTAGCAACGGAGTGGCTGCGTGCCAACATGGTTGGCGGGCAAGTGGCAGCCAGCTTCTGTGGTCTAACGTGGAGGAGGAGGAGGAGGAGGCGCTGCTTGGCGATTAAAAGCGCCGGTGCGCACCTGTCACGGTCGCCAGCCGAAAACTCGATGACAGTGTGGCCACACGGTGGTGTGGCTGTCGACTTCGGCAGACTTGCACATGAAAAGAACACACCATGCCTCACTTCACGCCTGACTTTTGCCACGATCTCACCATGATGGATTTCCACACACACACACACACACACACACACACACACACATATATATATGTATATACACACACACACACACAGATATATATATATATATATATATATATATATATATATATATATGTGTGTGTGTGTGTGTGTGTGTGTGTGTGTGTGTGTGTGTGTGTGTCTGACAGCATCTGTCACATCAGATGTTAAGCGAATCTATCTTGTCACTGTAGTGGATGTATTCAAATACAGAGATGTGTGAACAGGCAGAATATGAAGCTGCAGTCGGCAACAGCTATATAAAACAAGTGTCTAGCGCAGTTGTTAGATCAGTTACTGATGCTACAGTGGATGCTTATCAAGATTCCGAACGTTTGAGTTTGAACGTGGTGTCACAGTTGGCACACAAGCGATGGGACACAGCATCTCTGAGGTAGGGATGTAGTTCGGATTTTCCCATATGACCATTTCATGAGTGTACAATGAATATCAGTAATCTGGCAAAACATGAAATCTAGAGCATTGCTGTAGCCGGAAAATGATCCTGAAAGAATGGGACCAACGACGACTGAAGAGAATTGTTCAATGTGCAACCCTTCCTCAGCTGCTGCAGATTATATTGCTGGGCCAACAAGTGTCAGTGTGCAAACCATTCAACACAAAGCAATACGCCTCGCCTGGGCCCGTCAACACCGACGTTGGACTGTTGATGAGTAGAAAGAGGTTGCCTAGTCGGACGATTCTCATTTCAAATTGTATCGAGCAGATGGATGTGTACAGGTATGGAGACAACCTCAAAAAATGCTTGGACCCTCCATGTCAGCAGGGGACTGTTCAAGTTGGTGGAGGCTCTGTGATGGTGTGGGGCACATGCAGTTGGAGTGATATGGGATCCCTGCTATGTCTAGCTACGACTCTGACAGGTGACACATATGTAAGCATCGTATCAGATCACCTGCACATACTCGTGTCCATTGTGTCTTCTGATGGACTTGGGCAATTCCAGCAGGACAATGCAACAACACCCCAAACGTCCAGAATTGCTACAAAGTGGCTCCAGGAACACTCTTCCGAGTGTAGTTGCAATGTGCTGTTCAGAAGAGATACCCAACCTCTTGTACTCTTACAGATCTGTGAAAAGCCCTGTAGGACTCTTGGTGTCAGTTCGCACCAGCACCACTTCAGACATTAGTTGAGTTGTGCCCCATTGTGTTGTGGCACTTCTGTGTGCTCGCGGGTTCCCTACACAATATTAGCCAGGTGTACCAGTTTCTTTGGCTCCTAAGTGTATATGCTCCTCCGATTCCATGGTTAAATCTTCTTTTGCTTTTACTTAAACCGTTTCTTGGATAGGGTCGCTACACACCACAGTTTACGGTGAATGCTTCAGCAGCAATACGGAAATAAGTAACGACAAATCGCTACATCTTCCATATGTCTCAATATCAGCATATATAATTTATAACTGCCATCAGAACTATTGAAAATATGTTTATAAGTGTAATAAAGTGATCCCCTGATGCCTGATTTCATACACAGACATGTTTTCTGTCTACAGCTCCAATAACATGAGGAGAGTTTGAAGGCTCTGTCGTCGGTTGGGGACGGCATTCCCCTTTGATGTTGATCCATATCACTTTGCAAACTTGTTGCACTGTTTCACGGACTACAGCTATTCCCAACTGACATCCATAGTGAAAACCAGCATGAGAGCATCTAGAAGCCAGGTAGTTAAAACATAAAATACATATCTATACCTACTTCAATCAGCTTCTGTTAGTTGTAGGCGTTGTTGCAAGAAGTAAGACTTATGAGACCTTGAATTCAACTGAAATAGCGCAGGAAGACACAAGAGGTACTGAAGAACCAAATGAGACTTGGATATTAAAGCCCTTAAGGCTGAAGAAGACAAAGGAACTGTGAACAGTGAAATATAGCTTGTAGGGGTATGGAAAAAAATTCTGGCAAAAAATTATGATGATCCAGTCTGTTACTTTCTGTTGTCTTTGCTGAACCATTAAAAAAAAGTACCTGACAGTAACGCAGTAACCAAAATTAATATTATGAAAGTCATCACGGATGCTTCTTGTCAGCTCAATCCGCCACTCTGGATCCATCCTGGAACACCAATTTCATTAGTACCGTCCAGCCATCCACTAGCTGTACAAATACATATGAAAATGTGCCAAATGTGGCGTCTCCAGAGACTTTATCTCACACATCAGATCATTCCCAAGAAGTGACCGTTATGAACTGTTTAACATTCGTAATAATATAAGCAATTAGTCATTATCATTTCCATTGGGCCCACTGCAACGTGGGGTCAGCCTAGTTGGTATGGATCTGGCGGTGTCAGAGGGCGTCCAGATGCCCTTCCTATCGCCACCCAGTATCCCCCTGGGTCAGAATTAATGTACTGGAGTTGTCTGCATCTAGTGTAAGCCATGAAATCGTGCCGACATTCCTCAAATGTCTGCGTGTCGTGGGACGTGGGAACCAGCCCAGTATTCACCCAGTGGGATGTAGAAAGCCGCCTAAAAACCACGACCAGGCTGGCTGGGACAGCGGCCCTCGTCGGTAATCCGCCAGACAGATTCGATCTGGGCCCGGTGCGTTTACCCGAGTCGAGGAAGCAGCACATTAGCGCCCTCAGCTAACTTGGTAGGTGCATATGTAAACAACAAATATTAAGCTAAAATGAAATTTGTGTATTACTGATCCATGAATATAGTTATATGAAACCTGATGATATTAAATTATTTAAATAAGATACGAACAAGCTTACGTGATTGTTACGAGTAGCTTCCTTCAGGGTTATATATGATCGCATTTTCGCTGTCGTTCCAGGTGTACCAGTTTCTTTGCCTCTTCAGTGTATATGCTCTGCTGAGCCCATGGTTACATCTTCTTTTGCTTTTACTTAAAGCATTTCCTGTATAAAATTAATTAGTCGAAGCAAGATGCTGACATTCTAGTGCAGTTAAAAAATGTATTCACATGTACACTTAACTCCTTGTACGGTCTCCATTGGTATTTCTCTTATCCGGGAAAGGGTGCCCCGAGTGTATGTGTTTTCTGCCTCTGCGGTGCCTTTCTTTCTTCAAATGGCGTACAAAGAGCCAAGTAGCCACAGCACCTTCTGCAGACACTTACAATTATTGTTTCCCGCAGGCTGAATATACAAACTGCGCCCATCTGCATATTCTGTGCTCAGAACAATCCACTGACCTGGTCCACACACCGCGGCATTCGGCGGGCCATTGCGTTGTGGCCCTTAAAGGTGGCCTGGAGGACTTTCGTGAAGTGACACCAAGTGACGCGCTCTGGTTGGCAAATTTAAAATTAACCTGCAAGTACACTTTGTACGTGCGTCTGTGTGTCCTGTAAATCCATACGATATTAATGGCCCTCCTTTGAAAGATCGTATCCTTGTTCTAACAATTGTGCACGAATATGTGTGCAGGATTTTTTGAGTTTCAATGGAATGCGTCGCCAGAGTCGTATGGCACCAGAAATTTATGTCGGAAGGAGGCATTCTGATACCCTGATTCAACTCTGAAGACCTAGGAAATATGGTCCAGTTCCAGGATTTCATTTGTTACGCTGTGTGACTCCGTTTCATTTCGTAAGGTCGAACGACGCGGAATGGAACCTGACGACGCTGGCAGCTTACTCTCTGTCTGATGCTATCATCTGGGAGTCACTGGACGCCGTTCAGCGCATCACAGAGGCGATGCGTGCCAGGGAAATGTGTTATCTCCGACATCCAATCAACTTGCCTCATCAGTATTTCAAACTACCTGGTGAGTCTCTTATTTGTATGTTTGTTATTGTTGACTTAGGCTTTAATATTCTCGTTAAGGTATGCTACCAAGAAAATTTTCGTTTAAGGCAGTGAACTCGTAGATGAGGGGGCAGTGCAGGAGCTGTAACTGCGTCCTGATCAGCAACAAACTCAGAATCAAATAGTAAGCACATGGGAGGAAAAAAGAAACATCTGCTGAGAAGTAGATAGCGCCCAAGCTGGGGACGGATTTCGATTGATGTCAGGTAAACACACCACACGAAAAGTCAGTCCCCTCCCCCCCCCCCCCCCCCACCTCCCCGAGAGAGTCGGTGCTGAGGCTTGTCTAAACTACAGGGTGTCCACAGGGTGTCCATAAAGTTCCTTTACAGCTTCAAAATTTTATTACAACTACAGTTTTTGAAATATTTTAACAACATGTCTTTTATTGTCAGTGTTTAATAGACCTCTTTATGGGCGCCTTTAGTTGGACGAAGCCCATGATGAAGGTACTCGATTTCTTGCCATGTTCGCTGTAGCATAGAATCATCAACAGTAACACACATGCAGTGACAATGGTATTACGAATCCTTTGCTTCAAATCAGCAATGTCCCATATCTGTGTTTGAAACACGATATCCTTTACATACACCCTAAAAAAAAGTCCAAGCTAGTGATATCCGGCGAACGCGGTGGCCAAGGAATTGGCCCATCCCTCACAATCCATCTGCCTGGAAATATTTCATTGAGAAACCGACGAACATCCAGCCGCCAATATGGTGGTGCACGATCTTGCTGGAAAATGATAGTTGCTTGTAAGTCAATCATTTGAGGTGCTACATATTTCGTCAGAAGGTCAAGGTAAGCATCTGCAGTAATTGTTGAGTCGTTCAAGAAAAATGGACCTATTATTCGGTTGCAAATGATTCCACAGCACACATTCACTTTTGGACTATCCCGGTGAAGCTCTCTAGTCACTTGTAGGTGTTCATATCCCCAGATTCTTAAGTTGTGTCTGTGTAATGTCACTGAAACAAACTCGACTGAGGAATGCCCATTCTCCGAAAGGCGTTCCAGCATGTTGAGTGCAAACTCTGTCCGTTTTGGCTTTTCATTTGACTCAAGTGTCTGTAACAGTTGCACTTTGTAAGCGTACTACCGTAAGTTCTTGTGGAGGACCTTATCCACAGTTGAACATGGTAGTTGCAACTGTCTGGCAGCAGTGCGGATAGACTTCATAGGTGAACGAGTGAAGGAGTTTAAAACGTCATCGATGTTTTCCTCGGATGTTCTTGGTCGCCCGCTCCTCCCTTTATCCAGCACTGTCCCTGTCTCAATATTTTTTTTGTCCTATGGATGGATTGAAGGGTGGATCTCTTCCATACTTCGTTCTGAAAATTTGTTGAGTCTGAACATCCGATTTTGTCTCAATAAACCAGGAAAGACACCGTGCCTTCTCTTGAGTAGTTGCCATTTTATAGGGGTTCAGTTTCTTACATCAACAGAGTATCTGAAACACAAAATTTTAGTAGATATAAAAAACCTTTAGTAAACAGTGATTACAATAAAAGAAATTTTGTTAAAATATTTCAACAACAGCCGTTGTAATAAAATTTTGAAGTGGTAAAGAGACTTTATGGACACCTGTATTTACCGTCCATACAAATATTTTCAGAAACGACTTCCCAGCACTTAAATCTATACTCGATGCTAACAAATTTCTTTTCTTCAGAAACGCTTTCCTTGCCACTGCCAGTCTACATTTTTTATCATCTCTACTTCCACCGTCATCAGGTATTTGGCTCACGAAATGTCAAAACTCATCTTCCACTTTCAGTGTCTCATTCCGTAATACAATTCCCTCAGCAGCACCCAATTAAATTCAACTACATTCCATTATCCTCGTTTTGCTTTTGTTCATGTTCATCTTATATCCTCCTTGTAAGACACTGCTCTTCCAGGCCCTTTGTGGTCTCTGACAGAATTACAATGTCATTGACAAACCTCAAAATTTGTATTTCTTCTCCATGGATTTTATTTAATTCCTACTCCAAATTTTTCTTTTGTTTCCTTCACTGCTTGCTCAATATACAGATTGAATAACATTGGGAATAAGTTACGACCCTTTCTCACCTCCTTCTCAACCACTGCTTCCCTTTCATGCTCATACTATAGCAGGCCATCAAAATTTAACTTATTGTTGAATGCACGACACATAGCTGCACGCCTCGCCTGGGCCGTCAAAACCAACATTTGACTGTTGATGGCTGGAAACATGTTGCTCGGTCGGACGAGTCTAGTTTCAAATTGTATCGAGCGGATGGATGTCTATGGGTATGGAGACAATCTCATGAATCCATGGACCCTGCATGTCAGCAGGGGACTGTACTAGCTGATGGAGGCTCTGCAATAGTGTGGGGCATGTGCAGTCTGAGTGATACGGGATCCCTGAAACGTCTAGACACGACTCTGACCGGTGACACATACGCATGTATCCTGTCTGATCGCCTGCAACAATTCATGTCCATTGTGCATTCCGCGGACTTGGGCAATTCCAGCAGGACAATGCGACACCCCACACGTCCAGAATTGTTACAGAGTGGATACAGGGACATTCTTTTGAGTTTAAACACTTCCGCTGGCCACCAAACTCCCCAGACATCAACATTATTGAGCATATCTTGTATGCTTTGCACCGTGCTGCTCAGAAGAGGTCTTCACCCGCTCGTACTATTACGGATTTATGGACAGCCGTGCAGGATTCATGGTGTCAGTTCCCTCCAGCACTACTTCAGACATTAGTCGAGTCCGTGCCACGTCGTGTTGCGGCGTTTTTGCGTGCTCTGGGGCCCCCTTATCGATATTAGCGAAGTATACCAGTTTCTTTGGCTCTTCCGTACATTATATAACAGAATAATTTAGACATATAATGGGGGTGACACAGAAAGACATAAGGCTGTGCTCGATAGAGCCTGAATCTGAAAGTGGCTCTCCGAACAGTAGAAGACGCTCATCTCCAGAGCATCAGGAGCAGTCCAGTGAAAGTGAGAACGAACTGTTTGCACCCAACATTGATGAGAACGTACAAGACAACATTTGTGCACTATTACGTTCGTGACTTCATTTCCTACAGCAAACTAGAGAGGCGTTATAGATGCATCAAAAGTAAATCAAATGGCAGCTTATATCTAAATTAAGTGTCTTGCAAAAGGCGAGCAGCGGATCGTTTCAAAGGAAACAGACTGTAGCAACTACCAACTATAAAGAGCTTGCAATATCGCAGTTTGATAGAGCGAGGTTGTATGGATCTACAGTTCACTGTTGGCATCTGCAAATGCGCTCACTTGAAGCGTATAAAATGGTTAGCTTGGACAATTTCAATGACTTTTGGAAGGTGGCCAAGGTCCTGATGTTCGGTAAGTCAGGGAAAGACCACTCGCTCCCACAAAATTACCGACCCATGTCTGCCGTGCTCGCTCAGAAAGATTGTTGAGAAGGTAATACTTAAACGCATCACTAGGTACTGCAACGCCAATGACACCCTAAGACCGGAGCAATTCGGCTTTATGAGTCACCACTCAAGAACACAACAACTCCCCCACGTAGTGGAACGTATAACGCACAGCTACAACCCGAACAGAGGCACAGCATCGAGAAAACTGTCGACCGTCTCTGGCACAACGGCCTTATACGCAAACTAAGCGATGCTGGTTTCCCAGACGGACTCAACGTCTCATACACTCATATCTCACGAACGCAGCTCCCGTCTGGGGATATGCAGCTCCTACACGACTGCGCCGCCTGCAGATCGTACAGAACAAAGTGCTACGAATCATTAGTAACGCTCCGCGCTCTACACACACCGTAGATCTTCACGATGAATACTGCCTTGAACCCTTGAAGGGAGTATTCAAACGACACGCCACACGACTATACAGGAGCTCGGGACACTCGAGCAGCCCTTTCACCCTTACACTGGAAAACTATTATCACAACCATAGCTGGAAGCATAAGCGGCCAAAGACGCTATTCGCTTGGGCATAACCACCTATGACAAGCATACATCCTCAAGCAATAACACAAGCAAGCCCCTGCATATCATTAACGTTGGCTGTATATGCCAGCTGCTACTAAATACGACCAACAGTCTACAGCAGGGAAACAGACAAATTTGCACATTGACGCACAAACAAACCACCAACACTTCCCTACAGCGTGAATCTGATGTATGACCTATCGGACACAAAACGATGATGAACCTCTCCGTTACAGGTACGCTGACGCTGACCGAGAAGTGGAAACCGGCAGCCGCAGAGTAACACCACCGCACGACAAAGGTATGCGCCTGCATGATACCCACTACTAACAGAGCCCACCCTTGCATGACCTGTCGTAGGAAGCAAGAAAACCGCTACCGCTCTTACAACCCGACCCAACGATCGCAGAGGTTTTTTTCCCTTGGCTCTTGCCTTGGCACTTTTTTACCTCTGCCCTACAAACCGATCCTTTTCATTCAACTTTCGACCCAATCTACCTCCAAATGAGCGCATATTAGTAGTTAACACTAACCAGACGTACGCAAACATCGCACTACCCACAGCCTGCGAGACTTCACTTTAGCGAAACTAACCCCTATGCAGAGTACATGTTTTGTGCTGGCCATCAAGCGGGTGAGGGGACGGGGGGAAGGGGTGGGGGGGGTGGGGGGAGGGGCTCCACCTGTTATTAAAAAAATTTCAAAGTTTCGATTTCCTTCATCAACGATGTTAAGTCTGAATATGGCATTTCGTCCAGGTATATTACTTTATTTGTCACACGTAGGGAGACAGAAGACGGTAATAGTGTACGTCAGAGGCAAAACAGTTTGTGGAGGAAGTCGCTATGACACAGCAGGGTGTAGAGAAAGGAAATGTTTGGGACAGTGACCAGACTCAGTTCCAGTATGAAATGTCTTCATCATCAACACTATCTGACAGAGAAAACTATAGCTAGTGTGTTGCAATTTGTAAGTAGTTCTACCCACAGCTACGCAATTGATGTGGCGTTATCAATAACAGGCAGACTATTAAACAAGTTGTACATCTGTCGTCAAGATGCTAAAGATGCTTTTAGCCCAAATATTTCAAAGATACTTGAAAAAAACTGCCCACGAAACACGCATGTGGAGGCAAGAAAAAGTGGAAAAATGACTAAAGAACACGTAACAAGTGAAAAGGGTCCAGTGCTGTGCGATTCCTGGTCAGCTCATACAGGTCGTACATTTCTAGATGCAAGTTTTCCAAACAAATATGTTATGCTGAAGATATTGCCACAAAAACAAATAAATATTATCAACCCCCTTTGATGTTTACTTCTTTCGGCAGTATAAGTCCTGTAGCACAAGGATTGCTGATTTTTTAAGACTACAAGTAGCCAAACCGCAAGTGAAGATACATGGTGGTTATTTCACCATCTTGACTTCGTCATGTGGTTTACAATTAATTTTCTGCAAAAAATTATGCACCTGTGTTGCAAAATTCTTGGCGAGAGGCAGGCTATGACATTTACATACTCATGTGATCATCTGAAAATGTAAGTAGTCTGGTTTTTGATACTAGACTGCTTGAAAGCGAAAGCAATTTTGAATGTAAAAACGTGGCTTTAGTGAGGTGTGCACATTGTTCTCTTCCGCTTTGTTTCAACCACTTCAACGAAATCCTACATATGCACTATGAGAACTAACATAAGCACTATCAGGAGTATAGGATATGTGTTTTGCGCTATTATAATCACTTTAAGCAGAGGCCTTTTTGCACTATTCATTGAAAAGTGATGATATGCTGACGTCATTGAATTACGTAAAATATCCCTCCTATGGAACTGATATCTTCTTACTTTGTTTATCTCTATTTAAATGTCACTTTTGGCTGAATGGAAATTGTACCATGGAAAAGACACAACTAGTTTCTTTTTATGATCGAGTGTTGTTCTGAATAAGATTCTATGCTGTACCAACGTTCGAGATCAAAGATGTCCCTTGGTAATAAGTCAACATTACAACATGCATAGAACAAGAGAAGTACCTAGTTATAACCAGTGATGATCAGCTTTCGTGTGCTAATGTGCCACAGCACACTATAAATATCACACCAAAATTATGCCATTTCTCCTTGAATGCAACGTCAAGTCACACTAAAGTTACACCATTTCTCTTCGAAAGCAGGCTATAAAATTACCTACTTCTCTTAGAATGGGTGCTGATATGCAAATGAAACCGAAGAAAACATTTTTATAGTGCCTTGTCTGCTATTACTAGAAATCAGTGTCGAGGGATGTAAATGATGATCAGCCACAGTATGGTCAACTTCGCGAAAGGACTCATTGGCTGTTTTCGACTGCACGTGGTCCGATGTGACTCCATCCTTTCCAGAACTGCAACGTTGGTCACAGCGTCAGGTCGGTATTTTTCTTTGAAACTGCATTTGGCAGATTGTGCGAGAGTGGGGTATAAGGGGTGTTTGGGTAGCTATTGTTGTAACGTCGCTGTGGCTTAGCGGTCTAGCACACAGACTAGAATTAAAATTACGAAAACACTGGAAAATAGTTTCATCAACTAGTTTAATGTCCAGAACCACTCCATATGTTCGAATACTCAAACACCCATGAAAATCTAGAAGATTTATCCCAGCTATCTAAGAAATTGAAGAGTTTGTTAAAACCTTATTATAAACCCATTGGAGAAGACTCTATTGGAGCAGAACTTTTGGAATGGTCTCTGTCGCTCTTGTTGTTGTTGTGTTCTTCAGTCCAGAGACCGGTTTGATGCAGCTCTCCATGCTACTCTATGCTGTGCAACCTTCTTCACCTCCCAGTACCTACTGCAACTTACATCGTTCTTAATCTGCTTACTGTATTCATCTCTTGGTCTCCCTCTACGATTTTTACACTCCATGCTTTCCTTCAGTACTAAATTGATGATCCCCTGATGCCTCAGAACGTGCTATACCAACCGATCCCTTCTAGTCAGGTTGTGCTAAAATTCCTCTTCTCCCCAATTCTGTTCAGTGCTTCCCCATTAGTTACGTGATCTACCCACCTAATCTTCACCATTCTTCCGTAGCGCTATATTTCGAAAGCTTCTATTCTCTGCTGGTCTAAACCATTTATCGTCCATGTTTCACTGCCACACATGACTACAAGTACTTTCAGAATAGACTTCCTGACATTTAATTCTATAATCGATCGTAACAAATTTCTCTTCTTAAGAAACGCTTTCCTTGCCATAGTCAATCTACATTTTGTATCCTCTCTATTTCGACCATACTCAGTAATTTTGCTTCCGAAGTAGCAAAACTGATGTACTATAAGGTTTTTGACTGGTCAGGATGATGGAGGGTGGGCGTGAGGGTCTTAGGGCGAGCCAGTGATCAGCATTTGAACACGGTCGAATAATTTACTTTAACTTTCATTAAAAACTCGTTACATACGCACTCAGAAGCGGTCAGTGTCCTCACACCCTACCAACCGGAACGCGATGCGGAAGCCCGGTGTCTGACGACGCAGCAGGGTGCCTGATGACGACAGCTGCCCGGCCGACAGAAAGATCCACTTTTATTCTGCGTTGCTAGCTGACTCGCGCGGGCAGCGACCCGGCAATGCGGAATCAGCGGTGACGGAAATATGTGTACCGCGCTGGAGGGTGAACGATCGATTGCCTACTTCACCCGTTCCCTTACAGTACTACTTTAACTGTCCCATTTCCCAATCTAATTCCCCTAACATCACCTGATTTAACTCGGCTACATTCCACACAGTCTTTACCAAAAACAAAAAAAGAGCTAAAATTAATCTTTGAGAAAACGTAATAAATGAGAAAACTTGCAGGTGAGTAGGTTACATTCTCGCCGTTTTGTCCGCAACTCTGCTCTCCAACGAAGCTCCCACTGCTACCCTCTACAACACTCAGGTGTCGATTACTTGGCCTGTGTCTCTGAAAAACAGCCAAAAACTACGGGCCAATCGCAAGCTAACAAGATCAAAGCTTTGAGGGGCCCAATACATATTGTATTTACACTGAAACTAATGAAGTATGTATATACAATGTTTCCGATTTTATCATCACTTTTTCTCCCTATATATTGTATTATACAACATTTAAATTTAATATTTTACATGTAAGATTCTCTTTTCTACAAGATGTACAATATATGTG
Source organism: Schistocerca americana (assembly GCF_021461395.2). Classification (NCBI taxonomy): domain Eukaryota; kingdom Metazoa; phylum Arthropoda; class Insecta; order Orthoptera; family Acrididae; genus Schistocerca; species Schistocerca americana. The sequence goes on along the minus strand of NC_060129.1, from coordinate 32,435,532 downwards.
GCATGAACTGACTGGCAGCAGCAGATTAAAGGAGCCACACATACATACACAGTCACACATATCCATAAACGTACATAAGACGAATGAGTCATCCAGCTATTCTGCGTACACTCGCACACACAACTGCTATCTACAGATAAACAGCCATCCAGACACTCAATTAGACAAGTGAATAGGGTGGGAATGGGATGATTCCGATCCTGTCTGCTCGGGTCAACTATTTGTCGTCATGACGCAACAAAAAAACGTTAAAGCTGTTTCACTGTCTCTTGTTAATATATCTGGCGTCGAATGGATGGTTCCCCAGGTATGACAGGTAAAAAACAAGGGCTTGTAAAATTAATGAAGGCAAATCCTTTGATGTTGGAAACTTTCATTTCATGAAATACCATTGCACAATACCCAAAGAAAATGTCTGTGCAGCCTTAATAATGGATCACTTTATGCAATTCAGATTGTCATGAAGACTGTTTTCATTAGAGTCAGCGGATTGAATAATCAGAAATTTCAAGAATTTCTCAGAAGTTTGAATGCTGAGTATGGGGATATCCTACGTTTTACGGAAGAAAGGTGGACAGTGAAAGCCATATGGTAAAAATATTTTACACAGTAATTAATTATATCAAATCGTCCATCATATCAGAAGAAAAATCTGTGGCATAACTTTACTGTGTCAACTGGGTGGCAGAATTAGCATTTCTGGTAGATTTCACTGCTTATTTAAGTGACTTAAACAGCTGTCTCCTAAGTAGAAACCGACGTATCAGCACAACGCTTCAAAAAATAAACGCACTCCAAATGAAACTGAAATTATGGCAAGCGCAAGCAAATGAAAACAATTTTTTTTTCTGTTTAACACGCTGGCTGAACATAATCTTAAAGATCAGATAATGTACACAGCCATACTTTTCGGTTTGATGCAAGAATTTGAAAATCGGTTTCAGAATTTAAAGTTTTGTGTTTATGCAACACCTTTTACACATAATAAAGTTAATTGCCACGAGATTTTCCGATGGAATGCATAGAGTTGCAGTCTCGCATCAAGCCAAAGATAAATTTGGTAATGTACCTTTGGTTGCTAATCACACCCGCCCATATACCTCTTGCTGCAGGGTCATGCGACATGTAAGTCATCTCTGTTTGGAAACACGTATGTTTGCGAACAGTTATTTTTAAGATTAAAGCATACAAAGAGAGAAACAAAGAATAGAAACAAAACCTCTGACGAACATTTTGACGACGCCCTGAAATTGCTACCACTTTGATCGAACCCGACGTTGATACATTATTTTCCCAAATTGAAAGTCAAATGTGACATTAATTCTACGATTTTTGATTAGTTTATGAACCTCCGCCGAAGACCATAGCGATATCAACAACGGTACATATGTACCAGAAGCCCTGTAGTTACTCTAAATCATACGGCCATGTTGGAGTGCTCTGTGGTTGCTGGCGCTTTTTAGGAAAGAATTTAGGAGTTCGGATTGACAACACACATGCAGACTACCAAGATCCGGCCGCTATCCTCAATACCAGTCGAGTCATTTTGGAAAGGCAATGACCTGCAGTATGCTGCAGTTAGGTGCAAGGCGGTTCTGTGCTGTGAGCTCATACACTCCCTCAGAGTAACCAGTGAGGCTGAGGAGAAAAGTTTTGTCAAAATTAGGGGAAAAGACAGCGTGATATATCAAGGGGGGGGGGGGGGGGCAACTGCAGTGTGATTCAGAACTTTTAACCAGAGTTTCACACTGAACCTTCAAGGAAGAGAGTCTGTTAAGGCATTCAGCCATGTAATCCACCTCAGCGTGTACTCGCTTGTTTTGACCTATTAAAGATTGTCTAGTTTTATCTGTCTTCCACAGGGTATAGCTGAAAAACAGGAATGTCTTAATGGCCAGATTACAGACAAGGTACTTGAATATTAGTCTGAAATGTCGCTTCTGGCTTGCACTCATTGTAAAGATAATTAAAAAACTTCTACTCCCTATAAAAATCCGGAAATTAACAAAATTTGAGAGGCAGAAGCCAGATTATTCAATTCATGTTTACAGGTTGGGTGTAAATAAAAGCAAGCCAGATGACAAAGAAAACACTGGGTGGAAAGAAGTCAAGCATAAAGTAAATGGACACCTCCAACATAGCCAGTTAGTGTTGCAAACACATATATTTCTTGCTATTCGCCAAATGTGTAAAGCCACACTACTTCTGGATCAAGAAATTGTCCCACCAACTTTCTTACCGATTGTCAAAACGCCATGGGTCACAGCAATTTCCCCATAGATTTCTAAACTCTTCTACTGAGAGCACGTTTCTCCGCAATTAAACCTGTCAGAAGCAGTATGTGTGGAAAAACATGCTGAGGATAAAAAGTTGTTCGTGTTTAAGAATGCCCATCACCGGGAGCACTGCCTCCTTGTCGTATATGCTTTCAGTCTTTACTGCCTCCTGTGGCGAATTGTGAATGTGATCGCACTGCCTCTCATACCACCTGCACTGAACAGCACATACTGTATGCAGTGGCGTATCAAGTTGTATGCTCATATAACTCCAATCTCAATCAATTCAAATCATACATCAGGGGTAATCCTGCGAAATGGTTGCTGTGTGAGCTTCAAAAACTTGTATGGCATGTTGATGCTAACTATAGCAAAAACGTTCCAACGACCAAATTGCAGCATAATGGTGTCTTATATGAGCTGGAGTTCAGTATCATATTTACGGGGTGTCACTGAAAAGAAAAGCGGAAATTCCTCTTAGAGACCACCATCATCAAACAGGGAAGTTCTGCAGTGCAAATTACAGTACATGCATCATGAAATATCAACTGCCATGACACATACCCAACGCCTTCCATAATTTGAGCGGTTGCGATGCTCACAGTCTTGTTGAACATGTCGATGATTATTTCTGCTTGAAAAATGATAGTTTCAGTTTCATACCCAACAATATTGAAAGCTACATCTCGTTTTCCAAACGTTACATGCCAAGAATAACGTTCCACTTCCAGTATCCAGTAGGTTTCATGCAAGAGCCTCCTCAGAAACTTGCTAAGACAGTGCATCACTTGGATATGCATATCCCCAAAACTGTATACACTGGCGATGCAAAGTATCAGCTTGTGACAAAGAATGGGGTCATTCACGGATTCGGAGAAGAGACTCAATGTAACCACATTGTCTGATATAACTGCATTTACTAGTAAACTCACAGGCACTTCCATAATGAATACAGAATATGGGCATGCGAATGTTTGGGAAGTGTTGGACATCTCTGATTTAGTGGAATCTGTTTGATTTTACATGGAATCTGACATACACCTACTCACAGACCCTGTCTTCCATTACACAGTACCAGAGCTTATGTGGGATGCAGTGTTAAAAACGACTTGTGCCAACATCGAACTGATTTGTGGGCAACAGGGGGAGGTGCTTGCCAGTATGTGCAAATAACCCACAAATGAAAGTGGAGGAGTACTGGCCACCTCATAATTTGAGTTACACTCTTCACTTAAATGTAAATAACCTCTATGGGCATGAAAAGCCACAATTTCTGCCAACTGGAGGGCTTTGCCTGAATATGAAACCATCAAACTGGAGAAAAACCTGCAACATGTGGTAGTGGATTCTGACGGCGGATATTTCTTGCAAACAGACCTGTAATATTCTTGCCATTTACATACAGTGACTTGCTGCTGTGTCCAGAACGCATTGTCCCACACAGTGGTTCGGTTGCAATTCTGATTACATACATTCTGCTCTACTGAAATCTCCAGCAGTGCTTCAGTATGGCGAAGGAACGTATCAGAATTTCCTTCAAGCAGTTTCCCTGGATGAACTACTACACTGATGTAAATACCGGAAAGAGAGCTCTCATGAAATGAACAATTCTGTTTCCAGCAAGACCACGTAAAATATTACACACCACCCTTAAATTAATTTAGTTTACCATTAGAATTGGCTTCATCGTGTAACTGATTACATAGCAATTCCAAATTCTAACCTGCCCACAATTTTATTTGAAGGACATTGTTTTGGAGACGGACAATGTTCCAGCGCAGTTCATGAAGCCTGTCTATATGGGTATATATATTCTGGACCTCTACAAAATCCTCGTGTACTGATTCCACTATGGATTGGTGAAGCCAAACTTCGCTGATCTGAAACTACTTTATATGGCTACAGACAGTTTCATCTACTGGGCAAAAGTCTGTGGTCTGTATGAAGCAATTTTGTACAAACACATTCAGACATCTAGATATGCAGCTCATAAACATTATGGAATAACACCTGAGGATAAGGAGGTTATCAGCCTGATAAAAACCAAGGTGAATAGGTTACAGATTGTGTAGTGTGTATGGCGCAGGTCTAAAATGTATGCATACAGTATAGATGCTGGTGTCACTCACAGGTGGGCTATGTGTGTGCATCATGCAATCTCAAAGACTCTCATGATCAAAGATTATAAAAAGTGCCTGATAGAGTGCGTTGGTAGTGCTCCACGTATGACTCTCCAGGTGTTCTTTCAATCACGAGTTCATGAAGTACACATTGTACTGCATCAAAATCAAGATTCACAGCTTGGCTAGTGCTCAGAACAAAACTGTACATTTTTTTTTCCTTTTACAAAAAGCAAATCAGATTCATTGAACACAGGGAAAAGACCAATTATGCACCACTAATTGAATAAAAAAGTTCACCCCTTAAGAAGATTAACTAGATTTAAATTACAATAATATTCCCTTAGACAAATAAGAGTAGACCAATGTATAATTATGGGAAGACTAGGACCATAAAAGAATCAACACAGTAACAGATCAGATGCAAGAAAATCAAACAATACAGTAAGCTACTTCTTGGAACATGGAAAAAAATTTCAGTTATTAGATGAAATCGTAAACGCTCATGTCCTGTTTCCAAACACAACGAACAATAGCTTACCTTTTTCAATTACACTGAGGTGACAAAAGTCATGGGATGCCTCCTAATATCGTGCTGGACCTCTTTTTGCCTGGCATAGTGTAGCATCTCGATGTAGTGTGGACTCATCAAATCGTTGGTAGTCCCCTGCAAAAAGCTTTCTCTATAAATTCGAAAGTGTGCCAGTGCAGTATTTCTCACACGCACTGACCTATTGATTACGTCGAATTATTGTCTGCTGAGATTCATGTCAGGCTGGTGAAACCATGTGGTCGCACTGTCCAGAATATTCTTCAAGCCAGTCGCAAGCAATTGTGGACCTCTGACATGGGGCTTTATCCTCCATAAAAATTCCACCATTGTTTTCGAGCATTAGGTCCGTGAATGACTGCAAATGGTCTGCAAGTAGCTGAATGTTTAGAGGATCCAGTCCATTCCATGTAAACACAGTCCACACCATTTTGGAGCCACCACGAGCTTGCGTGCAGAGTGAATTATTGACAACTTGTGTCCATGGCTTCGTGCGGTTTGTGGCACACTCGAACCCTATCGTCAGCTGCTACCATCTGAAATCGGGACTCATCTGACCAAGCCACGGTTTTGCAGTCGCCTAGGGTCCAACCAGTATGGTAACAAGCCCAGGAGAGGCACTGCAGGCGACGTCGAACTGTTTGGAACGGTGCTCGCGTCGGTCGTCTGCTGCCACAGCCCGTCAACGCCAAATTTCGAGTCCTACAGGACACATCCGTCGTACATCCCACATTGATTTCTGTGGTTACTTCATGCACTGTTGCATGTCTGTTAGCACTGACAACTCTATGTAATCGCTGCTGCTTTCGGTTATGAAGAGAAGGCAGTCGGCCACTGCGTGGTGCTTGTTGAGAGGTAATGCCTAAATTTCCTATTCTTGGCACGCTCTTAACGCTGAGGGTCTCGGAATATTGAATTCTCTAAAGATATCCGAAACTGAATGCCCGATGCTTCTAGCTCCAACTACCATTCCGCGCTCAGAGTTTGTTAATGCACGTGGCGCGACCATAATCACGCCGAACATCTTTCCACATGAATCACCTGGGTGCAAATGACAGCTCCGGGACTGGTCTGCCATTTCATACCCAGTGTAAGCGATACTAGAGCCATCTGTATATGCGTCTATCACTATACAATACTTTTGTCATCTCAGTGCATTACTACAGGGATTAGGATTTTTGCCATATCCTGGAGAGGATACAGCCTCCCTTCAACATTCCCAAAATCAGACCTGCTGGCATATCTGACAGCCCGCCAAACCATTACTCCCTGAGTTGTAGTCCTATAGAGAAATAATGCTATCTGAGAGTGGTCAGCGCGTCATCTACAGACAAGACAGCGCCGACCAGACTGCCACCATCAGAAGCGATTTAAATCGCCATACCAATATAACGCCACTCAGTGTCCCTGTTCAGTCTGGCTCTGCACCACGCAAGTATATTGTCTGTGGTGTGGAATCAGTGGTGGGCGACACACTCCAGATGTCAGCCCAGCTTTATCTTACCTGTTCCAGACGGTCAGTGGTCTCCTACCCACACTCAATCTCGCCACCATACGTTCTTCAGTCATTCTGCTGCAGACGGGTGTTTGTGCAGTATGTCAGTGCAATGTTCCAAGGTCCCTCAAGCCGTTGATTCAGTCAGAAACACGACGATAAACTGCACATAAATGTCTAATGGGCATGCTCCTTTGCGATCTGCCCCTGAATATTTCCAGTAGCGATAGACACACACAGTAGCCATTATGCACTCGCGTCACTCTTCATCTGTGGGAACGTTTTTTTTTTTTTTTTTTTTCAGAACTATGTTCACATAAGGTTGAAATTTCGGTCATCATGTCGCTCAGCCATACAAATAATGAAGTATGAATTTGGTAGCGTTCGGCAAAGGTGTCCATCCTGTAAATGTAGCCATTGTACATTGATCTACCCTGAAGAGCCAAAGAAACTGGAACACCTGTGTAGTATCGTTTAAGGCCCCCGCGAACACACAGAACTGTCACAACACGATGTGGCATGGACTCGAATAATGTCTGAAGTAGTGCTGGAGGGAATTTTCACCACGAATCCTGCAGAGCTGTCCATAGATCGGTAAGAGTACGAGGGGATGGAGAACTCTTCTGAAGAGCATGCTGCAAGGAATCCCAGATACGCTCAGTAATGTTCATGTCTGGGGAGTTTGGGGGCCAGCGGAAATGTTTATACTCAGAAGAGTGTTCCTGGAGCCACTGTGTAGCAATTCTGCACGTGTGGGATGTCGCATTGTCCTGCTGGAATTGGCCAAGTCCATCGGAATGCTTAATGGACATAAATGGATGCAACGATCACACAGGATTCTTATGTACATGTCACCTGTTACAATATTATATATACATATCAAGGGTCCCACATAACTTCTGCTGCACACGCCCCACATCACTACAGAGCCTTCACCAGCTCACGCAGTTCCCTGCTGACATGCAGGGTCCATGGATTCATGAGGTCTCTACACGTCCATCCGCTCAATGAAATTTGAAACGAGACTCGTCCGACCAGGCAAAACATTTTCAGTCATCAACCATCCAATATCGGTGTTGACAGCCCCAGGCGAGACGTAAAACTTTCTGTCATGCAGTCATCAAGAGTACACGACTGGGCCTTCAGCTGTGAAAGCGCATATCGACGATGTTTCGTTGAACGGTTCGCACACTAACACTCGTTGGTGTCCCAGTATTGAAAGCTGAATATGCAGAAGGATTGCACCTCTGTCACTTTGGGCGATTGTCGTTAGTCCCGTTCTTGCAGGATCTTTTTCCGGCCTCAGCAAAGTCAGAGATTTGATGTTTACCTTGGACATGCTGTGTCCCATCGCTCGTGCGCCGACCATAACGCCACGTCCAAACTCACTTAAATCTTGATAACCTGCCATTGTAGCAGCATGACACCTTCTTGTCTTTTATAGGCGTTGCCGACTGCAGCGGCATATTCTGCCTCTTTACATGTCTCTGTTTATTCGGCCCTTAAGTGTAATGTTGATTCTAGTTTCATATGGTCTGTGAGCTGGTGTGCGCTGACGGTGAATGTTGTGCTTCTGCAGAAATCAGATCCATGGGATTGTTCACTAGCATTTGTTCTGTTTCCTTGTCCAGAATTCCGGGATGATGTGCCGATGGTCTTCCAGGAAGAGCTCTCCAACTGCTGGAGAGACAATGCACAGTTGCTTTCATCCGGAATAACGCACGTCTCGCGACTGCTCATTCCCCTCGCATTCCAATACATGGTAAGTGGCTTTATTTGTCCTCTTTTGAGGTGTGTTATATGTAAGAGTGCTGAGAAAATTACCAAGAAATTTGTCCATATTTTTTTCGTATCTTTCTCACTATGTCCTCATTAGATTTGGGAAACTTCGTGTTAGATCCTATGACTACAGATCCTTGACTACATATTTACTCAAGATAATTCTAGATTCCACTATTTTACTTTTAATTTTATTAGCTATTTTCTTCTAGTCTGTTATCTACATAAACGAAAAGACCAAATGTTGCACACGAATTGGCATAAAAGTAGCACACAGTATTTTAACAGCATTTCAAATTTGTTAGTGACTAAGCATTATGTTGTTTAAGAGGGAAAAAACTGTACATACAATATCTATGTCAAAAAAAATAACAAAAGTAAATCTACGTATTACCATTTGGCAATGTGGCACATGGATATCTGTTCATCTGGAATCCAGAAGGCACACACTACTGATATGTTACACAATTCTGGACTACACTACTAAACAACATTTCACTACACAACACAAACCTACGCTACACAAAGGGGAAAAACACACACCATAAAGTAATTTCGCACATTAAAAATCCAGATAGTTAAAGGAATGCTGGCGCAATTTGCAAATTGTGGTGAATTTTATTTCGTGTTGTGTTGTTCATCGCGTTTATTATGTGAAAACATTTTGTCCATTTTATGTGGATGGTGTAAAAAAAATTGTTTTAAGCATATTTCCAGATAGTCATTATTATAATCACTGTTATCAGAAGAATGATATATTTATTAATTTCAGTTAATGAAATTCACGTATATGAAACGATAATCTGAGAAACAAAAAAAGAAAAAAAAAACATAAATTAACACTTAAATATATGGAACACAAATATGTAAAACATGTAACTTAAATAGTAATGAACATTTAGATGTTTTAATTAGGAATGTTGAAAATACTCTGACAGCACATTGTGTAAAACTTATTTTCCAAAAATGATTTTTCGGAAACCAGCCTTATTACACATGGATGAATGTGGGCTGAAGGCTTATTTAATTGATCCCGTAACATGAGGTTCCATTTTTCAAAACTGAATAACAGTGCTTGATGTTTTTGAAAATTTCAAGTGACTACAAAATTTGGTGATGCAGTTTTGAAGAACGTTTATTACATTTCAACTCTTACATGGAAAACAATTTTTATATATAATGGTTTAGAAGATATTCACTCTAAACTTAATATGCTAAATTACCTTTCAAGAAGTGTTTTACCCACTTCAAAAAATATGTGTCGCGTTATTTTGTCCCATCTACATATCCACCAAGTTTCATTAACACTATGCCATCTGGCTACACCACAGTGGTGTCGTGAGCATAGTATCGTGCAGTGGATGGCGTTAGTATCTTTTGTATTCTGTTGGTGTTTTGTTTAAGGAACAATAAGTTTACATAAGTCAACGTTTTGTTTTTTATAAGTACTTGTGCCCTTTCAGCATGGAGGACGAAAGAGACAATAGGATTATTTATGATGAATGCACGGACGTCTTGTCTGACGTTCCGGACGACTTGGCCGATTGGGAAGAAGACATTCGATATCAAAAAAATGAAAGTGAAGCAGAATCGTGGGAAGATAGTGAAATACGTCCAAGAAGAATTCGGCGAACGCTACAGTTGCCAACTGATTCGGCTGAATCAGACGAAGAAGACAGACTATGATTTACTGAGGACCAATAATAAATTTGAAGGATCCCCAGGTCCAAATATATTTCCCAAAGATACACAGAGCGTCGAGGGTATCGTACAATTAAATATTGGGAACGATCTATTTGAATATATTAGCAACGAAACCAAAAAGTACTACAGTCAAAATTGCAATAGAAGGAAACTGAATTTAAAAAATGCCAAATTTGCCAACGTTGTGTGACCCAAACATAGAAAATGGTTTGGGCTTGGTATTCTTATGTGAATTGTAATAAAAGCAAGGATCAATGATTATTGGTCAACGAATCCGTTGATAGACACACCGATATTTCGCAAAACGATGTCCCGCAACCGGTTCAGAGAAATATTATCATTTTAACATTTTTCCAACAGCAACAACAAACTGGATAGTGCGAACTGGCTTGTCAAAGTGCAATTCGTAATTGATTATTTTTCCCGAAAAGTTTAAAGAAACGTTTAATCTAAGTCAAAAAATCTCAATTGATGGAGGAATGATATCGTGGCGTGGGCGGTTAAATTTTAAAGTTCACAATCTGTCGAAAATTGCGAAATACGGCATAGTCATTCGGATGCTGAGTAAGGGATACATTTCCTCATTCAAGATGAATTCAGGCGCTGGACAGCCTTTAGCAAAAACAGTGACGGAACTATTGACACCTTCTGATGGAAAGTGGCATCACCTCTGCATGGATAATTATTATAACACTGTAGAACTTGCAGAGAAGTTACTTGAAGAGAAAATTAGAGTTTGTGGAACGATACGACAAAGTAGAGGATTTATGGAAAATTAAAGCGTGCAAAAGTCAATGTGTTTGAAGCTTGTCATCAATGGAGAGGTGACAAGCAGCCGGCGACAAGCCAAGTCATCCTCCGACTTAGTGCTGCCGGCGCCAAGCGAATGAATTTGTACGAGACGTGCGGACAGCAAAGTTTTAAGATTGCTTACTTGCACTTGGGAATGTTCCCTTGTGAGACATGTAAGGGTGAATGAAGGTTGGGTTGTCTTTATGGTGGTAGAATCTCCTCTGGCCATTATGCTCCTCTAACTTGTGACACTACTGAACATGAAAAGCAAACTAACACAGTATGATCCGTGTATTACTGTAACTTTTTGTGTTGTCTGTGAAAGTGTCTCAGTCCCTAAAGTGTTGTGAGCGGATTAGCTTGGGTCGTTTGCGAACAAAATTTGGGGGTCTTGGCGCTATGAATTGATAAGTTAATAAGCAGAGTAATCCTTTTTACCATAAATGCTATTGATTTATTTCTGGATACTATATCTGTTGCTAGAAATTGGTCCTTTTGTTTCAGGCATTCTATAAAGAATTTAACACACACCCCATCACGCCTAATGGTCTTTCCTGTAGTGGGCATCTTGAGCTGACTTTCCATTCGACGCTTGCTTATCTGTCGTTTTAACTTGTTTGTGGCGATAGAAAATGTGCAACTTTGTGCGAAGCCATTTCTGAAGACGCACTTCAGTACTTGATCCTTTGTTCCAGCATCTTCCATGTAAATATCATTATGATCAAATGTATAGATGACCTTGCTACGTTCAGCAATTTCACGTGCGACCAAAACTTTGTAGCGTTGATAGACAAATCCGTAGATACAATCTCGCTTTGAAATTCACATAACAGGTCCTACATATTCGTCCTTACACATGGTTTAACAGCGTTCAGATTGTGCATTTGAACAAGGATTTCATTTTGTTTGAATCTGCAATGCATCACTCACTGCTTTCTGTAGCAAACCATAATCTTCCACATTCTCCTAGCCGGTGACAAATGTCTGGTGCAGATTGCTTAGGTAGATTGTTTTACTAGTCTAGTCAGAGATGTCTCCATAGATAGTTTAATACTGAAGTGAACCTGGGGTGGATGGCGCACCTCTGTGCACAGCTGGGTTGCGCCGGCTGATTCTTATGAGTGGTGAGTTACTGGCGGGTCAAGTAAACGAATATGAAGGGTAACACGTTTCATTATTTTTATGTTGGAAAAATTAGGAACTAGCTGCACAAAAGAAATTTTGTATCTTTACAGGTTTCAGGCAACTAATGCTCTTCTTCATAGAACTATTTCATAATTACCAAGTGTTAAAAATAAGAGGGGTATACAAAATAGTATTGTAGTCATGGACAAATAAGATATAAGGACATCAAACAACTCGTTCAGACTTCATGCAAGAGTTCTTACCGTTTGGTGCCCTTATACAATGTTTATACATTACTGTGGTACTATGTTGCATAACCATGTTTATTTTTGAAGCTTGCTAATTATGAGATAATTGTAATCTTCTGGAGAAAGGGACTAGATGCCTGAAGCCTGTATAGAATGAAATTTTTTAACAAATATACCTACAGTTGCTGAATACAGATAAAGTATTAAATTTTATCAAAACACACGAACCACAATTGCGGTGTCACTGCCCAACAGTCATCATGAAGTTAGTCTTTCCACCTCTGCATCACTCCTTTTATCACTCAAACATTTTCAGAGTCTACGAAGTGTCACTAGTACAGCTCAGTAATTTTTACAGCGTCTTAAGTACTAGGCACCATAGTTCTAGCACTACTTGTATGTATTTGTACATAACATTTCCTCAGTTCACAGTTCCAACCTCCATGGTCTGTGCATGGTCAGTGAACTAGACTCCTGGGATCTGAACTAATGGGTGCTCACTTGGGTGGACGACTCTCTGCATCAGGTAGATGAAGGATGCACAGAATAGGGTCAGAGCTGGTATGGTGCCTCATATGGTGACATTCAAAGTCACTACCACATCACGTTGCTTTCTTGTTACTGCCAAACGTGTTGAAACATATGTTCCTTCTTGATTAGTTATGAGTTGGTTACTTCTCATCCTTTTCTCTTTCTTCGTGATTGATTCTTGTGGTAATGCATGTATTGCAATGGTTATGGGTGTCTGGAATGAACTATCGTTGTTCTCACTGGTAAATGAACTTTGATGTTGATTGGCGATGTCTCTGCTACTTGACAAATTTCTTTGTACCTCACTACGAACTTCCTTGCTTTACTGTTCAGTGTATGAGGGCTGGACAGCATTACCTGCCGCCATACCCTGTACTGCCCCTGTGTGTCTCGTTGCCGTTTCTTTGGTGTTAGCTTTCTGCACATGTCTCTGTATCTCTTCAGAGCCTTTGAAAAATTGCGGGCTGCCCCTCTTCTATTGAAGCTTATCAGTCTAACCATATAAACTGGCTATGACATCTTTCTTCCATTGTCTACCTCATAATGGGATAACCCAGTACCACTTGAACCTTTGAACAGCGAGCTCACACAAAGAATGACAAACATGTATCCCTGTCATTGTGGTGATAGTGAACACAGCAGCACCAATAGTATGACGAACTCGCTCCATTCTACCATTTTCTACTGGATGCAGTGGACCACAATTTCTTAACACATAGCAAACGATACACTTGTCAGCTGAGTCCGACAGGAAGGTTTCCTTTGATTGTTGATAATGTCTCAGATACTCCAAACTTGGGGAACTGGCTGTTAACCACAGCTTGGGCGCTATAGTTTCTCTCTGATTGAAGATGTTAATCATTTTCACATACCATGATAGGTGTCAGTAATCATTAAAACGAAATGGTTTCCAACTGTAATCTCATTAAATGGGCCTAGAAGATCCATCTTAATCATTTAAAATGGTTTTGTTGCTTCTGGTAACCTTAGTAATGGCATCTGATTATGGCCCATGTGTGCTCACTGTGTGCATCTGTGCAATCCTTCCTACTCTTCCAGTGGTGCATGACAAGCTTTCATACATGCGGAACAGAAGCTGAGTCACTCACTGCTTGCAGTCGAAATCAGCAGTTTGACTCACTTACCACTCGGCAAGGCCTCTGCCTGGCACCTGTATAACTGCTGTTTCTCTGATCATACATTATAATCAGCGTTCCCAAGCTTGTTGCCTGGCTTATGCAGAACTTTGCCCAGTATTAAACATTGCAGTACCAAGAAGGGTGTAGGGGGTACTTTTTGCCTGTATTTTCCATCTTTTGTAAACTCTATACGCAGTTAACATTTTAAAATTGTGAGTAACCATATTTATTTTTTTAAGGAGCTCTTATGGCAGATTGTGTAACCTTTTTAAATTTTTCAGTAAAACTTAGTCCACAAATTTGTCTCAGTAGTCAATATTCACTACTGAGACAAATTTGTGGGCTAATATTCACTACTGGGACAAATTTGTGGGCTAAGTTTTACTGAATAATTTTAAAACAAATGTCATATTCACATTTTCAGGCTCAGGGCCCTTCTTACACATCTGCACAGGGTGGTCAGAAACAATCTGAAAAGGCAGTACAGGTGTTGCAGGGAAGATTGTGCTAAGAAATAATTGTTGACGAAAAGTTTGATATTTTGCATCATTTCTGTGTTAATTAGCATCTAAGTTAGCCATTTTGGCTGTTGTGTGTGCCAATTCAAGTGGTACACCAGATACAGGGTCGCAAAATGTGTTGTTTGATTGGTTTTCTAAAAACAAACAGGAGAGCAATACAAAAACTGGGACATGATGCAGTAGTAAGGATTGAACCTGAGCCAAAGGCAGGGGAGTTTAGTGTGATATCATGCGTGCTGTGAGAGCAACTGACAGTAATTATGCGTCCTGGGCCACTTGTATTTGCGTGCACCGTGGTCTGACTGGATTGTTTCAATGCTAATTAACTTGGCAATAGCACAATGTATCGATTTTTTAACGTTATTTGTCAGTGCTACCTATTCTGCAACACCGTTACAAGCTCGTCAGAGTGTTTATGACCACCCTGTATATCGTCTGAAAGTTTGTTGCGAACAAATGTCAGTGACCGTTAACGAAATTTGTATTATTTTAAAATTCTTTTGCGGTGGTCTGCACGTACTCCTCTCATCTGCTAACACATACGGAAAATGCATTGGTATTGCTAAGATTGCGCTAAAAGATGCACATCAGTATACCGTTGTACCTATGTAAAAAGTATGTTGTTAATAAAAGTTAAGAGCAATTAAAGATTTTTTAATTTTTTTGGTGTTAGGCATAAAGTATCCCCCTTTGGTAATTGACATTATGAGAAATGCATTCATATCGCTAGGGTTAACGGCCACCTCGTAAACCTCCCTGAGGGGTCTTTCAACCCTAATAAACATTTTATAGTTGCATGGTCAGTCACTACTTCGAATTTTTTCCTGTAGAAACAGCACTGAAAATACGTCATTCTTTAAATTAAACTAAACATTTTCTTTTCCATTACTTAATTGCTTTCTGCCATTTTATTCGGTTGTTCTGAAGTGTGGTCCATTAGATGTTCTCCACAGCTCACTACTTGATGCAAAATACTGCCCAAAACCTGATTAGGAGAGTCACACAACAGTACAAATTCCTTTAAATAGCCTGGAAAAGTCAGTGAGTAGTGTTTCGACACCTGCAATCCCCTTCACGAACTTTGTGCAATATTTTGAAAACCCCCAAACGATTGTAACTCCTTACTATTATTAAGAACGAGAAAACCTTTCACAGCTGCAATCAATCTCAGGTACGTCTCTATCTCTCCTTTGTTATATGTCCCATGTTCCCCACTGCTTGCAAGGCAAAATGGCATTTTTCTGTGCTTAAAGTAAGATGCTGTGCATGAAATCTTTCGAAAACTTCTCTAAACTTTTGTACCCGCTCTCTCTTACCTCTCAATAATAACATTATGTCATCAGGGTATACTAAACACTGTTAAGGTTTTATCTCTCTTAGTAACACATCCAATAACGGCTGGAATGTTGCTAGTGCATTCATTAATCCGAATGGCACCCTTCAGTGTTGAAAATGACCCGAAGGAACTGAGAACATAGTGTTCAGTTGGTTCAACAGAACCACCGCTAATTGATGGTACTCCCTCCTTAAATCCGTGGTAGAGAAGTACCATCACGTCCTAAGTTACCAGTGTCTCTGTGATCTTAAGTTCAAATAT
Organism: Schistocerca americana; assembly: GCF_021461395.2. Lineage (NCBI taxonomy): Eukaryota > Metazoa > Arthropoda > Insecta > Orthoptera > Acrididae > Schistocerca > Schistocerca americana. The sequence goes on along the minus strand of NC_060129.1, from coordinate 32,419,655 downwards.
GCTCCTGTTACCATTTTACTGTGGAGATCTTGATAGTCACACCAGAATCTATATTTTAGAAATCGGTTGTTGTTAGTGTAGGCGCAAGAGGAACATCTGTACCTCAGAGCGTGGTACTCCACTCCGTTGGCTGTTTGTTTGTCAGTGAAATCCCCCATAGTTTGTCATAAATGCCAAGATACATGAAATGCTTTGTGATATATAAGTGCACCATTTCCTGTTAGGATTCAGTGTTGAATTATGGCCGTTTCTGGCGGTGGGCGGAAAGAATTTTCGAACTCCACCAGCAAGTTTTTTATTTTCACTGATTTCAGTTTTTACAGATGCTCTACCTTCGTAGAAAATACAGTTATAACAGTGGTCGCCATCTGGTCATGGTTTCTACGTGCCATGTCACAGTCATCATCCTTTTGGCTGTCCAAATTCACTACCGACAGTCGCTTTGCTATCTCCTCTTCATTGTCACCAAAATTATCTTTATTCATGGGTACCATCTCTGACTTCTACGCTTAAAATACTTGCCTTACCAAACAGCGTGATACACCCAGTAAAGCGCACACTTCTAGTGACTCTCCCACACAGACCGTATCGACATGTAACTGAGGCTCTACACTATCGCAAAGTGACTTCCCAGTGCCCTGTGGCGGAATAGCTTGTTAATGAAGACTTAGTGATTTTGCACGCAGTTCCATCGGTTTGTCTCTTAGGTCAAACGAACCTTGCAGTGTTACAACATTTGCCCCTAGCTGGAATGTCGTCCTTCTAGGTTCCAATATATGTCGTCCAAGGTCAATTTTAGCCAGCTCTTTTATCAGAAAGTCTAGCTCCAGTATCATACAGTAGCCTTCCATTGATTCTTGCTCCCAACCCCAGGCAGCCTAAAGTATAGTGGGTTCTGTCAGCTTCAGCCTACAAAGTTGTGCCTGGTCATTGACACACTCTTGCACTTCAGAGTTCCTACTACAACACATTCCGCCTCTGCATAAGCATTTAAAGTATCAGCTACATCTACACTCCGCAAGCCACCTTGCGGTGTGTGGTGGAGGGTATTTTCTTAACCACTGTTACTTTCCCCTTTCACATTCAATCACAGATAGATTGCTGGTGAGCTTCCATGTTGGCTTGAATCTATCTAATTTTATCTTGGTGGTCCTTTCATGAAATATACGGGATGTCCCAAAATAATGAATACACTCTTTGAAACTGAACATCTCTTTAATGAAAGAGGTTAGAAATACAATTTTAGTGGCGTTAGGTGCCTCGTGGTCCGAATTAAGGTGGTAAATGTTCAAACTGGTACCCGTCCATCGCAATACACCGTCGGCAATGACTTACGACTGAGCGACATGCCAACTTTATTGTTTGCAATGGAATAGCATCACAGGCTTGCTCAACTTGCTCTCTAAGATCATCCAGTGTGTGTTGTTCTTCAGAAAAGTGTGTGTGGTTTCGCAGCATAAACTGTGTAGTTTTGAGTTAACCCCACCGAAAGAAGTCTCGAGTTGTTAACTCTGGAGATCGAGCGGGATACTCCACACTGCCCCTTCGACCTAGCCATCTGGCAGGGAATGTACGATTGAGAAATGCCCTCACATCCAGCTGAAAGTGAGGTGGCGCCCCATCCTGTTGAAAGTAATAATCTTCATTTCCAAACTCCACTCTAAGACCAGAAGTTATCATTTCCAACATTTCCAAGTATGAGTCGCCTGTGACCGTGTTGTCAAAGAAGTACTGCCCGATTAACGCTCTAGAAGACAGACCGCACCAGACTGTTACTCCTGGTAGATTAACATGCCTTTGGTCAGCTACGTATGGATTCTCCCTGGCCCAGTACACGCATTTATGGCGGTTAATTGTTCCATCAAGTTTAAACGTCACTTCATCCGACCAAAGAATTCGATCTTGCAAACGTTGCTCGTCTTCACATCTCTTAATGAACCACTCACAAAATTCGCTTCACCTACCGGGATCATCATCGTTAAGAGTGTGGAGGATTCTTGGAATGTAAGGCTTAAAGTTCTGAGACCGCAAAATTCTATGAGCACGCCTTCTGCAGATCCCAGTCTCTTGAATGCATTGCCTCACAGATTTCTTTGGGGGTCGTAGGTATGTCTGGATCACTGCATCAACACGCTCATCGTCTGTTGAACTTCTCTTTCATCCGCTATATCCCCTCTTCATATCGTGCACCATTCCTTCTACTCTGATTCTTGTAACTGTTATTCATGTCGGTGGTGGTGTTCCAAATTTAACTCTCCAACATCGGCGTACCGCATTCACATTCTCTGCTTTTCAGTAACACTTTATCACCCATTTCCGTTGTTCAAACGATAACGCCATGTTTGTTGACAATCCTGAAACAAAAGAAAGCATTGTTATGTTTTTCACCACCTTGTAAATTATTACCCATAAAAATTGTATTTCTGTCTCCTTTAATTAGAGAGATAGTCTCTTTCAAGCACCACATTTGTTGACTCTTCTAAGAACGTGCACTCTCAGAACTTTAACAACAAACCACAGACCGAAGCAGAACACCTGTCCTGCAGCGTCTGTCACTGAAGTTGGTTTACAGTCCCTGTAACACCTTCGCGCTTTTTGAATGAACCTGCAGCTCGTGGTCTAATGGTTAGCGTTGCTGCCCCTGTATCACAGGATCCGGCGTCCAAATACTGGCCAGGTTGGGGATTTTTCTCTACGTGGGGACTGGGTGTTTGTGATGTCCTCATCATTTCATCATCATTCAGGAAAATGGTGAGGTGCCCCACAAACCAAAATCATCATCATAATCATCTCCTTTGCTTCTTCTCTATTTTATCTAATAGTCATGTCAGGTACAAAACCCATACTGAAGAGTAACATTCAAGTTATTAGTCGAATGAGTGATTTTTAAGCTACTTCTTTTGTTCGTCGACTACATTTCCTGAAGAAATGCAGTCAGGCACTTGCCTTACTCGCGATTAATCTTATGTGTTTGTTACGTCCAAATCGCTCCGTATGTGTACTCCAAGACATTTTATGGAAGTAAGTGGTTCTAGTGATTGTTCTAGAATTTTGTAATCATAAAATAAAGGTAATGGTGGAAGCTGAAGAAGAGAATTAAAATTTGTGCCACAGACGGGACTACTTGCTCACTAGGCAGAAATGCTGACCATTTGACCAACGTAGCACTCTAGTCCACATTGCTACAAGAATTACTGAAGTCGATTGCCCTCCCCAACACAAATTTCAGTTCATATTTTCAGCTTATTTTTCCCCTAAATTGCCATTGCTGTTAGGGCTCTCCAATATTGTAATAGGACCCCAGCGTTGGATGTAGTGGGAGAGGCCTGTACCACAAGTGATCTTATAGATCTTATAAATAAATTATCCCTCAGACATTTGAGTCTCATCTTTATTTACGATAATGATGGAAGCTGAAGAATTGAATTAAAATAATTGCCATCGCTGGGACTTGAATCCAGGTGTTCTTGCTTACTAGGCAGAAATGCTGACCATTACAACATGGGTTCGAGTCCCAGCTGTGGTACAAATTTTAATTAACTTTTTCATCTTCCATCGTTATCGTAGATAAAGATGAGACTTAAATGTTCTGAGGAAGATTTAATTATACAATAAAGAGTTTTTCTGCCTGTCTATTGTAAGTTGCATTTGTTTACGTTGAGGATCCACTTCCATCAAGCTTCAATGGTCTGCTGATCTTTGTGCATTTCGCTACAGGTTTCTAGTGGCACGACGTCTCTGTACACAACAGGAATCATCCATGAAAATCCTCATGGAACTTCCAACGTTACATACTGCGTAATTAGTACAGGGTGTCTCTCCTAAGATTCGTCAGGCGCTCTTTCTGTGGTGTTTTAGAAGATACTTGTAATTCCATGTTTACATTGTGCAGCAGGAAACAGCCAAACAGAATGTTCATCATGTCTTTCATAGGACGCCCAGTTCGACGGAAAGCGTCGGTGCAACTAGTTGCATGTTTATTCCCAAATAAATTGTCAGTTATAATCACAGTTGCAGTTCATCACCCATAAAGGATATACTGAAGTTAATACTACCTTGTCACATAAAATGATCAATCATCAACTAGAGGTAAAAATACTTCCAACTGATGAAATTCATCCAATCCATAACATTTAATAAGAAGTGTCTCTCACAAAAACTATTCCAGACTGCATTAATCTCAAGATCAGTAACAACAAGTCACCAAAGAAGGCTAACGGATTTTGTTAAATGCTAACTAAAAAGGTTTATGAGTTGCATTATGAACTATCTAATGTCACTGATACAAGTCCCCTTACACAATGTATTGACAATATTGAAGCCTAGGTTAATAAATTAGGAATACAGGTAGTATCTAAGCAAAACAAAAAAGTTTCTGATCCGATCTCAGACAAATCGAAAGACATACCTGAAGAGCTTGTATGTACACCACATAAATTCTAATGTAGATTAGTGAACAACACTGATATAACTTTCAATGCTAAAGAGCTGAGCTTACTAAGTAAGAAACTAAAACACAGCATTCCTCCCATGCTAAATAAGAATAATATCAAGAATCTCATTATTACATCTAGATACTCCGCAAGCCACCGCACGGTGAGTGGCAGAGGGAACCCTGTACCACTACCAATCATCCCATCCCCTCTTCCAATCGAAAGTAGAACGAGGGAAAAACCACTATCTAGGCGCTTCCGTGTGAGCCCTAATTTCTCCTGTCTTGCCTTCGCGGTCCTTACGCTCAGTATATGTTGGCGGCAGTAGAATGATTCGTCAGTCAAATGCAGGTTCTTTGAATTTTCTGAACAATGTTCATCGGAAAGAACGTCGCCTTCCCTCCATGGATTCCTATTTGAGTTCCTGAAGCATGCCCATAAGACTTACGTGTTGTTCGAACCTGCCGGTAACAAGTCTACCAGTCTGCCTGTGATTTGCTTCCAATGTCTTCCTTCAGTCTGACCTCTTACTGATCCCAAACACTCGATCAGTACTCAAGAATAAGTCGCACCACATTTATCACATGCTTGTTCAATTTCGTATGGCATTGCAACGTTACGCCCAGACATTTAAACGACTTAACTGTGTCAAACAGAACACTACTAATACTGTATACGATAATTACAGGATTTTTTCTTCCAACTCATCCGCATTAACTTATATTTTTCCACATTTAGAGCTAGCTGCCATTCACGACACCAATTAGACATTTTCTCAAAGTCGTCTTGTATCTTCCTATAGTAACTCAATATCGACACCGTACTGTACACCACAGCATCATCAGCAAACAACCGCAGATTTCTGCCCACACTGAGCGCAAAATCATTTGTGTATACAGCGAACAACAGCCGTCCCATCACACTTCCCTGGTGTACCGTCTCTGATAAACAATCGCTGTCATGGACAACATACCGGGTTCTATAACTTACGAAGTCTTCCAGCCACTCACATATCTGCGAACTTACTCCACCTGATCGTACATTCATCAACAGCCTGCAATGGGTCCTCGTGCCTGATGCTTTCCTGAAATCTGCAAATATGGAATCTGCCTGTTGACCTTCACCCATTGTTCACAGTATATCATGTGAGAAATGGGCCAGCTGAGTTTCGCATTAGTGCTGCTTTGTAAAATCATGCTGATTCATGGACATAAGCTTCTTAGTCTCAACAAAGTTTACTACATTCGAATAAATATGTTCAAGGATTCTGCAGAAAGCCGAAGTTAGGGATTTTGGTCTGTAATTTTGTCAGTCCGATCTTTTACCCTTCTTATATACGAGGGTCGTTCAATAAGTAATGCCCCACATTCTTTTCTCAGAACATATTGATTGTTAAGGGTCAGAATTTGGTGACAATATACATGTCTTGTAGATGTCCTATTTTTCTCTGTAGTCTCCATCAGGTTCTAAGGCCGTACGCCAACGTTGTGGAAGAGCATGTATTCCCTGCTGGTAAAAGCTCTTGTCCTGTAGACATAGCCATGTTTCCACTGCGTGACTGACACTTTCATCATCTTCAAAGCCTGTTCCCCACAGAGAATCTTTAAGCGGCCCAAAGAGATGCAAGTCCGAGGCTGCCAAGTCTACACTGTAGGGTGTATGAGGCAATGATGTCCAGCACAATTTGGCGATGTGTTCTCGGGTTCTCAGACTTGTGTGTGGGCGTGCATTATCGTGTTGGAGCAAGATTTCTATTGGATTCTTTTCCGATTGAACACATCGAAAACGGTTTCTGAGTTTATTCAGAGTCTTCACATATGCATGTGAATTGATGGTTGACGCTCTTCCATCACATCCACGAGAATAACGCCTTCACCATCCCAGAAGACTACACCATGACTTTCCAGGAGAGGGGGCTGCCTTGAATTCTTTTATGGTGAATGAGGATGATGCCACTCCATGGACTGCCATTTTGTTTCTAAAGAAAAGTGATGTGCCCAGCTTTCGTTCCCCATAACGATCTGTGACAGAATGGCCTCTCTATCGGTCGCAAAACGCTCCAAGAATTCAGATGAAATGGCGTTTCTTTGAATCTTGTGGTCCGTTCTGAGCATTCGTGGAACCAATCGTGGGCATCTCTTTGAATATCCGAGAGTCTCGATCATAGCAGACACACTCCGTCTACTGACTGCCAACTGTAGAAACAATTTTCGAGTTGTGATGCGCCGGTCGGCACGAATAACGGCATCCGCTCGATTCAGTACGTCTGCATCAGCGGCTGTGACAGGGCGTCCCGTGCGTGGCTGATCAGCGAGCTCTGTTTCTGCATTTCCTGAGGCTTTAGCTTTCTCTACCCATCCCCCGACTGTACTCCTATCAACTGCAGCATCGCCATACACTGCACACTAACGTTTATGGATGTTCACTATCGTGATTTTTTTTAATGAATTCAATTGAATACAGCGTCATACAACGATAACTGTGCCGTTATTCCTATTGTATGAAATTGTTTTGAAAGTACAGTTTTCTGTTTGTTAATAGCCATGGCTAATTTTTCTCAGGGCGCCAGAAATAACATATGTATCCCAACGTGAAGGCATCTGTCTCACTCACGATGGATTGAAAATCTATCTGTAACATTACAGGATAATCCATTTAAATAATGCTTAATTAGTTTTTCTGTGAGGCTGGATGCTCCAGGATAGCTTCCTATGTGCAATGGCAGCGTTAGCATTTATAGATATTACTGTTAATAAAAAACTGTACCTCTGGTCTAGTATGAATTGGGAAATATTACAAGTCACCGTTTTCAGTTTATTCAGATTATTCTTTTTAATACTTTTAGCATTAAATGACTGTTAAAGAACCTTATATAATTTTTTTCATCAATGGCGTCGCTCAATAATGAGCCTAAACAAAATGGCCAAGGCAACATTTCATTATTACGTACTGAATCATATGCAGGATAGGCACTCACTACTGAGAAAAACGCATATTACAGTTATTGATTTCATATATATTCAACAAAATTCTATTACTACTACAGACAATTGTACCAGTTACAGACCGTGAACAATTAGCGTCTGTCAGCTAGAACATCAGAAACGATAAGATAATGAAACAAAAAAAAAAAAAAAAAAAAGAAATACGCTCATTCTTCTTGGACAAAGATAATAATAGTAGAAGTTCTAAGAGCGCAGATAGCGCTTCTCCATTGTTGAGTATCGACGACTGATTCATACTCTTTCTTAGCGGAGGCTGTGCTATATCACTAAGGTTTCTTTTTCTGCATACAAGAATGCAATAAGACCACGCTGCTTGTAACGCGAGTCGTACATAGACGCAATATTGACACTGTACTACGGATCTACTATCTGCCACTTCACCGGTGCACAGGACAAACATCAAATGTGAAGCGCCAGCAAGGACGTTTGTCTGTGTATATTAATGGCTTTTCAAAAATATATGGGGCATTTTTTCTACTCGTTTGGAACTTTTTGCACCAAAATAGCCTGTGCCAGAACCAAACTGAAACACAACATACAGAATGCCATAGCAGATAAAGCAAATGAAGTTGCAAAGAAAATAAATTTCTAGATGAGCCCACAGTGAACTTATAAACAACAACATGAAACTTACTAGTCGTGTGGCCCCAGTAATAGAGATAAAGCACCACAGCAGTTATCATATATCACAGTGCCCACAATGACACGAACAAGTAATATCAATTAACTAAAAACAGATGGCACCCAAAAATACCAAGATAAGCTGAAAAACTACTTAAAAACTACAATTTTCAACTGACCATTAATGACGCTCAGCATTGTGTTGGAATAAATCCACTGGTCCCCAGGCTAATGCCCCAGGAATAAATCCACTGGTCCCCAGGCTAATGCCCCACCCTAAGATTCACAAAATTCGTTGTCCTGTACGTCAAATTATAAAAGCAATAAACATTCCACGTAACAAAATTTGCAGAAAATATCATGATATACTTAAGGACAATTACACTTTTGAAATACATTTTCAGTTAGCAACAATTTTGAGTTAATCATAAATATTAAGGATATAATAGTATCAGAAACAGCAGTTGGTTGCTGTGATATAATAAACTTCTACACAAATATAAAAGAATTTAATCAAACACAAAAAGCTAAGCAACACATAAATTTATGCATTCATGGCTGCTTGATTTAATTCTCTCACAAAACCATTTTCCATTCACTGGCAAGTTTTACACATAAAACAATGAGCGGGCAATGGGTAGCAGCCTTGCAGGCTTGCTTGCTGGCATTTATACCTAACCTAGAACAAGGATTCTTCTTAAGTCATCCATAGTTTACTGACAAAATTATACACTCCTGGAAATTGAAATAAGAACACCGTGAATTCATTGTCCCAGGAAGGGGAAACTTTATTGACACATTCCTGGGGTCAGATACATCACATGATCACACTGACAGAACCACAGGCACATAGACACAGGCAACAGAGCATGCAAAATGTCGGCACTAGTACAGTGTACATCCACCTTTCGCAGCAATGCAGGCTGCTATTCTCCCATGGAGACGATCGTAGAGATGCTGGATGTAGTCCTGTGGAACGGCTTGCCGTGCCATTTCCACCTGGCGCCTCAGTTGGACCAGCGTTCGTGCTGGACGTGCAGACCGCGTGAGACGACGCTTCATCCAGTCCCAAACATGCTCAATGGGGGACAGATCCGGAGATCTTGCTGGCCAGGGTAGTTGACTTACACCTTCTAGAGCACGTTGGGTGGCACGTGCACGTGCATTGTCCTGTTGTAACAGCAAGTTCCCTTGCCGGTCTAGGAATGGTAGAACGATGGGTTCGATGACGGTTTGGATGTACCGTGCACTATTCAGTGTCCCCTCAACGATCACCAGTGGTGTACGGCCAGTGTAGGAGATCACTCCCCACACCATGATGCCGGGTGTTGGCCCTGTGTGCCTCGGTCGTATGCAGTCCTGATTGTGGCGCTCACCTGCACGGCGCCAAACACGCATACGATCATCATTGGCACCAAGGCAGAAGCGACTCTCATCGCTGAAGACGACACGTCTCCATTCGTCCCTCCATTCACGCCTGTCGCGACACCACTGGAGGCGGGCTGCACGATGTTGGGGCGTGAGCGGAAGACGGCCTAACGGTGTGCGGGACCGTAGCCCAGCTTCATGGAGACGGTTGCGAATGGTCCTCGCCGATACCCCAGGAGCAACAGTGTCCCTAATTTGCTGGGAAGTGGCGGTGCGGTCCCCTACGGCACTGCGTAGGATCCTACGGTCTTGGCGTGCATCCGTGTGTCGCTGCGGTCCGGTCCCAGGTCGACGGGCACGTGCACCTTCCGCCGACCACTGGCGACAACATCGATGTACTGTGGAGACCTCACGCCCCACGTGTTGAGCATTCGGCGGTACGTCCACCCGGCCTCCCGCATGCCCACTATATGCCCTCGCTCAAAGTCCGTCAACTGCACATACGGTTCACGTCCACGCTGTCGCGGCATGCTATCAGTGTTAAAGACTGCGATGGAGCTCCGTATGCCACGGCAAACTGGCTGACACTGACGGCGGCGGTGCACAAATGCTGCGCAGCTAGCGCCATTCGACGGCCAACACCGCGGGTCCTGGTGTGTCCGCTGTGCCGTGCGTGTGATCATTGCTTGTACAGCCCTCTCGCAGTGTCTGGAGCAAGTATGGTGGGTCTGACACACCGGTGTCAATGTGTTCTTTTTTCCATTTCCAGGAGTGTATATTGTAAAAGATATATGGGTGACACAACAGTACATTTCAATACTCCAAAAGAAAAGTCTAGCAGATCAAATGAATAAAATGCACTCAAATATCAGATTCCCACATGAGACAATTGAAGACATTCATTTCCTTGATGTGACTATTTCAAGTCACAGTAACAAGCATACTTTTAGAATATGTCGAAAATCTACTGCTAGTGATACTGCCATTAACAATACCTCATGCCACCAAAACTAATATGAAACTACTTTCTTCAGGTCATTTGTAAACCATATGCTCCACAACCCCATCAGTGAAGAATATGAGTATAAACAGAGGAGCATACTTAGCTCTATTGTGCAAAATAATGGTTGTAGCATTTCCCTCATAAGCATACTTGCTGAAAAAACCCAAGGTAAAATTAAGGATCCACCATCACCACTACAAGCTAAGATAGGTATGCAAACATTTGTCTGTCTACCATTCCTTGGAAAAGTGTCATGCAAAGTTGCAAATCTTTATCGGATCATGTAATGTAAAATACACATTTACATTGACAATAAAATACAACATAAAATTCTTCACAATAATATCTTCAGTGGAGACTATCATTAAAATTCCGACATACACAAAGTCACATGCTCCTGTTCTTGCGTCAATTATAGGAGAACAGGGAGAAATTTTGTTGCCCGCTAAAAGGAGCATATAGAAGCTCTTTGACTCAAAAAATCGAGTAAGTCCATCTTTGCATTATAGATTGCTCATCGTGAATATTCTGTTGGTGATATCAGTGATAATCTTTCTGGGCTGCATGTTGCTGAGAAAGGGTTACATATGGATTTCGTTGAACAAAGAGAGGTTTATATTCATAAACTAAAATATCCTCAAAAGATCCTTAATGAACAAAGTTAATCAATGCAGAACTTTTTATTCCACAATTCCCAAGCTATCCTGGCTCCAAAATGCCAAAAACGACAATAATAAATCAGATTCATTCTCATGTATAAATTTTATTCTCCTAGTTATACAACACTTATGGCGTTCTGTACTTCATGAAAAAATTTCATTGTATTAGTTTATCTTTGCTTTAAGTTTTAGCATATACAGGTTTCCTTTTTTTTTTTTTTTTTCAAACATCGATACGTGAGCCACCCGGTAGACATCAGTGCAGTAATCGAGTTCTTGCCATACCCAGCCCAGCATGGCGTCATCGACTGTGGCAGTCGCTTCCCGTATTCTCTCGCGAAGCTCTGCTACATCACGTGGTAGAGGTGGTACACACACCAGATCTTTAATGTGTCCCCACAGAAAAAAGTCAGACGGAGTGAGATCTGGTGATTGGGGACGGCATTTCATGAAACAGCTGTCCTCTTCTGTAGCTCGGCCGATCCATTGGTGTTGCAGCTCTGTGTTCAGGTACCGACGAACTTGACGATGAAAATGGGGTGGAGCCCCGTCCTGCTGAAAGATGAATGGCGAGTCCGATTGTTGCAACGTGTCCAAGTAGGAATATACAGTGACAGTGCTCTCGGCGTAGAAGAAAGGCTCGTACAGTTTTCGACGTGACGAGGGACAAAAAAAAAACATTACCTTTGGGCATTAACGCTCAAATTCAATGCGTTTGTGAATGCTTTGTACACAAGATATGACAATTATTGCCTGTGAACTTTCCCATTAGTGTGAAAAGTTTGTCTTTGTTGTCGTCATTGAGGTTCTGCACTAGCTCCAATTTGAATGGTTTCACAGACAGCTTTGGTCGCAGGGCTTTCCACACTGTCATTTGAGAGATTTCGTGTTCATGGGACATACGACCAATTTCTTTGGACTTCTTATGAATGTCTCTCGTACGCACTCTACATTCACTTCACTCACACAGGGACGTCCGCTTCTCTTTGCCGGGCACAAGCAACCCGTCGTAACGAATTTGTTGTGCCAGTGGTAACTGGCCTTCCTTGTTGGTGGCTTCTTACCGTACTTAGTCCTAAACATCAGTTGAACAGCTGCAGCACACTTGTTTTTGTCGAACTCCAACACACAGAAAGCTCGCTCGGCACCTGAACTCGCTACGTTTGTCACTAGCGCTGCCTATCGGCATATTACCAAACTACGCTGTGGCGGTTTACATGATAAAAAACTTTCAGGGTTTCTCTTCAAAATGCAATATGTATGATATCTGTACAATGTTTGGTTCTTGCGCAGTAATAATTGAAGGTGTTTCAGACTTTATGTACACCCTGTATTAGATGTATAAGATCACTCCTACAACTATCAAAATTCACTTACATATAATTTCTGTACTTGTCATATTTATACTTTAATACAATCCACCTCAGGCCGAAGTCCGTGGTGTAGGAAAGTGTGACATCTGTTTAATACATATTCTTTGTAATCACATCCGGTGTAAACCCAAGTGAAAGTGTAAAACCAAATGAAGATAAATACTGTCTATATTTGTTTATATAACCTGATAATGCGCATCATGAGAACAGATTTGCAATCAATACCACAATGCAGTCCACTGTATGTAACTGAAACTTAACAACATTTCCGTCTCATAAACTTTCCGTCACCGATAGCTAGATTTCCGTCCTTTTCGCCAGCACCATCACCACAGCGTTTAGTTACAATTGGTCCTCAGTATAATGGTCCTGTAACGCCTCCATTTGACGATGGCGCTGCAATGGCTTGAAAACATGTTAATGGACAATAATTCTTATGAGAACAATTAAAAAGCGCCAGGTGCATATTTATTTCCAAATACAAAAAGGTGACAGAAGTCACGGGGTAGCGATACGCACACATACAGATGGCGGCAGTATTGCGTACACAAGACATAAAAGGGCGGGGCACTGGCGGAGCGGTGATTCATGACAGTAGGAGTACGACCTTTTTGTGGCTGCACGACGAGAATTATCAGATTTGAACGCGGAATGGAAGTAGAAGTTACACTCATAGGATTCTATTTCGGAAACAGTTACAGAAATCAACATTCCGAGATCAACAGTGTCAAGAATGTGCCAAGAATACCAAATTTCAGCCGGCCGCGGTGGCCGTGCGGTTCTAGGCGCTCCAGTCCGGAGCCGCGCTGCTGCTACGGTCGCAGGTTCGAATCCTGCCTCGGGCATGGGTGTGTGTGATGTCCTTAGGTTAGTTAGGTTTAAGTAGTTCTAAGTTCTAGGGGACTAATGACCACAGCAGTTGAGTCCCATAGTGCTCAGAGCCATTTGAACCAAATTTCAGGCGTTACTTCTCACCACGGACAACGCAGAGGACAACGGCAGTTTCCATTGCTAACAGGCCACAGACATACAACACTCAGTTAAATAAGCGCAGAAATCAATGTGGTACGTACGGCGAACATACACTGTGCGATATAAGTATCCGGACACCCCCAAAAACATACGTTTTTCATATTAGGTGCACTGAGCTGCCATCTACTGCCAGGTACTCCATATCAGCGACCTCAGTAGTCATTACACGTCATGAGAGACCAGAATGGGGCGCCGCATGGAACTTATGGACTTCGAACGTGGTCAGGTGATGGGGTCTCGCTTGTCATATGTCTGCAGGCGAGATTTCCACACTCCTAAACACCTGTAGGTCCACTCTTTTCTATGTGATAGCCAAGTGGAAACGTGAAGGGTCACATACAGCACAAAAGCGTACAGGCCGACCTCGTCTTTTGACTGACAAAGACCGCCGACAGTAGAAGAGAGTCTTAATGTGTAATACCCAGACATCTATCCAGACCATTACACAGCAATTCCAAAGTGCATCAGGATCCACTGCAAGTACTATGGCAGGCGGGAGATGAGAAAACTTGGATTTCACGGTCGAGCGGCTGCTCATAAGCCACACATCACGCTGGTAAATGCCACACGACGCCTCGCTTGGTGTAAAGAGCATAAACATTCGACTATTGAACAGTGGAAAAACGTTGTATGTAGTGACGAATCACGGTTCACAATGTGGCGATGAGATGGCAGGGTGTGGGTATAGTGAATGCCCGGTGAACGTCATCTGCCAGCGTGTGTAACGCCAATACTAAAATTCTGAGGCGGTGATGTTATGGTGTGGTTGTGTTTTTTATAGAGGGGGCTTTACCCCTTGTTTTGTGTGGCACTATCACAGCACAGGCATACATTGATGTGTTAAGCACCTTCTTGCTTCCCACTCTTCGATTCGGGGATGGCGACTTCATCTTTCAACACGATCGAGTATCTGTTCATAATGCATGGCCTGTAGCGGAGTGGTTACACGACAATAACATCCCTGTAATGGACTGGCCTGCACAGAGTACAGATCTGAATCCTGTAGGATACCTTTGGGATATTTTGTGAACGCCGACTTCGTGCCAGGCCTCACAGACCAACATCGATACCTCTCCTCAGTGCAGCACTCCAAGAAGAATGGGCTGCCATTCTCCGAGAAACTTTTTATTGCCTGACTGAACGTATGCCTCCTGGAAGCTGTCATCAAGGCTAAGGGTGAGCCAACACCATACTGAATTCTAGCATTGCCGATGGAGGGCGCCACGAGCTTGTAAGTCATTTTCAGCCAGCTGTCCGTATACTTTTGATCACATAGTGTATCTGTTAGGGCTGTGGTAGCAGATGATCGACGCGAATGCCTCTTCTAACTGTAAGACATTGCCTGGATGGCCTCTCTTGGGCTTGTGACCATGTTGGTTGTACCCTAGATGACAGGAAAACCGTGGCCTGGTAAGATAAGTCCCGGGTTCAGTTGGTAAGAGCTGATGGTAGGGTTCGACTGTGGCGCCGACCCCACGAAGCCACGGACCCAAGTGGTCAAGAAGGTACTGTGCTAGCTGGTGGTGTCTACATAATGCTGTGGGCTATGTTTACGTGGAATGGTCTGGGACCTCTGGTCCAACTGAACCGATCATTGACTGGAAATGGTTGTGCTCAGCTACTTCGAGAGCCTCTGCAGCCATTCACGGATTTTACGTTCCCAATGCAATTTTCATAGACGACAATGAGTAATATCACCACAATTTGTGTGTAGATCTTTCTGAACAATCGGAGCGAATGTTTTGTGTAACCATATCTCCCAACATCATTCCCGTAAAACATTTATGGGACGCAATCGAGAGGTCAGTTCATGTACAGGATCCTGCACCGACAACACTTTCGGAATTTAGGACGGCTACAGACGGCGTGGCTCAGTATCTGTGCAGGGGAGTTCTGACGACTTTTTGCATCCATGCCATGAAAAGCTGCTTCTCTACACCAGGCAAAACGTGGTCTGACATGATAGGAGGTACCTTGTCGCTTTCGGCACCACAGTGTAAATAACAAATTTAATTCACTGCTGCTGTTACACGCGTAATGTATATACTGAAATGCGAATACATGCCTTTTGGAGCACAGGCCGGCAATAGGCACAAAACGTCGTCCGAAATTGTACTGAACGCTTTCTCATTAAATTATTTCCAACAGTTGTATATGGGAACGGATACTAAAAACTGTTATAGTAGGATTAAAAACTTTAAAACATGTCTGCTAGATACCATTCTGTGCTTCAAATACAGTGCAGAGTCAAGACTTATTGCTACGGAACGGATGGCAGTGCCTGATCGCTGAATATACGTAGAGCTCTTATAGCCATTGATATAAGGAGTCTCTTCGAAGCGGAAAACTCAGTGTTGTAATCCACCAAAGGAGGAAGAATAACTAGAACAAGTGTCAAAAAGAGCAGGAAACAAGATGAATGTGGACCTGGGATGCATTAGTGCCACGCAAGATAATAGAAAAAGCAAGTTTTAACTTTAACTCGAATTTCCTGAAAATTAAATTATTTCATGTGCTGGTACATTTTGGCTAAAAACTGTTAAAACAGAGAGCTGAAATTTTGTAAACATTCTTAAACATGCTTAATTAAAAAATAGACTACTCTTGTGACTTAACTTAGAAAATAAAATACTTCTTTGAAGAAAAACCCTGAATTCATTTGCAAAATGTTTGATAAGCATACTTAAAATTCTTTTGTACCACGATTGATGACAGCATCGTCTGCTTTAAAGATGATAGTGCAAAGAACTTAGAGGAAAAAAAGTAAACCTTCTACTTTGTTTGTATTTTGAGTAATGTGTACCTATGTTGTGCATAAATAATTACCATGGTTTATTTCACTTGCAACAAAAAAATACAATTAAAGAAAGTGTGAGAGCTAAAGTTGTGGTTCATACATAAAAATGTTCCGAAAAGAAGTCTTAAAAGATGGTGAGAATTGTATGGGGCTCCAAATCGAATTCTTGGAGTAAACTGACAGTCGTTTCAAGGTTTCCCCTGGTATTCACGGACCAGTCCCCTTAAGTCTGGTTGGCAGTTGGTTCGTTACTTATTGCACGAATTATTCGTTTAAATTCTCCGACCAGTTGTTTTCTGTAAGTTGTAATGGATAATATGGGGTCTGCTGGCGCTTGACTGACTGTATCATTTTGTTAAATTCTGCCTCCAGTTGTTTGCAATAAATTATAGTGTAGTCTTGTCAGCAGCTGCTATTGTAATGTTTTGTTGTTTAAATTCTGTCTACAGCTGCTTTCCGTAAACTGAAGTAGATCTGGCTGGTAGTGTTACTTAGTATGGAATTTTTAAAATTGTTGCATTGAGTTTTTAGTGAATTTTTCCTTCTGTGTTCCTTGGTAAAATAATACTATAAATTTTGGGCAATGTGTTACGTTTGTGAGGCACTTTTGTTTAAATAAAATAGTTTGTTTAGATTTGAAGAAAATTGTCCAACTTCAGCACTTTGCCACTCAACACTACCTCCCTACTGCTTTCGGATGTAATGTTTTTATCTTCGTACAGAAATAGTCAAAGTTACAACCTTACCTAAAATGCCTACATTATTTGCCAAAATCCTATCTCAGATCATATAAAACCAATATCATACATTACAACGTCCCACATCTTAGCGTTAAAATTTATCTATAAGTACAAAATATTTTGCATATTCTATAGGAAGTCTGTATTGGCTGTATTATTTGTCAAAAACACACTTTAGCTAAGTGATAATCACTATTATCTTATGATCCCTAAAGGAGATATACGATGGTTGTAGCATTGTGGTCACGCATCCTATTACAGTACAGATTCTTGAAAATTTAGATCACACAGTTTCCTGAGAACAACGTTGTATTTCTTCCAAGGACACCCATCTTAGTTCCTACGAAACGAACTCTGGTCGCTTGTCATAATACACATTCTTGTGTGGTAACTTGGTTGTTGTACAACAGCAAAAGGGATACATATGATTCACAGTAGTGTTGACACTAGTCAGACTCAAAACACATAAAGATTTCTTCTATGACACTTCAAAACATACATAGCACTAATGCTGTTCTAACTTAAAGTGTACTCGTGAACAAGAATGGTTTGATCTCCATACAAATGTAAAGAATGGCATTGCTGTGTCTATATTTTCTTTATTATTTGTCAGATACTGCTCTTAATTCAGCTAAAACCATTACCAAAGTAAGTCATATCGACCATTCCACTCTCAAATACCGTGGGGAAATAATAAATAATGCTTGCATTAAACCCCAAAATCTTTCTGTACTTTTAATGTAGCCCAGCACTGTGCTGCAACCATATGGGATGTTGTTACATGAAATAATTATGGGCTGTAGATGTGGTACCAAGCAGTACAGAGAAGGCGTTACTAATATAAATGATGGAAGTGGCTAAACAATTCACAATTGATGCCAGGACACACCTGTACTGTTGATGTCCGTTATATGCAGTATAGATTATGATATTATTAGACTTGAAAAATCTGTCTACATCTGTGCATAAAAAGAGATGTTAGATTGATGCCATACAACAGACAGCTCGAAAATCTAAACTTTTGCAGAAATAATGTTCTTAAATAAAGTGTAAATATAACGTCTGTTCTCCTTATGTGCAAGCACACTGCAAGTGAACAAGGTGACTCGCAGACTGGTGCAGCTGCGTGGACAACAGCTGGTGGTCAATCTGCCACCTCGTAGCTCCACGAACAATACGAGACTGGAATAGAAGGGAGAACCGATAGAGGTACTCAGGGTGCCCTCCGCCACGCACCGTCAGGTGGCTTGCGGAGTATGAATGTAGATGTAAATGTAGATACAATATGTCACTGCAGTGGCTGTGTTATTCTGAATTACGATGCAAAGCTCATTTGGACATGCATGCATGATGAGAATGAAAATTTATGCCGGAGTGGGATGGATGTGTGAGTACAGGACGTAGAAGCATGGCTGACAACATATGGAAATTTGTGTCTGACCAGCACAAATTTCCATTGTCGTTATTCCGTTATACAGCTGATGGTTACTCGTATTCACAATTGCCAATACATTTAATGTATTTCATAAGGCTGTTTTTGCCACAGTGCCTGCACCTTTCGACATGCATGCATCTCCAAAAGAGCTTTGCATAATAATTCAGAACAACACAGGTACTTTGATATCGTATTTATCTGCCAACACTGGGCAAGCGACTTTTAGGTAAGATGTCTACCTTGTACAGGAATATACATAATGGAAGTATGAATGCAGCATATAGATGCATGGTTGATAGCATGTGGAAGTTTGGGTCTGTGTGTGAGTTGTGCATGGATAACCAAATCGTGAGGCAGCTGCTCATGATAAGTGGGAAATTCGGCTTCCAGTCCTGGTCTAGCATATATTTTCATTGTCGTCATTGCATTCTACATCTGACGGTTGTCCATACTAGCAACTGCGAATACATTTACCGTATCCCAGGGAGATGCTGCATTATTTTACAAACGCTACCTATTCCTGGATGTTTCCCACATTCCACATACATCAATACATGACGTAAAAGCTCCTCAAATAGGAATGTAGCCTCAGCCTCAGTGGCGAATCGGAAAACTTAATTTTCAGAAGGAAAAACATATGTAATATTCGACATCTGTGTGCCATATGGGGAAAGCCTGTGGTCCAAGGGGAGACTGACGGGTGGCAGCCGATGCTTGGGGTGTGAGGTCAGAGAGATAGTCGCACATTGAGGGTGGGTAGTGGGAGATGCCAGAGCTGGCAGCTGCCCAAGGTTGAGGCTCATATTCATAAGGTATGACAGGCAAATTGGTCGTAATGCCTAGCAGCAGGGAAATGTTTACAATAGGAACACCATTCCTTCCTACTTCCTGGGGTACAGCGCGACTGCATATAAATGTTGTAACATTGCACATTCCTAAATGTTTAAGTAAATAGACAATGCAACATGCAATGTGTTTGTTAAGTCCTGATAATTAAATACTGCTACACGCTTATCTGATTGAGGTGAGCTCAAAACAAATCTAAATATTTAAATAAATAGACTATACAGTATGCAACTGTTTGACACATGATATCTTACTTTGATTATTTTGATTTCACACTGTAAATTCCTGTTCTCTGATGATTTACTACAGTGTTTCCCGAAAAGAACGTCGTCTTTGCTCCAGGGATTCGCATTTGAGGTCATGGAGCATTTCTGAAGCATTCGCATGTTAATGGAACCTACCGGTAATAACTCTAAATGCCTGTAAATAGCTTCGTTGTCTCCCTTTAATCTCACCTGGTGGGAAAGCAAACAGTCGAGTAGTTCTGAAGAATAGGTCACACAAGTTTTCTGTTCATAGTCACCTTGGCAGATGAGCCAAACTTCCCTAGAATTCCTCCAGCTAATCAAAGTCGACCACTCCCCTCTCCCTAAAACCCATCTGATGTACTCGTCCCTTTTCGTATCGCTTTGCAAATATTAGATGTAGACATAAAATCACTGTATCCAGGAGCACTCAACTAATCCTGTATCTGAACTTTACAGAATTGTTCTTCCAAAAGATCTGCGCTGGCGAACATTTGTCAGCACTTGAAGCAATCTCCCATTCATCATCCCAAACAGAAATTCTAAATCATCCTGCGCCCTTCTGCAGACACTCAACAATGAGACTTTTCTGTGAGCTTCAGCCCTACCAGCGTACAGCCACAGATTGCTGCGCACTCTGTCCACTGGATCGTTTATACAGGGTCTTTCAAAAGCAACTGTACACATGGGTATAAGGTACGCATGAAAATAAGAGTAAAATGTTAAACAGTTTTGTCTGGAACTGCTTTACTTCCGAGGTATGGTGCATTATGCAGTCTGTGTTAGGCATCACATCATGGGCCAATACAGACTTTGGGCCTCTCGTGTTCACCTCCATGTCGACTGACATTGCTGCATACATGCTTCTACAACACTCGGATGATTCAAGCATGGAATGGGTTGTTTACTTGACTTTGGTGTGGTTCGTTGTAGTCCATGGCGCTGTTGCAGTGAAGCAGCTCCAGATATACTATGTGCGTTCATACTGTCGGTAGTTCATAGACGGCAGTCCTCGTGTGCAGTACAAAGGCGTACTCAAATTGTGAATGTGCAGAAGTGCAGTTTCTTTATGGGGCAGCAGAAGACAATGCACAAGCAGGAGGGCGACGGTATGTGGAAATGTTTCCAAACGGAAGAGTACCAAACCATCAGACTCTCACAGCTATGGACAGGTGTTTAAAGGAATATGGCATTCATGGTGCACTGGAGACAGGCTGACCTCAACACGGTGGAGTGGGCGTTGTGGAGATCCTGGAAATGGTAGATGAAGATTCCACTGTAAGTACTCGCCATATAAGTACTATTGTAGGGCTTCCTCGATCAACTGTATGGCACCTGCTTCAGAGATAGCAATTCCACCCATATCACCTACAGTAGGTACAGGAGATGACACCAGTAGACAACCCCAGATGTCAGGATTTCTATCACTGGTTGCTCTAGGGGCGTACTGCTGATCCACTCTTTGGTCATAGGGTACTTTTTATGGGTGAGAGCATCTTTGCCTGAGTGGGTATCGTGGACCCTCACAAAAAGCACATGCAGTTGTATGACAATCCTTGTGTGACTACAGTGTGAGAATATCAACATTTCCAGTGACATTTGGTGTGCTATAGTCGTTACTCGTACCGCATGTTACTCTACAGCGCGTGACTGGCAGTGTGTGTCAATAGATTTTGGACCATGAATTGGGTGGTCTCCTTCATCGCTGCCTAATCGCTACCCAAAGCAACTTACAGTTTATGCACGATGCTGCTGCTGCACATTTCAGAGAGAACCTAAGTGTTGGTTGTGCCAACAGATGGATAGGTCGTCCAGGATTGGTTACATGATCCGCCAGATCTCCGCATCTTAACCCTCTGCACTTCTACCTTTCGGGCCATCTTAAGGAGCTCCTCTATGGTGTTAAGACTGAGAGTGTAGCACAACTACAGCAGCAACCTGAGAACGGCTGTGCCGCCACGCAGGATGAGATGAAAGTAGCCTGCAGAATTCCGAGAGCGGTGAGACGGCGAGCACGTCACTGTCACATGGACATCATTCTGCACACGTCTGGTGTAAATATGCTCTACTTAGATGTGCTGAATTTCGGGCACCTTCTTGTCGTTGTTTTCTGAGAAGAATTTATTTTGTGTTGCTTGTCGTGCACTTGTGATCCCTACTCTGCTGCCTAACGCGGAAGTAAAACAATTTCAGACAAAACCTTATTTAATATTTTGTCTTATTTTTGATGCCTACATTCCACCTACGAAGTGTATGCAGTCACGTTTGAACCACACCGTGTGTACAGAGAGAAAAAGAGAGCTCCTACCAAACCTCCCTGGGACACTCATGACCATACCTTGGCCTGTGAACATTCCCTGCTCCATGTGTGTATAAAACATCATTGCACAGTATTCTCTTCATGAACAATGGAGATATTTCGAGATATCTTCTCCGATTTTGCTTCTGTGTTAACATCAGCTAGAACGTCTCTGACGGACTTATTTCCCCGTCTCAAGTTCGCAAAATTCGTAAACTTCGCTACATGTCTCCAAATTTGCTAGATTCGAGACATGTTCAGAAAAAGACGATCACGTCAAACGACGAACAACAAACGAATATTTTGAGCGAAAGCGAGCAGCGATACAACAGCCAAATGATGACGTTTGATACGTGCATAACCAATTGAGATAATATTTCTGACATAGAGTGCTTGTTGACTATCAATAAGTATGCAAACGGTCACTTCATGTATCCCACCTTTCCCACAGCATTGGTAAGAAGCAAGAATTTGACACAACAGTCTATGATCTCAGGACTGTCACTTCGAAAACCGTTGAAAAGTTTGCATTAAATTTCCTTTGTCTCCTAGCCACGTTAGGTGGTTACACGTGTTGGAGCTTGACTCTGCTCGCAGCCGTAAAGGATTTAATTGAGATACACTGCCGCGAGAGCGCGCATTCACACATTCAAACATTTGTGCTGTATGTTTGTACAGTAACTACCTGGAAATATCTACAGCTGTCTTATTTGATGTTATGGGGTGAGAAATGTTTGTGAATTACATATGGGGCGATAGACTGTTTCTATTTGATGGCGTCGGTACAGCGTTTGCGCAAAGTAGCGCGACTCCAGTGCTGGTATATAAACACTGACATGTAGTCAAGCGATTGGTGTGGCATTCGTGTCTTTGTGATGTGAGTAGGCAAATGAACAGTGGCAACATTATTACCAAGTGTGTCGTAACAGGATCAATGTGCTGTTATTCTTTACTTGGCTGACTGACACCAGTAGACATCCATCGGAGAATGATGGTGCAGTACGTCTGTCAAAGACCACTGCTGTGGAATGGTGCGCCAAGTTCAGTGCTGAGCGTGACTCGGCACGAGCCGCTGGTCGGTCTGGGATGCCAGCCTCATCCATTGTGTATGAGTCACATGGGAGACACTCGAGCACCCATCCTACAGTCCTCATGTGACTATCTCTCCTTTGGTCGGTCCATTAAAAAAAGCCTCGAATGGTCGGCGGTTCCTGTAGGGTGAGGATGTGCAGCAGGCAGTTGCAGACTTCTTCATGCAGCAGAATGCGGTGATTTTCCAAACGGAAACATTCAACATTGATTACCTCAATGCTCAGATCGATTTTGCCGGATTGGCATACCGATCCTGGACCATATGGACTTTGAACAGAAACATTTGATTACCCCTTATACTGCTAGATACTATAATTGCTTTAATGCTGTGCTGGCTGCACACAACAGAATATATAGTCATCCACGTGCAATACTTTAAATGTTATGCAATAATGATGCCTATAAGTGTAAGTTAACATTGGCTGCTGCGAACAATATTACACAAGTAATTTCTACTACTTTCTGTGTGTTTCAGGGTAAAAACACGAATGACCAGCTGCTCAATGGATGGATTAAGGACATGAAACATGTGAGAGACATGCTGCACACGAAATTAAGGGGTTGGGAACGCGATGTTCAGTATATCAGGGAGCAGGTAGCGAACTATGCGCTGGAAGAAGACAAGAAGGTTCCTGGAAGCTACATACTTAGGTACTGTAAACGCTGTGTACATTCGAACTTTTTTCCAACTCTTTATAGTTGAGGAATGTTTATTTTACTTTTCTCCACGGGTTACATACTTTACTGTTATAAGAACTACTGAGATCATTTAATTCACAGTAGAGTAAATATGTGGATCATGGTGAAGGAGACGGTTACAGCATCAACTCATTTACAAAGCCCTGGGATCCCGTGTACCCTTCAGTACCTTCATTTTTCTTTTGTCTTAAATGGGCCGCACATTGCGCTGCTGATGAGCGGAGCAGACCGTTACAACGGCCAGCGTTACCACCGGTACGGCAGCGAAGCATCTCAACAAATGAGTGAGTAAAGTGTGAGCGTTTACTTACACTGAAGCGACTGAGATACTGGTATAGGCATGTGTATTCAACCACAGAGACATGTAAACAGGGAGAATGCGGCGCTGCGATGCACAACGCCTATATAAGACAGCAAGTGCCGGGCCCAGCTGTCAGATCGCTTATTGTTGCTACAATGGCAGGTTATCAAGACTTAAATGAGTTTGAACGTGATGTTACAGTCGTCGCGATTAAGTGTGGATTTTCCCGTACAGCAATTTCACAAGTGTGAATATAGGGAATCCGGTAAAAATTCAAATCTCTGACATCGCTGCGACCAGAAAAAGATCCTGCAAGAGCGGAACCAACGACAGCTGAAGAGAATCGTTCAGCGTGACAGAAGTGCAAATGTTGCGCAAACTGTTGTAGATTTGAATGGTGGGTCATCAACAAGTGTCAGCATGCGAACCATTCAACTAAACATCGTCGATGAGGGCTTGTGGATCTGAAGGCCCACTCGTGTGCCCTAGATGACTGCCAGATGCGAAGCTTTATGCCTAGCCTGGGCCCGTCAACACTGACATTGGACTGTTGATGACTGGAAAAATGTTTCCTGGTCGGATGCGTCTTGTTTCAAATTGTATGGAGCAGGTGGACGTGTACAGGGACGAAGACAACCTCGTGAATCCATGGACCCTGCATGTCAGCAGGGTACTGTTCAATCTGGTGGAGGCTGTGTAAAGGTGTGGTGTGTGTGCAGTTGGAGTGATATGGGACCCCGTATAAGTCTAGATACGATCCTGATGTACGTAAGCATTGTGTATGATCACGTGCATCAATTCATGTCCATTGTGCATTGCGACGGAGTTGGGCAATTCCAGCAGGACAATGCGACACCCCACACATCCAGAATTCCTACAGTGTGGCTCCAGGAACACTCTTCTAAGTTTGAAGACTTCCGCTGGCCTCCTAACTCTCCAGACATGATCATTACACAGCATATCTGGGATCCCTTACAACGTGCTGTTCAGAAGAGATCCTCACCTCTTCGTATGGATTTATGGGCAGCTCTGGACGATTCATGGCGTCAGATCCCTCCTGAACTACTTCAGACTTCAGTCGAGTTCATGCCACGTTGTGTTGCGGCACTTCGTGCTCGCGGCGGCCCCACATGATATTAAGCAGGTGTACCAGTTCCTGTGGCTGTTCAGTGTATACATGGTGGCCAGAAGTAGTATGAAAAGCTTGTAAGTACATTGCAGGGTGTTTTGTGCTGAGAAATAATTTAAAAAAAAATTTCTATGCCTTGTGCTGTTTCCAATTTAATTACCATTGACGTTAGTGAACCAGGTCGCCCTTCTGTAGATTGCATCGCCATACGTGTTCTACTTTTGGTATCCTTAAACACAAAAAGAGAGGAGTACAAAAATTGTACGTGGGAACCAGAGTCATAGGCTGAGCAGTATTGTGCTCTGTCATCAATGCTATGAGAGTAACTGACAGTAATTGTATCACGCGGGCCACTTCAATTTGTGCACACAACGGGTAGCTTCAGTGCTAGTTAACTCTGAAGCAGCACCACTTATCGAATTCCCTTCTTAAAAATTATTTCTCAGCGCAACCTACCATGCAACGCCCTTACATGCTTTTCAGGCTGTTCGTGACCACCCAGTGTAGCAACGCGAAAGTGGATGACGTGAGGAAACAGATTTGGAGCAGCTTCGGCTGCGGGGGGATGCGTGAAGCCAGGCACGCGGGGGAGGAGACCTGTGGCTTGTCAGAAGCCAAGGTCAACAGGCGGCACCAGCGCCGTGGCAAATATTTGTGTGATCACTGAGATCACACAGAACGCTGGGTTGAGGAGCCAGACTGGGGTGTGAGGAAGAGAGGGAGGGTTGGCTACAAAAGGAAGGCAGAAATCGCTCGTCGGCTTCCGACCAGATCGACGCGTGGACGCAGCGTCCACACGTCCTCTTGCACCTTGCTGCTCGGGCCCGTGACCTCGGCTGCTGATAGGACTCTGCCATCCACACTCCCCACTGCAAAGGTCAATCACATTCTATACGGTCCATCCGTGTTTCAAAGTCGTGTCGGTTCCGCGTTAAGTGATGTTGATGTTCGGCCTAGTCACTCGCGACTTATTGCCACTACTGTTCGAACTCACTCAGGTTACGTTCATTGGCTACAAATTGGGAAAGTTTTCCACGTCGTAGTTTCGTTGGTTACCTAACATTTATGGTTACACAATCTGAAGTAACGACTAGAACTGATAAGCCAGAGAATTTTTTTGTTGATAAACCTGTGTGTGCGTACATACTCACCACATGTGTAAATTATCGAATGATGACACTGTATCTGTTTTTATGGAGGGTCGTCGAATTTCTATAAAGTTTAAATTTATTGCCGATACGACTATACAAATTTGTTAGTTAGTTAGTTACATGTTACATAGATTACTTGAACAAATTTTTAAATGACATGATGTGGAATGAGTCAGTCTTCAGGATAAGTATACGTGACTACTGTTAACACTGATTCCTACTCATGCAACTAGACATGAAACTAGTGTCATCTTTTATTTTTCAGTTTTCACTGGCTATCAGTTTTTACAGAGAAATTCGTCGGTGGATTAAGAGTTGTCCAAGAGAAATGATTTCGATTTAGATTTAAAACTTGCTTTGCTACCTGTCACTCGGTTTATGTTATTGGAGAAATGTTCAAAAATTGTTATTGCAGCATATGGAACTCCTCTCTGGACCTCTGACATTCTAAACGCCATTAACTGTGCGCTAAAATTCTACTTCAAAAGTATACGTGATAAATATTTCCAAGTACTATACTTTGTCTATAGATCAGAGATTAATTATTCACAACTTGAACTTTCAACAGGAAAATTTGTTCATGCTCTTAGCGTCTCTGTTGTTCAGTTTACAATTACAAATTTTATACTATTTCAATCATATTTTGTCTTCTCTTCTGATTGTAGCATTCAGAATTTACGTATCTTTAATGGACTTGAAACTATGGGCAAAATTATGTAAATTTAACGCTGAAGAGTATAAATAGGTAGTAACATATAATGATATCACAATCTAGATTGGATATGTAGTTACTAGTATTCCTTGCCAACACGTTCTGCAGTGCTGCTAGTGTATCTGTCCTTGTGTATAAGTTATGGTGAAATTAATTAATTTCTAATTAAACTGACTCTCTTATCTTATTCATGAGAGTTGTGCATCATATGATTATCTCAGTCGATGAAGTTCATGAAAACCTGCTAGGGTACCGAAAGCGTTAAAGCGCTGCTCCCTGGAATCGTGTAGGCGCGCCAGCCCCAGATCGAATCCGCCAAGAGGATTAACGATGGGGGCCAGTGTGTCGGCCAGCATGGATGTGGTCTTTAGGAGCTTCTCCACATCCCGCTAGGTGAGTACTGGGCTGGTCCCCACGTTCTGCCTCAGTTACATGGCTCTCGGACATGTGAACACATTCGCACAATTCCATGGATTACACTAGATGCAGACAGCTGGGGTACACTAATTCCTTTCTGGGGGGTATGGGGTGGCGACAGGAAAGGCATCCGGCCACCCCCCCCCCCGCTCCCCCCCAAACATTAACATGCCACATCCAATTAACCAGTAGGCCCCCCAAGTCGGGATACATGCTTAGGAAAGAGAGAAAGATGGAGTTCATGAAAGTAAACGATATGGTTGTCGAAGCTGTTTGTTGCCATGATTACATTACACCCAGATCAGAATAACAAACTGACTGACGTCTAGCTGGCTGTTTAAAGAGCTGCTACCATAGCGACAGCCAATCAGAGAACGCTGTTGGCGGCGACTCCCTGTTCCGTTCACCGTTGTCAAACTACCCTTCTACTGCAGATAGCGGCTACTGTGACCAGCTGCTGACGATGGTCACGGCCGATAACGTAAACAGTTGTCGTCCATTTCGTTGTGTGCTTTGTTTCTCTGTGAGGTGAGTTTATTTTGTCCTACAGAATGTCTGAATCTTGTAGCGAAAGTGTGCATAAGATAGTGGCTGCTAAATCGAAAATTCAGCGATCTTGCCATATTTTGCGTGGTCAGACACTTGAGTTTGTTGCTCGATGCGGGAATATTTCGAGAAGGAGAGGGACCATGGTGCAACCCTATTGCCTCTAACGAAGGTAGTCGAAAGCACTGCATAAAAATATGTTCGTCTAAATCTGTAAGGAGAAATACTGTGCAGTATTGGAAGAGCCAGGTTCGTCCAAACTGCAGACACTCGGCAAAAAGAGAAGGACAGCACCAAAAATCCTGTGCGTCACTCTTCGCGAGGCAGAGATATTCAGTTTCAGCAAGAAGTTTTTCTTAACGGTTGTCAGAGCTCTCGGATTTGGGCACAAAAAAAACTAATGGTACCGATAATTATAACTGAAGAGAGCTGACATCGCAGCGTGGCATTGTCAATTCTTAAGAAATAGCGTTAAAGTGCCGTTTGAAGACAATGTTTGGTTCGTCGGAACCTGTATAAACGCCGGTCATTCCGTCACAAAAATAGATGATAGCACAAGTGGAAGTTCGGCTCTTCTCGTGGGAAAGGGCGCAAGAATTATGGTCTTGCATGCCTGGAACTGCACCTGGTTTCGTCCCCCACTGTCTCCTCGCTTACAAATCGAGGAAATCATGCGACAACCATGAGGAAATTGACCACGACAGTTTTCAGGAGGGGCAGCTATTGGGGAAACTTAAGTCGGCGCTCTGGCATGTTTTATGGATAATGCCCCATAGCATTCGATTATTAAAGGCTCCAACGATGGCAACGAAAACATCCGACGCCTTTGAGTGGTTGAAACGCCACAATGTGAAAATTCGGGACACTTCATGTGACGTGGAACTCATGAAAATAGTGAAAAAAATGAGCCACTATTTCAAACCGTGGGCATACTGTTCTTAGGTCACACTATAGCACTGCCGCATCAGCGCAATCGAAATGGTTTGGACACAGATTAAACATTACGTGGCAACAAATAACAAAAGCCGCACTGTGGCAGAAATTCCAAATCTGTTGGAGTCACCTTGGCACATCCTGGGCTGTTGTTCTCATTGGCAGTTTCCACATGTCTACATCCTCAGTGGCCTTCAGTATGTCTTACCTCATACTCAGCCGACTCTGCTCGTGCACTGTCTTAACATTAATGAAGTTCCATTCCTTTTACAGCAGCCACGACACCTCCCTCACCCCTAAAATAAGTCATCAGCATTTATGCACTGTGTCGTTAATTCCTTCAAATTCACAAATACATTCATTTCTACATTATGTTTCTTAGAACATATTTACATAGTATACACATTTCTTTCAGCAATCTGTTCTTTAAGGACCTTATCTTCTCCTTTGTGAGGATGTGTCTCATTGATGACAATATCATCTGTTATTCTCAGTCAAGAAAATTCTTGTGTATTAACTGCAGTATCCATAGTGCATACTGACTGCCAGTTAATCACCACCAAAACAGACTGTAAAAAAACTTCTATATGTGTCCACAACATGGGCAATGAGAGAAACAGCAGCCTATAAGTGTTACTGCAATTAACGTAACCCTATGTAGGTAACTATGGAATAGTGTTGAAATTGTAGCTCATGATCCATTTTGCTGTCAGCTGCTCCACATACTCAAGTCTTTTCCCTGCCAACATCAGCTCATGTAACGTAGTCACTACATTAATAAATTGTAATTGTAATGGTATGTCAGTTAAGTTTAACATATTCTCCATTTGTTCACAACAGTCGAGTTCCATTGTAATACTCGGGACCATGTCCTTGCTTGTGAAATTGGTCTGTATTATTCTTCACTGGATGTGCACAAGCGATCCCTAAAGTTTGGACTGGAAACATATTGCCTAGTAGGACGAGCCTCGTTCCAAATTGTATCGAGTGCATGGACGTGTACAGGTACTACAGTAGGGTACTATTCAAGCTGGTGGAGGCTCTGTAAAGTTGTGCAGTTGGAGTGACATGGGACCCCTGATACATCCAGGTACGACTCTGACAGGTGAAACATACATAAGCATCCTGTCTGATCACCTGCATCCATTCATGTCTATTGTGCATGCCGACGGACTTGGCCAATACCAGCAGGACAATGCAACACCTCCAAAATTACTGATCTCTGCCATTGCATTTCTGGGTGTCAATACCAGGGAGCCTTGTTGGAAGCGCACTGTGTGGCTTGCCATCTGTGTCCAAGGCTCAAGTGTAGCAGCATTGGCTGGTGCATGCTCTCAGTCTTGAGTCGATCTACATGCAAGGAAGGGGCACATGATCTGTTGAAGTGCTCAGGTAGTAACGACCTTGTGTACTGGTGTTGTGATACCAGGACCGTGAGTGATGAGGGCACCGGTGAGTTGCGACCCCTGACTGCAGGCTGTTTCTTCATCTACCACTTCTTCATGTCGTGCACCGCAATTCTGCCCAACGTCACTGCGGAGCTGTCGTGTGATGAGGAGGTCGTCACATGCCCTCTTATCCACATTTCACTTTTTCTATTGACCGAGAACAGCGACGCCCAGCGTTGACATCATATGATTTTCTTATGGGTGGGCGAAGAAAACTTTTGAGACACACCACAGCTCAGGATCGACATGCAAAGTCTCAGGGGGTGCCAAAAAGGCGTCATCTAAATCACAGCTTTCCTTGGGGAGTTGATTCCCAAGCTTCGCGCTGTCGAAAACGGCAGTTTGCAGTGAAACTAACAACATGACGATGTTCTTGAAAAGCTTTGACTCTGCTCACACCCAGTATATGATTTAATCCTTATCTAAGAACATCATTGACCAGAAATCCCAATGAACATCAAATTTTGCTCTGGTGTTTTGGGTGAAATCCCTGCTAGAGATCAGGTGGAACTGCAGGGGTGCTGGGAGGGGGGGGGGGGTTGCCTAGCTGCAGGTGCCTAGGACTCCTTCACAGATAGTCTCTGTACAGATAGATTAAAGTGCTCTACGAAGAAGGGTGAATGGCAGCGAGGATGTTGTTGAATGGAGTGAATGTAGAAGTAGGTTTTGCCATTTTATTCACACATGTGTCAATGAACCATTCCTGTGTGATCACACCATGGGAGGAGACGAAACAGGAGGGCTGAAAAAGGTTAATCATCCTTTGCTGCTTGAGGTCACATTCTTTGATTGGTTCTGAACGGTCCATGGTGGTTTGACTGTGCACAGCAGACCAAAAATTGTGGATGCACTGCAATCGAGAAGGGTGCGATGACGTTCAGTGAGGTTGTTAGCGCACAATTTCGCTAGAGAAGCGTCGGATCCTCCGGCAGGTATCACCAGTCTCAGTGGCATTCAAGAAAGTCGCCTTGTGGCACATATCTGTGCAAACTTTGGTTTTCGACCGCGAAATTTGTTAGCATCAACACGCTACGGAAAAAGTCGTTTTCAATGACGCCCATGCTACCGCCTGACTATTTATGTGTCGATTCTGAGTGGCGTTGGAGTAGCAAGTGAGTACACTGGGTGTACTCGTAGATAACTTAATGAGGTTTTTCATTTTCTTATAAACTTAGGTAGAGCACACTAGCCGCTTCCTTACAAACATTTTTTTATAAACGGATCACTTGAGCCTGCAAACCAACACACCCACAAGTGTCAAAAATATTCAACCAAAATTTTATGCTGCGAATCATACGTCAGATTCTGCAGCCCCCAAAATGAAAAAGTCACACAACAAACTCCAGATCATGAAATTCGTTATCATTATTTTTAGTATTTTTCATTCCTTTATATTTTAGTTTAATGTCACTGTCCTTAAAGAAATTGGAAGTCCCAGTTATCTATTATTTAATTATACCTGTCTGCAAAATAAATTTAAATTTATCATCAAGCCCGAGAGAAATTTTATCTCCATATCTAGTTTTTACACATTCACAATCAGTAATGTAATACCACTCATTTACTTCAAGCTCACTAATCTTCCCAAACAAATTAGAATTGCTTGCATTATTTGGCTTCTTTCGTAGAGTGTCCATTTATATAGAACAAAATTTTAATAAACTTATGGGAGTGACAAGTCGATAGTTGACAGGACACGGAAACATTCTCTTGGTGAGTGAGGTTCAAAAAAATGATTCAAATGGCTCTGAGCACTATGGGATTTAACATCTATGGTCATCAGTGCCCTAGAACTTAGAACTACTTAAACCTAACTAACCTAAGGACATCACACAACACCCAGTCATCACGGAGTGAGGTTCTTTGGAGGAAACAACCAATATTCGTTTCCCGCCTTAACGTATGTATGTATGGTGTTTGTGCGGTACAGTAACAGTGGTTATTCGCAGTATAAAATCCACCCAAGTGTTTTCCTTTATTTAGTGAAGTTACTCCTACATAAGTGGTGACCCCGTAACTAAGCGGTGTGACAGTAGACAAGTTTCTTTAGATATTTTGCGCGACGTCTCGTATCGACATGTCGTCTGCACAGAAGTCTTCCGCGACATCGACGGCGCCATCCAGAATATCAAGAAGGAGCCCGACACGATGCAGCAAACCCGTCAGTACAACCAGCCCGCAGGACACTCCGAGATCAGACCAAATGTGCTCGCGTTTTCATCACCCGCGTCGGTGCCGCTCCCACGAGTATCCCACTATCCGTTCGCCCGTTATCGTGGTCCACCCACGTCGCGGTTACTAATTCGGCCCCACCTTTCGTTGCCGAACGTCCGGAAAATTGGTTCGCTATTATGGAGAATATTATCGTGCAGCAACAAATAGTCGATGATTTTGAACAGTTCACGCTAGTGATATGCAGCTTGGACCAACGTGCGTCGTCAGTGGTATCGGATATAATTATGCAACTCCCACCACAAGAAGCCTACGCCACCCTCAAGACGGCGTTAATTTCGCGTTGCACAGCTCCTGTACCACGAGAAACGCGGTGACAGGTCACCTTCAGACTTTTACCGGCATTTACGTGCTATGTTGGGCACTTCCGTGTTGTCAGACACATTACTTGTGCACATCTGGCGACAGCAGTTACCTCCGCAGGTGTGCTTAACCTCAATTGCTTACGAGGGCCGGCCATTAAGCGAATTGCTGCAAGTGGCTGATAGAGCGCCACAGTGGCCGCCGCCGCAACCACCTCGGCCAACGACACCCGCCGAGCACGGCCGGAGCCGATCGACGTGGCGCTTCCAGCTTGTGCTGCCACGACCGCACGACGAGCGCCGGACGCGACCGAAGATTGCCGATCTCTCCGGGCTGCCATCGATCAGCTGACCGCCCAGATGCAGCGGCAAGAGCCACGCGACGTTTCGGCGGCTGACACACACATGCGTCGTCGCCACCTCTGCGCCCGCCGCGTCACGTAAACAACGGCACCGGTTATTGCTGGTTCCACCAGCGTTTCGGCTCGCAAGCGACGAAGTGTAAGGCGCCGTGCTCGCACCCAAACGCATCCCACGTCCTGCTTTACGCGCAGCTGACTTTGACAACAAGCAACTGCGCCTAAACTCACAGACGCATGGGAAGAGAACACCCCCGTTTCAGCACGAGCCTGCTTTATGCGGATCGACTTCTCCCACAGCTGTAAGGTACGCAGCTTCACAAAGACTTTTCGTTCCTGATCGCTCTACAGGATGGATGTTTTTAGTTGACACCGGCTCGGATGTCAGCACTCTGCCTGTAAATTTCTTCCCTTCAGACAAACGTGCTGAAGAGACCACTTTGAAAGCAGTCAACGATTCAGTTATCCACACACATGGACAGAAAACGCTGGCAGTGGACACTGGGCTACCATAAAAATGCAACTGGACCTTCGTTATGGCCAATATCGACCAACCTATACTAGATGCTGATCTTGTAGCAAAACATGCATTGTCCGTGGATTTACGCAAGTCACAACTCGTCCATTCTGCCAATGGATGGGTTATCCTGGGAATACAAGGACGTCCGACCTCTCATGCATGCCCAAGGGTAAATAAGCTCAGTGCACCCACCTGGGAGGACACCATAGCAAAGAAGGAATCTGACTTGCAGCTGACTCAAATGACATCAAAACAGTTGATGGCACAGCAACAGGCTTCTGCTGTTTCAACCGTAAAGGCGACACCCAAACCACGACATGGAACAAGAAAGAACAGGGCGAAGCATGAGATGGTGCACCACATCCGTACAGGCCCACCAGTCTCCTCACACATTCACAGGCTTGTACCTGATCGTTTGCGGGAAACCGAGACCATTTTCAACGAGATGCTACAAGAAGGAATTATACAGCCATCCAACAGTCCGTGGTCCTCTCCTCTGCACCTCACCCATAAAAAGAATGGGTCATTGCGCCCGTGTAGTGATTATCTACCTCTGAATGCCTGAACTGTTCCAGACAAATGCCCTGTGCCACATATACAGGATTTCACCCATTCACTGGCCGGGGCGACCATATTTAGTGTGTTAGATTGCCGTAACACTTATAATCAGATCCCAATGGCAGAGCAGGACATACCAAAGACCCATTCGGGCTGTTTGAATTTTTGGTGATGCCATTCAGGCTAAAAAGTGCTACCCAAACATGGCAACGGTTTCTAGACAGCGTGCTAAGAGGGATACCATATTGTTTCGCTTATTTAGACGATATTCTGGTGTTTTCGGGGAATGTTTCTGACCATCAGAAACACGTAAACCAGGTGCAAAGCCGGCTTAGTGCTCATGTAATAACACTTAACAAGGACAAGTGCGTGTTTGGGGAACCCGTGGTGACCTTCCCGGGTTATAAAGTGTCAGCCCAGGGCACTTTCCCACTGCCAGAGAAGCTGGAGTTGTTGCGTACCCTACTACAGCCTCAAAACTACCAGGATCTCCGACGATTCCTAGGAATTATAAATTTCTATCGTCGCCACCTCCCTGGAACAGCAGCAATCCAGACGCCACTGAACAATGCCTTGGTTGGACACAACAAAATTGGCAAGTGCCCAATCCCATGGAACCTGAGATGGACTCTGCTTTCAAGTCACTGCAAAACAGCCTTCACAACGCAGTGGGGCTTGCACATCCAGCAGCAGGAGCTCAGCTAGCCCTAGTAGTGGACGCAAGCCAAGTTGCAATCGGTGCAGCATTGCACCAGAGAGTGAAGGGTCATTGGCAGCCACTAAGTTTTTTCTCACTAAAACTACAGATGAGTCAAACTCGTTGGAGTGCATACGACAGGGAACTACTCGCAATGTATGAAAGTGTCAGGCACTTCTGCCCTTTCGTTGAGGGCAGGCAATTCACCATATACACCGACCATAGCCGGCCGAGGTGGCCGTGCGGTTCTAGGCACTGCAGTCTGGAACCGCGAGACCGCTACGGTCGCAGGTTCGAATCCCGCCTTGGGCATGGATGTGTGTGATGTCCTTAGGTTAGTTCTAGGGGACTAATGAGCTCAGACATTGAGTCCCATAGTGCTCAGAGCCATTTGAACCATTTTACACCGACCATAAACATCTCGTGGCAGCTTCCTACAAAATCAGCGATTCATGTTCCACCCGCCAGGCCCACCATGTCGAGTTTATATGCCAGTTTTCAACAGACGTGCGTCACATCCATGGTGCCGACAACATTGTGGCAGACTATTTCTCGCGCACTAACGGGATAAGTCCAATGTTGGATTATTCTGAATTGTCAAGGGCACAGACTTCAGATGCACAGCTGCAGTCCTTGTTGGTGGATCCGTCCACTGGCCTGCGTTTACTTCAGGACGCCCCCTGCAGCCCAGTTAAGGTATGGTGCGACACCTCCACGGTTAGATCACGCCCATACATCACCCCCCAGTTCCGACGAAAGGTATTCGACAGTTTTCACAACCTGGCACACTCAGGAACCAATGCCTCAGTGAAGTTAGTGATGGACCATTTCGTGTGGCCTTCAATCAAGAAAGATACACGGGAGCGGGCCTGCAGCTGCTTTCAGTGCCAATGTAGCAAAGTGGGACGCCACGTTCATGCTCCAGTAGGACAATTCCCAACCCCAACAGCACGTTTTGGACATGTACACATTGACGGTTGGACCCCTCCCACTTTCGGAAGGTTACAGATACTTGTTTATGGCAGTGGATCGTTGCACACGGTGGGCAGATGCTACACCAATCAGGGACATTTCTGCAGAGACTACTGCATTGGAATTCTTGGAAACTTGGGTAGTTCGTTTTGGGTGCCCATTTTTCGTTACCACCGACAAAGCATGCCAATTCGAGTCGACACTGTTCCAAGAACTGTCGAAACTCTGCGGCTTCCAACAAAACCGGACAGCTAGCTACCATCTGGCCAGCAACGGTTTGGTGGAAAGGTGGCACTGGACTTTAAAGGCTGCCCTGATGTGCCACGAGGACTCATGGACTCAAGCGTTGCCATTGGTTTTGCTGGGGTTACGGACTGCATTAAAAACGGACATCAGTTGTTCCTTGGCAGAGTTGGTGTATGAAGAACCACTACGTGTTCCAGCAGAATTCCTTGCACCAGTTGCTCTCCCAGATGAGACACAACTACCCCACCTCTTGCAACAAATGAGGAAGCAGGCAGAGATGCTACGTGCAGCCCCGGTGTCTCAGCATGGCACGCACCCAGTGTTCATACACAAGTCCCTCGATACTTATTCCCACATCATGCTGCGCACAGACCTGGTACGTCATTCGTTGCAGCCACCGTACACTGGACCATACCAAGTGCTAGGACGGGGCACACACAATGGATATCCTCCTCCAGGGAAAGTCAACCAAGGTTTCCATTGAGCAGGTAAAACCCGCTTGGACAATGGCAGCACCAACTGCAGTCTCACAGACAACTTCAGACACAACTCACAACGAACCCACACCTTCCACAGAGCCAGACAGCTGTGACCCTCCGGAACTCCACACCAGGGGACCTAATGCAGCAGCGGAATCATCAAGCAGCACCCACACCCACACTATCTGCACTTGGGCAGGCCAAGAGGTGAAGTTTAAATACCTCACCTCACCATACCCAGTGCTCCACACTTCAGGGGGTGGGGGGCTGTGTGAGAGTGATAAGTTGATAGTTGACAGGACACATAAACACTCTCCTGGTGAGTGAGGTTCTTTGGAGGAAACAACCAGTGTTCGTTTCCCACGATAACATATGTATGTATGGTGTTTGTGTGGTACAATAAAAGTGGTTATTCGCAGTATAAAATCCAGGCAAGTGTTCTCCTTTATGTAGTGAAGTTACTCCTACAAACTTTTAAATTTTCAATCTTTATAAATATGACTAAAGTGTGGGATGAATTTAAATTTGACATCTTTGACAAGAGAAGTAATAAGTATCTTTTCTTTCACTTCACTTTCTATTAG
This sequence comes from Schistocerca americana, assembly GCF_021461395.2. NCBI lineage: Eukaryota > Metazoa > Arthropoda > Insecta > Orthoptera > Acrididae > Schistocerca > Schistocerca americana. Next base: position 32,382,422 of record NC_060129.1, on the reverse strand, counting down.
CCTTATCATTGATTCACCATTCAACATTTGAATATTTCTGCAAATTACAGTGAAGCCATTTACCTTCATCTCTGTCTTTTTATCATATTTCTCATAATCGTAACTTTTCGGGCTGGTTGAAGCCCAAGCTGTAATCCAGTTCATTTCCCACGATAACATATGTATGTATGGTGTTTGTGTGGTACAATAAAAGTGGTTATTCGCAGTATAAAATCCAGGCAATTAATCAGTCCATTCGCCTAACACACAACTGTTTCCACAGTATTTTTACCATCATCAATATATACTACAGACTCAGTATCAAAATATATAACAGATTCTCCTAGTTTATCTAACATATCATATAATCTGAGTCTCATATTTGATGTAATGAATTTGGTTATGAAGATATTCGTAGCTGCATTGTTTTCCACATAATAATGCTTGAAGTTGTACCTCATCTGAACCATCTGCTCTTTGATAAAATTGATATCTAAGTTATCTAATCGATCATCCAGCAGTATCTCACAAACTGCTGTAAATTGGTTACATATTCTGTTTGACTCATATTTTGTCTTCCTAAATTTCCCCAATAATGAATTCAGACATATCTTAGCAACAGTTCGTTTTCCTGGATTTTCCTTTATTCTGTTTGAATCTCAGTCAATATCCATTTTCTCTTTTACTGTTTTGGTATACTTCTCATCAGACTCAAAACTATGCGGACTAGTTTCGAGTTTGATTTTGAGAAAGTCTTTTACATAATTTTTGAACAACTTGTTGCTTTGTTTCTGAAATCCCATACTTCATAGACTTCTAAGATTCTATATCCTTTTTCCACGGCGAACTCTACTTCATCTGTCACCCAAATTCCAATAAAACTTCTTTCTTCACTGCTATGATTGCGTTTACTTATTTATTCTTCTGCACATTTGACACACAGGAAATAACAGTTTTTTATTTTCATCTATCTTTATTTTCACAGATAAAACAGGGTGATAAAATTCTTTAGAAGCCAATACTTTACATTTTATTAAACCATACCAATTTTGAGTATAATATCTTGGTCTATATAGTATTCTCAGATGTTTCCTAGGATAAAAGTCATGAATTGGCACAGTAGTATAAAGACTACATACGTCTATATATTTTACTTTTGAGTTAACACCATCTGCTTTAGCTCTTAATTTTATTGCATTTGTTTGGTCACCATAAAAAGCATCTCTTGGATTCAGCGATTCAACAATTTCAGGCAACTGCTTTAATTTCTTAAGCCAATTTCTTCAGCCAATCACATTCTCACATCTCTACCAGATTATACCCAGCGTTTCGTATTTCTGTGCTTCTTCTCAAAGTCTTTTGATAAAGGTCATCCATTGTCTCCTTATTTTTCTTGTTAATAGTTTCACTTTTGAACTATTTTTTATTCCTTGCCAATAACAGCCATGGTACTGATAAACAGTATTAGTTTCTTTATCAAACCCATCTACTTTTGCACCAGCTATTCTCACATCGCCGCCATTAAGAGCATTCGAGATATTGTTACTGTTTAATCAAGCTATGGATTCTTTGCTATAATTATCTTTCTGTTCTTTATCGAATACAGCGATTGTATTTTCTGGTAAATATTTAGATATGTAAATATTCATCTAAACTCCAGCGATGGTTAAATAACAGAATGGATCAATGTGAGCTATCTCTAGAAATTGTTTTCTCAGTTCCAAGCAACCTGTTCTGAAAATATCTACATCAGAATTACAGTACTCGTTAATTTCTTTCTTCATATTGAACACATAATTTTCTTTAACTCTGGAGCTATCCCATTTGAGAAATGCTTCTCTATCTTTTGGCTTCATAGTGTCAACACAGTAATATTCAGTAGCAGCAATTGGTCCTATATAGTTTTCATTTTCTGGCGTATTGAATAAATGTAGGAAATAGCCTTTCTTCAATTCTTTCAAATCAAAAAGTTTTGGAAAGCTACTGAGCGTCCTTGGATAAAGTTACTGCTATCTATAATTTTTATACCTTACTGTTTGATTTCCAGTAACATCAGTTTAGTTCCTGTGTAGATAGTATATGGCCTTATTGTATTTCCAACACAGTACTCCAAAATTAATTGGGAATCATAAGCTTTTGCATAGTGAGCTATGAATGTATGATAACTGTTCTTTTCAGATATCATCCACCTACCGTATTCGTCATTTGCCTTAAATTTATAAACAGTATCAACCTTAAAATTGTGGACAGTTATAAGATTTGGAATGTGTGTTACAATTTCTTGAGTTGCTTCATAATCACATGTTTCTCTCAGTATAGGTACAGTTCACTTTCTTATTGAAGCCTTTTTGAAACATCTAAACTCTTTACCAGAGACTACTTCCTTGCATTCAAAGCATTGGTAAATATAAAAATCTTTGAATTCTCCATTAACACAGCAACCTTCTTTATTACAATTTGGGCAGCCTTGCACTATAAAATCCTCACCAAATCTTCTTTCACGGATACCACCTTTTTGCAATACAGGTTGCATATAACATTTATGATTTCCTATTTCTACTACTTGTTTACAATATCTGCAAAGTTCAATGCCACATTTATGTTCTTTAGACATCAAACAAATCTTTTTGCATCCTTCACACTTGTAAGCTGTATCACAAATGTCTTGGTGATTGTTCAAACATTCTCCATTATAACAGTATCTACTGCATTTCTCATAACAAATCTTATTTTCTTCACTTTCATGTTCTGGACTTTTGAATAATATACACAATTTTCTCTCTATTTTGCATTTATGTGTATCCTTGTTGTTGTATGGCTTGTTGCATTTATTACAGAACTAAAGTGACGCCAAAAAGCAGTCATACTGTTAATTACATCAAAATGGTTCTGGTTTTTGTACAGATAAATCTTTTTTTCTTTCTCAGCACCACTACAAATAACCGAATTGAAATTTTCAGCACATAGAAAATTTCTTTGGATATCCAACAATTCTTCAACATTTTTAATGTCATCTAAAGTAAAGCCAAGTAGTCAGCCAACTGATTACATAATATATCGGTTAACTCTTTCTGCAATTTGTATTTGTCTCATACTCTGATTTTCTTAATTTCATGATTGTTGAGTTCTCATCCCAAAATATTATTTGTGTGGTATATTAAAGTCACAATTACTGCTCTAGAACAGCAGAGATTATCATCATTTTTAATTCTTGCGCTGCACCTTTTTGTCCTTTTGTCTTCAGTCAGATAATTTTTTTATCTTTACCACCTATAGGAATTGCTAGCATCTGAATGTTAAACGATGTTTCTGCTAGATATAGCAGTCTCATCAGATGTTAAGATGTCCCTCGCGTTGTTGCAAAAGACTTGAAAAGACTCTCAAGTGTGATTTGATGCTATATAACCTGTAGAAAGTGGATAAAACATTTTTGGGTTACTGACTGTTATATTCAGCTTATCTCCTTTCCTGACATTAGTCCTCTTTTTAGCTACATCTACCATGGAATTCAGTGCTTTCGTTATGTAATCTGTTTTCTCACTAACAGAATCTAGTTTGTCAATGTTAACTTTGTTAAAGACAATTTTATAGTCAACAGACCACGCTTTCAATTTTTCATTAAATCTCTAATTTCTTTAATCTAAAATAAATGCTTTTTAGATGGCTCAGGCTCCATTTTTCCTCAGATCGTTTGTTATTAAATGGATAAATTTGATCTAGCCTCACAATTTTTTCTTGTATCGGAGGCCAAGATTTTTCCGTAATATCATCATCAAATCTGTAGAAATAATTTATATTGTGTACATTTGATCTTGTCTTGATCTTGTCTTTTGAAATACGTCTGGGTGAAATGTAAACTCCTATAATCCAATGGCATAAACTAAGTCTGACTTCTTCTACATGGTGTAACCACTAATGCAAGGTTTTTAACTCTCATTTTTACTCCATTTAATTTCAAATTTACGAGATTCCTTGTAGGAGCTGCTAAATCGTTTGAAACGATCAAGTTGATATGACCATCCTTTCTAAATCCGCTATATCCTTGCAAATTATCCTCTTGCAATAATCACGAAGTTGAGCAACTGTGAACTTTCTAAAAGCTTCAGCCATTTATGAATGAAAAACATCAGCTTTGCAAAAATTGAGAATTTTCATTTTCGGATGTTTTGATGTGTCTATTTGTCTGAAAATGTTTTTTGAGATCGCTTTTAACTACCCCTTTTCCACAATTGCACACTGTTTTTTTTTGCCTACATTCTAGTTGATAAATCTTGCATCTGCTTGTGAGCTTGTCCCTAGATGTATGACTTAAGTAAAAACAGCCAAGATTTTTAATTTCTTGACAGACAATACATTTTTTAGAATGTTGTCGTCTATTTAACTCTTGTTGTTGTTATTTGTAAAAATTAAGAAAATATTTCATATCCTCAAACATTGCCAAAGGAATCTTATAATTAGATATAAACTAAAGTGTTCTCTTTTCTTATTACATGCATTTCTTGCAAGCATTTTATAACATTCTTTACAAATATTTGAAAGCTTATCCTTCACATATTTATGTGAATAAAAGTTATCAATTGACTTTGCATGTTTTAACAGACCATGATGCCAGATGCTGAAAAGAAAAACATTTAAAGGGGGACCACCAGTGCCTCTTGAGAGGCAATGAAAAATCTTCAGTTTTCATCAATGAATCTGGCCTTCGCCACTCACCATGACGTAAAAGAAATGTAATGTAAATGGAGGTCGAATCCTCTATGCTGAATTCATTCACGAGAATGTGTATGAATTAAATTTAGGAACATGGTTCAATGACATTTGGGTCCCATTGTTCAATCAAAAAGACGTTTTGATTATAAATGACATTTTATGCCATATTCATTATGGAATTTCAGCCTGTTTAGCTGCTTGAAAATTTATATAATTCCATGTGGGTAAGCTCATGATGTCTGCTGAAAAGAAAAATTTTAATTTACTAATGTATTTTAATTTACTAATGTATCTTAATTCTATATAAATGGCTGTTGTTGCAATTTCAGAATCGACCATGTTGACCATTTTCGAATTTATTCAAGAAAGGAAGTATGAATTAAATTTTGGAACATGGTTCAATGACATTTGGATTCCTTTTTTTAATAAAAAGGATGTTTTGATCACAAACGTCATTTTATACTTTATTAAGTATGGAATTTGCGCTGGTATGAGTGAACTGGCTGAAAATATTGATAATATTAAAGGAATTTAGAAAAACTACTTAAACATTATAATTTGAAATACACAGAAATAAAATATAATGGTCCAGTTGCTTTAGAATACGAATATATTCAAAATGAAGCTAAACAGATAACACCAAATAATTTGAGTAAAAAATATATCTATTTCAGTGCCCATTATGAACTTTGAATAACTTGTAATGAGTATGAGAACGACAGTACCTAATGAAACTAAAGGTTACTATATTGTTCTTGAAGAAATATTTCATTATTATGCTGAATATGTAAAACAATATAAAGTCATTCGATTTCAAAAAATGATTGAACAGCAAGCGATAGAATTAGAAGAAAGGGAAAAAGAACGCCTTCACATAAAAGATGTAATAGCTGATGTAGTGGAGATGAAGAAAGAACAAATTATATGCATTCTCATATACAGTCAGTATGCCAAGAAAAATTATTTTACAGTTGGTGGCGTATTATCTGAAAATCATCTTTCAAGAAGTTGGAAGACCTAAATATTAAAAAAAATTTTCGTCAGAAAATATAAATGTACTGATTAGAAATTAATAGATCAAATGCTTAACATATATTTTGGTGTACACAGAGTAGATAAAAGAAAAGAAATATAGAATACACAGTTCGACAGTCTCTCTTACTTCCTTGAGAAATTATGTAACCAATCCAACGATATGGTTGATGGGGTAAATGAGGAGAGAAAAAAATATTTTTCGCGAAATTTTGACTGTTGCCGGTGTAGAATTTAGATTTACTGACCACTGGCAAAGACGTCCCACTGGAAAAGAGATTATGGAATTCCAGGGCGTCAAAGATTTGTCCCCTGCAGATCTTAAGCTAATAAAAGTCAGCGTGGCAATGTTCGCTTCTCTGATGCTCTGAACCACATCTGTCACAAAAATTCAACTTTCAGGGTTTTCGACGCAGAACCCTGCAAAAATGAAAAGAGTTTCATGCTTTATTCAGGGTGGAAAGATTTCCTCCCTGCAGATCGAAAGTCGACGAGCGTCAAAAACCAAGGCTTAGAAATGCATGATTCCAAGAAAGTCAGTGGTGTTTTTTAAAGTATTAATATACAGTACAAAGTTCGTCTCCTTTGAGATTGTATAAATAATTCACACTTTTACTGATTTCTGAATGTAGAGATTATATCTTTTTCATCATCATCAGCCAGCCGGGGTAGCCAAGCTGTTCTAGGCGCTACAGTCTGGAACCGCGCGACCGCTACAGTCCCAGGTTCGAATCCTGCCTCAGGCTTGGATTTGTGTGATGTCCTTAGGTTAGATAGGTTTCAGTAGTTTAAAGTTCTAGGGGATTGATGACCTTAGAAGTTAAGTCACATAGTGCTGAGAGCCATTTGATTTGTGTCATTTTCCTCATTCGTAGTATTTGGTACACTTATACAGAATAATTTTTAATAGGTTTGCTGTAACCTGTGGTCAACCGACTATTACTTTATCTTTATTTACCCAACTGTTGTGAGAATTATCAAAGCCCAACCATGTAACATAAACTTTATCTCCCTTCTTTCTCAGAACTTTTTCATCGAGATACACATCTGGATATTTCGTCAGATATAAATAACAGATTGAATTTCGAAAATTTCTGTTGACCAGTTGGCAGTATATCCTTTTCCAAAAAGTCAATTAAGATTACTAATTGTCACTTTATCTCCTTTTTTAAAATTAGCTTTGTCATTAGGCTCAATAATGCCTATCTTATAGTACATTTAACCCTCTGTTGGCTTCAGTTTTATAGTTCGATGGTATGTGTTATTGTATTTGCCAACTAGTTTCGATACTGGAACGATTCCTGAAGAGCGATTTTCTTCCACATCTTTTCCTTAAGTGTTTGGTTGAATCGTTCAACAACAGATGCTTTTAATTCTGTAAAATACGAATAATGATTAATGCTGTATTTTTTCATCTTTGTTATAGAATTCTTTCACATTGTCTGTCTGCAGATTTTTTGTTCTCCTGGAGCTGAATATTTTTTCAAGAGCATCAGCCAAATTCTTGCTTGTTTTGTCTTTAACTGGCCCAGGCAAATTTATAAAAGACATCAATGACAGTCAATAAATATTTGTATCCTCGATTTATCTGCGAAATTCCTTTCAACTTGCCCGAATCCCTTTCGACGATGTCAGCTTGCCATAAATCATCTATACAGAGAGAAATTACATTTCTTCATGTAAATTTTTATCTCATTGGTTTATGCAGCTCATTAATGATTTCTTCACGAATAAAAGGGGCTTGCACATTAACAACGATTAGAAATTTTTTTTGACGCATTTACTTTTCTTCTTTTTACACACTATGTAAAGACCTTCAAATCTGTATTGTCCATTTTTGCTGTTACTCTGTGCATATTATGTGCCTCAGTAAATTTTTTATACTTCAAGCAATAAATTTGATCGTCCTCAAGGACTAAATGGGAAGTGTGCTCGACCATTTAAATAGAATAAATATTTAATAAGGCTTAAATTATTTCACCAAATATAATTAACTTAACATCAACTGGAACAGTTTTAAGAGAATCTTTCAATGTTAGAGTCAAAAAACTTGACTTATTTGCTATTATTGACTGATTAGAAGAATTTATTTAATAAAGATTATCATAAACACTTACAAAAATATTGTTATCATTAAATGTTAATTCTTTATTTATATTTTGGCCAATATTCAAAATTTTTTTAAAAAATAACCCTGTGCTCGAAAAAAATTAATTTTTTGTTTGCCTCCAGTCATAAAATTAAAATCCATCATTTGTTTATCATATACTTAATTTTTAAGATCACTTAAATCATCCAAAAATGGGGCTAAATATGTTTTTAGGAAATAGCCCGATAAAGCTTCTTCTATTTCCTTTTTTGTATAGAAATTCTTTATAGTGTTGTAGTTATCTTGATGAATATGATTAATTTTTCCATTAAACTGTGTAGTGGTGACATAGTTATTAAACTATGTTAGAATGCTTGTGTATTTGTAACTACATTTGATAACTCATTATCTAAATAATGGTTGTTCACTACATTCTTTGCATCAATATTTTCTATTTTTGGATACATTCCACTTTTGATTTTTTCTAGATCGAATGCAGGCATGCTAAGCCCTTCAGTTTGACCTATCTTATTTCAAAAATGTCCATTTATTAAATCCAAAATATCATTTAACTTATAATCCTCTCATAACAGTTTTAAAACAAATAGACACAAATGACCACATAATACATCGAAATTTTGTGTTCTCTCGGTATTGTAGTACAGATCAGTTTTCCCTAAATAGTTAACTAGTTGTTTTGGTATATTACCACCTAATGAATCGAAAACACTTTTTATGTTGTTATTCTTATAATAACAGATCCAATGTGTACCAACATGGTCAGATGTATCTAAATTAACTATTCCACATTCATATTCTCTTAGATGACCTGGTAATTCGTCAATGATGTATACACTACCAAAGTGTTTAATTTTCAGTTGTTTAGCAAGTTTTTCTATGTCAAAAGTAGCTAAAGGACTGTTAAATTTTTCGATCAGCTCTTCGAATTGTTTTTTCTTTCTTCAGATTGACACCAACTCTCTTGTCTAATGCTTGATTTTGTCTTCTAGTTCTTTATCAGCTTTTTTCTTGTTTATTACTGCATTTGTGATTGTTGCAGATCCTTCAGCAAGTGAACCAATAGTTACTAAACACTCTAATGCAGCCAAACGTTATGGTAGAAATCAATCTTCATATTGTGTTAGTCCTTTTCCTTCCTTCTTTCTTGTTAGATATTCAATAATTTTTTTCGCAACAGGAATGCCTAACATAATGAGGAAATTTCCACCAGTTCTCTTATCTCTGTTTCTCTTAGAATATCAGTCAAAAATGGTTCATTATTCAACTTTAATTCAATTGGTTTCGGCTTGGTTTTGCCACTAGGTACCATAATATAATGAACAGTAAAATTGTTCATTTGTATAGATTAAAAATTTAATAAGATGACATTTTTATACTCCCTATCCATTGTCATCCACACCTAAACCTATTCCTAATTTTCGTTTTCCATACATTATTTCTCTAACTAACACTGCTGCAACTTTTTCTCTTAATGAAGCACCACTTGGATGCATTCTTTCTTTTGCAGCTAACTGAAGTTCTTTATCAGCTTGGTGTCTAGATTCTAAATCTCTATGACCATGATAAGCAATATCATGTCTTTTACAAGACTTGTCTAGTTGATTAATTTCTGGATCACTACGTGCTAGTCTTTCTTAGTGTATGGTCCACAGTAATTATATCCCAGTAGATGCTTCTCTGACAATGGTAAATTTAAAAGCGAATTTTCCATATTTATCACTTTCCCTGAATGTGTGTAGAACATTGTTCAAATATCTAATTAAGTATGGGATTCCTTTTGCACTGTTGATAATGAAATCGCTAGAGTTGTTCATCACCATCTGTTTTATGCCAACTCTTTTATTGTGAAAATTTTTATTCCCCACTAGTTTTTTGCCACCGATTACTGGTAATCCAGTGATTAATTGCCGAACATCATCCATCCAAACATACTCAACTTGCTTTTCTGTATATACCTTTTTTCTCAGGTGAACTAGAATCTATAGTTAGTCTTCTTAAGTTTGGAAAATAGTCATCAACAATAAGTTTTATCAAATGTTTATATTTATTACCTCTACTTCATTTTATTTTATTTCTATTATTATCAGAATGTAATGCTCCTGAATTGTACATGTCTGCATAATTTGATAAATCTACTCCATCGAATTTATCATTCATATCATCCATAGTAATCTGTTTTTCAGCTAAAAGACTCATTAATCCATCAGTTCCTTCATATGTCCTTCCCCTAACTGTTAATTTATCTCATTCAAATGTTACTGGTAATCTTCCTACATATTTAAACCCACCAACAGGTGGTAATCCAAAAGTAGTATCTTCACTATGGTTTACATATTTTAGCATTCTTTCACTTATATTTATTTTCTTAACATCATTATCCTTTATTTTTCCCACTCTTCATCGTACTTCTCTATCAAATTCATTATTTCCGACTCATTTAATGTGCAATCTCTTTTATCGCTTTCATAATGTTTAATTTTTGGAGCAACGTTAATTTCATCAAAATAATAAGGAACCATATGTTTTTCAACTTCTTTATTTTCAAATGATGACTAACTATTTTTGTCAGTAGTTTTCAGAACATTGTCACTTGATCCTTCAATTCCTTGTGCGACTTTTCAATGGCATCGATAGCCAGATGATCTTGTTTTTTAAATTTTTCTTACTCTGTTCTTGGTTTTTTCCATTTTTAAAACTCTTCTTTTAACTGTTCTTTTACTCTCCTGGTCTGTCTGGCTTTTTTAACGATTTCTGGGCCGTATTTTGCAAACATTAATTAATACAAAATATTAATAAAAATATTTTTATATTTAACGTTTATATTTGTTATGAAATGTATTTTATTTCTGAACTTGACATCATTCGGTTTTCTAGTCATGTCTATTGTGAAAAATCCAAACTGGAAATTCCAACATTTACTACATATTTCTTTAAAATTATCAATCTTTAAATCTCCTCCAACAAACCCATGGTAAATATGATTTAAATTTGTATCATCATGTCTAAAGATTTTTAAAAATTTATGTTACCTCTGTCTAACTGTTTTGGTGTTTTTGAGTACGTCTTAGCTAAGCAAGAACAATCTATTCATTTGTGTCTACTTCTAGTAAAATAATCTCTAACGATATCTTGATTTTTGGGAATGAATTCATCAAATACAACTGCATTTTCTTCACATTAATCTAATGGAATGATTTTCGTTATTTTCAATAAAACCAACAATTTTTTCATTAACTTTATCTTCAATTTTTTCACATCATTTTATAAATTCTTGATATTTTGGTTGATCTAAACTTTTTGATTAAATATACAAATGATTAATTTTGTTCCAGTTTAACTATCTGGGTGCTAGAATATAATTGCCAATCATTAATGTTGTTTTACCACATCCACTCTGCCCAATTATTGCACATTGAAGAGAATTTGTCAAAAGCTCACCTTGGTCATTTTTTGACTTCTTCTCTGGAAGTATTCTTTTTGGCTGCCAATGAGTTTTGCTTATTTATTAATAAAAATTTTTAATAGTAAATGAGTAGATTATTTCAACTGTGTGTTAAGTCACCTCTACTTAAAAAAAGATTGACTGTACCTATATGGAACAGTTATACTACTGTTTCACTAGTCGGTTTTTATTCAACTTTTTTAACTCCAAGTATTACATCGAAAAATAAGAAACTGTAATGTGATGGAGAGACAATAGAAATTCCTGTAGGTCAGTGTAGCTTGAAAAACTTGTAAAATTTTATTCAATCGAAAAAGCCTAATATTCACATTAAAGCAGATGAAATTTTAAACAGAATTGTTATTGAAAGTGATGTAAAATTGTGTATAGATATAGCAGATAGCATTGGAAGTTTGCTTGGTTTTAGTAATCAATTTGTTGAGGCTACAGAAAAAGCTGTACATAACGATGTTCCTAAAAGTATTCCATTTGAACTGATCAATATAAATTTCAGTCGTGATGATGGAATGTTTGTAAAGGATACTGATCATTTTCACAGAGAAACTGATATTATCGCCTCATTCAAGCCTAATGCAGAATTTGGTGGGCCAATAATTCATAAACTGAATTATCCTATAAATATTCCAACTTTTGGTCCAATTCAGGACTTAAAAATTACTATAACTGATGAAAATGATAATTTGATTTACTTTAATGGTGCTTGTGTAACAGTTATTTTATAAATTTCTTAATATTTTTTATTCTTAATTAAATCATGAACAAAGTCGAGAGATATCAGTTTTACTCATTCCCTGTGAATGAGAAGACTAAAAATAATTGGAATCTCCCCAACAAGAACACAGAGATTAATATAAATATTGGAGAAGGTTGGGTTCATCCTAATCATACCCAATTATACATGAACTTCAGTATTATTGGAACTGTTTTTACAGATTATTCAACTTATGACAGAAAATCCAATAAAAAATTAATCGGTAATTATGTGTCAAAACTGTTCGATGTTATCACCATAAAGCAATGCAACAATATTTTGTCTAGAATGGAATTTTCATTTATTTGTTCACCGGATGTTATTTGATTGACTTCGACTCTAGCCAATGAGTTAACCATGGAAGTTCATATTCTTAGTAATGGAATGATGAAAAGAATGAAAATGGAGTACTTTATTATTAGAATTATTCGGTGGATTTTTTTAAAGATTATAAAGAACCAATGTGCGAAGGAGATTCAACAGGAATTTTTACATGGTCATCAAGTGCTACAGATTCCCAAGTTGGAGTTGAAGATGTGACCACACTTCCAAAAGAGGGAAAAACTGTTGTAGAATCAATGGAAATTTGTGTTCCTGTTGTTAAATTCGAACCTGAATATTCACATGAATTAGAACAAGATAGGCTTAAAAATACAAAAATTTCCATATCATTCTTTGAGCCACAAACCGTAGAGATTGCTAGATTGGATGAAAAAAGAAATTTTGAGTTAGATATTACAAATTTCTATAACTCTGCAGAATTTGATATGCCTTATTTCATCTTTGTAGTTTTCCAGACATAATAGAAAAATAATCAGTTAGTTGACACTTCCTTATTCGATAATGTGAAATTACAGAATATCTATATTAACAATGGAAGAAACGAGTTTTTTCCTCAAGAAATATGGAATCTATATCATCCAAATAATTATCTAAAACTTTATGATGAGATTTTAAAAGAACTACGCAATTTAATGGTGATGTAGCATGAGTCCATTCAATTTTATTAAAAATTATCCTACCTATGTAATAAATATGTCTAGAAGAATGAATGTGTTAGCCATTCAGAAAGCAACAATGAAGTTGTGTGCAACTTTTAATGAAAAAATTCCGAAAGATACACTTACGTATGTATGTACGGTAAAAAGAATTTGACATATGATTCGCCATATAGAATTTTGGTTGAAAATATTTGAAGGGTCTTTTTTGTGGGTGTGTTGTTTTGCACACTCCGTTTATAAAAAATGTTAATAAAGAAGTGGCTTGTGTGCTCTACCCAGCCATTTATAAGAAAATGAAAAACATGATGAAATTATCTGTGAGTGCACCCAACATACCCACTTACTACTCGTTGGGCAGAATTGAGATGGCATTTGGTGCCAGTGTGACACCATTAAGCCACCTTAAACCTCACGTCAACTTCTGAGCTCTGGTAGTTTTTCGCAAGTGTCGACTACCTGCTGTCTGAAGCGTGGCTGAGCCCGGCGATGAGGTCGGAGGACGCCACACTTTTGTTTCGTTACAGAGAAAAGTCGCAGAAAATTTTGAAACATAAGTGTCGCAGTGGAATTCAATTATAAGATATAGAAAAAGTGATCTTTTAACTTTGTTGCGCTGTGTAGTTGAAGTCATATTATGCTAATGTAATGGTATTCTATTTCTGTTGTCATACTCCTGAACTCTTTGCGTAGTTGTTGCTGTAGTTGTGGTGGCCCCTTTTAGTTCCCACTACAAGCATTTCTTCCTCTGCAGAACTCTCCTGCAACTTGTCTACCTTCGATGAGTACACCAACTTCCTGCTGCGCTCTGTGGGTCGCTTCTGCTTCTTTTCATCTGTTTCTCAATCCTGGTCGTCGATTTTTCTCGCTGTGCACAGTTCGACAGACTGATCCCACACCTCTCCTCCTAACTTATATCGCACGATTTCCTACTTGAGAGTTCCTCTGCACATTAGACACGCAACATGTGACAGCACTTTTCTGTTTATTGTAGTGTCCTCCCGGTACACATATTATCACCAGCTTGAGCAAAGGTGTGACATGTGTAGTCCAACCAGAACGTTGACAAGGGTGTGGGCCGAGGTACCCTGAGCTGACTTTGGTGGGGTGAGAGGAAGAAAGTGATTCTCGAGCAGAGAGAAGCTGCAGTTCGTAGAAAATGAATAAGGGACGATTACAAGGACGATTTAATTTCCCAGTAGTTTAACCTTACTTGGAGAAATGTCTTTCAGGGGCTGTGTATCTTCACTAATCAATGAGTAAGCCTGCCCACTCTATATGTTACGTATTTTCAGCCACTCCAGAGTCCTGACTTCTACCTTTCACCACCAGAGATGAGCGCTCTGCCTGCAACCCTTTCCGACAGTACTCAGTCAAATATTTTAACCACCACTGGAGGCAAGTGCGAGACAGCGCTTGCTCTCCCTACATTCCAACCGACCCAAAATCTGAACTACAGTTGTACGCAGTCACATATCTTAATCACAATTCGAAGTACGTATGGGACAGCATTTTTTCTTCTTTATATTCCGAATATATGCAGTCAACTAATTCGTTAATAAATGGTGACAAGCGAAAGACATTGCTTGTTCGTCCCTATACTGTGACAGACAGAATAATTTCTAGAGACAAAGCGTACACTATTGGACCAAAAGTATCTGGACACCTGGCTGCAAATGACTTACAAGTTCGTGGCGCCCTCCATGGGTAATTCTGGACTTAAATATGATGATGGCTCACCCTTAGCCTTGATGACAGCTTCTACTCTCGCAGGCATATGTTCAATAAGGTGCCGGAAGGTTACTTGGGGAATGGCAGCCCATTCTTCACGAAGTGCTGCACTGAGGAGAGGTATCGATGTCGGTCAGTGAGGCCTGGTACGAAGTCGGCGTTCCAAAATGCCCCAAAGATGTTCTATAGGATCAGGACATGACACTGTGAAGGTGAGTCCATTACAGGAATGTTATTGTCGTGTAATCACTTCGCCACAGGCAGTGCATTACGAACAGGTGCTCGATCGTGTGGAAAGGTGCAATCGCCATCCCCGAATTGCTCTTCAATAGTGGGAAGCAAGAAGGTGCTTAAAACATCGATATAGGCCTGTGCTGTGACAGTGTCACGAAAAACAACAAGGGCTGCAAGCCCCCTCAATGAAAAATACGAACACACCATAACACATACGCGTCCAAATTGTACTGTTGGCACTACACACGCTGGCAGATGACGTTCACCGAGCATTCACCATACCCACACCCTGCCATCGAATCGTCACATTATGTACTGTGATTCGTCTCCCCACACATGGTATTCCCACTGTTCAATTGTCGAATGTTTAAGCTCCTTACACCAAGCGAGGCGTCGTTTGGAATTTTCCGGCGTGATGTGTGGCTTATGAGCAGCCGCTCGACCATGAAATCCAAGTTTTCTCACCTCCATCCTAAGTGTCATAGTACTTGCTGTGGATCCTGATGCAGTTTGGAATTCCTGTTTGATGGTCTGGATAGATGTCTGCCTATTACACATCACGACCTTCTTCAACTGTCGGCGGTCTCTGTCAGTCAACAGACGAGGTCGGCCTGTTCGATTTTGTGCTTTAAGTGTCCCTTCACGTTTCCACTTCACTATTACATCGGAAGCAGTGGACCTAGGGATGTGTAGGAGTGTGGAAATCTCGAGTACAGACGTATGACCCAATGAAAAACGTATGTTTTCTGGGGTGTACGGATACTTGTGATTATATAGTGTATACCTCTTCCACTCCTCTAACTGGCAGTAAACTCGTGATAACAGCTGTTGCTGGATAGTGATCAGGAACTCAGTTGCCCTCCCTCAGATGTGTACAGACTTCTCGGCATCTTGCTGCAGCAGCATGCACGTCCCACTCTGTACTGGCTTCGAGTCTGTGCAGTGGTACCGCTCCTCATAACTACCCACTGGTACCTCTTTGACAGCTTCCTGGTGATGACTCCCAATTTATGGTACAGCACACTTGGTTCCCAGTAGCGGTAATTTACATACTCAATTTTCAGTGCCCTGTGACGAGTTTTTCTCTTCACATTGCTTTCCCCTGACTCCTCTGAAGGTCTACCTAATGAAAAAATATTTCTAGAACATTCTGACTGGTTCGAATGTAATGTGTATTCAATATCACTTTCATTTTCTGTGACTTGGTAGCAACATTAATTTCAGCTTGTGCGTACCACAGGTCTTGATGAATTCGATGCGAAATCTACGTGGCAGATACGATGCTGATGCTCATGTAAACACATAAAGTGCTGTCCGTTCGACGTTCTGCAAAATAGCCTGATTAGTAATACCATCTTCTGTGAGTTCGTATATGCTGCTGCTAATTTTCCGAATTCGGTCTACAAAAATTCCTATTGATTGTCCGTGTTTCTGAAATATCCCGTTAAGCTTCTCATGGTAGTACTTCGATGTGTCTTTTCTGCTATATCCTTCCAATAAGTCTTCTGCAAATGTCGACAAACAACTGTACATCCCTCGATTTGTTGTGAGATATTACATAAACCCAGCACGCCCTGCTCATTACAGTCTGCCTACTTGTCATTATCCCAATTTTTCGACGTGTCACGGGTATTCAAATTTTCAAAAATCAAAAACACATCTTCCAGTAAAATGTGGATGCCAATGAAATTTTGATAGTATCCAGGTTGGTGCACTAGGATATAATCAGTTCCTTCTTTCTACGAAAAATCATTCTATATCTGCCTGTAACTGTACTGCCTAAACCAGGAGATAGTGCGTCGCATCCTGGGCCTTAATCTGCTTAGACAAACTGTTTACCGCGACAAGTGCGCCCTATATCCAAAATAACAGGGAAGAAGGAAAAATGGCCTAAAAAACTCTAAAGTTAGTACATACTCACACCACTGAATAGGACGGAGTTCCAACATAATGTAGGAGCGAGGACCGGCAGCTTGCATTATCAAATACAATTTTTTCTTCTGTTTGTCACAGTTGCATTAAAAAATTTTGTTTTATGGAGACAACTTCTACGCAACATTGTCCGTCTCAAACCATTGCCTACAAACAATACATAGCTGTTAATGTAATCTTCACTATTTTTTTCATTCCAGAAAAATTAGTTGTTTCTCGTTAGTGTAATTAGCATTACACTCCGTCGTTGTAAAAGTTAACGTACAAATCCACCAGCGCACGCATATACACTGCCCATAACTGGTATTTTTATATTTATGCGGATTAGTAACGCTTATTCAGATTCCAGTGACTTTACTAAGACAACTGGTGTAAGCTTCATCTAAACGCACATGTTATACAACATACTGAATACGATATTGCAGTGCCCGTGTTATTCCGAATTACAATGCGAAGTTCCACTGCATATGCTTGCGTCTCCAATAGAACAGGCACTGGCGCGACTACAGCCATTATGAAATACATGCTGTGTATTCTCAGCTGCGAATGTTGACAAACATAAGCTGTAGAATGGAATGACGACAACGAAAGATTGTGCCTGACCGGGACTCGAACCCGGATTTCCCGCTCATCGCGAGCGGCCGCCTCAACCGTCTGGCTACTCCAGAATGGCCCACAGCCAGATCAAAACTTCCATATGTTGTCAACCACACGCCCACAGCTTGTATTCGTACATCCATTCTGTGTATTCCCATACAGGTGAGACATTTCACTTGAAAGTCGTTCGCCTGATGTCGGTGAATAAATACGACACTGCTACCACTCGCGATGAGCGGGAAATACGTGTTCGAGTCCCGGTCGGACATAAATTTTCACTGCCGTCATTCCACTATGCAGCTGATGGTTGTCCATATTCGCAACTGCGAAAACGTTTCTTGTATATCATAGCGGCTGTAGTCGCCTCATTGCCTGTACCTTTAGACATGCATAGGAACTTTGCACCGTTTGCACTGCAGCATCGAAAACACCGTAAGCAAATTCAATGGTAGTTCGTACCCTTAAAGATAAGATTGTGGCCGTAACTCTGTCACTGACGCAAACTTCCGAGAATGTTCTGTCACTGAGCTAAAAATCCCTTCCAGGAAAAAACTCGAATGTAAATTAAACGTATCGAAACAAGCAAAGCAATGGGCAACTCCGTTTAGATTTTACTACACAAAGCGCTTAATTCTGTCATTGAAGCAAACTTCCGAAAGTACAGCCGCCACTGAGTAAAAATAGTAAGAGTGTCATCCATTTGTTATTTCGTGTACTGCGAAACTACCAGCGCCATCTATTGCATCTTTAATGTAGTACGCCTTGATGATGAAGCATCTGAATTACTAAGCTAAGAGACGATTTTAGATTAAAATTTGAATTAAGATGTCTTTTTTCCATGTTCCAATTTTGATTAAATAAAGCCTAAATATTACCTCAAGCTACTCACATGTTACATGTGGAAAAGCCACGAAAATTCATCTAGTAATTGTGGAGATCAGCGGGTTCAAACAGAAAGACGCAATGGTTTTAAATAAATCTTTAAATTACGATGCAAACATAGGGCTTACACTCGTCTACTCGTCTGGTGTGAGACTTTCCCTACAGGGGGGGGAGGGGGATGGGGGGGGGGGGGGGGGTCGGCGTCCACCACCGGGGCCGAACCGCACAATAACCCTGAAAGAGTGGTTCGGTGTGGGGTGGCGGAGGGGTGAAGTGGACTGAGGCAGTCGTCGTGGGGTTGTTGTGGACCACTGAGGCTGCGGCCCCCGGTTAACATATACGAGGGTGGTTTGAAAAGTTCTCATCACCACAAGAGGTCAGCGCTAGCTCAACGAGTTGTTCACGTGATATTCAGTGGACTGTTGCCTGTAAACACGTGACACATCAGTGCTCTTGGAAGAGAGCTGTAGAGGTGACGTGGCTCTGTTGTTGTTCCCGCGTAGTGATTTGCGAAGATTAAAAACATCGAGATTCGAGCAGTGATTAAGTGCTTTGTAAAGAAAGGTATGAAAGCAACGGACATTCGTGCCGATTTCCAGAGTACACTGCGGGACTCTGCTCCTTCATATTCAACTGTTGCCAAGTGGACAAATGAATTTAAATTTGGTCGGTAGAGCTTAGACGATGATCCCCGCAGTGATCGGCCAAGATGTGTCACTACTCCAGAAATCTTTGCAAAAGTGCACAAAATGGTCACGGAGCATCGCCGATTGAAAGTGCGTGTAATTGCTCACGCTTGCCAGATGTCATCATTTTAACTGACGAATTAGAAGTTAAAAAACTATCTGCAACTTGATGCTGGATCTAAAACGCATGCCGTCGCATTGGCAAAATTGCACAAACTAAGGTATGAATTGTTGCCTTATTCACCTGATATGCCTCCGTCAGACTTCCATCTCTTTCCAGAACTGAAACTTTTCCTTGGTGGACCAAGATTCACTTCCAACGAAGAACTGATAGCCGTAGTTGGCAAATGTTTTGCAGGCCTGGAGGATATTCATTCTCGAGATGGGATCAAGGGACTGGCACATCGTTGGACCAAGTGCACTAACCTACATTGAAAAATAAAGTAAGTTTCAGCGATGTAACTACCTTTGAAACCACCCTAGTATATTCGGCGCCAATAAAAACTTATTTCAAAAACACGAAGGTCCTGCGTTCGAGTCCCGCTCCTACACGCGTTTGTAATCTTTCAGGGCGTTTGAAGTCAGGTCGCGCTTTACATTCTCCCACGCGCTGTAGTGCATGATTTGGATTGCCGATTTTAACCCCGCCGTCTGTGTGTTACAGGCGGCCGGTGCTGAGTGAACGCCTGCTGGACTACCAGGAGTGGTACCTCTCCTTTCGTGACGACTTCAGCGCGCAGTGCGAGGAGCAGCAGCCAAAGGCGGCAGAGATGTTCGGTCTCGCCGACGCGGTCCACTCCTTCTATCGGATCAACTGGCTGAGAACTAAATACGGCCCATCTGTCAGAGACATCATAGGTGAGTTTAACACTGGGGTTCATCCACTGCAGGTCTGTGCACTGACGACTTCCGTCTGCATTCTAATACGAAGAATGAGATTCAGAAACCCTTCTGAATTTCCACTTGTAGACCTTACGTGATTGCCATGAAAGGTCTACTTTCCAACGCAAGCTTTTCGATTTCTTGGCAGCCCTCTGTCTGGGATCATTACAAGGCAACTATGATGATTTCCATATATTATCGATTCCTGCACTGCAGTGGTGTAGGAAGGCTACGTATGCAAAATTATTGACTGCTTAGAAGAGATGAAAAAACAAGTTTTCATGTGACAGTAATGTCAGAGATGCATCGTTTCCGTGCTAGGAAGGTTTTGCGCTTAGCGGTGTACAGGGACGGTATTCAAACTGCCGCGTGATGAATACTGTTTTAGAAATTCTGCTGAAAATTTGCGTTTACATTATTGCACAACTTTCGTCTACGGGCTAATAACTGTCTAACTCGCTCAGAAACCAGGTGTTTATGAATGAAGGCTGAGCATAAGGTACAACCAGCTATTCTGGAGTGCATATCACTGTCTGAAAGAACAAATACCATCTTTATATACAGTTAAGGCTAACCGGCTATTGACCTACTTCTTCTGTGCTGGATGCCCACACATTGCCCAAACTCTTCCGGAACTCGGTAAGATTGCCTGCAGTGCAATGGGCAGGGGCACTACGAATGTAGTGTGTGGACGTTAAGTTGGGAAAGTGGGTCTCACGGGAAGTGTGCAAGGGATAAACCCCTGAAGTCGCTCTATACTCTGTGCCATCGGTGGCTCAGCTGGATAGAGCGTCTGCCATGTAAGAAGGCGACCCCGGGTTCGAGTCCTGGTCGGGGCACACACTTTCAACTGGCCCTGTTGATGTATATCAACACCTGTCGACAGCTTAAGGTTTTGATTTAATTATCATTTCATACTAGAGAGCTTCCGGACATGTCTAAAGGAAAGATACCTTCTTTATATATATATATACATTTAATTTTGGGTGGGACCGTTTTCTACCTGTATTGAGGACGGAGCAGCAGAAGTTTCAGACAATTCGCAACGCGCTGTTACTGTGAGGCCACACTGGACTCGCATTCGGAAGGACGACGGTTCAATCCCGCGTCCAGCCATCCTGATTTAGGTTTTCCGTGATTTCCCTAAATCACTCCAGGCAAATGCCGGGATGGTTCCTTTGAAAGGGCACGGCCGACTTCCTTCCCCATCCTTCCCTATTCCGATGAGACCGATGACCACACTGTCTGGTCTCCTTCCCCAAAACCAACCAACTGTGAGGCCAGGCCAGTGGACTGCAACGGCGACATTCCAGGACATTTTCTCGGTTTTCGTGATGTTAGCCAAACTAAAACCGCTGCCGCTCCATCCGCTGTGCTGGCTATCGAGCTCCAGAGTTCAGATATGTGAACGACACGCTGGTGATCGAAACCTACCACGGTGTCTCCGTTCTATTAGGAGAACTCAATGGCCCGCAAGCTAAGGTCTGTGATATTGTCTCCCAAGCTCTTTTCACTCACTGTTCTGCACATCGTTGGATTTACTTTTCCAGCACAGCTGTTCTTGCAGGAAACCAACAGGGATCTTTCCTCTCCACGCTTCAGGTTATACCTGCTTTCTTCGGCCGGTCTTCCAAGCGCATAGCAATTCTCGACACCACTATCGATAAACCTACTCCTTCGAACAGTGAAACGAGATCGAACTGTAATGCCAGCTCTGAAATGACGGTAGAATACATTGGTGATCCACTGATCTCAAAACACAAATAGACGTATTTTGATGTCTTGGATAATATTATAACATGACTGGAAAAAGACTGATCACATTGTGATAAGCTGATCTTCCTTAAATTAGTTGATCCTACACGGTTCGCCTTCGTCGCTCGCAGTTGCGTGTAGTACTGGAGATTGTGTTTTCTTTCCACAATAAAGGGGAGACGTAATCAAATTAATGACTAAGAATCAGAAGAACCAGATTGTTCCAGTAGATTTCAGAATCTTTGATGTAATTGCTACCGTTCCTGCAATAATTGCTCCAGTCGAAAGAAGTTCTTCTTGTCTTAAACGCGTAAAACCATATTTGAGGAACAGATGTCCCAGAATTGATTATCAGCTTTGCTTGTACCTCAACTGAAAGACCAGTACTGTGAACTGAGACACGTGGTATGACGATGTCAGCGACAGGTCCGGGAAGAAGAAAGATCGTCAAGATAACTCGTTTTACAAGTGGCGACGCTCCAACAGTTCGTTCGTAAGTAAACGTGAGTGCCGCTTCTGTATTTTTCAGTAGTCATTAGCAGTAACATTGGTAGTCTTGGTAGGCGCCGACGTCACAGTTATAATAGTAGTACAAGAAGTGCTGGTGGTGGTGGTTCTTAGGACCATTATTTACGCATACATTAAAAGGAAAGGAAGGAACGTTTACCAGTATGTTTCCCGGCCTTTCTACACCTACATCCATACTCCACAGACAAGCTGACGGTGTGTGGTGGTGGGTACCTTGAGCACCTCTATCGATTCTCCCTTCTATTCCAGTCTCGTATAGTTCGTGGAAAGAAATATTGTCGGTATGCCTCTGTGTGGGCTCTAATCTCTCTGATTTTATCCTCATGGTCTCTTCGCGAGATATACGTAGGAGGGAGCAACATACTGCTTGACTCCTCGGTGAAGGTATGTTCTCGAAACTTCAACAAAAGCCTGTACCGAGCTACTGAGATTCTCTCTTGCAGAGTCTTCCACTGGAGTTTATCTATCATCTCCGTAACGCTTTCGCGATTACTAAATGATCCTGTAACGAAGCGCGCTGCTGTCCGTTGGATCTACTCCGTCTCTTCTATCAACCACACCTGGTACGGTTCCCACACCGGTGAGCAGTATTCAAGCAGAGGGCGAACAAGTGTACTTTAACCTACTTCCGTTGGTTTCGCACTGCATTTCCTTAGGATTCTTCCAATGAATCTCAGTCTGACATCTGCTTTACTGACGATTAATTTTATATGGTCATTCCATTTTAAATCACTCCTAATGCCTATTCCCAGATAATTTATGGAATTAACTACTTCCAGTTGATGACCTGCTATACTGTAGCTAAATGATAGAGGATCTTTCATTCTATGTACTCGCACCACATTACACTTGTCTACATTGAGATTCAATTGCCATTCCCTGCACCATGCGTCAATTCGTTGCATATCCTCCTGCATTTCAGTACAATTTCCATTGTTACAACCTCTCAATATACTACAGCATCATACTCAAAAAGCCTCAATGAACTTCCGATGTTATCCACAATGTCATTTATATACATTGTGAATAGCAACGGTCCTACGACACTCCCCTGTGGCACACCTGAAATCACACTTACTTCGGAAGACTTTTCTCCATTGTGAATGACATGCTGCGTTCTCTTATCTAGGAACTCTTCAATCAATCGCACAATTGGTCTGATAGTCCATATGCTCTTACTTTGTTCATTAAACGACTGTGAGGAGCTGTATCAAACGCCTTGCGGAAGTCAAGAAACACGGCATCTACCTGTCAACCCATGTCTATGGCCCTCTGAGTCTCGTAGACGAATAGCGCGAGCTGGGTTTCACACGATCGTCTTTTTCGAAACCCATGCTGATTCCTACAGAGTAGATTTCTAGTCTCCAGAAAAGTCATTATACTCGAACATAATACGTGTTCCAAAATTCTTCACCTGATCGACGTTAGAGACATAGGTCTATAGTTCTGCACATCTGTTCGACGTCTCTTCCTGAAAACGCGGATGACCTGTGACCTTTTCCAATCTTTTCGAACGCTACGCTCTTCTAGAGACCTACGGTACACCGCTGCAAGAAACGGGGCAAGCTCCTTCGCGTACTCTGTGTAAAATCGAATTGGTATCCCATCAGGTCCAGCGGCCTTTCCTCTTTTGAGTGATTTTAATTGTTTTTCTATCCCTCTGTGATCTATTTCGATATCTACCATTTTCTCATCTCTGCAACAATCTAGAGAAGGAACTACAGTGCAGTCTTCCTCTGTGAAACAACTTTGGGAAAAGACATTTAGTATTTCGGCCCTTAGTCTGTCATCCTCTGTTTCAGTCCCAATTTGGTCACAGAGTGTCTGGATATTTTATGTTGATCCACCTACTGCTTTGACATAAGACCAAAATTTCTTAAGAATTTCTGCCAAGTCAGTACATAGAACTTTAGTTTCGAATTCGTTGAACGCCTCTCGCATAGCCCTCCACACACATTTCGCTTCGTGTAATTTTTGTTTGTTTGCAAGGCTTTGGCTATGTTTATGTTTGCTGTGCAGTTCCCATTGCTTCAGTAGCAGTTTTCTAACTCGGTTATTGTACCACTGCGGCTCTTTTCCGTCTCTTACGATCTTACTTGGCACATACTCATCTAATGCATATTATACTATGGTTTTGAACTTTGTCCACTGATTCTCAACACTATCTGAATGTGAGATAAAACTTTTGTGTTGAGCCGTCAAATATTCTGAAATCTGCTTTTTGTCACTTTTGTTAAACAGAAAAATCTTCCTACCTTTTTTAATACTTCTATTTACGGCTGAAATCACTGATGCTGTAACCGCTTTATGATCGCTGATTCCCTGTTTTGCGCTAACTGTTTCAAATAGTTCGGGTCTGTTTGTCACCAGAAGGTCTAATATGTTACTGCCACGAGTCGGTTCTCTGTGTAACTGCTCAAGGTAGTTTCCAGATAATGCACATAAAAAAATTTCACTGGACTGTTTGTCCCTGCCACCCATTAAATGCGTTTGGGTCTCCCAGTCTGTATCTGGTAAATTAAAATCTCCACCCAAAACTATAACATGGTCGGAAAAATCTACTCGAAATATTTTCCAAATATTCCTTCAGGTGTTCTGCCACAACAGCTGCTAAGCCAGGGGGCCTATAGAGACATCCAATTGCCATGTTTGAGCCTGCTTTAACCGTGACCTTCACCCAAATTATTTCACATTTCGAATCTCCGTCTATTTCCTTCGATACTATTGCACTTTTTATCGCTACAAACATGCCTCCGCCTTCACTGTTCAGCCTGTCTCTCCGGTATACATTCCAATCTAAGTTTAGAATTTCATTACTGCTTACATCAAGTTTCAGCCAACTTTCCGTCCCTAGTACTATGTGGGCATTGTAACCGTTTATTAATGAGAGCAGCTTTGGAACCTTTCTATAGACGCTCCTGCACTTTACTATTACCACATTAACACTGCCTTTCTCAGAATTTAGGCCCATGATCCGCCACTGATAAGCAGTGCTAAAACGTACAGTTCTTATTCACCTGCGTCAGCTACAAAGAGCCCCACCTCATATGTCGCTATAAACGCAAAGTAAGCGTCATCCACTAAACCAACCTTACCGTCTCCTCATCCCAACAACTACTTGCGTCCCATCCGCACCATCAAAGTCGTTTATTTCGAAACACTGTTTTACTCAACACCAAGTACCTCTGAGTGTTCACATATAGTCCAGCAAATAATGATAACAGCCCTATTCACCTTCTATCTAAATTTAGAATTCAACTGCTCCGAGACTCTATCCTAGTTTATTTTCAACTACCCAAAACACCACTTTTATCTGCTTCGTCACCTAACACATCGTGGCATGCGAACAGCTTAACACACATTCCGCGATATCTGATGTCTCAGCTGCAGCAAAATACTCTCCCCCACATTCTATCTCAACACAACATCCAAGCAATAATGAAACATTCTTAATATATCATGAAGTTACGCATTTCACTTGTTACCCTGTACTCTACAAAGCACAGATAAATCCGACTAGGCAGCTAGACCTACTATGTCACCCAGAATGTAAAACGACTTTAACTTTCCGTGTCAAATCTTGGACTAATGTGGTGAACACACGTCACAATGGAGTAAAATTAAGAAAATCGCAAACTGGCCATTCATATATATTTCATCAACCGTCCTCTATACTTACAAAAGCATCGTGTGTGAGGTGTTGCTGTGGTACGAGGGTGATTCAAAACGCGATTTGGCCATCAAGATTTAGTTTTTCCGTTATTTCCCTAAGCAGCTGAAAGCAAACTCTAGGACAGCTTCTTTGAAGCGCCAAAGCCGAGTTGCTTCCCACAGTTTCCCAGTCCCAACTCTGTCTCTAGTGGTTTCGTCATAGGCAGGGCTTGTCCTGTATCTTCTTTTGTCCTTCGTTTTTACAAAAGCCTTATCTGTCCCATCCTCACCTCTGCAAAACATAGCTCGGAATTCTGTTCACTCAAAATATTACCATTCCTTACAGGGTCTCTCTGTACCTTCTCTCATACCTGTCTTCCACTCTCACATGCAATTTCCACTAACTGATTAAAATTCCCTCTCAGTAGTTGCTCCAACTTTAACACAGATGCTATACAGCCTGTAAAATTGAGAAACGAACCCACCTTGTCTCGCCAAACCTCTGCAAACCAAGGTTCCAGCTGTGACTGTACCAACATGTCCAACACCTCTCCACCTCCATACCTTTCACCTCCAAGGAAACTTCAGCAGCCTGATTCTTCCTGTACCAGAACACAAACTACACACCTACTCCCATACCTACCGATCCGTACACCTTTTTTGATCCTCACTCCCATTCTACAATATTACCCATGTGACACTTGTTGAGACCAGACCTCCATGATTTGCTAGAAACCACACCTTTACCTTCATCACAGTACTGCCATACATGGACTTTTATAACAAATAGTAAGTCTTTCAATTGAAACCAGTAATTTTATTCATTGTAACTGCTAACCTATATGGGTATCCTTTAATGTCAAGAGGCTGAAGAAAAGCAATATGTCTGGAGCTTGCCTACCAATCTGTCACGTGGTGGGTGTGAAATGAAACATAAAGAAGAAGAATTGTAAACGTTAAGGTCTTGTTTTCTGTCTTTTGCAGAAACAACCTGCCTATAAGATTATTTTGGAATGTATTCATCTTACAGAATCTACATTTGTGCTCAGCTAATTGCACTGTGTGTGGTGAGTGATGAGTACTGAATCAGTATCATTTTCTTTCGCTTTGTTATTTGAACATGAACGGTGCTCGAGGGAAATGACCGTCAGTACTTCTCAGAATGTAACAGATAAAGCTCTCCTCAAGATGAAAGTTGGTTCAGTCACTGTAGTGCCTCACTAACCATGGTCCTGTTGCATGTGGTGGGCTCTGGCTGTCCTCCAGCTTTTGAACCATCTTACTCAGACACTTATTGGGATAACTATGGTGCAGCCGCGACAGTTTCCACATCGACAAATCACTGTCGTAGGTGAAAGAAACGATAAGCAGCAAAAGAAATCTCAGGAGTAGTCTCTGATTCTCTGACTTCTGGACCGAGCTGTGTCCATCCCAGCAGCTCCCCTACTGTGGCGCTAATCTCATCATGCGATAAGTGTCAGAGGAAGTAATACTCATGCAACTCTACAGGCGGAATGGAAGCTATACTCACAGAGTATTAAGAATGAACCGTTCAGCGGGACAGAAGAATTTTCATCACCGTTTCGCTACTGGAGTTTGTTGAATTAATTCTTGACGTTCTCGCGCTAACGAACAAACTAGTGACGAATCTCCTTCGCTGCTCTGAACTCAGTGTCGCGATATGTCTAAGATGACAAACAAAACCGAAGTATACTGGAAAGGTGGGAAGTCAGAATGAGTCATCCTTCATACAGTGTGGCGGAAAGTCCATTCCGCTACCTCAAAACAAAAAGTTGTAATTGGACTACTTAGATATGAAAAGTACATATTTATTGTATCAGTATGAGGACCAGCGCGCCTTACACAGAGATCTGTGTGTCTCCAAATCCCCTCTGACATCTTGTGAAGTGAAGTGTCTATGTAGGTACTTTTAAAAGGTTTTGTCAACATGTTTGCTTAGTTTTTCATTAGTCCTGTTATGTTGACTCAAATGGGACTTAATTCTTCCCCATAATCAGTTGCTGGTGTGGTAAGGTTCAGAATACGTGGTGTCCATTTCGATGGGGCTGGAAATGTCGCAGAACCACTCCCAGGCCGCGGTGATGTTGCTCACCGTGCAACTCACACACATGAATAGCAGATTGTGCCGGAGTTCTGTCCTACTTTAACCACTCACGATCCATGATTGCCTCGCCTTCGAGCTGAGTTGTTAACCTCGTTTGCAATATCCATCCGTATGCCGTTCAAGAAACTGTAGCCTGAAATAGTATCATGATGGCATCCTGGATCATACAATGTGAGACGAGTTCCTTTCTAGCTCTCGCAAATAATGAGGATTTTCCTCGGACCAGAAAACGGTATAACTCTTTAGTTGACTGCAGTATAAGGCACAGTTACTGGAAAATTAGGGACCCGCCTCGGATTCTCATGGGTCTCTCTAAGTGTCTATAGCTGGACGACTTGTAAATTATCCACGCAAGCTTTTCCCATGAAACAGTTTATGTATTAGCGAAAACCTTATCCTAATCCCTGACGTAATTGCTGAGGTTAGTCTTCACAAACGTGGTGGGCGAAATTTATTTACAAAGCTAATGGACAAAACACCTGTGGGAAACATAGTAGGCACTGTGGCAACAATGTAAGGCAGGGTGCAACTTGCTGTTCCATGTCGTAGACACATAATTCATTCACAAACATCGGCCTACATCCTTTCGTTTTCTAACTTTTTAGTGTGGTCGCACATTGCTAAGCGTGCTGCCCGATTTCAGCTCAATATTTGCCAACGGATTTCAGCTCAATTGGCTGACGGACGATGGCACACGTTTCTACCCACATATGTAGAGTACAGCCTGTCTTTGAAACAGCCTGAGAAATAAAAGAACAACAACTTTCTCTCAATCAATCAGGGTTGCTTTACGAGATGGGCCTTGGCATATGCTCTCGTTACCTCTGTCACTGTTTGCCCTATACGTGGACTTTCATACACCCCCGCACGCGGCACTAAACGTTCTTTTCACTGCAACTGTGTCGGCATGGAATCACAAGTCACAGAATGCAACATTGAAACAAGACAGTTCAGTACCGATGCCAGTGTCTTTCATCATCTTCAAAACAGAGACATCAATAAAACCTACTTATTTCCTGAATTACACAAATTCGAAGGTCTTCTTGGACACCCTTTAGATGATGCGTAGTATTCACTCAATGGATCTCTGGTATCTTTCTTTGTGAACACTAAATTTTGTGTTCACTTTCCGCCTTACGTCATCCCTGACAAATACCCCTGGTTTTTGTTGGTTGTGGCCTTCTATAACCACTGATTATCGATTATTTAATTAAACAACACCCAGTCGTATAGTCCAAAGAAGACTTTGGGTTTAGCTAGCTATAGCGTACGAGCACCAACTACTTGCTGTCGCTCTTTTCCAGATGAGAAGTGGCAGCTGGAGGACCAAAGCAACGCCGTGCTCAACGTGGACACTGACTGCCTGCAGATGTTGGCTGATGTCCTGGAGCACCCCACGTGCCCACTGGACGACCTGCCACCGGAGACCATCCAGCAGCACCTACAGTGCCGCCAGCAGCTGTGGGGCGACGTGGTGCAGAGGTCGCCCCACATACCCGTGACCAGCTACCTGGCCTACACACTGAGGGTGAACGTCAACCTCTGTCTGCTGGCCTGGATGGCAGTCAACTCGTACAGCATTTGTCAGGACGTCCCATTCAGTATCATGCAATCCGTGCACGACGCTCGCTGCTACTTCGATAGTCCTGACGACCAGTCGTGTATGGAATCGAACACCACAGACGTCCTCTGCTCTGTCTCCAGAGCTATTCTGCTGCTCACGTGTCGCGACTTTTCTTTCCACGAATCTCCTGAGCTGTGTGCCGTCAGATATTACGGAGCTGGACTGTACCCAAATGACTTCAAAGCAACGTGGTCAAATCCCCTCAGAGGTTATGTAAAGCCAACAGAAAGGACACTGAGTTACAAAGAGAGTTTACATAGTGCCACCTTGAAATACAAAAATTTTAAAATCGACAGGTTAAAACCTTTAGAAATATCGTTCGTAGTGGTAAATATTCTTTTCCGTTTTTTGACTGCCGGACTATACATGCGCCTTCCACATTTACGTAATCTGCCTGGAAAGATTTTCTTGTCCTTCCAGATCACGGGTATAGTCCAGATCCTGTGTTCTGAGGTCGTTTATCGGATGGCAGGCGTCCCCGACTTATCTGTAATGGTACTGATCGATAGCGCCCTCCGTTTCTCAGCTGTACCTGGTTAAACTCATTCTGCTACCACATGTACGCTTGTGTTCGTCATCTGAGGCTTCCTAACGAGCTAGCACCTACTGAAGTAATCCGGATATTCCGTCGCCAGGTGCTGTGTGTGCTAATACCCTGGAGTATAGTATGCACAACGTGTATCACTGTGGAATGCACGAGCAAGTATTACGTGATCTACAGTCGGATAATATTCCCTGGGGGGATTTCACTATCGATATCTTTCAACTTGGTTTGTCTCGGACTGGTGGGAATCATGTACCTACGAACTCGGAAATCAATGCAGCAACTCAAAATTTATAGGAAGGTTAAATTTGCCTCAAAGAAAGAACTTGTTTTTATGTCAGTTAGAACTGTAATTTTAAGTGGAATTGGGATTATTATTAGAATTGGGTTTCACCAGGTACAGGATGTGGCACAGCTTGTGTACTGTGTAAATATAGCTACAATGGTGCAGGGGCCACTGATGTTTTTTTTCATTTGTAACGGAACAACGCTCCCCATACTCAAGAAGATAATACTGGCGTGTTTCAACCCAGACATCACCATCCCGGAGCAAGAGCTGTGCTCAGCAGCTGAGAGAAATCTAGCGAGGAGGGCGAAAGAACAGGCTGCCGTTGCAGAATCCTCGTTGTAACCTCTGTAAGCATTCTGCTGAAAGGATTGTCTTTCACTATAGATCGTTCTAAAGCGTGTGATTAGTCATACAGACAGAATCTAGCAGACGAGACAAAATTAACTGCGACTGATTTCGCAAAACAGTGCCTCAGATTTATAATTGATTCTATATTTACAAATAATTACTTATTTGTATGTGGTTGCATAGAAGACCGTAATAATAAGTTATAGGTGTCCTACGTAATCTCAAGTGAACACAAAGAAGTTAAATAAGCGTTCTACATAGGACTGGACTAATGCGCTTTTGTGGGATGGTATGTTGAGTTGGTGATATAGAGGTACACAAAAGTGATACACAGGACGTCAAAAAGTAATCTGTACCCCGTGTTGTAGTCTTAAACAAGGAAGAACACCATTTAAAAAAGGATTTATGCAGATAGTATTATGGTAGGAAAGAGATGTGCCAGAAGTTGAACTGAAAGGACACACATTTTTCCATAAGTGTAACAGCGTAGTATGTACTGTTTATTGTGAATTGTTACCAATAAAAGAACGGCCATAAGAAATGAGTGACCGAGCAGCGGAAGTGAAACTGCTACCTGTGTGAATTTGATATGCAGCCCAACTGAAGACTTGGTACTATATAGATGTAATTGTCAGAAACAGTCAAATTACAGCGATAATCACTCACATACCGACCACCTATAATCTTAAGAGCGAATGTCGGGAAGGAAGAGTTGCCACTTAGGATACTGCACAAGTGGAGACTGCAGCACGACTCGCCATCTTGTTACGTCACGAGGTAGGTACTATCAGGTGCGACTTACTCGCCCACACCTCTGATCGCAGAGAGACGCTGACACCAGAGACGATCCCCACTGCCAAGGCGGCCCTCCCCTCCCCTCCCCTCCCCTCCCTGCCAATCTCTGCAGACCCTCCCCCGCCCCCTCCCCCAGTCTCCACACCACTGCCGCCTGCATGCGTTGCGCCAGATACGTGACGTGGCAACGTTTACTGGTGGACCCGCATTAATTTCCTACTCGGCTACACATGTTCATTCAGTCTGACGTAAGAGACGCTAACCTCGCTTTAACCTGCGAGAAAGGAATAAACTGCTTGTAATTAATAGCCCCGCTGCTACCTAGCTACTGTGAATTAAAATTCCGAGATCCGACTAGGGGACTGGGCAGTCCACTGTTTCGTCCCCCACAGAGCATATCCGGACTGCACTGGTAAGATGCGTACATCCACAGCAGCCTCCAGCCATAGGTCTGTGTCAACTGAAACAGCACCGTATTGCATCCACATTGGTTAGAGAACAATGCAGCTGTTTCCTACATTACACTGTACGAAATACTATAACCAGCCACAAGCTTTTCTGAATTGATTTTCTTTCGGTATAGGAACGGTTGAATAAATTCATTTCAGAGAAGCAGCATCTGTTTCAAACGTGACAAGAAATTCCTCGAGATGACATTCAGGCTGTATGCTTGCATGAAATACATACACTGAAGAACAAACCATTTGGTAAACCTGCCTAATATAGAGTAGGGCCTCCATGAGCACACAGAAGTGCCCCAACACGACGTGGCCTGGACTCGACTAATGTCTAAAATAGTGCTGTAGGGAACTGACACCGTGAATCCTGCAAGGCTGTGCGTAAATCCGTAAGAGCATGAGCGGGTGCAGATCTCTTCTGTACAGCACGTCGCAAGGCATCCCAGATATACTCAATAATGTTCGTGTCCGGGGAGTTTGGTGGCGAGTGGAAGTGTTTAAACTCAGAAGAGTGTTCCTGGAGCCACTCTATAGCAATTCTGGACGCGTGCATTGTCCTGCTGGAATTGTCCAAGTCTGTCGGAACAAAAATGGGCGTGAATACACGCAGGTCATGAGACAGGAAGCTTACAAAAAAGTGGTTCAAATGGCTCTGAGCACTATGGGACTTAACATCTGAGGTCGTCAGTCCCCTAGAACTACTTAAACCTAACTAACCTAAGCACATCACACACATCCATGCCCAAGGCAGGATTCGAACCTGCGACCGTAGTGGTCTCGCGGTTCCAGACTAAAGCGAATAGAACCGCTCAGCCACTCTGGCCGGCCAGGAAGCTTACATAAGTTTCACCCGTCAGATTCGTATGTAGACGTATCAGGGGTCCCATATCACACCAACTGAAGACATCCCAGACCATTACAGACCCTCCACCAGCTTGAACAGTCCCCTGCTGACATGCAGGGTTCGCCGGCCAGAGTGGCCGTGCGGTTCTAGGCGCTGCAGTCTGGAACCGAGCGACCGCTGCGGTCGCAGGTTCGAATCCTGCCTCAGGCATGGATGTGTGTGATGTCCTTAGGCTAGTTAGGATTAATTAGTTCCAAGTTCTAGGAGACTGATGACCTCAGAAGTTAAGTCGCATAGTGCTCAGAGCCATGTGAACCATTTGAAGATGCAGGGTTCATGTGGTTGTGTCCATACCCATACACGTCGGTCCGCTCGATGTAATTTGAAATGAGACTCGTCCGACCAGCCAACATGTTTCCAGTCCTATGTCGATGTTGACGGCCCCAGGCGAGGCGTAAAGCTCTGCGTCGTGCAGTCATCAAGGGTACAGGAATGGTCCATTAGCTCCGAAAGCTCGATGATTCGTTGAATGGTTCGCACACTGACACTCGTAGGTGACACAGCATTGAAATCTGCAGAAATTTGCGGAAGGGTTGCACTTCTGTCACATTCAACGATTCTCTTCAGTCGTCATTGGTCCCGTTCTTGCAGAATATTTTTCCGGCCTCAGTGATTTCGGAAATTTAATGTTTTCCCAAATTCCTGATATTCACAGTACACTCCTGAAATTGTCGTTATGGAAAATCCCCACTTCATCGCCACCTCAGAGATGCTGTGTCCCATCGCTCGTGCGCCGACTATAACACCACGTTCAAACTCACTTAAATCTTGATAACCTTCCTTTATAGCAGCAGTAACGGATCTAAGAACTGCGCCAGACACTTGTTGTCTCACAAAGGCGTATTCTGCCTGCTATGTATCTCTGTATTTGAATACGCATGCCTAAGCCAGTTTCTTTGGCGTTTCAGTGTGTGTATATATATATATATATATATATATATATATATACATGTGTGTGTGTGTATATATATATATATATATATATATATATATATATATATATATATATATGTGTGTGTGTGTGTGTGTGTGTGTGTGTGTGTGTGTGTGTGTGGTAGTGGCTCTTGTGAGAACTTTAGTGGGGACTACGTAAATCACGTGGAAGATAGGAATTAACTTTGTTTCAAGTTCTCTTCAGGAAGGACTAAACACATTTGATATTGTAGTACATGCTCTTAATGTTCCACCATAATATTTATTTAATAGTCTGTTATGAACCTGCTTTCGGCTTCTTAAGCCATCGTCAGTTAACTGACGGTCGCCAAAGAAGCCTAAAGCAGGTTCATAACGAACTAGTATATGAATATCATGGTAGAACATTAATACTGTGTATTAACATGTCTATATTCCTCCAAGAACGAACGGAATATTCTATAAACTAGATCAAACATTTGTGGCTAACAAATTTTAGCTACAGTTCTTTGACCTTGTAAGAAACCAAGAGTCCAGTTTGGTAAAATGAATTGTTAGAGACAGCTTTGGGATTTAAAGTGGTAGATGCCATGTAGGTTCTGAAGGCCTTTAGTGAAGCGCACAATACGTTCTACACTTGACAGTAAGAGTAGCTCTATTTATTGTCTGTCTTTAATAAGAACATTCCTATCGATCCCAATATGTAAACATTACATTCCGCAAAGTTTGTCATCCTATTACCTTCACGTTAAATCGCAAAAGAATAAATGGGAAGCATAATTTTGAAAATAAATACACGCCTAAGGCACTGTAGCTTTCCAGAATTTAATTTATTCAAGTAATAGCAAATTCCACCAAAACTTACAGAATCATAAGAATTATATTCAAGCTGTTCAAGACTATTATGCATTATTCACTATTGAAGCAGTGAGCCTTTTATGTAGAAAATGTAGTTGGCTCTACAAAAAATTCTTTTATTTAGTGTATATATCATGTAACTGCAATATGTAAACAATGGCTTATAGACATTTCTTTGTAGGTAGAGAAAATAGCAGCTTTCGTCCGCTGCATTGTTGGAGCTTTATCCATCACAACCGAGCGGTACTGCGCACTGTCGACTGCTTTGCCGAACTCTGAGGAGTAGTCAGCAGCAGAACATGGAAGTCGCAGCCGACGGCCGTGCTCTAGGACGACCACTTTCACTGCGAATCTCGTGTTCAGACGTCCTGTACTGTTATTATTAATGCAGCGCCAACACGAAACACTCGTTCGCAACTCTCGACGACTGGAGAGCACACCAAGGCCAGAAAATCAGTTTACTACGAGGGCTAATGGACACAGCTGCCTCTAAATCGCGACACCACGTGGTGCTGTTTATCCACGGCGTGTCAACAGGATGCTGCACCAATCGAACTGCCGGTGGGGTGGTGGGGGGAAGCCACTGGTGTTACCTGGGCAACGGCGTCATGTCCCCACCGATGAGCCAAACGTCGAAAGTCGCAACTGAGTTTAAACGGGCCGTAATAGAGCTCACTGTTAAATACAAATTCTCAAACATCTGGAAATATTTGTCCATTTCGCATGCAGCAAGAGCTAATCGCGACGCTGAAAAAGGTTTTCAAGGAATGTTTACAGACTTGTCTCAGTTGTTCCCCCAGAGCTTGTGTAAAACTACCTCTGTCGAAACGTAAACGCTTTCAGTAGAGCCTGGCGTCCTCTGAGCGACTGCAGTGCCGATGCGCCCACACACTGTCGGCGTCCGCCTCTGCTGGGTTCTCCCTGTCTGAGTGACGTCACTCGTCGACACCTAGGAAACTAAACTTTACACGCGTACCTCCTCCAAACATTCACAAAGTTTGTTTTTTTTTGTCACTGACACCTATGCGTACGCGCTCGGGTGCTCGCGCGCGCACACACACGCGCGCGCACACACACACACACGCGCGCGCACACACACACACACACACACACACACACACACACACACACACAATCCACATGAAATCGTGAAGGGAGGAAGCTTGATCTGTAACTCCATTTCCGCCGTTCGATCAGTGAAACGTCAGCAGCGAACCTAACGCTTAGAATTTGTTACTCGCTTACTACCGACTCTGTTGGCAACACAGTTTGCAGACAGTATCCAGATACATCACTGCCGACGAGGTACGATGTCGTAAACATCGAGATGCACGAAAAACTCTCCTTCGCTTCAAATGGAGCGCAAATCCCTCTGGCTGTGCCACTCAGCGTCTGACAGTACTTGGCGACCTTCGTTAAACTTTGAGCACGATTTCAAATCTTTTCTAAACTCGCATGCTAAACGCCGAATATTTAACACATTAACTCAGTTGCAAAGTAATGAGAAGTTTCAAGCTGTTTTATACAGGGAAGTTGGATTCTTTAAAGAATCGGAGGTTTGCTCGTTACACAGTACGAGGCAGACAAACTGGGATGAACTGGCTCACAACACGTTTCGCTCGTACGATCTCGCGGGATTCCTCGACGCGACTGATTACTGGTGAGCCTGCGGTTGTTCCGTCGAGTTGATGTTCACATTTTCAGCAAGTGAACAACACGGCTGACTCGGTGGTGACTCGACAGAAGACCTCAAAGCACAGGATTGTTTCACTAATATTCACAACGAAGCCCACAGAACGGAAACTACTAAACCTATTCACTAAACACATATTTTATCGGTTCATCCCGCGTCACGAACACAATTCTAAACAATATATTGACAGGACGGAACTGTTTACAATTACCGCAAAGTGGATCGACTTCGGAAACAAGAGCAGGCGGCATTTACAGATGGACAGTCGTCTTGGACGTTGCTGTGGTCATCAATACGTGGCAGATGATCGCTAAAAGGAAAAAAACTCCGTATCTCAAAAGTTACGACTGAATGAACAGCTTTGTCATGTGGCCTCCTGACAACGCAAGTACACACACACACACACACACACACACACACATACAGAATGATCAAACGGTGAGTGGTCTGCCGGTCCCCACTCGACCGAGCCAGATGTTGCACAAATTTCCTGTGCAGGTTCTCTGACCAATCAAAGGGAGGCGTACTAATTTGCAGCCCAAATAGGGAGACCAGTAGGTAAAGGGTGACGAAAAGTAGCGGTGACATGTCAAAAATTTTGGCCCAGTTTCAGCGAATAATTCTGATAGAACCGCAAAACCTGGCATGATAGGTGCACTGTTCATATTGAGCACAACCTGCAAGTTTTATGTAATTTGATTCTCTGCTTTTGTTCCAAGCGGCTGACAATATTGTTGCCACAAAATTTGCCCCACGTAATTGGAATACTGGGCTCTCGTTTTCTGACCATGATACCTGCTGGCTTGTTTATAAAGCGAGTAAGCCAGCGACCAGATCGTAGTACATGATTCCCACCAGTCCGAGACAAACCAAGTTGAAAGATATCGATAGTGAAATCGCCCCAAGGAATATTATCCGACTATAGATCAGATAGTACCTGGCCGTTTTTTCCAAAGCGATACACGTTGCGCATACTATACTCCAGGGTATTAGCACACACAGCACCTGGCGACGGAATATCTGGCTTGCTTCAGTAGCTGCTAGCTCGTTAGGAAGCCTCAGATTACGAACACAAGCGTACATGTGGTAGCAGAATGAGTTTAGCCAGATACAGCTGAGAAATGTGAGGGCCTATCGATCAGTACCATTACAGATAAGTCGGGGACGCCTGCCAACCGATAAACGACCTCAGAACACAGGATCTGGACTATACCCGTGATCTGGAAGGACAAGAAAATCTTTCCAGGCAGATTACGTAAATGTGGAAGGCGCATGTATAGTCCGCCAGTCAAAAAACGGAAAAGAATATTTACCACTACGAACGATATTTCTAAAGGTTTTAACCTGTCGATTTTAAAATTTTTGTATTTCAAGGTAGCACTATGTAAACTCTCTTTGTAACTCAGTGTCCTTTCTGTTGGCTTTACATAACCTCTGAGGGGATTTGACCACGTTGCTTTGAAGTCATTTGGGTACAGTCCAGCTCCGTAATATCTGACGGCACACAGCTCAGGAGATTCATGGAAAGAAAAGTCGCGACACGTGAGCAGCAGAATAGCTCTGGAGACAGAGCAGAGGGCGTCTGTGGTGTTCGATTCCATACACGACTGGTCGTCAGGACTATCGAAGTAGCAGCGAGCGTCGTGCACGGATTGCATGATACTGAATGGGACGCCCTGACAAATGCTGTACGAGTTGACTGCCATCCAGGCCAGCAGACAGAGGTTGACGTTCACCCTCTGTGTGTAGGCCAGGTAGCTGGTCACGGGTATGTGGGGCGACCTCTGCACCACGTCGCCCCACAGCTGCTGGCGGCACTGTAGGTGCTGCTGGATGGTCTCCGGTGGCAGGTCGTCCAGTGGGCACGTGGGGTGCTCCAGGACATCAGCCAACATCTGCAGGCAGTCAGTGTCCACGTTGAGCACGGCGTTGCTTTGGTCCTCCAGCTGCCACTTCTCATCTGGAAAAGAGCGACAGCAAGTAGTTGGTGCTCGTACGCTATAGCTAGCTAAACCCAAAGTCTTCTTTGGACTATACGACTGCGTGTTGTTTAATT
This sequence comes from Schistocerca americana, assembly GCF_021461395.2. Taxonomy (NCBI): domain Eukaryota; kingdom Metazoa; phylum Arthropoda; class Insecta; order Orthoptera; family Acrididae; genus Schistocerca; species Schistocerca americana. Next base: position 32,343,895 of record NC_060129.1, on the reverse strand, counting down.
AAATAATCGATAATCAGTGGTTATAGAAGGCCACAACCAACAAAAACCAGGGGTATTTGTCAGGGATGACGTAAGGCGGAAAGTGAACGCAAATTTTAGTGTTCACAAAGAAAGATACCAGAGATCCATTGAGTGAATACTACGCATCATCTAAAGGGTGTCCAAGAAGACCTTCGAATTTGTGTAATTCAGGAAATAAGTAGGTTTTATTGATGTCTCTGTTTTGAAGATGATGAAAGACACTGGCATTGGTACTGAACTGTCTTGTTTCAATGTTGCATTCTGTGACTTGTGATTCCATGCCGACACAGTTGCACTGAAAAGAACGTTTAGTGCCGCGTGCGGGGGTGTATGAAAGTCCACGTATAGGGCAAACAGTGACAGAGGTAACGAGAGCATATGCCAAGGCCCATCTCGTAAAGCAACCCTGATTGATTGAGAGAAAGTTGTTGTTCTTTTATTTCTCAGGCTGTTTCAAAGACAGGCTGTACTCTACATATGTTGGTAGATACGTGTGCCATCGTCCGTCAGCCAATTGAGCTGAAATCCGTTGGCAAATATTGAGCTGAAATCGGGCAGCACGCTTAGCAATGTGCGACCACACTAAAAAGTTAGAAAACGAAAGGATGTAGGCCGATGTTTGTGAATGAATTATGTGTCTACGACATGGAACAGCAAGTTGCACCCTGCCTTACATTGTTGCCACAGTGCCTACTATGTTTCCCACAGGTGTTTTGTCCATTAGCTTTGTAAATAAATTTCGCCCACCACGTTTGTGAAGACTAACCTCAGCAATTACGTCAGGGATTAGGATAAGGTTTTCGCTAATACATAAACTGTTTCATGGGAAAAGCTTGCGTGGATAATTTACAAGTCGTCCAGCTATAGACACTTAGAGAGACCCATGAGAATCCGAGGCGGGTCCCTAATTTTCCAGTAACTGTGCCTTATACTGCAGTCAACTAAAGAGTTATACCGTTTTCTGGTCCGAGGAAAATCCTCATTATTTGCGAGAGCTAGAAAGGAACTCGTCTCACATTGTATGATCCAGGATGCCATCATGATACTATTTCAGGCTACAGTTTCTTGAACGGCATACGGATGGATATTGCAAACGAGGTTAACAACTCAGCTCGAAGGCGAGGCAATCATGGATCGTGAGTGGTTAAAGTAGGACAGAACTCCGGCACAATCTGCTATTCATGTGTGTGAGTTGCACGGTGAGCAACATCACCGCGGCCTGGGAGTGGTTCTGCGACATTTCCAGCCCCATCGAAATGGACACCACGTATTCTGAACCTTACCACACCAGCAACTGATTATGGGGAAGAATTAAGTCCCATTTGAGTCAACATAACAGGACTAATGAAAAACTAAGCAAACATGTTGACAAAACCTTTTAAAAGTACCTACATAGACACTTCACTTCACAAGATGTCAGAGGGGATTTGGAGACACACAGATCTCTGTGTAAGGCGCGCTGGTCCTCATACTGATACAATAAATATGTACTTTTCATATCTAAGTAGTCCAATTACAACTTTTTGTTTTGAGGTAGCGGAATGGACTTTCCGCCACACTGTATGAAGGATGACTCATTCTGACTTCCCACCTTTCCAGTATACTTCGGTTTTGTTTGTCATCTTAGACATATCGCGACACTGAGTTCAGAGCAGCGAAGGAGATTCGTCACTAGTTTGTTCGTTAGCGCGAGAACGTCAAGAATTAATTCAACAAACTCCAGTAGCGAAACGGTGATGAAAATTCTTCTGTCCCGCTGAACGGTTCATTCTTAATACTCTGTGAGTATAGCTTCCATTCCGCCTGTAGAGTTGCATGAGTATTACTTCCTCTGACACTTATCGCATGATGAGATTAGCGCCACAGTAGGGGAGCTGCTGGGATGGACACAGCTCGGTCCAGAAGTCAGAGAATCAGAGACTACTCCTGAGATTTCTTTTGCTGCTTATCGTTTCTTTCACCTACGACAGTGATTTGTCGATGTGGAAACTGTCGCGGCTGCACCATAGTTATCCCAATAAGTGTCTGAGTAAGATGGTTCAAAAGCTGGAGGACAGCCAGAGCCCACCACATGCAACAGGACCATGGTTAGTGAGGCACTACAGTGACTGAACCAACTTTCATCTTGAGGAGAGCTTTATCTGTTACATTCTGAGAAGTACTGACAGTCATTTCCCTCGAGCACCGTTCATGTTCAAATAACAAAGCGAAAGAAAATGATACTGATTCAGTACTCATCACTCACCACACACAGTGCAATTAGCTGAGCACAAATGTAGATTCTGTAAGATGAATACATTCCAAAATAATCTTATAGGCAGGTTGTTTCTGCAAAAGACAGAAAACAAGACCTTAACGTTTACAATTCTTCTTCTTTATGTTTCATTTCACACCCACCACGTGACAGATTGGTAGGCAAGCTCCAGACATATTGCTTTTCTTCAGCCTCTTGACATTAAAGGATACCCATATAGGTTAGCAGTTACAATGAATAAAATTACTGGTTTCAATTGAAAGACTTACTATTTGTTATAAAAGTCCATGTATGGCAGTACTGTGATGAAGGTAAAGGTGTGGTTTCTAGCAAATCATGGAGGTCTGGTCTCAACAAGTGTCACATGGGTAATATTGTAGAATGGGAGTGAGGATCAAAAAAGGTGTACGGATCGGTAGGTATGGGAGTAGGTGTGTAGTTTGTGTTCTGGTACAGGAAGAATCAGGCTGCTGAAGTTTCCTTGGAGGTGAAAGGTATGGAGGTGGAAAGGTGTTGGACATGTTGGTACAGTCACAGCTGGAACCTTGGTTTGCAGAGGTTTGGCGAGACAAGGTGGGTTCGTTTCTCAATTTTACAGGCTGTATAGCATCTGTGTTAAAGTTGGAGCAACTACTGAGAGGGAATTTTAATCAGTTAGTGGAAATTGCATGTGAGAGTGGAAGACAGGTATGAGAGAAGGTACAGAGAGACCCTGTAAGGAATGGTAATATTTTGAGTGAACAGAATTCCGAGCTATGTTTTGCAGAGGTGAGGATGGGACAGATAAGGCTTTTGTAAAAACAAAGGACAAAAGAAGATACAGGACAAGCCCTGCCTATGACGAAACCACTAGAGACAGAGTTGGGACTGGGAAACTGTGGGAAGCAACTCGGCTTTGGCGCTTCAAAGAAGCTGTCCTAGAGTTTGCTTTCAGCTGCTTAGGGAAATAACGGAAAAACTAAATCTTGATGGCCAAATCGCGTTTTGAATCACCCTCGTACCACAGCAACACCTCACACACGATGCTTTTGTAAGTATAGAGGACGGTTGATGAAATATATATGAATGGCCAGTTTGCGATTTTCTTAATTTTACTCCATTGTGACGTGTGTTCACCACATTAGTCCAAGATTTGACACGGAAAGTTAAAGTCGTTTTACATTCTGGGTGACATAGTAGGTCTAGCTGCCTAGTCGGATTTATCTGTGCTTTGTAGAGTACAGGGTAACAAGTGAAATGCGTAACTTCATGATATATTAAGAATGTTTCGTTATTGCTTGGATGTTGTGTTGAGATAGAATGTGGGGGAGAGTATTTTGCTGCAGCTGAGACATCAGATATCGCGGAATGTGTGTTAAGCTGTTCGCATGCCACGATGTGTTAGGTGACGAAGCAGATAAAAGTGGTGTTTTGGGTAGTTGAAAATAAACTAGGATAGAGTCTCGGAGCAGTTGAATTCTAAATTTAGATAGAAGGTGAAATGGACTGTTATCATTATTTGCTGGACTATATGTGAACACTCAGAGGTACTTGGTGTTGAGTAAAACAGCGTTTCGAAATAAACGACTTTGATGGTGCGGATGGGACGCAAGGAGTTGTTGGGATGATGAGACGGTAAGGTTGGTTTAGTGGATGACGCTTACTTTGCGTTTATAGCGACATATGAGGTGGGGCTCTTTGTAGCTGACGCAGGTGAATAAGAACTGTACGTTTTAGCACTGCTTATCAGTGGCGGATCATGGGCCTAAATTCTGAGAAAGGCAGTGTTAATGTGGTAATAGTAAAGTGCAGGAGCGTCTATAGAAAGGTCCCAAAGCTGCTCTCATTAATAAACGGTTACAATGCCCACATAGTACTAGGGACGGAAAGTTGGCTGAAACTTGATGTAAGCAGTAATGAAATTCTAAACTTAGATTGGAATGTATACCGGAGAGACAGGCTGAACAGTGAAGGAGGAGGCATGTTTGTAGCGATAAAAAGTGCAGTAGTATCGAAGGAAATAGACGTAGATTCGAAATGTGAAATAATTTGGGTGAAGGTCACGGTTAAAGCAGGCTCAAACATGGCAATTGGATGTCTCTATGGGCCCCCTGGCTCAGCAGCTGTTGTGGCAGAACACCTGAAGGAATATTTGGAAAATATTTCGAGTAGATTTTTCCGACCATGTTATAGTTTTGGGTGGAGATTTTAATTTACCAGATGCAGACTGGGAAACCCAAACGCATTTAATGGGTGGCAGGGACAAAGAACCCAGTGAAATTTTTTAAGTGCATTTTTAAGTTCAAAACCATCGTATAATATGCATTAGATGAGTATGTGCCAAGTAAGATCGTAAGAGACGGAAAAGAGCCGCAGTGGTACAACAACCGAGTTAGAAAACTGCTACTGAAGCAATGGGAACTGCACAGCAAACATAAACATAGCCAAAGCCTTGCAAACAGACAAAAATTACACGAAGCGAAATGTAGTGTGTGGAGGGTTATGCGAGAGGCGTTCAACGAATTCGAAAGTAAAGTTCTATGTACTGACTTGGCAGAAATTCTTAAGAAATTTTGGTCTTATGTCAAAGCAGTAGGTGGATCAACATAAAATATCCAGACACTCTGTGACCAAATTGGGACTGAAACAGAGGATGACAGACTAAGGGCCGAAATACTAAATGTCTTTTCCCAAAGTTGTTTCACAGAGGAAGACTGCACTGTAGTTCCTTCTCTAGATTGTTGCAGAGATGAGAAAATGGTAGATATCGAAATAGATCACAGAGGGATAGAAAAACAATTAAAATCACTCAAAAGAGGAAAGGCCGCTGGACCTGATGGGATACCAATTCGATTTTACACAGAGTACGCGAAGGAACTTGCCCCGTTTCTTGCAGCGGTGTACCGTAGGTCTCTAGAAGAGCGTAGCGTTCGAAAAGATTGGAAAAGGGCACAGGTCATCCGCGTTTTCAGGAAGAGACGTCGAACAGATGTGCAGAACTATAGACCTATGTCTCTAACGTCGATCAGGTGTAGAATTTTGGAACACGTATTATGTTCGAGTATAATGACTTTTCTGGAGACTAGAAATCTACTCTGTAGGAATCAGCATGGGTTTCGAAAAAGACGATCGTGTGAAACCCAGCTCGCGCTATTCGTCTACGAGACTCAGAGGGCCATAGACATGGGTTGACAGGTAGATGCCGTGTTTCTTGACTTCCGCAAGGCGTTTGATACAGCTCCTCACAGTCGTTTAATGAACAAAGTAAGAGCATATCGACTATCAGACCAATTGTGTGATTGATTGAAGAGTTCCTAGATAAGAGAACGCAGCATGTCATTCACAATGGAGAAAAGTCTTCCGAAGTAAGAGTGATTTCAGGTGTGCCACAGGGGAGTGTCGTAGGACCGTTGCTATTCACAATGTATATAAATAACATTGTGGATAACATCGGAAGTTCATTGAGGCTTTTTGAGTATGATGCTGTAGTATATTGAGAGGTTGTAACAATGGAAATTGTACTGAAATGCAGGAGGATATGCAACGAATTGACGCATGGTGCAGGGAATGGCAATTGAATCTCAATGTAGAGAAGTGTAATGTGGTGCGAATACATAGAATGAAAGATCCTCTATCATTTAGCTACAATATAGCAGGTCATCAACTGGAAGTAGTTAATTCCATAAATTATCTGGGAATAGGCATTAGGAGTGATTTAAAATGGAATGACCATATAAAATTAATCGTCAGTAAAGCAGATGTCAGACTGAGATTCATTGGAAGAATCCTAAGGAAATGCAGTGCGAAACCAACGGAAGTAGGTTAAAGTACACTTGTTCGCCCTCTGCTTGAATACTGCTCACCGGTGTGGGAACCGTACCAGGTGTGGTTGATAGAAGAGACGGAGTAGATCCAACGGACAGCAGCGCGCTTCGTTACAGGATCATTTAGTAATCGCGAAAGCGTTACGGAGATGATAGATAAACTCCAGTGGAAGACTCTGCAAGAGAGAATCTCAGTAGCTCGGTACAGGCTTTTGTTGAAGTTTCGAGAACATACCTTCACCGAGGAGTCAAGCAGTATGTTGCTCCCTCCTACGTATATCTCGCGAAGAGACCATGAGGATAAAATCAGAGAGATTAGAGCCCACACAGAGGCATACCGACAATATTTCTTTCCACGAACAATACGAGACTGGAATAGAAGGGAGAATCGATAGAGGTGCTCAAGGTACCCTCCACCACACACCGTCAGCTTGTCTGCGGAGTATGGATGTAGGTGTAGAAAGGCCGGGAAACATACTGGTAAACGTTCCTTCCTTTCCTTTTAATGTATGCGTAAATAATGGTCCTAAGAACCACCACCACCAGCACTTCCTGTACTACTATTGTAACTGCGACGTCGGCGCCTTCCAAGACTACCAATGTTACTGCTAATGACTACTGAGAAATACAGAAGCGGCACTCACGTTTACTTACGAACGAACTGTTGGAGCGTGGCCACATGTAAAACGAGTTATCTTGACGATCTTTCTTCTTCCCGGACCTGTCGCTGACATCGTCATACCACGTGTCTCAGTTCTGAAGTATTCACAGTATTGGTCTTTCAGTTGAGGTACAAGCAAAGGTGATAATCAATTCTGGGACATCTGTTCCTCAAATTTGTTTTTACGCGTTTAAGACAAGAAGAACTTCTTTCGACTGGAGCAATTATTGCAGGAACGGTAGCAATTAGATCAAAGATTCTGAAATCTTCTGGAAGAATCTGGTTCTTCTGATTCTTAGTCATTAATTTGATTACGTCTCCCAAAACGATATAGTGAAATATTTCTTTATCGTGGAAAGAAAACACAATCTCCAGTACTACACGCAACTGCGAGCGACGAAGGCGAACTGTGTAGGATCAACTAATTTAAGGAAGATCAGCTTATCACAATGGGAACAGCCTTTTTCCAGTCGTGTTATAATATTATCCAAGACATCAAAATACATCTATTTGTGTTTTAAAATCAGTCGATCACCAATGTGTTCATCCGTCATTTCAGAACTGAAATGACGGATGGAAGTTTCAGGTTGCAACCTAATCGAGTGTTTCGTGGAATTTAGAAAGTCGACCAGTTTATCTTCATTGTTTGTTTTTCATCAGACCTATACATTCTGAGGCAGCATTGCTTCTTCTCAAGAATGTTGAAAACCATTTGAGGTTTTAGACGTTGTTGTTGTTGTTGTTGTTGTTGTTGTTGTGGTCTTCAGTCCTGAGACTGGTTTGATGCAGCTCTCCATGCTACTCTATCCTGTGCAAGCTTCTTCATCTCCCAGCACTTACTGCAACCTACTTCCTTCTGAATCTGCTTAGTGTATTGATCTCTTGGTCTCCCTCTACGATTTTTACCCTCCACGCTGCCCTCCAATGCTAAATTTGTGATCCCTTGATTCCTCAAAATATGTCCTACCAACCGATCCCTTCTTCTAGTCAAGTTGTGCCACAAACTTCTCTTCTCCCCAATCCTATTCAATACCTCCTCATTAGTCACGTGATCTACCCACCTTATCTTCAGCATTCTTCTGTAGCACCACATTTCGAAAGCTTCTATTCTCTTCTTGTCCAAACTGGTTATTGTCCACGTTTCACTTCCATACATGGCTACACTCCATACAAATACTTTCAGAAACGAGTTTTAGACGTGTGCTTTGAGAAACAGAGAGAAGGAAAACAATGTCAACGTCTATGACGCTCCTTTTAAAGACGCATGATTCTCTTCCAGTTGTTACACCAGAGTTTGTACTGTCAGTTATTTGTTTTTTAAACTCGGTTAGCTGCGGACAGTTTCGGAGAACGGCAGATATTTTGCTGGCATTACAGTTCCATCTCGTTTCACTGTTCGAAGGAGTAGGTTTACCGATAGTAGTGTCGAGAATTGCTATGCGCTTGGAAGACCGGCTGAAGAAAGCAGGTATAACCTGAAGCGTGGAGAGGAAAGATCCCTGTTGGTTTCCTGCAAGAACAGCTGTGCTGGAAAAGTAAATCCAACGATGTGCAGAACAGTGAGTGAAAAGAGCTTGGGAGACAATATCACAGACCTTAGCTTGCGGGCCATTGAGTTCTCCTGATAGAACGGAGGCACCGTGGTAGGTTTCGATGACCAGCGTGTCGTTCACATATCTGAACTCTGGAGCTCGACAGCCAGCACAGCGGATGGAGCGGCAGCGGGTTTAGTTTGGCTAACATCACGAAAACCGAGAAAATGTCCTGGAATGTCGCCGTTGCAGTCCACTGGCCTGGCCTCACATTAACAGCGCGTTGCGACTTGTCTGAAACTTCTGCTGCTCCGTCCTCAATACAGGTAGAAAACGGTCCCACCCAAAATTAAATGTATATATATATAAAGAAGGTATCTTTCCTTTAGACATGTCCGGAAGAACAAATACTATCAGTGACCGTGAAGCTCTCTAGTATGAAATGATAATTAAATCAAAACCTTAAGCTGTCGACAGGTGTTGATATACATCAACGGGGACAGTTGAAAGTGTGTGCCCCGACCAGGACTCGAACCCGGGGTCGCCTTCTTACATGGCAGACGCTCTATCCAGCTGAGCCACCGATGGCACAGAGTATAGAGCGACTTCAGGGGTTTATCCCTTGCACACTTCCCGTGAGACCCACTTTCCCAACTTAACGTCCACACACTACATTCGTAGTGCCCCTGCCCATTGCACTGCAGGCAATCTTACCGAGTTCCGGAAGAGTTTGGGCAATGTGTGGGCATCCAGCACAGAAGAAGTAGGTCAATAGCCGGTTAGCCTTAACTGTATATAAAGATGGTATTTGTTCTTTCAGACAGTGATATGCACTCCAGAATAGCTGGTTGTACCTTATGCTCAGCCTTCATTCATAAACACCTGGTTTCTGAGCGAGTTAGACAGTTATTAGCCCGTAGACGAAAGTTGTGCAATAATGTAAACGCAAATTTTCAGCAGAATTTCTAAAACAGTATTCATCACGCGGCAGTTTGAATACCGTCCCTGTACACCGCTAAGGACAAAACCTTCCTAGCACGGAAACGATGCATCTCTGACATTACTGTCACATAAAAACTTGTTTTCTCATCTCTTCTAAGCAGTCAATAATTTTGCGTACGTAGCCTTCCTACACCACTGCAGTGCAGGAATCGATAATATATGGAAATCATCATAGTTGGCTTGTAATGATCCCAGACAGAGGGCTGCCAAGAAATCGAAAAGCTTGCGTTGGAAAGTAGACCTTGCATGGCAATCACGTAAGGTCTACAAGTGGAAATTCAGAAGGGTTTCTGAATCTCATTCTTCGTATTAGAATGCAGACGGAAGTCGTCAGTGCACAGACCTGCAGTGGATGAACCCCAGTATTAAACTCACCTATGATGTCTCTGACAGATGGGCCGTATTTAGTTCTCAGCCAGTTGATCCGATAGAAGGAGTAGACCGCGTCGGCGAGACCGAACATCTCTGCCGCCTTTGGCTGCTGCTCCTCGCACTGCGCGCTGAAGTCGTCACGAAAGGAGAGGTACCACTCCTGGTAGTCCAGCAGGCGTTCACTCAGCACCGGCCGCCTGTAACACACAGACGGCGGGCTTAAAATCGGCAATCCAAATCATGCACTACAGCGCGTGGGAGAATGTAAAGCGCGACCTGACTTCAAACGCCCTGAAAGATTACAAACGCGTGTAGGAGCGGGACTCGAACGCAGGATCTTCGCGTTTTTGAAATAAGTTTTTATTGGCGCCGAATATACTAGGGTGGTTTCAAAGGTAGTTACATCGCTGAAACTGACTTTATTTTTCAATGTAGGTTAGTGCACTTGGTCCAACGATGTTCCAGTCCCTTGATCCCATCTCGAGAATGAACATCCTCCAGGCCTGCAAAACATTTGCCAACTACGGCTATCAGTTCTTCGTTGGACGTGAATCTTCGCCCACCAAGGAAAAGTTTCAGTTCTGGAAAGAGATGGAAGTCTGACGGAGGCATATCAGGTGAATAAGGCAACAATTCATACCTTAGTTTGTGCAATTTTGCCAAGGCGACGGCATGCGTTTTAGATCCAGCATCAAGTCTCGCAGCACCCATGTTGCAGATAGTTTTTTAACTTCTAATTCGTCAGTTAAAATGATGACATCTGGCAAGCGTGAGCAATTACACGCACTTTCAATCGGCGATGCTCCGTGACCATTTTGTGCACTTTTGCAAAGATTTCTGGAGTAGTGACACATCTTGGCCGATCACTGCGGGGATCATCGTCTAAGCTCTACCGACCAAACTTAAATTCATTTGTCCACTTGGCAACAGTTGAATATGAAGGAGCAGAGTCCCCCAGTGTACTCTGGAAATCGGCACGAATGTCCGTTGCTTTCATACCTTTCTTTACAAAGCACTTAATCACTGCTCGAATCTCGATGTTTTTAATCTTCGCAAATCACTACGTGGGAACAACAACAGAGCCACGTCACCTCTACAGCTCTCTTCCAAGAGCACTGATGTGTCACGTGTTTACAGGCAACAGTCCACTGAATATCACGTGAACAACTCGTTGCGCTAGCGCTGACCTCTTGTGGTGATGAGAACTTTTCAAACCACCCTCGTATATGTTAACCGGGGGCCGCAGCCTCAGTGATCCACAACAACCCCACGACGACTGCCTCAGTCCACTTCACCCCTCCGCCACCCCACACCGAACCACTCTTTCAGGGTTATTGTGCAGTTCGGCCCCGGTGGTGGACGCCGACCCCCCCCCCCATCCCCCCCCCCCCCCCTGTAGGGAAAGTCTCACACCAGACGAGTAGACGAGTGTAAGCCCTATGTTTGCATCGTAATTTAAAGATTTATTTAAAACCATTGCGTCTTTCTGTTTGAACCCGCTGATCTCCACAATTACTAGATGAATTTTCGTGGCTTTTCCACATGTAACATGTGAGTAGCTTGAGGAAATATTTAGGCTTTATTTAATCAAAATTGGAACATGGAAAAAAGACATCTTAATTCAAATTTTAATCTGAAATCGTCTCTTAGCTTAGTAATTCAGATGCTTCATCATCAAGGCGTACTACACTAAAGATGCAATAGATGGCGCTGGTAGTTTCGCAGTACACAAAATAACAAATGGATGGCACTCTTACTATTTTTACTCAGTGGCGGCTGTACTTTCGGAAGTTTGCTTCAATGACAGAACTAAGCGCCGAAATCTTATCTTTACAAATAGAAACTAACAGAGAATATACTAGTTTACGATACAGGGATCCACTGATTTCGCTTTGTGTAGTAAAATCTAAACGGAGTTGCCCATTGCTTTGCTTGTTTCGATACTTTTTATTTACATTCGAGTTTTTTCCTGGAAGGGATTTTTAGCTCAGTGACAGAATATTCTCGGAAGTTTGCGTCAGCGACAGAGCTACCGCCACAATCTTATCTTTACGGGTACGAACTACCATTGAATTTGCTTACGGTGTTTTCGATGCTGCAGTGCCTATGTTGTTCCGAATTACGGTGCAATGTTCCTATGCCTCCCCCCCCCCCCCTCCAGAAGCGGGAGTGCGAAGCCCACCTTCTACGAGCGAGGTCAACGTGGTCTGGAACCGCCTCCTGGCGGTGGGACTGGAGCAGCTGTCCAGACGCCAGGAAAACCGGATCAAGTCTTACTGCACACTGGTTGCTGGGGGCGGGGAGAACGACACGCATCACTCCGTGCTCTCTGAAGTGTGTAAAAAATATATTGCAACTGTTGCCGGTAGTAATAGTTGAATTCAGTGTAAAGTGAGTCAAAATGCAGACACCTGTCTATTATAACTATCAGTATATACTCAGTTTAATTTCAAAATAGACGAGTTTTCTCGTTGTTCTAGTCATCTCGAAAGGCAGCACCATGCACTTCACAACTCATTCTGGTAGAATAAATTCAGCTTGCTACTAAGTGATAGAACAGAAATGAAAGAAAATTAGTTGTTCCCTCAGACATGGCTCTTCGCGAAACAAATTTTATTCCGTGAAACTTCCTGGCAGATTAAAACTGTATGCCGGGCCGAGCTTCGAACTCTGGACGTTTGCTTTTCATGGGCTGCAGAGCGGAAATTTCACTCTAGATATTTTATTCCGTGTTTATAAATGAAACTGTGACTGAAAGTACTCCCGATGAAATAAGTAGAATACTTCGGACTCGGTATTCACTAAATAAAATTCGTTCATATTCGCAAATCTACATCAAACTAGAAACGGCCCACGTCATGTCTGTACAAGACTCTTACAAATAGTTATCCACCTAGATGAACATATGGCGTTAACTAAGCCGCCTCAAACGACTTCTGGGGCCAACACAAATATGATTCTCAGTATTTCACGCTGTTCTTGGGCGAATTTTAAAGTTCTGTAGTAAACGGCCCGTTAAAAGGTATAAACTTGTATTTAAAGCCCTGAGACAGTGTGACAAGTATTACGATGGCAAACTCCTTATCTGTCTCGTTCAGCGTATCTCGTGAAGCCCAAATATCCCACAATATGTCTGAGAAAGACAGCACTTGGCGCCTTGCAACAAAGTTTGAACATTATCTCTAACCTTCTCAAAACTTTGCCTCGCTTCCATGCATAACGTCAAATACTCGACACAGTGACGCATTTATAAAGTAATCTGACGATTGAAGGAGTACTATAAATGGGAGTCGTAGTCTTCACAGAATCGGGCGTGGGGCGTGGTTTATACTGGTTCTGACCTGAAATGAATTGAGAGCTCTCCATTCTACCTCGTGCGCTGTAGGACTTCCAGCAACTTCCAAGTTTGGTCCCTACGTCTGTATCTACGTCAACAGTCGGCATGTCGAGTCACAGTGTGTGGCAGAGGGTACTCCTGCTACCACTGACTGCTCCCAGCCGCCTCACCTGTGCCGCTCACGAGTGGTACACGGTACGTGGTACGTGGTACGTGGTCGTCTCGCTGATTTCGCTTCGAGGGGCAGCGTTGGCAGTGCGGCGCTGCGGTCTGTCAGCAGGGAGTGGGCGTCCGCAGACAGCTGAGTGTCGCCAGTGCAGGGCAACACGGCGGAACTATGACGTCATCAGCGCTAGGCTAACACCTTCTGCCGCTGCAAGACAGGCTGTGCGCTAGAGCCGATGAACGTGTATTTCTTTCGTGAAACCATAACAAATTCACTGATCGTTGAATTTGCCCTTTACAGAGAAATTGTGCCGCCCTTGTACGATATCGCGTGCAATGTGGCAACACAGTGATTACAACACAGTGTGATCTCCTCCTGTTCTGTTTAAAATCGTATGCAAAATCTGACTTACTTGTTCAGAAAAACGTCGCTACAGAAACCTAGATCTATTAGTCAGTAAATGACACTAACTGAGATACTTCGTAACAGTTAACAGACAGGATGATGATATTATTGTAGTGATCATAAGTTTATTACTGGGACAAAAATGTAATTCACTGCGCGATGAATGGCTCATCAATGATCCCATAGTTTAATTACAAACGCTCATTTGACCAATGCAGAAGCGTGAAATAAGACTCATTTGTGGTGTAAATTCAAGAACGCAATGAATAAATCTACTCAAAGCACTGGGTATTCCAACCACTGCTTCTCAGTATATTTATTCCTTAATGCAATTTGTTGCAAACAATATGTCTCTACTTCCAACCAGTAGCTCAATACATAGTACCAATACTAGGAATAAGAACAATCTGCATAAAGACCTTGGTCCAATATTCAGGAATACACATTTTCAATAAATTACCAGCAACCATTAAAAACTTGATTTAAGATAAAGGTTGAAAAGCTTCTTGGTAGGTAACTCCTTTTGTACTCTACAGATGAATTTTTTTAACAGGGACTGTTAGAGCAGCTAAAGTAAAAATGTCTGTTAGATTTAATCTCTGACAGCATTTGGCCACAACACTCATGATTAGGTAATTTGTGTGTGATATATTTAATAAAAGTGTATAATTATGTTTCGTTCTGACTGTGTACATTCTGTAGATATTAGCAGTTTCAGTTTACTGTAAAGTATCTGGATATATTGACAATCTACTGGCAAAATGATCAGGGAAGTGAGTATTATATTAAAGTGTCCTATGTTTTTATGTTACATCTTCTGACATGCCCCCACACCCATAAGACTTATATCATTTTTGAGTCTACAGTACAAAAACTGAATCTACTCTAACCTTTAACTCACATAGCAAAATCAGGGATTTTGTAAGTTTGACACCTTTGTCTGTCTCTCTCATCAATACTCTCAAATATGTAACAGAATATTTTTGATAATGATATGACATCATTGTAAATAGAATATAGCCCTAATTTTATGCACATTCATTTTAAGCAATGCAGCTACACACATCAAGTAGAGAAAAGTAGGAATTAGGAGAGAATGACAAATGTAAATGTTTGCTAACCTGTCATAAAATTTATTCTAAACTACTTTACAGTTGACAGTTTTCTCTTTTTCATTTAACTGCCAATATGGATGTCATTAATTTTTTAACATAATTATTGAGAAATATATTACATGCCAATTTACTACAGACTGAAGAATTTTGTCATCAGTGTGATCTACCTGACTACAAGAAAACTCCCTTAGGGAAAAGACTTCCCTTTTAATTACATCAACAGCTAACTAGATTTCTCTGGGATGTACATCTCATGAAGGAGAGCTCATGTTCTCCAGACACCAAGTTTTTAACAATCAAATAAGTGAAAATAACAGCATTAATGACCTCATTATTAGGGCAATACAATCCACCTCTATCTACCTTTCTTATAAGTTCATAGCTTTCATCACTTTCTATTACTGATAATGTTTTATCAATCACTAAGTATGTTTTACGTGTTTCACGCCTCAGCTTCTTAAGAACAGCTCTGGCACAGTATCCTGACAAGTATGTGAAAACAGGCAAGTATTCCTGAACAGACTGAACTTGTTCTTCACTGAAATCCATTATGCTCTCAAAGTTTGATGGTGGTGGTAGGGTAATATCATCCACACAATCACTTTCAAAAGAATCTAAATCCATGCCATCTTCACCAAGAGCATAGGATGAAATTTTCAAGGAAAGCTGGGTCTGAATTCTTAGCTTGGATTCAATTTCAAATACCTGTCTCAAAGATACCAAACACTGATATGCTGCCATAGTTCGATATTTTCCAAATCTTGCTTCTAGAGCATCTGTCTGTACCTTACCTGGCAAAAGAAATTTAAAATTCAGCTCCTCAGTGCAATACTTGGTCAGTTCTAGAAGGGCATGAGTGGTATGTGATATGGCCAAATGTGTATCACTGGATAATCCAAAAATGTACTACCAGAAATATGTTTCCATTTATCCAGCCATGATAGAAATCTTTATAAGTATCTGATATTTTCATTACTTGTGCTCGAGAGTGGTTTCAGCATTGCATCCTTAAAACGGATATCTTTACCAGGTGAGCTAATATTAACAATGTTCCACCATGTATAAATTAATTTAATGAATTTAGCAGTGCTCTCAAAACTTTCAATATGATGATGTTCCCCCAAGGCTAGCAAACGTTGGACAGTCATCCCACTGAAAACAATAAGTACAAGTTTGACATTTTGACGTTTTGTCACTCCAGGTTACTTGGAGAAAGAGACTTTAAATTAAGCTTATTGGCAAATTTTACTATCTGTGTACACTCTATGTCATGAAGTTTTTTAACTGAAGAGAATCTGGCCATACACAGCTGTGTGTTTTCTGAATCTGTTTAAAACTGGGGGTACATAATTGTCTGATCAGGATCTTTTTTATTAATCCAATTGTTTCTGACACACTTTAAAATGTGAACAGAATCTAAAACATAAAAAAAGAGGATGAGTGTCATCACAGGGGTGTTTGTACACAATTGACAGTTGAGGAGGGGAAGCAAAGAATGACATTGCCCTTCTGTTAACTGAATTGTTGTCACTAACAACACAGACTACGTTAAAACCTATTGCATGCAGTCTGGAAAATGTTTTCTTTATTACAGTGAAAAGTCCTTCACCATTTATATTTTTTACTGGAAGAATGTGGACTACATCTTTATATGAAGACAACAAACTCTGTATCATTAAAACCTGAGCACTAGTTGCCACATTTTTAGATTTGAATGCAGCACCCAAAATGTTACCTCCTGTGAAGTCTAAATAAGGCTTCTAATGTATTTCACCTACATTAGTGAAACACGATCTGATTCACAAAGAAACTGGAATTTCTGTTTTATATACATCAGAAAGTTGCCACCTAGCTGCTCAGCTGCTGGGTTTGTTTGAAAATGTGAACAGATTTTATGCAGGGTATTAGGATGAGGTAGCACAAGATACTGTGTACTTCTTATAACCTTATAAGCATGTGGTGATATTGAAAATGGAATACTACAAATTATAATACAGTCTGTTGAGTATCTGTAATGGCTCTTGTGGACTCCCATTAGATTCAATTGCTCACATAAAAAATTATTTTGTTACTTTCACTCCCATCAAAATGTTTTGACATATCTTTCAAATAATCAGTAACGAATAGCAAGTGGTCTTTTCCAGTGCTACCATTGTTTTTCCTAGTAAAGTTCTCCAAGTTATCAATAGTGTTAATTAAGTCATTTAAATGGTTTATAGTTAAAGAGAACTTTCTTGTACCAAGTTTTGAGATTACACTTTTACCTACATATAAAGACATACTCAGGTCAGAAGTCACCACAACACAACATAAAAGTGTAGGAATATCTTCAACATCTATTAGAACAAAAGTTATGGAACTTTCTGACTTTATCAGATGCCAGTTATTAGGCAGCTTGATATGCACTAAACACTTAACAAAACCATTAAAGTCCACAAAATGTCTTTCCTATTCATACTGAGCATGAGTTGCTACACTCGCTGCAATAGCTATTTCTATTTTCTAGACGCTTTTGTCTCTCATCTCCACTTTCCCTCGAACAAGAAGCTGACGAAAGATAATTCGGACAGTTAGGCAGAATGGAAGTTGGAAGTGGCACAGAATATTTCTTCCCTGTGGAACTGTGGAAATATTCACTATGTTTCAGGTCTTCAGTGAAGTGGTGCTCGCAGATCTTAAAATAATGAGAAAATCTTTTATCAGCTACATGTAATAATCTCGAGGGGAACTAATGCTAACACATGGGATTAGTGTCATTTATCTTCTGATCAAATCGATTATTGTTCACTCGGTATTTCAGGTTAAAAGGCTAAAGCTATTCTTGCATAAGTAAATCACAGTTTTCCAGTGACTCAGTAATGTATGTAATGTAGTTGATCTAGAGAAAGGCATCAAATCAATCGAATTCACGTTGTTAATGAACATCTAAAGAGCGTGCTACTTAAATATGTGATTAGCTGCTCCCGCTCTCTAAATTAAAGAGCACACACCCTGAGACAATCTAACTGAATTGTAAAGAACCTGAGCTTACCTTCGATATCTGTGTAACCTGGAAATTTTCACGATGTGTTGCAGTTATCAATTTCTTTTGTAGTTCAGTGCTTTTAGGAAAAGAAAACACCGCTACTCGTGGCCCATTTTGGTAGTTTCCTCTGCAACGTGGAACACAACACTTATACACCATTTCGAACAATTATATCAAATCTCAGAGTTAAACGGAGATGTAATTTCGACGAATCAACCACTATACTTTGAAAGTAAACAGAACACAAGTTTTGTTTCCCGGGTAGGTTATCCAACATAAACACAGACTTTCGAATTGCTTATAAAGGTAAATCCACACAAATTAAGCACAGAATCTCATGGTGCAGATTTCTTATCGCATATTGCTTTGTAAACGGCGCTACTTTTTCTTGCACTGCTTCATATACTCATTTTCTGTTAAACGAACAATGTATTCTACCGGTACCTTTTGTTGCATGGTTGGTATGGCTATTAGATCCAGTTTTGGCCACCAGCGGCGCTAGTTGTAGGAAAATCTGTCTTTCCACCACTGGCCTAGTGGAAGTGACGTCACATGGCCTACTCGTCTTGACTGGGAGGCCTGTATGTTAGAAGGTGTTGTGCAAGGCCGGCAGCGGCGAGAGGTGACGTCACGCAGCAGGCTGCCGACAGTAGTAGGCGAGGGGGGGGGGGGGGGGACAGGAGGGCGTAGCGGCGAGGCGCAGCGTAGAATGGCCTCTTTGCACAAAACACCCTCCGCCACACACCGTAAAGTGGCGTGAGCTTTTGAGGTGCAAGTTGTAACTCACCTTTACTGCATTCTGCATCAAAATATAAATTATTACAACTTCGTGTTTAGATTTGATTGGTACGTGAGACATGTCGATAAGGAGTGATGTAACGAATTACGATTACGCAGATGAGAGTATACCGGTACATTCATGACGGCGAATTTCGTGTGCTTCATGTCGTTTGAAAGCAACGTTCCACACTGATACGGAAAATACTGGGGCCACATATATATATATATATATATATATATATATATATATATATATATATATATATATATTGCCCCGTCACTATCAACAGACCACTATATATATATATATATATATATATATATATATATCTCCCCAGTGTTTTCCGTATCAGTGTGGAACGTCGCCTTCAAACGATATGAAGCACGCGAAGTGAGCCGTTATGAATGTACCGGTATACTCTCATCTGCGTAAAATGGGGGTTCCTATTACAAAAAACGCAGTTGATATCCGTTTGACTCATGGCAGCGCCATCTAACGGGCCAACCATAGCGCCATCTGGTTTCCCCCTTCAAGGTAGACGAGTTTCGTTCTTTATAGTTTTTTCGTTTGATGCTTATTTCGTGAGATATTTGGCCCGGTCACTATCAATGGACCACCCTGTATAATTGTTTACATTGTGGGATAGTTTGACAACACACATCGTACGATTTTTCGTTCCGTTATAGGTGCAGTGAAACAAGGGTTCCGTGTTCACCGACTCAGCTGCGGAACTCTGGAAATGAAGTGAACTGGCCGGGAGATGATCCTGTCCTGTGTTGCTCGGTCGGTAGAAGAAAGTCGTCCACTTCCACGCGAATCGGGCGATTTGCGCGGCGCTGAAGAAATGCTGAAGTCATGGGGGCGGCACAAACAGCCAGACCGCGAGAGAGAGAAATTACTAACTCGGCCGGGAATCGAAGCTGCGAACACTTCCGCACAAACTGTGAGTGCGAGTCGCTGTAAGACACGCTGTGTCGTGTGCTGTGTTGGGTTCACCTCGTCTCTTCACAGCTTTAAAATCTTGCCTTAGTTACCGCTTTAACAATGTCGCATTTTGTGTGATTTTTTTTTTTTTTTTGGGGGGGGGGGGGGCAAGATGTACAAAACAGTGCATCAAGAAACGTAGACGCGTAACAACAAAGTGCATATTCTGCTGGCCTGGAACCTTTTCCGCGTAATAACGAATAATAAAATAACAAATGAAAGCTACGTAGCCAATGTCGCCTTCTGGGCTGACGCGACTCGCCCCGTCTCACACATTACTGCAACACCACAGCACAGCACAGCAGTGCAGCGGCGTTCTAAAGAGCATTAGTCCGTCACATCCTGAGTGTTCTCGCGACAAATGTTTGAAAAACTTGTTCTCTGCTCCAGATGCCACACATTTCGCTTACAGTTCTTCACAGCGGTCGTGGAACTGTGTTTGGTCACCCAAAATATGAGCAGAATGACTGAACATGTATCGAGGTGCGGCTTTCGCTAAACTACTCAAGTTATAGCCGATCTGGTCTTCCGTTTAATTGTTGTTGTTGTTGTTGTGGTCTTCAGTCCTGAGACTGGTTTGATGCAGCTCTCCATGTTACTCTATCCTGTGCAAGCTTCTTCATCTCCCAGTACTTACTGCAACCTACGTACTTCTCAATCTCCTTAATGTATTCATCTCTTGGTCTCCCTATATGATTTTTACCCTCCATGCTGCCCTCCAATGCTAAATTTGTGATCCCTTGATGCCTCAGAACATGCCCTACCAACCGGTCCCTTCTTCTAGTCAAGTTGTGCCACAAACTCCTCTTCTCCCCTATTCTATTCAGTACCTCCTCATTAGTTATGTGATCTACCCATCTAATCTTCAGCATTCTTCTGTAGCACCACATTTCAAAAGCTTCTATTTTCTTCCTGTCCAAACTATTTATCGTCCATGTTCCACCTCCATACATGGCTACACTCCAGACAAATACTTTCAGAAACGACTTCCTGACACTTAAATCTATACTCGATGTTAACAAATCCCTCTTCTTCAGAAACGCATTCCTTGCCATTGCCAGTCTGCACTTTATATCCTCTCTACTTCGACCATCATCAGTTATTTTGCTCCCCAAATAGCACAACTCATTTACTACTTTAAGCGTCTCATTTCCTAATCTAATTCCCTCAGCATCACCCGACTTAATTCGACTACATTCCATGATCCTCGTTTTGCTTTTGTTGATGTTCATCTTGTATCCTCCTTTCAAGACACTGTCTGTTTAATTAGGATTTTTAAATGACGCGTTCAGCTACTTTTCCCTGTTACTTGGGGGTAGGCATGTGTTCCGAAGAATAACGAAAATACCAAAATGTCGAGATACAATTATAAACGAATCGTTATTGCGCGACTATTTTTACGCGGTAACGATCGAACGAAAAGTAAAAATAAGAAATAGTGAAATATGGAGTAAATACCGTCACTTCACCGGACCATCACTTCAACTACAAAATTATAGTATACGTGTTAGTTGAAGGGAAAAGATATTGTCTACGGCTGGCTCCGCCATATTGTGGTGTGCGTGGTTGCTGCATGTTGCCCTGTTGAACAATTTGAGAAATGTTGAGAATGAGTTACGGGCTGGGTAGGCTTGCTTCTAGTGTCAGGGAGAGAGTATGATTGCACTGAATGTGTAACGCTCTACGTCAGAAGAGATGAATGTCCAATACTCCTAGTGTATTGGAATAGTGTAATAGGGGTCAGACATACACACATTTATGAGAACATTTGGAGTGCTTGGCAGGAATGAGAGAGGAGAAAGAAACCAATAATTTGCCAAAAAATTTCTGCTACTATCAAGGAATATACTCGTCAACCACCAAACAGAAACAAATGTCAGCAGAGCCTCAGCTTGTCAGGGTGTGGACCACTGCTGTTTACTGTAACAGCCATTCCCAGTAACCACATACGTGCAAAGCAGAAACTCTGCGTGCTGTAGATAACGATTGTCTGTTGGAGCAAACGATTTAGAGTGCCGTGAGCACCCAAAGTCCACAATCATTTGTGGTATGCATTCCTGTCTCTGTCTTGCCCTACAGTTTTTACCCTCTAACCTATCTCTAGTACTATGGCAGTTATTCCCTGAAGCCTTCACTTATAACCTATTACACTGACCCTTGTATTGGTCACAGTTTTCCAAATATCGCTATCTTCACCTATTCTGCAGAGATGTGCCAGAGTTCCTCTATTAAGTATTCACCTAATTTGAACATCCTTGAATAGCATCACAGTTAGAATGTTCAGATTCCCCTCTTGTTTTTCCTGTAATTTATGATCCATTTTCATACAGAACTGTGCTCCAACCATACATTCAGATATGTCTTCCGCAAATCAAGACCTATCTTTGGTATCAGTAACTTTGTTTTGTGCAGAATCTCCTGTTGTCTCTGCTACATTACTCCTTATGACAATCACTATTTGTCCCTCAGCATAAATTGCCTTCACAGGTAGTAGAATCATTACACTTCGTATACTTTGTGCTCCTTAATTCTGACGTAAACTTTGCCACCAATGTTGTTTCTGCCGGTCGCCGATACTTTCCTCTTTCTTCTGTTCGCTAGTCCTAAATACAGTAATCATTCGACTGTTTATTACATTCACCAACTCTGGTGACTCTTTCTCACCTTCAGTGAACACAGAAATATCACCACTCAATTTCATTAACTAAATCATTTTCACCCTCAGTTTTAATTAAATTTCTAGAGATTTCTTCAATTCCGCCAATGATTCTGCAGTGTTTAGTCTGAAGATTTGTGGTGATGATCTGCATCGCTGTCTTTCATAGTCTTTAGCCCGAGTGCCAACTGGATCCTTTACGACAAGTTTAGCGTCCTCAAACTGATCCTCAGCTTTGTCTTCTCTCCTTTTGCATGTTATTATTATTATTATTATTATTATTGTCAGTAACTTGAATTCATGAGCTGTTCAGCTATCGCACTTGTTGGCACTTAGTCGCTTTTGTAGTGTCTGGATGGTCTTCCTCTGGCACTCTCTTGTTACGACTCCTGTCTCATGGATTACACAGACAAAAGTGGAAACTCCTTTGATTGCCATCTTCCACAACGATCATGTAAGTTCCGAAGGAAAGATAACTAACCATTCTGCTTTGTTTGTGTGTAAGTTTTCCAATTCGGCTTTCATCTCTTCTTCTGTCGCGTCGTCTGATACTTCCCCACACTCATAGAGGTCTTTAATGTACTGTGTTCTGCCATCTACTATCTCCTGCACATTGGACAGTGGAATTCCTTACGAACTCTTGTTGACACCTGTGCATTTAATTTCACTGAAGATTGTTCAGACTTCTCTGCATGCTGAATTTGTCCTTCCTATGTTCATTTTTTCTAATTCTTCTAGCAATGATGTTACTTTTACTTCCTTCAAATTTCGGATTCATTTCATTCCTTAGTGATCCATAATGCTGTATTCCTGTCTTGTCCTTTTTCTGTCCCTCAAACAGTTCAAATATTTTTTTCCATTTTCGAAGGGCTCTTCAGAGTTCTTCTCCTTGTACCTACATTTGTCTGTCAAACTGTTGTTATTGGCCTTTTCAGAGATGTCAACTGTTGTTCACCTGAGCTTCCAGCGATGGTATTCATTATCTCATTATCTAGAGCCTCATAGAAGTGAAAATTCCCATTCCATTCCTCGGTACTTCAGTATCCCATTTATTTACACATTGATTCCTCATGTCAGTTCTCTTAAAATTCACTTCACTCATCTTTACTAACTTGTGATCTGACTGTACATCTGTTCCTGGGTACACCTTTATATTCAATACCTGATTCTGGAATGTGTGTGTGGTTGTGAAGTACTCCAGCTGGACACGTCTTTGCCAACTATGCCTCTGCCTCCCTCCCTAAGAGCCGATACACAGAAGCAGCCATACGAATGTCCCAGAATAAAGAGTGAAGGCTTGCAGCAAGTCCGCCACCCAGAAGCTTGTGGAACGTTGCAGGAGGGAGCACTTGTAACGGTAACACTGACCACCTTAAACGGCAATTGATGCTAATGGTAGATCTCTGTGAGGAATTTTTGAGAAGTGACTGTGAGATAACCTAATGGGAACAAAACAAACAGACTGAATTTGTTTCCGCAACAATCCAGTAGAGTATAACCAACAGTAACAGGTGGGTCAGAAGCAGACATTCTCTCATCACAAAAGCAAGTTGTTATAATATGTATTAATATCGGTCACTAGGCTACTTAGGCATTCGTGTGTCAAACAATATAATAAAGCAGAAGGCAGTGATAAGGCTAACATAACCTTCCATCACACACACACACACACACACACACACACACACACACACTTTCTTTACATCTTCGCACACTAAAAAACAGAAGCCTAACCTTGCAGACAAATGTACTACTAACTTGGAAGTCATGTAAGAAATGGTCAGCGAAATAGCAAACGGTAAAATGTGCCTCTCAACAACACGTACCTTAAATGAACTATATGCAGCAATTTATAGAACCAATCACCAACAAACATTAGTACTGCTATTAGTTTTATGGCAGGGCAGAACATCAAATGATTCTGGTTTAAATCAGGGGGTCTATTAATGAACACACCCTGTAACATCAGGGTCTATTTGCCTGTGCATTAACAAACTTGCATTAGAATAGCTAACATGGTAATTCCCCCACATGAAGGCCTTTAAACTTTCGTGGTTTAAAAGAAATGCTCATTAACAAAAGTACACATGTGTGTATGGGAAGTGGTAAGTATTCTCATCAACAATTGTTAAGTAAAGCACAACGAACTGTAACTCTTTAAATAACAAATATGCTTTGATAAGCAGTCTTTAAACCTTCTCAAAATATAGTTGGCTGTGCAAACGCCAACACAATATTAAAGTGAAATTCAAACACTCATGAAATGAACCGTGACAGAACTTCGCAATTTTGATCAGAGTGCATAAATGCTACAATTAATAATCTTTATAACTTCAAATCGATATTATTGTTTTTTTAACTAACAGCTTCACTATTTTCGGACAAATTTTCAAATAAGGCAAATTATTCAAGTAAATGACTGCAGATTGATTTAACGCTACTAAATCTCTCTATTGAAGAAGAATACCGCAGTGAGAGATCAGTAGTAGCGGCTGTGGCTCGCCAGCTAAATGGTAACGTGGCTGCTCTGTGCGGGGAACGCTGCATTAGTTCTAGGTTCTATACCCAGTAAAAGCCTGAACATTTTGTCTCCTCTTCACGTCATCTGTTACCAAGTTAGACCGAGCGAGGTGGCGCAGTGGTTAGACACTGGACTCGCATTCGGAAGGACGACGGTTCAATCCCGCGTCCGGCCATCCTGATTTAGGTTTTCCGTGATTTCCCTAAATCACTCCAGGCAAATGGCGGGATGGTTCCTCTGAAAGGGCACGGCCGACTTCCTTCCCCATCCTCCCCTAATCCGATGAGACCGATGACCACGCTGTCTGGTCTCCTTCCCCAAACCAACCAACCAACCAACCAAGTTAGAGACTTCCACATCCAAAACCATTAAGGACATCTTAACTTAATCATCTTGAATGTCATCGCAGTTTCAGTTTAGTAGCCCATCGATCGAAAGGTGAAAAATTTAACAAACTATGACCATGTACACTATTTAAAATTATATTTTCCCTATTATACCGACACACATCTCAATTTTTTTGAATACGCAATTCCGTTGATTACTTGTGGCATTGAATAATTCCTTAGCTGTGTTTCTTTCATTTATGGCGCGCGTTCTTGCCCACAGAGTAAAATTCATAATGCGTGAGGTAACTGGCTCGTATCAAACTAGTGTGGGTAAAGAGAGACCAGTTATCCAAACTGTTTGTGAATACACACCCTTCGTAGCTGCGGCACTCTCTCCCACGTTTCACTGCGCTGTAATGCCGCTCGATTTCGAGAAGGCTTTCTACAGGCTGAGCAATCAGTGCCTTCTGAAAACAATGGACTTTCCCCAGCGTTTTGCCGACATCATTGGTAGAATTTTGAAGAATTGCAGGTCGTCAGCAAATACGAACTTGCATCAGGTGCGAAGCTGAGCAACGCTAAATCACGCATCCTGAATGTGGGGCGTGGAATATCTCCGCGAAACACGCGAGACCTCAATGTGGTCAACCATATGCAAATTCTGGGTTTCGACTACAGGTCTGTTATAAACCGTACTACAGCTGCCAACTCTAGGAAAACACTTGCCAGCGTGCCAGCTACTGACAAAGAACATAGCGTGAGAAGACTTGATGACATACCATGGGTAAACTTTGCAAATATGTACATGGTCTGTAAAGTCAACTATGTGGCACGGGTTGTACCCATTTTATGTGAAACACCAGCAACATTCCTCTCAGCTTTGGGCCATTGGGCCTTTTTGTAACTCGTGGTAATATTTTTAAGATAAAGTTTGACATCTTGACCGTCTCAGCCCGAAATGGGGTGTATGTGTGGGTGGGGGGGGGGGGGGGAGGGGAGGGGAAGGGGGATTATATCTCACCGACGTTGGGAGAAAGTCACAAGCTCTATTCGTGTGTTGCACATACTAGCTGTGGAAGAAGACACCCTCGGCCCTCATGTCCCACTTAGCAGGCGAAACTACTCCCACTGTCTTGCATCCACCCGTAGATGTGTGGCACGTCCCCAATGGCTTTTATCATTTTGAACAATTTCGATTCGAACTCAGTTACACGCAAATCAGAGGTTTTCCCGTCGAATATGGTAAGACTTAAGAACATGTACGTCGAGTTGATGAGAAGCAAAAGCAGAAACGTGACTGTACAAAAGTGCTCGCACTGCAACTGCAAGGCCATTTGCACCAACATAGGCACCCTTCACCTACCAACAAATGTGAAAACTACTCGGTACAGGAAAGTAGAGACCACAGCGAAACTTCATGCAATGCATCTGGGTGATTGGCCAATTCGGGAGAATTGTGACCTGGCAGACACCGAAGAACACAGGTTTGTGTGCGCCGAAGTGAAGGACATCTGACGAGTTATCAGACAACGGGTAGCCACAGTAAAACGAGCACTGCGCACAATATGTTGCCTTCCAGTTTTTTGAATCCTAGCGACGTCCCATACCCATTTACAGTGAAGAAATGCTGCAAACTGGCTAAAAGGACAAACAACGTATTACCTCGTAACGGAAGAAAACAAAACGGGCGGACGTTGGATGGGGCGCCGCACGCACGCCGGGCACAAGCAGAGCACGGGGCGGCGAAGAACTACGAGAGAAACTTCGCAAAATTTTTTCAGTTAATATAGTTACGTGAAACAGTATGCAAAGTGACTAAAAAACGACGTAAAGACAAGAACAACATAATGAATCGTCCTTAAGCTCTTTTGTCTTAAACGGTATTTTTTACCGGTTAATTTACTTCTTTTTAAGGGAATAGAAATCTTCACTAAAATACGTAGGTCAGAAGCACCCTATTTTGTGTTGGAATCTCGGAGCAAAAATTTATCCTCACGACAGAAGTCATGGTACTTTTTGCTACATTTAATTTTACTTTTTTTCCGAATGCCAGAACTACTTTTAACCAGAATAAGGGACTGAAGGTGGTAGGGGTCAAATACAGGGATCGAAAGGCTATTTACAATTTGTACAGAAACCAGATGGCAGTTATAAGAGTCGAGGGCCATGAAAGGAAAGCAGTGGTTGGGAATGGAGTGAGATAGGGTTGTAGTCTCTCCCCGATGTCATTCAATCTGTATCTTGAGCAAGCAGTAAAGGAAACAAAAAAAATAAATTCGGAGTGCGTATTAGAATCCATGGAGAAGAAATAAAAACTTTAAGGTTCGCCGATGACATTGTAATTCTGTCAGAGACAGCAAAGCACCTGGAAGAGCAGCTAAGCGGAATGGGCAGTGTCTTGAAAGGAGGATATAAGATGAACATCAACAAAAGCAAAACGAGGATATTGGAATGTAGTCGAATTAAGTCGGGTGATGCTGCGGGAATTAGATTAGGAAATGAGACGCTTAAAGTAGTATAGGAGTTTTGCTATTTGGCGATCAAAATAACTGATGATGGTCGAAGTAGAGAGGATACAAAATGTAGACTGGCAATGGCAAGGAAATCGTTTATGAAGAAGAGAAATTTGGTAACATCAAGTATAGATTTAAGTGTCAGGAAGTCGTTTCTGAAAGTATTTGTATGGAGTGTCGCCATATATGGAGGTGAAACATGGACGATAAATAGTTTGGAAAAGAAGAGAATAGAAGGTTTCGAAATGTGGTGCTACAGAAGAATGCTGAAGATTAGATGGGTAGATCACATAACTAATGAGGAGGTATTAAATAGAATTGGGGAGAAGAGAAATTTGTGGCACAACTTGACTAGAAGAAGGGATCGGATAGTAGGACATATTCTGAGGCATAAAGGGATCACCAATTCAGTATTGGAGGGCAGCACGGAGGGAAAAATCGTAGAGGGAAAACAAGAGATGAATGCACGAAACAGGTTCAGAAGGATGTAGGTTCCAGTAGGTACTGGGAGATGAAGAAGCTTGCACAGGATAGAGTAGCATGGAGAGCTGCATCAAACCAGTCTCTGGACTGAACACCACCACAACAACAACAACAAGGGACTGATTTCTTCTGTTCTGCGTTACATTCATCATTACTCCAAGTATCAGGAATCGCAGCACGCAGCTTCCAGCGAGTGGAGTACTCAGATACAGCAGAGGACCAACTTCCCCAATAAGCTTCGGGAACTGATGCATTGGATGACTGAGAAGATACTGCGAAATAAATCGGAAAGCAAAGCGTCGTGAACACGGACTTCAAGCCGTTGCTCACAGCTGAGATGATTGTGTGTGGACATGGTCTTCTGGAGGAAGTATTAAAAATAAAAAAATTTAAAAATCGTACACGAAAATAAAGGATCGCCTCGGTGACAGGTGTGGGGGAGGAGTCATGGCCAGGCCTCCTCGCCTCCGCCTGCCTGCCTGCCTGGTGCTGACCAGCGCCTTCCTGAACAAGAAAGTCAGAACATCACAAGGAAAGCGGACAGCTGAGACAGCATGGCGGATGGGCCTCTGGGTTCTTCACCTGTGCCCCCTTTATCGCCACCTGCCTGACACTGACGCCCTAAAAAATTAAAAAATAAAGCTTTGGCACGGAAGATATCGTGTAGAGAAGGGGATGGTGTAGTGGCTAAAAAATAAAATGGAAAAAAGTGGTTAAGGTGGCCAGTTTTAGTCTGCACTTAGTGGGTTCGAATCCTGTCACTTCCATTAATTTTAATTCGTGCTAAAAGTTGTTAGTTAAAGAAGTTCAAATGATTCTAGCTACGTGTGCCGAAGTTCTGTGTTCGTTTCTCACGTCAGGCAATCTTTTTTTATCAAGCAGAAGCAGCATCTCCCCCATCTCTGGTAACCTGGAGGAGAGTCGGTATAGATTGGACCCTGACAGTGGAGGAAGTCATGCCAGGTCGAAACTCTGTCAGCAGTTACCTTTCTTACGCGGTATTTTTTTTATCAATGAGTCAATCGCCGTGCAAGGTCACAGGGCACTTGACTCTTACTGTAATTGAGCTTGAGATATGGAAAATATTGGTGCCGCATTCAAATCTCCATTTTCGTCACGTCTGAGCCCTTTGAGATGATACATTTCCTTCGTTTCATTGTTTCGTCATGTGTACAAAGTCCACAAGACCTCCACAAGCCACATGTCTGGGTTGGAATCCTGGCCTGTCATTACAAGTTGCAACGTGCGCGCATTAAACTACATGTGACAAATTATTGTTAATGATTCTCTGGGCTTTGTCAACAATAATGTTTAGACTCCCAAGTCAGACACGAAAATTTTCGTCATATCATGTAAGGCTTATGCCGCTCCTAGCTCCTCGTGAAAAAGAATTCGATAGTCAACGTGTCTTTGTATATAGTCAACAACGAAGTGTGTAATGTTCGATTCGTAGTAAGCACAGAAATTTTCGTCATGTTATTTAGAATTCAGACGTGTAAATATTTCGCTGCTGTTGAAATAAGCCAACATGCAACGTCTACACGTGACAAGAAGTGAATGTAGTGGGGTGCAGGGTTCGAATCCTGGTAAAGCAAAACATTTTCGTCTTGTCATTTCAGTTTATCATCTCGCCACTGGTAAAAAATGACGCTTTCTAATGTTTGATTGTGCTTACTTAACTAAGTCCTGGGTTCGAATCTCTGGTCGACAGAAAACTTTGTCATATGATATATTTCTGCCGTTTCATTGTTTCCTCACGTCTGCAAAGTCATCAAAAAATTCACAAGAGGCACATGTTTGGGTTCGAGTCCTGGCGTGTCATTTCACACATGAGCACTCTTTCTCACTTGTGAAACCATCGTTATGATATTTCATGTTATTGGTAACAGGAATAGTAGCTGATGGATTGTATTTGGAGAGCGTACTGCAGAAACAAAATTTCGTCATACAATTTCAAGGTGAAAATTGCTTTTCCATGTGTCGTTTATTGCAATAAATTTGCGTTTACAAGTGTAATGGCTGTGTAATCTCTAACTCCATATGTTCTGGTATTTGTATCATCGTAGTATTAATTTCCATCTAGACTGGTAGTCACACAGAGCAGTTGTCTCTTGTGTTCTCTTGCAGTAACCATGTGGTATAATGAAACAACTGTACCCAAAAGGAGCAGAGGATCTGTGTTATGTGGATTGCCTACAAATCAAGTGCAACACAATTCTGGTCATTCGGGTAGTTTTGAGTATGATAGTACATGTTAGATGAAAGTGCATTTGCTATCAGGCCCACCAAATCTGACACACACACACACACACACACACACAAATTTTTTATGGGAACAGAGTTACCAGTTTGGTGTTTTTTTATATCTGAACAATTCTGTGTGTTGTGTGTGTGTGTGTGTGTGTGTGTGTGTGTGTGTGTGTGTCTGCCTCTCTGTCTGTCAGAAACTTTCAGTACTTGGTGAGTCTTTGTCAAGAAATGGACCGATAATTGGACTGTTTTTTTTTTTTTTTGTGGGATATGAGGAGAGTGACTTCGAAAACCAGGAGATGGGATTCTTCTTGAGTGTGATATCTGGTAGTTAAGCTGCAGACAGAGTAGTAGTATTAGATGCAACAAGGCTGTTCTGTAGTGGAGGTGAGCAACTGGTTAGCTACAGCGTACTGAGATCAAAGGAGCTGACTTCCAGGAATGAGTGTGACAAAATGTGACAACGTAATTCTTTCAGAGATTGTACAATGGTATTTGTAATTGATGATGAGAAAAGATTTTTTTTATGATGGAAGTAGAACAGATTTACTGTAGCTTAACACACGCAGAGTTGCGCACTGTTTTGTATTGCAGGAGGAGAGATACGGTAGGTTTGTTTCAGGACAGATTAGTATTCACTGCAGTTGTGTTGTCTCGTGTGGCAGTTTTACTCATTATGTGTGATGTGTGTTTGTAGCAGAGAGTGGAAATTTGTGTGTTTTGTGCAGGAGGCTCCCCGCAGAGCAGAGAGGCAGGAGGCTGATCCTGGTGACTGAGCAGGGAGCAGTGGGGGAGATGAGGGCGCTGCTCGCCGTGGGGGCCAACGTGGGGGCGAGGGGTGGGGCGAGGGGGTGGACTGCCCTGCACGTCGCAGCATCCAGGGGAGACGTCGAGGCGACAGGGCTGCTGGTGGATGCGGGGGCGGCTGTGGACGCCAGGATCACCTGGCAGCAGTGGACACCTCTGTGCGTGGCTGCGGAGAGGGACAGAGCCACTGTGGCGCGGCTGCTGTTGCGGGCTAACGCCGATCACAAGGCCAGGGATGGCAGTGGGTGGACGCCGCTGCACTTGGCTGCACGCTGTGGCAACGCAGAAGTGGCGGCTGCCCTGCTCCAGGTGGGGGCCGAAAGGGATGCCACGACTGGTGACAGTGGGGCCACAGCAGTGGACCTCGCCAGGGAGAACAAGGACAGTCGGCTGATGGAGATGCTGTCATGAGGCAGCCAGTCCAACAAACTCTCTGCAAAAAAAAACTGAAACAACTTCTCCAGTAACAATTTGCATCTTTCTTCAATAAACAATTCAAAAATTCAATCCTACTGTCACTGACTAATTTTCCCCTCCTTGAGTAGCTCACAAAAAACGTCTCGAGTACACTTCTAGACTAAATTTTACAAAAGTCAACAGTTCATTGTGAATAAACACAACTGATCTATAATATCTAATCGCCGAAAAGTATTTCACATTAGGCTATTCTAATTTGCAACATACTGAGATCATTCCTATATCAGTTCTATCACCAGAATTTTCGCTTCTGATACCAGAAGCAATTTACATCAATTTACTTCAGCATTTTCAACAAATATTGTACTCTGCCGTACCTCCTGCGTTTAATAACAATGGGATATTAGTAGCAATATTCACACTACATCACATGCCCATCATCTGGAACAATACAGTCAGTCCACATTTAACTAAACACAATAAGAGCACAACCTCACACCTCTCAGTTCCCACACAGCTGTAACGCTGCTCTTGCAAAACACGTCACCACCTACCAGACGACGTGGACCTTTACTCTGACTTTAGAGAGTAATGCAGTTGATTTACCCACTCTCTCTTCCACATTCCCCTCCTGTCGGTATGCCCTGCACTTGTAGACCACTTCGTTTATGAAGACACAAAAGATCAATTTTGATTGTAACGGAAAGCAGTTACCAGATACAGAAAATTAGTTGGAAAGCAACGATGCCACATACACTATGTAGAGGAAATCCTGTCCCTATCCTATTTTTGTCTGTACTTTACATAAAAGATTGCAACTACCAAAGTAATTCTAATTGTATTCGAGACAGAACCCTGAGGCCCAAATTTCAGCACATGAAAGCAATTTCACAATGACGCACACGAATCTCGACACTCATCAGTCACGATGGTGCAGCTGAGATGGCAACGCAAGTCGTGGAACTGCAGGTAATAAAATTACATTTACTTTGATTCATACACTGAGCCAATACGTATAATGAAGACTGTATGCCTATCGAGTCAATTACTATTACGTTACTCAAGTCTCTTATTTCTGACTCCACAGTTTCTCTGACTTTAAACAGCTTTTAAGTCGGAATAATTCGTCTGTACTTTTTAAATAAGCAGCTATTCCATATCGCTGCAGGTACCAACGGCAGGGCCAGCACTACACTTTCTGGACTGTGAGTAAATGTTGCTGGGCCCCTCCTCCAAATTTATTTTAAACTCCTTAATATGGATAACGTCAGAAAGTGTTAATGCAAAAGATCAGTCAATGGCTTCTTCTTAAGAAACTATAACTCTCACAGTATGCATAACTGTACTTTCTCCCCACCTTTTTTGGAAGCTTAAACTTCTATAATCCAGATATAATGCAATGAGTGCATAAATTCTGATCCTGTTGCGATCGTAGTTGATCCAACATGCCGCTCTTGCCCCACTGTCGTTCTGTAACAGTTATCAACTCTTGCAAGAAAGCTCAGATATACTCTGCTTGGGCGACGGTAACACGCAAAGTGCAGAACAATCCATAAGGCAGTCACTGTACTTTGCAGTACGTCACTGAAACTGTACTTACGAAGAGCATCGAGAAAGCGCAGAAGTGGCTCAGACACAAAATTGCCTTCACAAATCTTTTTTAACAGCAAAATTTCTTCTCTCAGACCCTCCTCATTAACATCTACACTGTAGAAAAATTCGTCGTTTTCCACAAGCTGTGGGTCTGGAGAATCGTGTTCGCTTACATAGTTCCACAGGAAACGGAATGTGTCCTTGTTGTATGTGGCTGCACACGGTACACTTAAGTTTCCTGCAGCTGTGTAATAACGTGGGAAACAGTTAGCTGAAAACTGTTCTTCGAGCTCTTCAATATCAATACTTACACTCTGCAATTTCACATTCATGCTATTAAATCTCTGTACTATGCATTTCCAAACTGTCAACGGGAATACTGGTTCAGTAAAACTGAAGCCTCATTTCACGCTAGTGATTTCTCACAGGGATTATATTGGTAACATGCGTGAGAGCATCGATAACGCTCTCACAATTTTCATTTGGACTGTTCTGCCGACCAATGTTTCTTTGATAAACTTTTGATTGCTTCCGGTTTAATGAAAGAAAGAAGTTAAACCCAGCGTTGTGTGGAACCAGTGGAACAATTACAAAAGTTTTGCACTAAGTTGAAAAATGAACGCGCCTTCTGACAACAGCTTGGAACTGTGGTGTCAACTAAATTCAAAGAATGTGCTGCACGAGTCACAGAATGCACACTCTGATGTCGCTACTAATTGCGTGCCTGAGAACCTGTGAAAGCTCGTGACGAATTTCTAGCGCCGCTGTCCTCAAGAGTCAGGAGTATTAACGGGATTTGTGGACAGGACTTTCAGTACGGCCTCAGCTAGGTTTCCAGACTTGTGACTCCTGGGTTTAGTAACAAGAAAAGCAAACGTTCAACACGCTCACCATTCTCGTTCACATACCTCAGTACGAAAGGTAATTGATCAATATGTGA
Source organism: Schistocerca americana (assembly GCF_021461395.2). Taxonomy (NCBI): domain Eukaryota; kingdom Metazoa; phylum Arthropoda; class Insecta; order Orthoptera; family Acrididae; genus Schistocerca; species Schistocerca americana. The sequence goes on along the minus strand of NC_060129.1, from coordinate 32,309,928 downwards.
AATGTCAACAGTACATCTACATCTACATGGTTGTTTTGTTGTAGTCCTCAGTCCAGAGACTAGTTTGATGCAGCTCTCTATGTTACTCTGTCCTGTGCAAGCTTCTTCATCTCCCAGTACCTACTGCAACCTACATCCTATTCATCTCTTGGTCTCCCTCTACGATTTTTACTCTCCACACTGCTCTCGAATACTAAATTGGTGCTCCCTTGAAGCCTCAGAACATGTCCTACCAACCGATGTCTTCTTCTAGTCAAGTTTTGCCACAAATTCCTCTTCTCCCAAATTCTATTCAGTACTTCCTCATTAGTTACGTGACCTACCCATCTAATCTTCAGCATTCTTCTGTAGCACCACATTTCGAAACCTTCTATTCTCTTCTTTGCCAAACTATTTATCGTCCATGTTTCACCTCCATATATGGCTACACTCCATACAAATACTTTCAGAAAAGACTTCGTGACGCTTAATTCTATACTCGATGTTAGCTAATTTCTCTTCTTCAGAAACGCTTTCCTTACCGTTAGCAGTCTACATTTTATATTCTCTCTACTTCGACCATCATCAGTTAGTTTGCTCCCCAAATATCAAAAGTCATCTACTACTTTAAGTGTCTCATTTCCGAACCTAATTCCCCCCCATCACCCAAATTAATTCGACTACATTCCGTTATCCTCGTTTTGCTTATGTTGGTGTGCATCCTATATCCCCCTTTCAAGACACTGTCCATTCCGTTCAACTGCTCATCCAGGTATCTACATGGATACTCTGAAAACACTTAAGTGCCTGGCAGAGGGTTCATCGAACAACTTTCACAATAATTATCCATTATTCCACACAGCGGCCAGAAAAAACGAACACTACATCTATTTGTACGATCTCTGATTTATTGTTCTGTAGGGCGGGCTACCACAGCCAAGCGTCGACATTTTCCCAAAGAAAATTCCGCACTGGCTGTATGAATGAAATGGTTCAAATGGCTCTGAGCACTATGGGACTTAACATCTGTGGTCATCAGTGCCCTAGAACTGAGAACTACTTAAACCTAACCAACCTAAGGACATCACACACATCCATGCCCGAGGCAGGATTCGAACCTGCGACCGTAGTGGTGACGCGGTTTCAGACTGAAGCGCCTAGAACCGCATGGCCACACCAGCCGGCCCACATGTATGAATGATTTTTATTAAATCTGCGACTGGTTTCGCACCACTTATCGGTACATCCTCAGGCAATCTCTACAAAAAATAATAGAATAAGAGCTCATATAAACTATTCGGTCCCCCAATTCTGAGATATAAATTGAACTTTTAAACAACCAGTTTTTTGAATGAAACAAGAAAGTACTCACATACGCTATTTATGACATGGTAATGTTGAACTGCCACGCGGCTCCTCTCAGCTTGCACAGTAACTTCTGATATGTTTACATGGCCCTAATTCCACTGTTTGTTCATGCTATTGTTTGCGCTCTTTGTCGTCCGAGTGTAGGGGAGTTTTATCACCATCGTATTTTATTTTTAGTTTTAGGTCATTCCCACTCCCATCACTCAAAAAAAATTTAAAAAAGGTTTTTAAATTTTAACTACCGCTTTCACGAGATGACGGTATATTGGACGTGAATGGTGGGGAGTGGCTACAGGGCAATGTTCAACGTTACCATGTTATAAATAGCGTATTTGAGTACTTTCTTGTCTCATTCAAAAAACTGGTTGTTTAAAAGTTCAATTTGTACCTCAGAATTGGGGGATCGAATAGTTTATATGAGCTCTTATTATAGTATTTTTTGTACAGATTGGCTGAGGATGCACCGATAAGTGGTGCGAAACCGGTCGCAGATTTAATAAAAAGCCGGGCGATGGTGGCCGATCGGTTCTAGGCGCTTCAGTCTGGAACTGAGCGACCGCTACGGTCGCAGGTTCGAATCCTGCCTCGGGTATGGATGTGTGTGATGTCCTTAGGTTAGTTAGGTTTAAGTAGTTCTAAGTTCTAGGAGACTGATGACCTGAGATGTTAAGTCCCATAGTGCTTAGAGCAATTTGAAATTTAATAAAAATCATTGATACAGCCACTGTGGAATATTCTTTTGAAAAAAGATCTCTGATCTCCCTTATTTCTCCCTATGTAGGTCGGCGTCAACAAAATATTTTCCCACTTGGAGGATAAAGTTGGTGATAAATATTTCGTGAGAAGATTCCGCCGCAAGGAAAAACGCCTTTGTCTAAATGATGTCCACACCATATCCTGTATCCTGTCAGTAAAACTCTCACCCATATTTCACGATAATACAAAACGTGCTACTCATCTTTGGACTTTCTCGATGTACTTCGTTAATCCTATCTGGTTAAGGGTCCCACACCACGCAGCAGTACTCTAAAGGAGGACGGACGGGTGTAGTGTAGGCAGTCTCTTTAGTAGATATGTTGCATCTTCTGAGTGTTCTGCCAATAAAACGTAGTCATTGGTTATCCTTCCCCACAACATTTTCTTTGCACTGTAAGTTGTTCGTAATTGTAGTTCCTAAAGTCGAGCCGATATATGATGATCCCTGGTGTTTTGGCCTAACTGTAGGTATTTAGTTGAATTTACAGCCTTTACATTAGTGTGTAACCGAAGTTTAACGGATCCCTTTTAGCACTCATAGTTTTCATTATTTAAGCTCGATTGCCAATTTTCGTACCATTTAGATATCTTTTTTAGATCGTTTTGCAATTTGTTTTGATCTTCTGATAACTTTACTAGTTGATAAACGACAGCATCAATTGCAAACAACCTAAGACGGCTGCTCAGATTGTCTCCCAGATCGTTTATATAGATAAGCAACGGCAGAGGGCCTGTAACACTTCTCTGGGGAATGCCATGAATTAACTTCTGGTTTACTCAATGACTTTCTGTCAGTTACTGCGAACTGTGACCTCTCTGACAGGCAATCACGAATGCAGTCACATAACTGAGACGATATTCCATAAGCACGCAATTTCACTGTAAGTGTCTTGCGTGGCACAGTGTCAAAGGCCTTCTGGAAATCTAAAAATAAGGATTCAATTTGAAATTCCTTGTCAATAGCACTCAACACTTCGTGTGGGTAAAGAGTTGTGTTTCACAAGAACGATGTAGAATCTACTATTATAGAGCAATATTTGGCCTGTTTGATATCACATACGCTAACCTTTTTTTGAAGAGATATGAAGTGATGGAAGTGAATGGGGTAACCAAATCAAGACAACCTGTAAATGAAGAATGTAAGATTAAATACTGTGTTTATGATGAAGAACTGAGTGATATTATACACAATACTCGTGTAATGCACAATGCCCATGTGATGACTGGCCACGGTGAATGTGACTGAATGATGAAATGCTTGAAACAAAGTTCTGTAATATAACATACAGAGATGTCCAAATTTATCTTAGTTTGTGGGAGCCTTGTTGAGAAAAGCAAAAAGGTCAGAAAAAAGGAATAGTAGTGAAGCCAATGTTGTTTAAGGGACGAAATTCCAGATGTCAAGTTGAGCTCATCGACTTCCAATCGGAACCAGATGGAGATTACAAATTCTTAATGGTTTACCAGGACCACCTCACTAAATTCATTGGTCTCAGGCCACTGAAGTAGAAAACAGCTGAAGGGGTGTGCGAAAATATTATTGACATTTTACATTGTTATGCGCTCCCTCAGTATTGCAGTCTGACAATGATAGAGACTTCGTTAGCAAAATAATGAACAGTTTAACCGAACTTTGGCCCAATTTTAAGATTGTCCACGTTAAACCTAGACACAGTCAGAGCCAAGGCAGCGTTGAGCAAGCAAATCAAGACACAGAAAATATGTTAACTACACGGACGCATTTTGGGATTAAAAGATCTCTGTTCGAAGCGATGTTTGGCTGCCCTCCTAAACATGGTTTATCTTCAACAAGTTTATTCCTGAAGCACTAATGAACGTTCACTCTGAGAATGACCTTGAAAATATAATTAATCAAATTAGCAGTGGGACAGGGACTGAAACGTTGCAGGGTAATGATCACAGTAAATCTCCATTGGTGGAGGACAACATGCCAACAGGAACAGAAGTTGAGAATGGAGAGGAAGAGAGTATTCCTAATAATAGTGACTACTGCCTGACTGATTCAGACGAGTCAACTCCTGCTGTTAAAAAACACAGAACTGAAGCTCACAAGTGCTTAGAAAAACAAGAGCAAAGAATGCGGAAGTGTTCAGGTCGCTGCTTTCCAACAGTGGAAAAGGGATGTACTGTGAGAGTTCCAGTTCCCGACTGCGGTAGAGGAAGAGGAGATGGTAGGTCGGTCTTGAGTGTCGTCCTCGAGACAACGGCCGATTGCTGTGCTTACTATACACATGGCAATAAAGTGTGTGTTTTTAAATAATTACTCAAGGGTCGATACAATATGCCACTGTTGCTACATTTTGTTTCAGGTCCCAGTTCAGTACTTGCCTTCTCAGAGGAGGAAGTTCCAGCAGAGCAAACTGTTGCCCTGAGGACAGCTGCTGCGTCTCAGTCGATGGGAAGCGGTTAGGCACAATTCAGATGCAACTGCCAACAATAATGTCAGACTCTGAGACGCTTTTGCAAAAACAAAAATGAGCTGTGCAACTCAAAGTGTCATGGTGCTCGTCCTTGCTGCAATAAATGAATTTTATACAATATGACTACGTTTTCAAACTGCGACTGTTTTGTTATTATAACCATGGTTCACATTCCTTGCCTCCTGGCAGTGGAGGTATACATTCACTAGTGATAGTGCACTATCCCTAGTCAATGTGTATGGTTTGACAGAACTGCAGTCAGTAATCTGCTTTCACTAAATGGGCCAGTGAAGGTGCACTATCACCAGTGACGGTATACTTTCCCTGAAACTTCCACTTCCACTATAACATATATATATGTACATACCATTAATTATTATTCATAATTTTCTCTGCTATTTACTTTATTTCTTCTGTTGGATATCCAATTTTATTCCGATCCTTGTGAAATTTTGCACACTTTACCTTCAAGGCAAGAGGAAGGTATCTGTTTATATGTTTACATAATATTTCGCAATCCGGATGGAAACGTACATGTATGTAATGTATAAAGTGGAAAGGGTGTTACCAAAAATCTCTACAAGTTCTTGCCCGATTTACTTGAAATTTCCACAGGATGCCCTAATGAACATTTGGACGGACCTACGCTATATATTTTTTAATATAGAGAATATATAAATGTACATATAACATTTATCAACGAGAAGCGTTGTTACCAAACATCTTAAAAAGTACTTGGCCGATTTATTTCGAAGTCCTTGTTGATTTACTTCAAATTTCTACTTTCAGATGAAAGAACCACGCTAATTAATGAAAAATTAAATGCCTAACAAACGAACTCTGTAATTCCTACAGCGAGAATGAATTATAGCGGCGATACCTGTCTTGGTACCATCTACATCTACATCTACATTTATACTCCGCAAGCCATCTGACGGTGTGTGGCGGAGGGCACTTTACGTGCCACTGTCATTACCTCCCTTTCCTGTTCCAGTCGCGTATGGTTCGCGGGAAGAACGACTGTCTGAAAGCCTCTGTGCGCGCTCGAATCTCTCTAATTTTACATTCGTGATCTCCTCGGGAGGTATAAGTAGGGGGAAGCAATATATTCAATACCTCATCCAGAAACGCACCCTCTCGAAACCTGGCGAGCAAGCTACACCGCGATGCAGAGCGCCTCTCTTGCAGAGTCTGCCACTTGAGTTTATTAAACATCTCCGTAACGCTATCACGGTTACCAAATAACCCTGTGACGAAACGCGCCGCTCTTCTTTGGATCTTCTCCACCTCCTCCATCAACCCGATCTGGTACGGATCCCACACTGATGAGCAATAGTCAAGTATAGGTCGAACGAGTGTTTTGTAAGCCACCTCCTTTGTTGATGGACTACATTTTCTAAGGACTCTCCCAGTGAATCTCAACCTGGTACCCGCCTTACCAACAATTAATTTTATATGATCATTCCACTTCAAATCGTTCCGCACGCATACTCCCAGATATTTTACAGAAGTAACTGCTACCAGTGTTTGTTCCGCTATCATATAATCATACAATAAAGGATCCTTCTTTCTATGTATTCACAATACATTACATTTGTCTATGTTAAGGGTCAGTTGCCACTCCCTGCACCAAGTGCCTATCCGCTGCAGATCTTCCTGCATTTCGCTACAATTTTCTAATGCTGCAACTTCACTGTATACTACAGCATCATCCGCGAAAAGCCGCATGGGACTTCCGACACTATCTACTAGGTCATTTATATATATTGTGAAAAGCAATGGTCCCATAACACTCCCCTGTGACACGCCAGAGGTTACTTTAACGTCTGTAGACGTCTCTCCATTGATGACAACATGCTGTGTTCTGTTTGCTAAAAACTCTTCAATCCAGCCACACAGCTGGTCTGATATTCCGCAGGCTCTTACTTTGTTTATCAGGCGACAGTGCGGAACTGTATCGAACGCCTTCCGGAAGTCAAGAAAAATAGCATCTACCTGGGAGCCTGTATCTAATATTTTCTGGGTCTCATGAACAAATAAAGCGAGTTGGGTCTCACATGATCACTGTTTCCGGAATCCATGTTGATTCCTACATAGTAGATTCTGGGTTTCCAAAAACGACACGAGCAAAACTCGAGCAAAAAACAAGTTCTAAAATTCTACAACAGATTGACGTCAGAGATATAGGTCTATAGTTTTGCGCATCTGCTCGACGACCCTTCTTGAAGACTGGGACTACCTGTGCTCTTTTCCAATCATTTGGAACCTTCCGTTCCTCTAGAGACTTGCGGTACACGGCTGTTAAAAGGGGGGCAAGTTCTTTCGCGTACTCTGTGTAGAATCGAATTGGTATCCCCTCAGGTCCAGTGGACTTTCCTCTGTTGAGTGATTCCAGTTGCTTTTATATTCCTTGGACACTTATTTCGATGTCAGCCATTTTTTCGTACATGCGAGGATTTAGAGAAGGAACTGCAGTGCGGTCTTCCTCTGTGAAACAGCTTTGGAAAAAGGTGTTTAGTATTTCAGCTTTACGCGTGTCATCCTCTGTGTCAATGCCATTATCAACCTGGAGTGTCTGGATATGCTGTTTCGAGCCACTTACAGATTTAACGTAAGACCAGAACTTCCTAGGATTTTCTGTCAAGTCGGTACATAGAATTTTACTTTCGAATTCACTGAATGCTTCACGCATAGCCCTCCTTACGCTAACTTTGACATCGTTTAGCTTCTGTTTGTCTGAGGAGTTTTGGCTGCGTTTAAACTTGGAGTGAAGCTCTCTTTGCTTTCGCAGAAGTTTCCTAACTTTGTTGTTGTACCACGGTGGGTTTTTCCCGTCCCTCACCGTTTTACTCGGCACATACCTGTCTAAAACGCATTTTACGATTGCCTTGAACTTTTTCCATAAACACTCAACATTGTCAGTGTCGGAACAGAAATTTTCGTTTTGATCTGTTAGGTAGTCTGAAATCTGTCTTCTATTACTCTTGCTAAACAGATAAACCTTCCTCCCTTTTTTTATATTCCTATTAAATTCCATATTCAGGGATGCTGCAATGGCCTTATGATCACTGATTCCCTGTTCTGCACATACAGAGTCGAAAAGTTTGGATCTGTTTGTTATCAGTAGGTCCAAGATGTTATCTCCATGAGTCGGTTCTCTGTTTAATTGCTCGAGGTAATTTTCGGATAGTGCACTCAGTATAATGTCACTTGATGCTCTGTCCCTACCACCCGTCCTAAACATCTGAGTGTCCCAGTCTATATCTGGTAAATTGAAATCTCCACCTAAGACTATAACATGCTGAGATAATTTATGTGAAATGTATTCTAAATTTTCTCTCAGTTGTTCTGCCACTAATGCTGCTGAGTCGGGAGGTCGGTAAAAGAAGCCAATTATTAACCTAGCTCGGTGGTTGAGTGTAACCTCCACCCATAATAATTCACAGGAACTATCCACTTCTACTTCACTACAGGATAAACTACTACTAACAGCGACAAACACTCCACCACCGGATGCATCCAATCTATCCTTTCTAAACACCGCCTGTACCTTTGTAAAAATTTCGGCAGAATTTATCTCTGGCTTAAGCCAGCTTTCTGTACCTATAACGATTTCAGATTCGGTGCTTTCTATCAGCGCTTGAAGTTCCGGTACTTTACCAACGCAGCTTCGACAGTTGACAATTACAATACCGATTGCTGCTTGGTCCCCGCATGTCCTGACTTTGCCCCACACCCATTGAGGCTGTTGCCCTTTCTGTACTTGCCCAAGGCCATCTAACCTAAAATACCGCCCAGCCCACGCCACACAACCCCTGCTACCCGTGTAGCCGCTTGTTGCGTGTAGTGGACTCCTGACCTATCCAGCGGAACCCGAAACCCCACCACCCTATGGCGCAAGTCGAGGAATCTGCAGCCCACACGGTCGCAGAACCGTCTCAGCCTCTGATTCAGACCCTCCACTCGGCTCTGTACCAAAGGTCCGCAGTCAGTCCTGTCGACGATGCTGCAGATGGTGAGCTCTGCTTTCATCCCGCTAGCGAGACTGGCAGTCTTCACCAAATCAGATAGCCGCCGGAAGCCAGATAGGATTTCCTCCGATCCATAGCGACACACATCATTGGTGCCGGCATGAGCGACCACCTGCAGATGGGTGCACCCTGTACCCTTCATGGCATCCGGAAGGACCCTTTCCACATCTGGAATGACTCCCCCCGGTATGCACACGGAGTGCACATTGGTTTTCTTCCCCTCTCTTGCTGCCATTTCCTAACGGGCCCCATTACACGCCTGACGTTGGAGCTCCCAACTACCAGTAAGCCCACCCTCTGTGACCGCCCGGATCTTGCAGGCTGAGGGGCAACCTCTGGAACAGGACAAGCAGCCATGTCAGGCCGAAGATCAGTATCAGCCTGAGACAGAGCCTGAAACCGGTTCGTCAGACAAACGGGAGAGGCCTTCCATTCAGCCCTCCGGAATGTCTTTCTCCCCCTGCCACACCTTGAGACGACCTCCCACTCTACCACAGGTGAGGGATCAGTCTCAATGCGGGCAGTATCCCGGGCAACCACTGTCTTAGTCCGATCGGGGGATGCGTGGGATGAGCTACCCGTCCCCGACAAACCCTCATCCGGACCCCCACAGTGATGCCCATTGGCAACAGCCTCAAGCTGTGTGACCAAAGCCAACACTGCCTGAAGCTGGGAGCGAAGGGATGCCAACTCAGCCTGCATCCGAATACAGCAGTTGCAGTCCCTATCCTCGCTGAAAACTGTTGTGCAAAGAACGTCTGAACTAATCTACAGAGAGCGCAAACAAATCGACACAAAATTTAAACGGTTATTAAAATACAAGATTGCCTAGTAAATGCAGTAATGCTGCTACTTGCGCACTGCTGACACACTGCTCGGCGGCGGAAGGAGACTACACGATTTTACACTGTTCAGGTACTAAAACGCGATGCTACAACTCTCAAATACTATAATACGCCCGAAATTTATGAATTAAACAATGCAAGTACCAAAAACACGCAAAGAAATTAAGAATTAAACTATGTAACAAATGAGTGAGCTAGGAGTATACGACTTGCTGCTGCAGCTGCTTATCCAACGGCGGCAGGGAGTAGACGTCACTATATCGCGAGACGAAGGAAACCTCGAGAATTTGACAGCAATATATTCTAAGACTCTTTGATTAGTTGCCATTTTACATACGACATATATCATAGGAGATATTTTACTCCATTTTTCAGAGTTACATTTGTTATTAAAAACCCCTGTGACATACAAACGCTGAGGCAGGTAATGGGTACACAGGGTAATTCACGAAGGTATGCAAACATTTTAATATATTATTGTAGAAGTAAAACTAAGCACGATTTCCATTTATTTAGTTGTTATTGATCTGGTGAAGCTAATCAATCATGTCCCAGAAGTGTATCTGTAGTAGTTTTCCAGAATGTGCAGAGAAACAAAGAAGTAGTTTCGTGAAATTTTTAATTTATTAACTACTTGGCCCAATTTGTTTCCTTCACATTCGCCATAAATAAACACCATATCGGCATATTCCTCTGTCGTACATTTGAAAGGCATCCTTAGTTCATAAATAATCTACAAACTACAACAGTTACTATGCGGTTTCACTTAAATACACTGTTGTTATAATGTTCTTTCACTGAACAATAGAGAAAACTAACTCGTTTCACGGTTAGGAAACGACTGAAACAACTCACTAACGGTTGCCAACAATGATATAAACGTTTCTACATTCTTGATGGAAAGTAAGCAAATTTACTTGTATATAAATCTTTGCTTCTCTGGATGTTCTGGAAAACTACTGCGGATACACGTCTTCGACATGTTTTATTAGATTCACCAGACCAATAACAACAAAATAAATGGAAATTGTGCATTACTTTAACCTCGTACAATTTTGTGATGGCTTCATATTAGCGAAGTTTCTAAATTTCAGGCAAAACTTCTATTAGCTGTAACTCTGTAATTAAACATTTGCGGACTTGTGTTTATGTGGACTTTTTTCTTTAGTTTTACTAACCCATTAAAATATTTGCATAGCTTCGTGAAACTCCCTCAGGTATTTTAAAAAAAATCTAGAATAAGATATATCGATATTCAAAAATGTCATTATATACACAATATATCGACAAAAAGGATCGATATATAGACATGCTGATGGGAAAAATATCGACGTACCTGCCTCTAAGAATATCGGTTGCACGTTGTAAGTATACTGCTGCTTATGGAGGTGTGTATTTCAGTACTGATTTATTATTAGATTTTCCGTACATCAACAAGCTAGCAGCCTGCCAATCCCCCTTAGAACAAGAATTGAAAGGAAAGCGATGCACGTTCACGCTTGCCGATAACCACTTTGGTAACAACGGTTATTGCATGTAAGAGGCACAATAAAAGGTGTCCGATGGGTCCGTCGTTCAGTTTCGTGACGTATCGGATCTGTCCAGAACACTTCCCTGTCTTTTTTTTCCATTGCTGCCAACGCTTGCGACATAGCAGTTGTAGTGTAGAAATGTCGTGGTGAAGTTAAACGTTGCAGTTTCTGTTGGTAGCGCCGATTACGTCAGCATCTCCCCTCACACGTCTCCGCCACCGATAAGACCAATCTTTACGCTCAGGTTTTTGTTCATCATTTTCAGCGAATGTTTTTTGAAGAATGCCGGTGTGAAGAAGTAGCACACTAGTAGCGTTAAAAATTTATTTTACTGCCACTGGTGTGCTGTTTCTTGACATCGGAAATCTTGTTATTCCATTCACACCGCCACCCACTACTCCAATGGGTGTACTTCTTTGTGTCCCCTTTACTTGCTCCGTACAGTTAAAGAGAAAGACTGGACGAGATGAAACCCTCACAGACTGGAAGTAAAATTATGTTCTACTACAATTTCAAAAGTGCAGGACATGTTTAGCGAAAATTTGTGAAAAAAATATAATATACTATAAAAATATCTTACTAGATATTGCCGTTTTGGTATCGATGTATTCGTGAAAAATATATGGCCGATACATGTCGTCATTTCTTGGAAAAACATCGATGTCTCGACACTTTTATGAAGAGAGTGTAATGGGACATCCCACTCTAACATTAGTTTTCCTCAACAGTAGTTGTCGATACCAGTGTTATTTTTCGATTTTGGGCTGGTGAGTATTATCCTAGTTGCTTTTCTGAAAACTTTCGTGTAATTTTGTAGACAGTATGTTATATTTCAAGCTAAAATTTATGAAAAGGAATTACTTTATGAAATATTCTAGTTTCGATGTTATAATCGATAAGTACTAGTTCTGAATGTAGAGCTAAAATTATTTTTTTAGAAAGATCTGAATTTACAAAATATTGGCACACTTGAAATTTGTATAATTAATTTTGCAATCCTGCTCTGTTTACTATGTTTATTTCTGGATTCATTTATGAAATAATAATCGAAATTAATAATGTAACGAAAGCTAGTAGGAGTTCATTTATTAAGAAAAATTGTAAAGCCTTTGAAATGTTGTTTTCTCCACAGAGTGGGAAAATCGTAAGTTTGCCTCGGATGTGATCGCACGTATTTTTGCATAACAGGTGCGAACAATGTAAATTCGGCTTTGTTAATGTGAAAAATCGAAAGACTGTGTGATATATTTAAATATGAGAAAACATATTAACGTAAAAAAAAATCTGCAACAACAATCTTCAAATTTATTTAGCTTGAACCAACCGCAAGGACCTGATGTGAGACATTCAGACCCCCTAGACAAGAAGAACTGGAACCAACTCATCATGACAAGCTAAGTAAACTTGAAAGTTTATTGTAACCTTCGCTCCTCTCAGAATCTTCATAAAGACTTTGCTTATTAATTAACTGGACTGGGCATTGTGTAATGTGGACAATAGCTAGAAATAGGAAGGAGATTACAAGTCCTAATACAGTAGCAACGAAAGTGGCAAAATCGCATTTTCCCATGCAGCTAGTATTCGCTATAAGTATCAAGAAGGCATGAGGCCAATCAGTTTGTCTGGCAGGTATTAAACATTCAAGGCAACGACGGTTACTTTGGGTAGTAGAATATGTGATGGAGAATGTAATGAACAAAGAGCAATAGAAAATGTTGGTTCAGATCGAGGACTACTGAAGTGGACAAAAGAAACACTAGAGAAGTTGATGAACAGTAAGTAACGGAGAAATTCGGCTTAGAGGTCCGACTAGTGAAGAAAAGTACGATAACTGATAGAGAATATGGTAAACGGTGATTAGTAAAGAAATGTGGCTCAGATGTGCAACTGTCGAAGTAAGTAAAGAGGGATATCGTGAATGCAGTTCATAGAGAAAAAGGTAGAATTAGATTGCCAGTAAAGAGGAAGAGAGGAGATGGCGCAGATAAGGATGTTGGATTCGCTAGCGGCTGGGCGCAGTATTTGTCTGTGCAGCGAGGTAGAGATGCGATTCCGAGCGAGTTGAGACAAACACGACACGACACCAGCTGTTTAGCCAGTAGCTGGGCGGAAGACAGGACACAAACTTCGGCTCGGCGGCACTGGGAAGCGTAGGCTGAGGACTTGTTGTAAGAAGACAAAGCAATCCACGTACAGTTACTGGCATCACTATTTTAAACCAAACAACTGCTTTTGTTGTTATAACCAGTGCTTGATTTGTGATGGTATGCCATACCGACACCTCTGGTAAGTCACAGTACTGGTACCTCTTCTTTTTTATAACTCAAGCACTGGTCATAACTGTTACTACTTGTACTTGTTTTATTTCTTCAGTATCATGTCAAATCCAAAAGGTCAAACAAAACTGAACATATCTGGAAGGAACTGTTGTAAATAAGTGTTCATTTTCATAGCCCATTATGTACTCTCACAGATGGATCAATCTGAATTTACAAGCAGAGGAGAGGTGATGTGTGGAAAGAATCGAAGAAAAAGAACTGAACACATGCCAAATAAGAAGCTATGTATCACTGGCTGAATGTGTTACAATTGGCTCATTATACCTTATTCTAAACATATATACCGTGTATCTTTGATGAGGCTCAAATTGCAGTCCGGCAGAAATTTTCGTATGTCACTAATATACCTAATACAGCTGATGCATAACAGTTCACAGTAAGCAAATAAATGAATATATTATAACAAAACGTTCAACATTCCATGCAGAACCAATCACAAAATATTTTAATTTCATACTTTTCACAGTTTTACTTTTGAAGAAAGGTAAGCAACTCGGCCAAAAAATATTATACTTGGACCTATAACTGTTAGTGGATGCTCCCCCCACACACACTATGCAATGATTCCTGATTCTGTAATTACTTTCTCTGGGTGTGGATGGTAGCAGGGATTGGGACAATACAAAATATGTAAAAGACATATCTCGTTTTGCAATAAACATATTTATTTTACTGCAGTTGTTTTTAATATGTCATACTAAAATATCACATTCATTGCAACAGTAACTCCAACACAAGAGGTACAAGTGTCTGTAACGCTGGAAATGCATCTCCTGCTATTTCCACCTACTGTACTACAAATATTTTCCTTATTTTGTCACCTGAGGATATGACATTTCTGTCTCTTTATATATTGTAATTGTTTTACTGTTTGTATATATATATTTGTATGCATTTATGTCGATGTATAATTCGTTTGTTTTGTAAACATTGTTTGTATTTTTTACGCTTGGTCTGGCCTAGGGGAAACTATGCTATCGAACGACTACATCAGCCGGCCAAAGTGGCCGTGCGGTTAAAGGCGCTGCAGTCTGGAACCGCAAGACCGCTACGGTCGCAGGTTCGAATCCTGCCTCGGGCATGGATGTTTGTGATGTCCTTAGGTTAGTTAGGTTTAACTAGTTCTAAGTTCTAGGGGACTAATGACCTCAGCAGTTGAGTCCCATAGTGCTCAGAGCCATTTGAACCATTTGAACGACTACATCGATAGGTCGTGTGGAGAACCAAAGTGTTTAGGATCTTTGGTAGTGTTAACTCTGCCGCATGGTGCACGGGCAGAGAGGATCTGGCAGGAGTATTGCGGTTGAGCAGGTGTGTTGTGTGACGCTCCCGCGAGTTGACGCGCTTTCGGGGTTTGGCGGCATGTAGTTGCGCTCGACTTGCTATGATAGTTTCTGATACGGTGTCGCGGGCGGGAAGCATTAGCTGGCACACATCAAGAGCCCGTTTCGCCAGGTGACCGTGTCGAGAAGAAGGCGCGCCAACATCCAGCTTCTGCAACAACGACGGCCGACAATGAGTGACTGTCACCACCTCCTCGACCGACGACTTCAAACCTTCAATCAACCAACTACGAAGACTGGAAGCACGTAAACTTTTAGAACTGTATGGCAGACCTTAGCTTTAAAATTGTTCCATTTACAAAATTACAGCAACCTTTGTTGCTCATTGTCCCAATTGCATTTCCAAGCAGGTTCCCTTCCTTTTCCAGAATGAACCCGAGTGTCGTTGCAATTCAAACGCCAGAATTAGAGTAATATCATTCCATTTCGCAGCTTTAATTTCAAAATTCAGTTAAAGTATTCATAGCTGGCTACAATATTTAGATTACACAACCACAAATTAAAAGTGCGAGTTTTGTTACCATATTTTAGCTTACCTGTGACTGCAGCCCAGCTTGGTATGTACTAAATTTTACTATTGTTAATTGCTCAGAATCATTTAATTCAAGTTCAAAGTTAAATCTCTTATTTCTAAATTGCGTAGATTCAAGTAGCTTTTGAAATCATTGTTGAGGTAGCCCAAGACTAACCTTATTTTATTGAATTTCGTAGTGCTTCAGAAACAAAGTTCACTATTAATTTCAGTCACTAAATTAACTTTCAATTTTCCGGTTTTATTAATTCTTTTGCTAAATTAAGTCTGAGTGTAGCGAAATTTATTACTTCTGACAAACTTTCAGTTTTCACACAACACGTGTCAACCTTCAGTTGCCACGCTTTTAGTGCTAATTATATGTGCAATAACCTTTCTTTTTCAGTTATTATAGTAGTTGTCCATAGGACTGGCGACCATAATTTTCCCCAATACTCAAACAGCTAATTAACGCCAATTAATTGCTAATGTAATGTCTGCACATTTACTTTCTTTATTAATTTTACCTTTTTCTCAAAATCAATTTCCACCAATTTCATTTGCATTTTTCCTTTCATTTAGATGTAACCCTTTCCTCCCTCTTTACCGACAAATTAACTTCGGTGACGATTGCTTTTCCCAAATTTCCATTGGGTGCACACGGTTTAATTATTCACTGTCATTGAGGTCGATAAGTGAGGGGGAGTTTACACGTGGCGACCTGGTGACACGACAATCTTCAGATTTGAAATTGATCTTGACACGAATTTTGTATTGTGCAAATTTCGTAACAAAGTACTGGTTACGAACAGGCCGTTACGTCAGCAAGAATAAGTAGTTGGAGTAAACCTAATTATATTTGAGATTTGGCATTTATATTGAAAATTATTATAATGAGTGAAGGCAACAATTACCAAAATTTGGTAGACTTGAATATGGAACAATCGGTCGAACAGTGGGAAACGCGCACCGCGGTACCCATTGTTCAGGGGCGGGCGGCTAGCATGAAAGACGCGACCGCCGAAACGCAACAAAGAGCAGAATTGGAATTCCAAACCTTAGAAAATGTTTCGGAATCGGCAGTGATAATCAAATCTGTACCCCTTGATGACGAATACGGAGGATCAATTAAAGAGGCACCCGCTACGGAAGTAAAACCGCTGGTTTCCGGGAATTTAGCTGATTTATTGAATGTTTTGATTAACGAAGTCAAGGCTCAGTCTAGCAAGATAGAAACTCAATCGGCAGAAATTAAAGCTCAGGCTGCCAAGCAAGAAGCTCAGTCTGCCAAGCAAGAAGCTCAGTCTGAAAAAATTGAACGGAGGCTAGACAATCAGAACAAAGCTATTAATGATGTTAACAACAATGACAAACTGCCTATTGGCTTCTGTCTCGGGTTCTTCGGCCGACGTTCATCTAATGATTTTTCTGACGTTTCGCCAGCACCAGTGGCTGGCATTGTCAAAGCTTCACCCTCCATTGCCGGTGGTGAACACGTGCGTCTCGCGGGCCCCGAGGAATCGGTTCATGACGTCATCAAAAAGGCTGAAAGCGTGACAGCACTGCCTGGTGACTAGACCTGTAAACAACTCTGTTGACGTAAGTGACGTCACACGTTGGCTACAGTGTGTTTATACAGACTTGTCTTCAGCTGTTGTTTTGGATTGTCAAATCAATCCATATTGTTCGAATGAAGCTTCCGTTAACAGAATAAAATGTAGAAAGAAGGTTTAAATGCGAATAATCTGTATTATGGTGACATGATAAATCTGCAGCGTAGTCAAGGTTACATAATAGAGCCGTACGTGATTGATTGAAACCAACTCATTACAAATCATTGGTCGAAAGGCAGAGTGATTTATAGCATTACACATATTACGCATTGCGGACAATGTGTCTAAATGTTTTTAGCGCATTAACTGCAGCTTACTAATGTAGGCTAACTACCACTGAGACGTTTGCAGCACGAATTTGTCTTTGAACCCATACCAGCAGTAGCAAATGCGGAAAAACGAATCAAATATGGTAAAGGATGCGTAGTGGAACGCCCATTGCATTTTTCCAGTTTGTGTAC
This sequence comes from Schistocerca americana, assembly GCF_021461395.2. Lineage (NCBI taxonomy): Eukaryota > Metazoa > Arthropoda > Insecta > Orthoptera > Acrididae > Schistocerca > Schistocerca americana. Next base: position 32,292,709 of record NC_060129.1, on the reverse strand, counting down.
GATATCTGTACGTAATATGCATCAAAACACGTCGGATGCTTGTTCATTTTCTAATATATGTTTTTTGGGGATGACCTAGTAGTTTTATTTTTTTTATTATGAGAAATGCGTTAAATGTGGGAAAGTGCATTTAAATATGCCACAAACAAATATTAGGCAAAGACACACGTCTGTCTGTTACCACAACCTTTATTTCTCATTCGCTGTGTTCCACAACTGTCAACGAAATTATCGCTTTTCAACCTAATGTAGACCTCAGACTATGCTACAAATAAAGTTATTGCTCCAGTCAAGGTTTCTAGGGAAAAGGGGGCGAAATCCAGTATAGTGCTCTTGCCCAGATATGTGCTCTTGCCCTGTGTGTGTTACCGATATGCTTAAATTTTGATCGTTGTTTTTCTGTAAACAAACTGCTATATGCCAATCACATCTTCCTGTATGTAGTTTCTCAAAAATCCAGTTTATGTGATCTTCAAATAAAAAGAGCTCAATGAGGGAATATTAATAGATCGAAGCAATACTGACATCTCCAAATTGGAAGACTGCTATAGATGGAAGTCACTGATTGTCAGAGTGTGTCAGTGGGACAAAACATTTGAAGTAAATCACGAAGCTTTAGGTTAGTTCAACTATTACTTGTTAATGTAGTAGGCAGTCACAATTTTCTTCCATATTTTTATGTATATACATACTACACCAGCAACCAAATGGTACCGTTCCACTCGCAAATAGAGAGAGGGAAGAAAGGCTGTCTATCATCCGAGCCCCGATTTCTCAGGCCTTCTAAATTTTCTCAATAGTCTTATACAAAATAATACTCGCACATAGTTTGAAACTACTGGTAACCTATCTAGCATCCAGCCTCTGAGTTGCTTCAATGTGTTACTTAAATCTGACATGGATCTCAAACTTTAGAGCAGTACTCATGAATGTGTCACATAAGTGTTCGATGCAGGTGGTCTAAGTGATCTTCCCCTCATTTCCAGTCACAAAACATATTCATCTTCCCAGAGGAAGGACGTAATGACCCCGAAAGCTAGAAATGGTTTTTTTATTCAAGTGCTGTTTCTCTCATACTTTGTACAAAGCATTTCAGAATTTTACAATGAGTACTGGCAGCCCTACATATAATGGTAACATTAAAACCCTTTAATTTGAACCTTAGTGTTAACTATAATATGCATCCTTGAGTAAGAACATTACATTTAATTATAATTATAGAAGGAGAGGCTAGTAAAATAATTTTTTTACTTTGTATTTTATTAATATCTTAAGATTTTCAGTTTTCTGCCTGATGTCTTGCAGCAATCTTTTAAAGACTTTCAATCAGAATGTGAAATTCCATTTCCTTCCAGTATTTTGCAAGTTCATTTCACTGAACAGAGTAAAATTACCCCTATTATGAACAACAAATACTATTAGGGAGTAAATATGTTGTCATGTAAGTGAAAGACTCCGAAGGCCCTGAAGAGACTTCTGTAAGAAGCTGCTCTATCGATTTTACACAATAATTTTACTCACATGGATCAAAAGTTCTATTAACTTGCCATATCAGATTTGAATAATATCGCAAGATTTCATAACAGCCTCCATCACCGTCACCAGTAATGGTACTGGTATGTAATGGTATGGTGTACTGTAGCAGCACATTAAAAGTGTTTCAGTTGAATTGATTCTGCATTATCTCTCTTCCCCATGTCCTTGACATTGATGCTACCAAGTTATGTTCTTGTACGGTAATTAGTTTCCATGTTATTTTATTTATGTATCGTGTCAGAAGCAAACTAAAAAAAAAAACGATATTAGATACATTACTACATACATACATACATTATGGTTTATGAATTAAAATAGTCAAGAATGAAATAAATGATTAGACACAGATTGTGTTGTCAAACATAAGGTAATTTTAATCAATACAGTGGATGCCCAAAAATTTGCAACGTCCAGTGCACTTTGTGTAGCGTTTACGAGGTACCCCATGGTGCACACAGTTGGAGGTAATGTGCACTGTAGTAGATGTGTTGATGTCTGCACGGCAGCTTCGCAGTCACACTGGAGATAGTCCACCCGGAAGCCCCACCCCTCCAGATTACTCTTGGATCTTGTGACAGAAGAACGCAGGCGGTGGAGTGATTTCCAAGTGGACCATTTCTCTGTGTGGCCTGGGGGAAATACTTCCTGCGGGATCGGCCACTCCTCCAGATGCTGGCATCTGACCTGCCATCTCTTCTCCCGGTGTTGATGTGGAGTGTCAGCGAGTGGTTCTGTACTGTGAAGGAAGCTCTTTCTAGACACAAGTCTTTGCTGTGCCAGTTGGTGGCCATGTAGTGGGTGGGCTTCGGATGTTAATGCCTTCTTCATTTCACTCCGTGCTGCTGTATCTCTTCGGATGTCTGGGGTGGGCTATGCCGGATAAGCAGTACAGTTTTTCCACAGGTGTGGCTCTTAGACAACCCGTAGTGATACGACGTGTCTCATTCAGAGCAACATCAACTTTCTTTGTATGTGTAGATCTGCACCATACTGGGCAAGCGTACTCAGCTGCAGAGTAGCAGAGGGCTAATGCGGATGTGCGCACTGTGTCTGGCTGTGCTCCCTATGGTGTTCCAGTCAGCTTCCTAACCACATTGTTCCTGGCAGCCACTTTTTGCTTTGTTTTTAAGCAGTGTTCCTTATATGTAAGAGCACAGTCCAGAGTGACTCCGAGGTATTTTGGAGTCTTGCAGTGTTCTAAAGAGGTTCCTTCCCAATCTGTCTGCAAGGTTCTACTAGCCTGCCTGTTTCGGAGGTGGAAAGCACAGGTCTGGGTCTTAGAAGGATTTGGTTTCAATTGATTGTCCCTGTAATAGGCAGTTAATTCTTTCAGAGCATCAGTTAGCTTCCGCTCCACCCTCTCAAAGCTGTGATCTTGTGCTGTGATTGCTCGGTCATCTGCATATATGAAGCTTTGTGTTCCTTCTGGTAACGGCTGGTCATAAGTGTATATATTAAAGAGGGTGGGTGCCAGTACACTGCCCTGTGGCAACCCATTTTTCTGCTGCCTCCATCTGCTTCTTTGTCCTTGATATTCCACAAAATATCTTCGGTTCTGCAGAAGATTTCTAATTAGACAGGTTAGTTTGTAGTCCTTGGTGAGGTTGTATAGCTTCAACAAGAGTCTGTGGTTGACAGTGTTGTAGGCGGCTGAAAGATCTATAAACACCACTCCTGTTATCTGCCACCTTTGGAAGCCGTCCTCTATGTGCTGTGTCAAATTCAACACCTGTGCTGTACAGCTCTTCCCTTGTCTGAATCCTGCCTGTTGAGGGATCAGTAATGGTTCTATCATATCTGTAATTCTTTGGAGGATCAACCTTTCCAATACCTTATACAGGTGGCATAGGAGGGAGATTGGCCTATAGCTTTTGGGGTCATCCTGGTCTTTCCCTGGTTTATGTATAGCTATAATTTTTGCCTTCCGCCAAGATTTTGGTATCTTGCCGTTCTTGACACAATTATTCATTAGCTCGAGTAGCCAGCACTTTGCGCCTGGACCAAAGTTCTTGATCTGTTCACTTCTTATGTCATCTACCCCTGCTGCTTTTCCGACTTTGCACTTATTTAGAGCTGAGTAGAGCTCATTCAAACTGAATGGTCGAGATAGAGTGTTTCCCTCTTGTTCGGGCTCCCTTTCCAGGGTTCGTCTCCCGATTTTACTGGTATGATCAGGTTTACCATTTTTCAAAAGCTGGTATGCGATCTGGTCTGCCTTCACATTTGTATGCGTATTGGGTTGGGAGGGATCATTGTTAAGGTGTCGTAACAATCGCCAGGCCTTTTGACTACTTCTACTCATCTCACATTCTGTCATCAGTTTAATCCACTGTTCTCTCTTCGCCTCAGAGATTGAGGAGAGAGTATTTTGCGCAGCCAGATAAGTCTCCTCGCTATAAGGGTTTTCTTCATATAGCATCCGTCCACCAGAGCAGCTGTTTCAGGTGTCACACCCTGCAGATACATTGTCCTACACCCTCTTGGAATTGATGCCCGGGAGCAATGTCTGACAGTTTGAACAAAGCTGTCATACTCTTCAGGAATAGGTCGCACAGACTTAATCTCCTTGTCCAGCATCTTAGCAAATTTTTTCCAATCAGCTTTCTTGAAATTGTATCTCCGTTTGAAATTCACCTCCTGTGGCCTTATTGCTGGAAGAACTTGACACAGTAGTGGCCTGTGTTGCGTCTTTGGTATGGGCGAGCACACTGATTTGGAGCAAAGCTGTGTGATGTCTTCACTCACAAAGAGGAGGTCAGGATTAAATCCACGTTGCCACCTGCCACTGTTGAAGGAAGGAGGGTAGCTTGCTGTCATGTATAAGAGACAACTGGCAGGATTCAGCCCAGGAGAGGACTGCCTCCCCATTTTCGTCATCTTCAGAGTATCCCCACAAATGACTATGGCTGTGAAAGTCACCGATTACTACAGACGTCTTGCTGTTATGGAAGTTCCTGGGTGGAAAATGCAGCCGAAGGGGGCTTATACACAGAGGTAGCCACGCAGTTACTCAGCTCCACTGAAATGACTTCGCTGTTATTTTCTACGGTGCAGTGAGCACTGATTATCTGAACACTTGCATGCAATGGGTGTAGCATCAGCATACAGAACTATCCTTGAATTTGAGGAGCAGTATTTTGTCATTTACACAAATCAACAAAAGAAAGTATCCCAGTACATAGTCCTGGGTACCCTGTATTACCTGTCAGTAATGTTAGATCTGTGTGTGCCACTCGCCATCCTTATGAGTGAAAACTGATTTGTGTTAGATAAGGTTTTATTAAACTGTGAACAATTATCAGCATAATTACCAGCCGTTTTCCCTTAGTATTTACTATCTCTCTCTACAAGCAACTGATAGAGATTAGCTAAAACAAATCTGTAATTTCAGATGGAGGTCTGTCTATATCTAAAATTACGTTTCCTTTCCCATCTATAGCTTATCGCAGAAAGTTGAGTAACACCTTCAACACGTAGGAATTACATCTTTGAGCACCAATTATTGCCGCTTTTTGCAACATCACCATAAGGTTTGATATCCCTACTGAAAGATGAGCAGAAATTCTTTGTTAATGGGTGCATAATAATATTCTTTTTTGGTATACCAGTGCTCAGTAATAACTGAAACATCTGGTTTATTAAAACATGCTATTATGTCCAAATCATTGTGCTTATTTCCTAGGCTCGTAAAGTTTTGGAGGATGATCTTGGTTTGCAGGTTGCATTGTATCCACATATTTATTTATTTATTTTGTTACCATAAATATGCCCATTAAGCAAATCAGATGTGCTTGTCAAGCTGGGAAGAGGAAACAAAAAGGCCACACATGTACAAAATAATAATAAAAGGAAAGATCCCAAAAGAGTTCCTGACAGCAAAATGTAAAACTTAATTGTTTTTGGATATATTACTTCTTATATCCTTCATTCAAAAATTTAAGAAGGCTGTTAGTTTAGTGTCTTCAAGGCATAATGCTGTTTCATTGAGCATCGCAACAAACAAGTCTGAGATAGTAGTGTACTATGATACTACCTATGAAGAAATTGATGCACTGGATGTGAAGTGCACAGTTTAGTCTACCTAGCAGAAGATGGCCCTGCACTGTTCTATACCATCATGAATATACCTATACATTAGTGATATATTCATCACTGACAGAAAATTGAATAATCACATTTTTGCTTCAAGTTTCTGAAATGGCAGTTGATGAGATCATATCTGAAGAGACAGCTATCAACCCACACTTTCAGCATGGGGTAGGACTAGCAATTACCAGAATTCTGAAATGTGGATCTTGTAAACCTAGAGTTGCTCTAGGAAAACAAGTAAGATGTGACACATGTCCCAGATCAAAACTGAGAAAATAAAAGGTTGCTGTATTAGTTATAGCATACAAATATGCAGTGAATAACAAGTTTGAAATGACTGTGTTCGCCGACCGGGGTGGCCGAAGGGCTCTAGGCGCTAGTCCAGAACCACTACGGTCGCATGTTCGAATCCCGCCTTTGGCATGGATGTAGTTATAAGTTCTAGGGGACTGATGACCTCAGAAGTTAAATCCCATAGTGCTCAGAGCCATTTGAACCAACCATTTTTTGACTGTGTTCAAAGCTATGTAGACTTCTTTAATTCCTGGTTTAAGTAATTCACATTATTTCATTGCTGTTTGCTGCTGTCATCCATAAATACCTGAATGTTAACAACTACTTTGTTACTTTAAAACCTTCAACATGTTCACTGTGGCTGACACAAAGGTAAATAAGAGCTACTAACACCGTGCTTTTAAGTGTCATCCGCAGTGAATCAAAACAAGAACATTTTTGCAATTTAATTGAAAGTCCTAATTCCGCTTCCTTTTTCAGGCATGTTTATTTTTAAATATTAAAACTGATGAGAGTTTCATTACTAGACCACTAATTTTGAAATCTGGATGACATCATCCCAGCACTGCAACAAAATGTGCACTATACACAACAGGTTAAATGCAATCTCTCCTCTCCACAAATTTGCACCTCAGATGTGTTGTATGTCATATAATACTACAGTTAATTTTCCATATATCTGAGCAAAACCAGTTCTTGTGTGTCCAAGTTTATCTCATCTAGACATTGCACCTTTCACTTAACTTTAGTGTGCTTTACAATAAAATTTGTATGAAAAGTTTTCCGTGTAAATTACCTATTCTACACCTACAGCTAATGCTTGTGTAACCCAGTGTGCCATTCAGGTGGGTTTACTTGTGTGTCAATATAATTGTCAGGTTTGCTATGAAAGGGTTTCTTGAAATATATTCCCACATAAATTTTTTAGTATATATTCTCAGCTGCAAAATATATTACGCACTGTCAGTGCCATTTCAATGCAAAAATTTTAAATCATGCTGGGGAATATACCAATAATACAGTTCCACCCCACCTCAGAAATTTGATTTTAGTTGCTTCAACCAGTGAGAATTACGGACCAAGTCTTGCACTGCCCTGTTTTGTGTGTTAACCCGTTGGCTGGCATGAAGGTGCCGGTGGTCACAGCAGACTGCTCTGCTGGGGCCAGCAGTGATATGGTAACAACCAGGTATCAGCAATTTTACACTTTAATCTTACTGAGGAAAAATATTTACTTATATTTGATATTCCTTGCCATTTCCAGACTATTTTTGGGTGTGCAGTATTTTTATTTAAATGTCTTACAAAACCAAACGATTAAATGACTACAAAGTTATTCATGAATTCATTTTTAGATACATATTTAACTGTGTAAAGGATAATTCCTGAAACAGTAATTAGCAATCTAGCTGTTCTTTTTAGCCACAACTGGACAGATGCATATACTTCACACTCAAAGTTCCTAAATGCCTGCTTAACACATTGACTACCATGCTGCTCACAGCAGAGCAGGACACTTAATGCTGTATGCCTGACCTGGTGGTGAAACATCCATTACTAATCATGTCAGGGTCAAGGAATGCAGAAGATAATCTCTCAGGGAGTACTATAATCTAAAAACGTAAAATTATAACTAAAAAGGCCATTTCCAATTATGTCTACCAAGCAAATTATGCTTTCAGTCAGTGATTTATTTTGCCATAAATGACTAGTGAACGCACATGCCAGAGGATGGTAAATATTCATACTTTGCCTCTGACAAGCAGCAAAGCCATTAGAAACAGCTATGCACGTAGTCCAATTTATGTTGAAATTATCACCTGGGTATTTTAATGAAATTTGATCTACTATAAGCAACATGATAAAGGAATCAAAAGAAACACACACACACACACTGAATTAATTTCTTTATTAACAACGCTCGGATTTCCACATCACCATAGAGGTACCAAGCTTGATGCGTTACTCGTTTTTTTACATGGCGAGTTTCCCCAGTAGGCATATAAACCATAAAATAGACAAGAAGCTACTTCTCGCTGTCTTCTCTTCTTTGGATTTTCACTTCAGAAGCTGAAACATCCATTACAAAAACAGATTACATCACTCACAAATCTGGATTCAGTCACTGCAATTCATACCTATTTTACTGTAAAAAATACTAACTATGATGAATGATGTAATTTTGAACATTCAAAATTTTTCAAATGTGCATGTTACTGACGTTAGAATACAGTTACTACACAATTTTTGATCAGGAAAAAGTTACGATGATTGCAACTTAAATACCGAAGCCATTTGTTATGAGAATACAACGTTACTACAAATAATTCACATAGAAGCATTGAAAGAAACTTTACTGGGTAACATAATGCATCAGAACACTATAGGCACAAAGAATGAAATTTCTGTAGATTTACCATACACTTTACTTTTCTTGAGCATTATAAGATTACTAACGGAAGTTACTGACGGTCCATTATCTGGAATATAAACTATCCTTTCTCCTCTGCAAACATCTGCTTTTGCAGCAAGTACTATCAATTTTTTCCGTGATTGAAAAGCTTTAACGCACACAAATCACAAAACCCGCCATTATACACATACACACACCCACAAGGCATTAGCATGTCATGTTCAAAGAATATCCCCGTTTCGAAAACTACCAGCGATATTGGCTAGCGTGAGAGACGACGTCATGTCATGATGTGACGTCATGATTCCTCGGGGCCCGCGAGACGCTCTTGTGGTGAACTGGAGGCGAGCTCGCGGCCGCAGACTATATGTACCTGGCGCGCCAATGTCCGAGGGCTTCTCCGCGGGCATTTCCGGTGCGGTTCTCCTCTTGCTACCTGCGACGGTCGTTCGCTGCAGTACGGGCAGCCAGGATCCGTTTACCTTAAGGCTTTCCTCTTTCTTGTTGAAACTGTTCGCGTGTTTTTGGATTTCTACAGCTTCTCTGTACAAGCGCGTGTGATAGTGCTTCTCTACAGCCAGAACTTCCGTGTCGGCGAATTTTATTACGTGGTCGGTCTCATTCAGTGCGTGCTCTGCCACGGCCGATTTCTCCACCTGCCGCAACCTGCAATGTCGCTTATGCTCTTTGATCCTGGTGTTAATTGATCGTCCAGTCATTCCGACATAAACTTTTCCGCATGTGTATGGTATACGGTATATTCCCGACATTGCAAGTGGGTCTCTTTTCTCCTTCGCCGATCTAAGACACTCTTTGATCTTCCTTGTCGGTTTGAAAATCGTCCTTACGCCGTGTTTGCGCAATATACGGCCGATTCTGTCCGTCTCTCTGGGAATGTATGGCAGAAAGGCCGTACCCGACATTTCTTTTTCTGGTTCCCTACTTCGCCGAGTGTTTGGCTCTGTTACACTTCTAATGTAATTTGTGGAGTACCCATTGCTCCGCAGGACAGTTTCCAGGTGTTGCATTTCTCGTTTCAGGTGTTGAGGCTCACATATTCGTCCTGCTCTCGTTACGAGCGTACTAATCATGCCTCTTTTCTGGCTCGGGTGGTGGTTTGACAGATTGTGCAGGTATCGGTCCGCGTGTGTCGGTTTTCGATACACGCTGTGTCCCAGGTTTTCGCCGTCCCTTGTGACCAGCACATCTAGAAATGGCAGTTTCTTGTCCTTTTCTACTTCCATGGTAAATGTTACGTTGGCATGGAGGCTCTTCAAGTGTCTCAGGAAGTGACCGAGCTGTTCTTCACCGTGGCTCCACACCACCAAAGTATCATCGACGTACCTGTACCACACCTTAGGTTTGCAAGTCGCCGAGTCCAGTGCCTGTGCTTCGAAGTGTTCCATGAAGAAGTTGGCCACCACTGGACTGAGAGGACTACCCATGGCGACACCTTCCAGCTGTTCGTAGAAATCGTCATTCCACGTGAAATAGCTCGTGGTGAGACATGCATGGAAGATCTTTTTGATGTCTTGCGGGAACATGGAACCGATGTGCTCCAGAGCGTCACTGAGTGGCACTTTCGTAAATAACGAAACAACATCAAAACTGACCAGGATGTCGTTTGGCGCAAGTTTCAGTTTCTTCAGCTTCTCAATGAAATGTCCTGAGTCCTTAATGTATGTGTCGGTCTTCCCCACATGCGGCTGGAGCAGAGAGGCCAAGTGTTTCGCCAGTGTATACGTTGGTGAGCCAGGAGCGCTAACGATCGGTCTCAGTGGAACGTTGTTCTTATGGATCTTGGGTAATCCATACAGCCGAGGCGGTAGGGCTTCTGTGTTGCGCAGGTTTCTCTGTATGTCCGCCGGCAGAGAAGACGCCTTGATTAATCGATTCGTATTCCGAGTGATACGCTGCGTCGGATCTGCGCTTAGTTTTCGGTACGTCGTCGGATCTAATAGGTCTCGGATCTTTTGCTCATAATCTTCGGTCTTCATTACGACGGTTGCATTCCCCTTATCGGCAGGCAGTACCAATATACTCTTGTCGGCGTTGAGATTCTTAATGGCTTGTACCTCTTCTTTCTTCAGGTTGCAAGCTGGTGGTTTTGCTCGGCGCAGTATCCTGGCTGTTTCAGTGCGTATTTCCTCTGCCCTTTCACAAGGAAGGGACCGAATGGCTGCTTCGGTGTTGGCAATGATGTCCTCCATAGGTATAGTTCTCGGGATGATAGCGAAATTCCCTCCTTTTTGAAGAACAGACACTTCCTCTTCGGTCAATTGTCGTTCAGTGAGGTTGACCACTGTGTGTGACATGTCGGGAATCGCCTTGTCGGTCTGCTTCCGGCATCTTTCAAACTTTTTCTTTCACCGCTCGGTGCAGCGCTCGAGTTCGTTCTGCATGCTCATGTGAGTGATGCTGTCGATCTTGTCCCAGTCGTCTCGATGCATTCTGCTACTTAGTTGATAGAAAATGTCCAGAAGTTCCTGATCCGTTCTTGCCAAGTCTCTCCGTGTTGTATGTATTCGCTCACGAAGAAAAGCTCGTTCCATTCTGTCGTAGATACGATGTGCTTGGGCGGTGGTGAATAGGCGCTTGCATCTCAAGAACTTCGGTGTAGCACATTCATCTCGGCACCGTGACAGAAAGGCGAGAGAGGACATCAGTCGCGCTTTCTTCTTCCGTCGTTGGTCTAGGCGTCGGTACAATCTGCAAATCTCCTCTCCGTAGAGGCGTAATACAAAATTGTTAAGGCTTTCGTGGCCACTTGTTGACAAACTGCCTATTGGCTTCTGTCTCGGGTTCTTCGGCCGACGTTCATCTAATGATTTTTCTGACGTGCATAAGCGACATTGCAGGTTGGGGCAGGTGGAGAAATCGACCGTGGCAGAGCATGCACTGAATGAGACCGACCACGTAATAAATTTCGCCGACACGGAAGTTCTGCCTGTAGAGAAGCACTATCACACGCGCTTGTTCAGAGAAGCTGTAGAAATCCAAAAACACGCGAACAGTTTCAACAAGAAAGAGGAAAGCCTTAAGGTAAACGGATCCTGGCTGCCCGTACTGCAGCGAACGACCGTCGCAGGTAGCAAGAGGAGAACCGCACCGGAAATGACCGCGGAGAAGCCCTCGGACGTTGGTGCGCCAGGTACATATAGTCTGCGGCCGCGAGCTCGCCTCCAGTTCACCACCGGCAATGGAGGGTGAAGCTTTGACAATGCCAGCCCCTCGTGCTAGCGAAACGTCAGAAAAATCATTAGATGAACGTCGGCCGAAGAACCCGAGACAGAAGCCAATAGGCAGTTTGTCAACAAGTGGCCACGAAAGCGTTAACAATTTTATGTTAACAACAATGTTGGATTTGTTAACACAAAAGTTGATAAAGTCAAAGAAGATATTGCTGTGATCAATACCGAAATCGGTAATCTTAAACAGGAAATGATAGGCATTCAGGCGGAAATTGCGAGCATAAATACTCCGAAATTAGCAGAATCGAGAAAAATGTAGGAGAAGCAGTTGCTCCGATCTTCGAGAATAAGGTGACGGAACAAATTCAATTAGTGAAAAAGGAGGATCAACAGAAGGTGGAAACTTTAAAGGCTTTAGTGTCCGAAGTAGATACTAAAGTGAGGAAGCAGGCCAATACCTGCGAAGAGAAAAAGAGGGAAGTGGAAACGCTTGCGACAACCACTTGCCACGTAATTACGAGAGTGTCGGAATTAGAAAAGAAACTTTACGAAAAACAGAGCTATGTGCCAATCGGTGCACATAGTTCGGAATTGTTGACGAAAGAGGAGCGGTTCGACCCCTTGAAAGAAGGCGGTACACACGCGACAGATTTCATTAAAAATTGTGAAAGAATTTTACCCAGATCATGGACTAACGAGAGAAAAATTTATGCGGTTATTGACGCGTTGGCTGGTGATGCCAAGCGTTGGGGCTTAAACCTCAACATCACGAACCTGACTTTTGACGAGTTTAAAAATTTGTTTCTGGCTGAGTACTGGTCAGAGCAAAAACAACAAAGTGTCTGGCGCGAATTTGTCGTATCGAGGCCTTTCGATGCGAATTCGCGCGGCTCGATGAAGGAGTTTTGTGAGGGCTGGATCCGCAAGTTGGAATATTTGCGTGATCGCCACACGGAATCCGAAATAGTCTGGGAACTCTACAAGAAGCTTCCAGATGATACAAAACGCTACGTAGGAAGCAATTTCAGGACAATCAATGTTTTCCTGGAAAGAGTTGAGGACGAGGACAATTGTGCAATAATCGCGACAGTGGTAGAGGCCGTGGTAACAACAACGGATACCACAGCAACCACAACAATAATAACTATGGGAATAATGCATACCGCAATCTTGGCAGCAATAACAATAGTGGTTCGGGTCGTAATGACAATCGGTACAATGCAAATACTGACGGAAACTAGTATCATACTAGCGTGATACGGGCTTCGTAGAATAGTAATAACTCCAGAGGGTGTGATCAGCCGCAGCAGCAGCATCTGGGGAGCGTATCTGCTGGGACGAGACAGGGAAACCATTAGCCGCGCCGGTGAGGGGCCGACCGGGCGTGGAGAAATTTTGGCGGCCCAATAACAGTAGAAAACCGAGGTGTCGTCGTTTTGAAAATTCCGTATGGAATAATCAACGGCGGGAGAGTGTACCAGTGTTAGGAGAAAGGAGTGCGCCCACAAGTAGTAGATTAGCTGTAGACACGGCAGCAGAAAATACATTCACTGTCTGTGAGAACAATTTAAGTAGTGTTCCGGAAATCGATTATAAAGTGGCAGTTGTAACACCCCCAGCGGAACTGGATATTGAGTTTAAGAATGATTCGCAATTGTTGAGAGAAGATCAGATGTCGGATAACACGTCCGTCATCGAGCGAGGGGATGCACAGAGGGATGAGGTCTGGTTAAGGCAGTTCGGTGGCTTATACGACGAACTAAGAGATTATGGGGGCCTGTACGGGAGAAGTGTTTATGGGGAGCGCGGACAGGATTTGCCGCGTCTCGTCCAACAGGAAGATAGTATTTGTGAAGTGATAGAAAGTTCTGGCCCTAACCGGCAGACTTTACCAGAAATAGTTGAGGTTAATGGGGAGCACGAGCAAGATTCGTCGTGTTTCGCGCCGCAGAAGTTGGATGTTGAAGTAGTAACGGAAAGTTCTGGCCCTAGCCGGCAGACCTTACCGAAAGTTATAGTGGTAGAAGTAGCCGACCCATCCGACGCAAACCTCCAGTTTAAACATTGCGAGAGTATTAAGGAGAAAGATTACGAAAATTTTAGTGATAGCCGGACACGACTGGTAGAAAAGCACATAGATTACAGCGTGTATGAGGTTAGAGCTGACGTTATACGGTCAGACGGTAGCAGTGTGGGTTGCGCAGATCCAGAGGAAGTAATTGCAGATACTACTGGGCACATTCCTCCAGGTAGATTGGCAGATGAGATCAATCTGACCAAAGAGGAATCAACGAAGGTGACAATTAGTGAATTGATAGCAAAGCAACACTCACTAGTTGACGAGTTACAGGAAAAGGTTTCGGTATTGGAGGCAAAGCTACAGACTAAGCCTCAGGACAAACGTGTTGAAATTAAAACTGTATGTGAACAGAGGCTGAAAAAGCCGCCAGATAAGCCGGATTTAGGATCAAAGCTGGATGGTTTTTTCTGGAATGACCTGTATATAGATGAGGATTTATTGTGGGAAAATAAAGAAACAGTCGAGGATAAGTGTAGACAGATAGTAGTGTCTGTTAATATGCACGGCCTACAACTAAACGTGTTGATTGACACCGGTGCAGAATTGAGTGCTGTATCTGGGAAAATATTTGAGTTACAGAAAGACAGACCTGGTATCGTAGTTATGCCAGTAACAGGAATGAAAATTATCGGTGCTACTGGGAAGGCCAGTAAACCGATCACAAAACAGATTTTTGTCAACTTCGAGATATGTGGGGCACGATTTGAACAAGAGTTTGTCGTCGTGCCAGACTTAACTACGGAAGTAATTATAGGGTTAGATTGGCTATTAAAGTACTGTGCAGTGATTAATTGCGAAAGCGAAACTTTGACATGTACGTCACAAGATAAAACAATAGTAGTTAGTTTAGACGAGGCAGGAAACGGTGTGTATAGGCAATACCAGCCTATACACATTGTTAACTGGCTGGATGCCATTGACGTAAGTATGAATTTGAACTACTGTAACCTGTGGAATCTCGGCATTGAAAATAGTGAATTGGAAAGTACTGTAGACGGTGTGTCAAACGTAACACACGAACAAAGACGAAGCCTGTATGAACTAATAATGAGGAATAAGAGTGTGTATTCAGACAAACTGGGACTTGTGGAAGACATAATCAAATTCCCTCCATGGATTGACATTAGTATTGGTGTGATAAAAGATCGTTTGCGAGAAATAATGAAGCTAAAAGCCGATGCTCACATACGTCGTCATGACGCTAAAGCGCATTTTGCTAAGTTTGCAATCGGAGACTTAGTACTTGTGAAAGCTCATGAGAAATCGAGCGAGATAGACAATGAAATCTCTAAATTTAAGTTTGTTTATAATGAACCATATAAAGTCATTGGTACACTTCTCACAAATGCTTATTGCTTAGAGTATCCAAGCTCTGGAAAACTATTAGGTATACGGAACATTGTAGACTTGAAATTGTACCAACCTAGGATTGATTAATACCACAGAATGGGTAATTTGTACAGGATGTAATAGAGTGTAAGATTTAACGATTTGCTAGATTGCCATTCTTTTGACTGACCAAGAGGACACTAAAGAAGTTGTAATTAATAAGTAATTAATTTTGATTGAATGATCTAAGAGTAACTGATAATTAATCAATTGAAAAACCCAAGCTGCTAGTTTAAGTTTTCAGCTCAGTCACAATAGATTAAAGATTGTAAATATGATTTTGTATCTAGCTGTAAGATTTCATAAATATGTGATTTACTAGTCATTGTCGATGTACTTAGACGCTGTTTTAAGTTTCAGGCTAGTACATGCGTGTGATGATGGACAGTGTTGAGTTATCCACTGTGATAGTGTTAATGGACTCCTTGAGATTACTCGGGAGTGAGTTTTCCCGAAAGAATTCAGTGAAACGGACGTTCTGGAAATGCCGTTACAAGGGCGAGTGAGATCAAGCGTGCCGCACAGGCGGGCGCAACAATACTGACGAGGCGGAGCCGCTGTCGGCTCTTGTGCCGCTGTCGGCTCTTGTGCCGCTGTCGGCATTCTTTGTACTTACGGGTACGGAAGGCGGAGTTGTTTTTCTTCCCGGACAGCTGATGTGAAAGAATTCTGCTGTCAATATTTATGGTTTTGTCGATCTGCTGTATATTATTTTCTTGTTTAGCGTTAAGTTGACTCTCATGGCGAGAGTATTAATTATGAAAAGGTTATATAAAATGTGTATTCTATGTAATTAATTATTAATTTGCGTATTTTGATCTACCTGTTTTTATGACCATGTACTCTGATTAATTTTGATGATTTTAGAATAGTTAAACCATTTTTTTATGTTTTCTTTGAATTTTAATATATTGTCAACCTGTTTTCTTTTGCGTAAGATGACAGAGTGGAATAAGGTTAGGAGTGTCTCCACTCAATTATTATGGTCTAAAAATTGATTTATGGTTAATTAGACGAATGCAAAATTTTGTTGATGTTTTGAGCATATGCATTTCCGCTGTTTCTTTTTTGGGACATTTTCTGAGTCTGTTTAGGTTACACGAACATCCTCAGACAATGTGGGGCACGTGCAACGCCGGAAATGCATATCCTCCTATTTCCATCTATTGTACTATAAATTTTTTCCTTATTTTGTCACCTGAAGATATGACATTTCTGTCTCTTTATATATTGTAATTGTTTTACTGTTTGTATATATATACTTACGCATTTACGTCGATGTATAATTCGTTTGTTTTGTAAATATTGTTTGTATTTTTACGCTTGGTCTGGCCTAGGGAAAACTATGCTATCGAACAACTACATCGATAGGTCGTGTGGAGAACCAAAGTGTTTAGGATCTTTGGTAGTGTTAACTCTGCCGCATGGTGCGCGGGCAGAGAGGGTCTGGCTGGAGTAGTGCGGTTGAGCAGGTGTGTTGTGTGACGCTCCCGCGAGTTGCCGCGCTTTCGGGGTTTGGCGGCATTTAGGTGCGTTCGACTTGCTATGATAGTTTCTGATACGGTGTCGCGGGCGGGAAGCATTAGCTGGCACACATCAAGAGCCCGTTTCGCCTGGTGACCGTGTCGAGAAGAAGGCGCGCCAACATCCAGCTTCTGCAACAACGACGGCCGACAATGAGTGGCTGTCACCACCTCCACGACCAACGACTTCAAACCTTCAATCAACCAACTACGAAGACTGGAAGCACGTAAACTCTTAGAACTGTATGGCAGACCTTAGCTTTAAAATTGTTCCATTTACAAAATTACAGCAACCTTTGTTGCTCATTGTCCCAATTGCATTTCCAAGCAGGTTCCCTTCCTTTTCCAGAATGAACCCGAGTGTCGTTGCAATTCAAACGCCAGCATTAGAGTAATATCATTCCATTTTGCAGCTTTAATTTCAAAATTCAGTTAAAATATTCATAGCTGGCTACAATATTTAGATTACACAAGCACAAATTAAAAGTGCGAGTTTTGTTACCATATTTTAGCTTACCTGTGACTGCAGTCCAGCTTGGTATGTACTAAATTTTACTATTGTTAATTGCTCAGAATCATTTAATTCAAGTTCAAAGTTAAATCTCTTATTTCTAAATTGCGTAGATTCAAGTAACTTTTGAAATCATTGTTGAGGTAGCCCAAGACTAACCTTATTTTATTGAATTTCGTAGTGCTTCAGAAACAAAGTTCACTATTAATTTCAATCACTAAATTAACTTTCAATTTTCCGGTTTTATTAATTCTTTTGCTAAATTAAGTTTGAGTGTAGCGAAATTGATTACTTCTGACAAACTTTCAGTTTTCACACAACACATGTCAACCTTCAGTTGCCACGCTTTTAGTGCTAATTATATGTGCAATAACCTTTCTTTTTCAGTTATTATAGTAGTTGTCCATAGGACTGGCGACCATAATTTTCCCCAATACTCAAACAGCTAATTAACGCCAATTAATTGCTAATGTAATGACTGCACATTTACTTTCTTTATTAATTTTACCTTTTTCTCAAAATCAATTTCCACCAATTTCATTTGCATTTTTCCTTTCATTTAGATGTAACCCTTTCCTCCCTCTTCACTGACAAATTAACTTTGGTGACGATTGCTTTTCCCAAATTTCCATTGGGTGCACAAATTTTAATTTTTCACTGTCATTGAGGTCGATAAGTGAGGGGGAGGTTACATGTCATCCATGCTCTTAAACATTTTATGACAGTGGGTTTTCACAGTGGAATGTAAACCATTTCATTTTCTTAAAGTGTATCTATGATACTACGACAGACAGTGACAAAACATTAATAGATTACGAGACACAGTAATTTTGCACAGATGGTAAAATAAAAATAATGATATTAGGTACTGGCTGTTGCCTATCCCTAGTAACCATTACAGTAAATATAGGGTGGTGGCAGAGAACGTTTGGTTGTGCGATCCTGTAGTCACTCTGTTGTGGTACTGGATGTGTTTCTGAAAATAAATCAAAGATGTATTGAATGAATTATTGAATATTTTTTTATAGAACGTGGAAGTAATGGAAAGAACAAACATTAAGTAGAATAAAATCACTAGATATCAAATTAGAATGACATCACTACATGTCAAATTAGAAAATAATTAAGTATGTACTGATCAGTAACATGAATTTTGTATGTAGAATACGCCACTCTGTCACCAATGAGGTGCAAATCAATCTCAAATGAAGTACCTAGGTGTAAAATCTCCTACATTTGAGCACATACTAAGTTGTTAAATGGTGGAACATGTAATCAGCTTATCTGATCATGTATTGCATTCACATTTCAACTGGGCTGCTGAAGATAGTGATGCTACGGATTTACCGACAGTAATTATGTAGGTGTGTGTTCAAGGCATTAAGCATTCTAACAGCACCTTCACGTTATATACATTAACTAACATGGCTTGACATACATAAACCATCACAATTTCAAAAGAATAGAAATTTATTCTACTCATTCATCATATTCTGTACATCCCACCAAAAAGGTGAAAAAGAAGAGAAATTTCTTCGACTCTACCACCAAGAAGGTGAACCTATAGGGAGCAAGTAAGGGTAAACATTAACAAAAGACAACCAAACGTTACTTAAGCTGTTCACTACATTAACGAGAAACCATCACAATACTGCTTAATGCTAGTGCTGTTTATGCCAGTTAAATGTGTTCTAGTGGATTAGAAAGAAAGCTGCTGCTACTTCACTTACATTAGGTAGCTGCAGGATGTCTCATAAGAAACTTAATATTTACTTCATTAATCAAGTATTTTTTCAAAGAATACAGTAACCTAAATATGTAATTACATAGAACAGCTTACAACACAATACCTGCCATTCATCTAAAGAAGGAATCAAATCCTTGCACTAAGATAATCAGTGGAAGGTGTCACAAATGAGATATGTTTCAAATTTTCCTTTGAATTTGCTAACTAATTACTTCTTGTATGTTCGATGGGAGATTCTCAAATATCTTCATACCATAATACATGACTTTGTTAAATCCTAGTTAAGGATGCAAAGTTTACACAAAAGTTATATTTCTATCTTGTATTGATAGTGCAGATCAAATTTCAGGTTGAACTGATTTTTTCACAACCACACTACGCCTTGATTAGAAAAACTCTGTGATTGTGGCAGTGGCTAAGAGTGAGCCAACTGCCATTTTTTCTTACCACTTATGTGCCCGCTATAATGACTGATTTTTTAGGCACCACACAGCTTTCTCAGCTGTAGTACGATGCACATAAAGGCGAGAGACAACTGTTGCCCTATTCACCATCCCCACTGATGTACTTCCCACTGCTGCTGACAATGACAACAATAAAAGTAATCTGAATGTATGTTTTACTCTATTTGTATTTCGTGTGCAGCTCTTGCTCGTTCTTAGTATGTGGAATGAGTGTATAATGAACGACCTTGTGCCACCATAGTTGTCTGTCAATGAAGAGATTATTTTAATCAAAATTTAGAAGAAAACGATAATTGTTTATCACTAAGACTGCCAAAGGTTCACAAAATCATTAAACAATAGTCACAAAAGTTTTTTATTATTGTCCCACTAATACAATCTGAGAAGTGCTTTAAAAGAATTTCCAGAAATTGTTGTCAGACACCTTTTGTATTATTTTTCAATCTTTATTTACCAAGACCAGTTTTGAATCACTATCATCAGATGGTACATATTCATTGCATGTGTGAACTGTACATATTTCTAACCACATTCGGTGCATATATGTTTCTTTCTCTTGCGATAACTACATGAGCCACAAGAAAGCTGCAAATATGCAACAAATATGTACCATCTGATGATAAATCGCTTGTTAACTTAAAGCCAGTCATGGTAAATAGAGACAGAAGAATAAAACCAAAGACAATTGACTGCTGTAAACCTTTACAAAAATTTAAATCTGAACTGAAATTGCTGCTTCTGGCAACTTCTGCTCCAAGGGTGGATATTTAACAAAAACCTTGTGGTATAAAAAGACTGCAATGATTGCTTTTGATATTTAAAAGTAGATGTAAACATTCTGTAACAGTAACATGAGCTGTGACAGAGACCAATATGTTCATTATCATTACTTTTCAGCCAATAAGTTAGCTGGTAATCTGTAAATAGCCAGTATGTAGCCATAAACAAAGACACAGAGTGTAAATGTAACGTAATCTACACCACTTTGATAGAAACAGGCCAATGGTCCTTGGAACACAGCATTATTTTGAACTAAGCAAAACACACACAAACTATATCCGAAGTCCACGAGACTCAGAGAGCAATACACGGGTTCACAGGTAGACAGTCGTTTAATGAACAAAGTAAGAGCATAAGGACTATCAGACCAATTGTGTGTTTGGATTGAAGAGCTCCTAGATAACAGAATGCAGCATGTCATTCTCAATGGAGAGAAGTCTTCCGAAGTAAGAGTGATTTCAGGTTTGCCGCAGGGGAGTGTCATAGGACCATTGCTATTCACAATATACATAAATGACCTTGTGGATGACATCGGAAGTTCACTGAGGCTTTCTACAGATGATGCTGTGGTGTATCGAGAGGTTGTAACAATGGAAAATTGTACTGAAATGCAGGGGGATCTGCAGCGAATTGAATCTCAATGTAGACAAGTGTGATGTGCTGCGCATACATAGAAAGAAAGTTCCCTTATCATTTAGCTATAAAACAGCAGGTCAGCAACTGGAAGCAGTTAATTCCATAAATTATCTCGGAGTAAGCATTAGGAGTGATTTAAAATGGAATGATCATATAAAGTTGATCGTCAGTAAAGCAGATGCCAGACTGAGATTCATTGGAAGAATCCTAAGGAAATGCAATCCGAAAACAAAGGAAGTAGGTTACAGTACGATTGTTCACCCACTACTTGAATACTGCTCAACAGTGTGGGATCCGTACCAGATAGGGTTGATAGAAGAGATAGAGAAGATCCAATGGACAGCAGCGCGCTTCGTTACAGGATCATTTAGTAATCGCAAAAGCGTTACAGAGATGACAGATAAACTCCAGTGGAAGACTCTGCGGCAGAGACGCTCAGTGGCTCGGTATGGGCTTTTGTTAAAGTTTCGAGAACCTACCTTCACCGAGGAGTCAAGCAGTATATTGCTCCCTCCTACGTATATCTCGCGAAGAGACCATGAGGATGAAATCAGAGAGATTAGAGCCCACACAGAGGCATACCGACAATCCTTCTTTCCACGAACAATACGAGACTGGAATAGAAGGGAGACCCGATAGAGTACCCTCCACCACACACTGTCAGGTGTCGTGCGGAGTATGGATGTAGAAGTAGAACAAAATCAGTTTATATAAAGTGATCTACTTCTCAATTATAAAAGGTAGATTGGCATAAAGTCATGACTTCACTTGCCTGCTTTGACCAGTAATGCCATCAACATGGTGTACAGTATTTCAAGCACATACAATATGGTGACCACGATATCACTCATTACACCTGCGAACAAACATAAATAACATGTGAAGTATTTAACTCCAGCAATCAAATGAAACTAACAGGACAACCAAATGAGGAGGACAAACTAAATAAAGAACAATAAGAATAATGACATCGCTGCAAAACAAATATTCACCCAACAATCAAGCACACAAAATCCTCAAACTTAGTAAAAAAATTACAAAAATGAAAACTACTGGTATTGTAAATTTCACATGACCTATATATTTCAAATGAAGACCTCAATACCAGTAACCCATACAGAACTCAAAAACTAAACACAATTTTCACTTGAGCTACACAGCACCAACAAAGCCCTCGATCCCAGGAACCAACCACTCTAAAACATGGTATTGCAAATTTCGCTTCACACACAAAGCTCAAGCAAAGCCCTAGATACAACACTTTCACTTACTCTATCTAAACCAAAGTTCTCAGTACAACAAACCAAACCATGTTCACATGACTAATATCAGAAATGTATCCTAAACAATGATGGTACATCATTACCCATGATACCTACCATTAACATTCCAACAATTACCGAATACTAACAAGGAAATCCCGAAAATTCATGAAAACTTTCAGCACCACCAATTTCAATGTACACAAACAACTTCACCCATTGCAACAAACAATGAGCCTCTCATAAATATCTGTATCTTCTTCACAACAGAAGAAAAAAGAAAAATCTTAACTCTGTGACCACAAGAAACACACGGCACTGATATTTCCAAACATCAAAATGAAACCATCAGCTAAAATATGCAAATTCAAAGTAACTCACCAGAAAGCCAGCACAAATTCTTTCAATACCAACATGAAACATTCAATTCATGTCAAACTACTTACTAAAAAATATGAAGCACAGCAGAGAGGCACCCAGTACTACAGCACACAATCTAAAAAGACAAAGGCTCAAAAACATCAAGGCTCACCATGACATTACGGGAAAAAGGAGATGGGTGTAGCATCAGCACCTGACATTATGCAAATAAGCTGACATTAGCCTCAGGTAGGAAATAGTGATGACGCAATGACTGCCAATTGACAAGAAAAGAGGACTAAATTATCATGAATGAAACTTAATTACTGCTGGAACATTTGTTCAGAGTTTGCATGTTTTTGATTCAACCCAAGAAGGCCAGTACTGCCTGCTTTGCACTTAACATGATCTTTCTCACTCTACTGGTCCACAAACAGAATACTTTTATTCAATCTGTGGTACAGAATTTTCTTTCTAAGCAGCGCAGCTAGATCCAAAAATTGTCCATTCTAACATTGAAATTCTAATACTTACATCGTAAACAATTTATTCCCTAGTGGTACTTACTATTAATAATGAAGAGTGAATTTACTAGACATTTATTTGATTTGCGAATTTTCTGAATGTCAGGCGAGACATTCATATGAATCCTTGCCTGCTATTTCAGCATCTTGTTTTGCAAATGCAAATTTCCCATTGTATTTCCTGTTTTGCTGCATTTTTTCCTGTTTTAAGCGAGCTTCATAGCTGTATACTTCAGTGACTAAAAGTAAAGTTCAACAACTCCATTACTTAAAGGCATGTTGCGTTCCGCTTTCTGTCTCTTAGAAATCACAATACCACAAAGCCTATTACTTAGTTACTTCAAAAGTTCCAAGCGGCATATACCACCTCGTCGATAACAATAACAAACACAGATCTTTCTGCCCGCCAAAAATTTCGTCTTCAAAGCTAATACTCGCAACGCCTTTAACGGGAGTGTCTCCCGATACTGCGCACTTGGCTGTTTTGTCGTTTGGCTGCCGTAAGTCACGTGACTGTCCCTTCAGTAAGCACTTGGCCGCGAGGACGGTTTTCATGCAATTGCACCCGTGAATACCGAAGGGATTAGTTAAGCATGAAGTAATTTCCATCTTATGTTTTAGTCCTTCATGTTCAATAAACAGAATAGTGTAAAAGTTCGGCAGTAGGCCCATATTGAAATTTGCGTAATTGATTTATGTGCGTACAGATACGGTACGCCAAAATATTCTGCCGATTAGTCAGTTCTTTTTCCCGTCTGTGAATCTTAGTTGTTATAACGAAATGTGCGTTAAATATGGAAAATAAATGTGGTTAAAAAGTTAACACAAGGCTATACTGCTCATAAGTGTGCTACCTCGGTTTATTTCGCATTCACATGTAGGGGGACCAAACCGGGAAATATTAAGTATTTTTAATATTTTGGACGACGAAAAGTGGCTTTTAAGTAGCCATAGTATAGTTCCAGCCCTGTTGAAAACCTGCATAAGGAATGCTGTATGGTGAAAAAAGATCATGGCTACACCTGAACAGAGTCATAATTTGTACAACTCTAGAAAACGGCATTAGCTTGCAGCAAAACAAAAAAAACTTCCCTAAACATAACAACTTGGCAGCTGAAAAGCTTGAAAGTGTTTACTCTGAGCTTAGATATAATGTAATGGATAATGCTACATGGCCCAAAAATATTGTGATGTATCTTTTTTTTTTTTTTTTTACTCCTGAGAGTCGCCAATATTCCTTGAAATAATCTTTTCTGCGACAAACAGAAAAAAGAATTAAGTGTAAAGGGATCAAATACTGCTCAGAAAGTTAGTCCCATAATCACATGCAGTGCCTGTGTCTTAGAACTAAACTTAATGTGTTATCACTCTTTATAGAAGCGAAGCCAATTTTACTGTGTCTGTGTAAACATTGGTTATGAGCACAAGAAGCAGTATAGTATAACTGAATTGAATGCCTAAATTTAATAAGTGCATGGTGCAGAACACCTGCTTCCTTCGGTGGTGTATCTAAATATACCAACCGAAAATCTAGTGTTAAAGAAATTGACTTAAAAAGATACTGTGTGGACCTAGATTTAGAGTTGGCTGCTTTGGAGTTATTAAATCTTATTATAGTAATTGTTGTCTAGTATACCATTCTCCAGATGGCAACTTTGAAAATTTTCTCATCTAAATAGAATCTTGGCTGTGCTATTTAATGCACTTGAAATCAGAAATTGCACTGGGTGTTCATTTCAATGTACGCTTTTGCAAGGAGAGTTCTAAGGATGAAAATTTATGAATCTATTAACCATTTATGGACTATCTGTAGCATGTCATTTACCAACCAGAGGTGATGCCTGCCTTGACACTGTTATCTCAAATCTAAATACATGGAACTATGAGATGACTTTAGTTGACCCAATGGCGTCTGTCAACAGAGCACTAGTCATGGGACTTAATACAAAGAGAACTAATAATCAATCAGCTGTTTCCTAGCATTCTAATTATGTATTCACAAAAAGGATCATTAACAAGGAAACTTTAAACTCTTTTCAAACAGCACTATCTGCAGTAGACTCACAAGTGGGATTACAAGAAATGGCTGTGATTAATGCATTTAAAGAGTTATTTCAGACCATCAAAACCAAATTTGATTATAACTATCCACAGAAGACCAAAAAAAGTCGCAACACAAGCAAACTCTGTGTGTGGCAAAGTATTTTGTCATAACAGACGTGACATTGAAGCACTTTTGAGAATTTCAGCCAGTTTTCTTTTACATAGAAACTAAGACTTGTTGTAGCTTGACACTAAATCCTTGATTTTTGTGCTCAAACACAGTAGTAAAATCATGAAAAATTTCATTTCTTTCTTTGTTGTCTTCTGTTAACTCAAATCCTTTACCAAACACTGATACAGACCAATTATAATGTACATTGTGCAATTCAGTTTTATTTACACAATTCGATATCACTGAATTGTAGAATACAGTTTGAATGGCCAAGATAGTGGAATAGCATGATTAACAAAACTCAAAAAATGCATCAGTAAATTTAAATTTTTATTTACCTTCATGGAATCTATCTCTCTCTTTCTCTCTCTCTCTCTCTCTCTCTCTCTCTCTCTCTCTCTCACACACACACACACACACACACACACACACACACAAAATTGCCATAATGTACAAGAAGACCTTTATGTGCACATTAACAGTATTAGGAATAGGATAGTTTGCTAATCACTGTACAGGCACAATGTAAAGACTGTTACACATTTAGCTTTTGGCCAAAGCCTTTTTCAGACGAGAAAACACAAACAGATTCACACACGCAAGCACACTCCCTGCACACAAGTCCACTATCTGCAGCAGGAGATATTGGTCATGTGTGCATGCTAGTGTTAATCTGTTTGTGTTTTGTTCTCTGGAGAAGGCTTTGGCCAAAAACTAAATGTGAAACGTTCTTTACATTGTGCCTGTCTGCAACTCGACATGTCACCTTTACAGTGAGTAGCAAACTATTTTTTTCCCCAAATATTGTTGATATTCCAACCTGGAGTTTACTTTTTTTAACACTTCATCACCCCTGACAAAATCCTTCTCTGCTTTGTGGAAAAAAATCTAGCCTGAGAGTCAATCTTGTCATTCACATTTACTATATTTTCTTGTGAGAAAGAGAAATCTTTATTAAGATTGCCAATGATCTTCTTCAGACCCATCAATACTTTGGCCTTAGTCTCCTGTCCACACTGTGTTCCTTTGCTGAGTGCAACTATAGTTTCACAGTGAGACATCACATCCTGTTCAAATGTGTCAGCAGATTTTTCTGAATTGCCAGAAAGCAAGGCTGACACATATTCATTGTCTGCACTAGAGGGCAAGGAACACTGTTCACTCTCCTGGACAGCACCAGACAGTGATTTGGCACATGCATGTATATGCTTACATATGTTAAAATGTAAAATGTTGTCTAAACAGCTGCATTTATAAAAATGCATACTTATGTTGCAGATACTACACTTAAGTGAACATTTACTTTTGGTCTCCAGTTCTGAATTTTTTACAACAACATACACTTCACAACCAGTGGTAGAAAACACTTCCCACAACCCTTCACCCCTGCATAAAACAATCCCATTTGTTATCTCTGAGCTATTGTTGTGGCTTGCTTTCACTCTTGATGCCCTAGAGCATTGTTTGTGTTTTGAGAGCTTCACTAAGCCCCCATATATGTTGTCTCTCACTAAACATAACAAAGCGTTTAATGACTTGTCCAGCCTTCTGCCCTTTTTCCCTTCTAGGTAATTGTATTTAATTACTTTATGTAGGGACTCCAAGTAACTGCACCAATCGGTGCCTAAAGTAATACGCCCACTTTTCCACTTGCTAGCAGTACATCTTAAGAAAATACCTGCCAAATTCTGCAGTATCTGGATCATTCGATAAGTCATCCACCACTTTCTCCAGACAACAACTAAAACATCTATATCCAGTTCAGTCTGAAGTTGCTTTAGTGATCTAAACACTGCTGATTTTTTCTCACTACCTCCCGCAATTCTCCTTAAATTCTGAGACCAGTTCCGTTGTATATGCCAAGAACACAGCAACTTGTTTGGCACAGGTTCCATTACTGCTGACCATGCATTATAAAATGCTGGTGCATCATCAGACATAAACACATTGGTCTTTACAGTGCCCACCCTTTCTCTCACACATTTGAAGTAAAAAGACAGTAAGCACACGTCTCCCCTATTTGAAAAACAAAATGTAACTGGCATTCCAGTACCATATTTATCGACAACGACAACAGTAAAAAGTTGAAAATAGTATGCAGTCATGCCATGAGTGCCATCTACACATATTTTATCTTCTCCATACTTTGGAAGTTGTTCAGCCGGAAAGTCTGATATTATAATAAGAATGAAGTCTTCATCTTGAAAACTAGGATCCACTTGTTTTTGCTGCTTGAAATACAGTACTGGCTTGTCACTTTGTCCCATCATTTCTTCAACCCACAATTTCACACTCATTGCATCATTTTCATGCTTCTTCATTGCATAACCTATATCAAAATCCCTTTTTACATTATGCAAAACTTTTTTCTCAAGGAAATGGATTCTCTTCACACTTGCAGCGATTGGTGCATTTTGCACATCTTGTAGAAATTGTCCAACAGGAACACCCTGTGACAGCCATCCTGAAAAAAGAAAAAGAAAGATAGGAAATAAAAATGAAGCACACTGATGGACCCTACATGTCTGTTCACACAAATAAATTTGATAATTTCATGTTTCATGTACATAAGTGTCACATTATCCATTTTATCTGCCAACTCTGCCCTCTCTATGCAGAAACGTTCTTCCAACATCTTGGGTGTGTCCCATACGTTTTGGAAAAAATTTTAAGCACCATTTGTTGTCTGTTATTGTCACTTGGATGTTGGAGGGACACATACTGCCTATTTTATTTGTGCCCATACTTTTGACACACCTGGCACCTGTTCCTTTAGAACTGAAATTGAAAGAGCAGTGGCAGTGGTAATACCAAACACGTTTTTCTAGTCGCTTCTGCTCCGAACAATTCATTACATAACGAACATGGTTTACTTTTTCGTAAGAAATTTTCCACTCTTCCAAGTCTGAAAATAATGTTAAGGCAGTATTTTTAAGTCATGTACTTGTGACCAACAAAATTTACTAAAATGTGACTAACACAATAAATATAAAAAACAAACCTGCAAGACAACCAAATTCTATCTCCTGGCACTCAAAACTAACATCATGGTTCTCTTGAATATGTGTTCTCAGGGTGTCATAGGTGAGAAAGGAGAGAGAGCACTGTGGGCAACTTATACGTCATTTCCGACTGTTTGCCTTTGACTTCATGCCATGCGCAGTTATTTGATGCCGTTTTAATGAACTGCATCTCATAAATGCAATTCCGCACTGGGGACACGATTCACTGCCTTTTCCTTTTTTAGACTCGTATGTCAGGTTCATGAACTTTCCTCATATGGTCATAGAGGTTCTTTCGCATTTTAAACTCTGAACTGCATTCCTCATACTTATAGAGCGTTTCGTGGGAATCACTCATGTTTACCAAAACAAACTAAACAATAACAAAACGGAACAGCAGCAACGAAATAACAAGAAGCAGCAACAAACAACGAAAACAGTTAAATGGAGCACAAGGCAAACATCAACATGAATGACGTCTTCGAACAGGATGCCTCGTCACTTGAAACCAACTTCCGGTCAGCAAACATCAAAACAGCCAAGTGCTTACTGTCGGGAGGCACTCCCCACCTTCAACTGGATGTGGTAACTTCTGTGAACAACGTCACTTCCCGTGTTTTGCTGTTGCAATAGTCCTTTATAAGGCGTGCTCTCAGCTATCACTTTGCATTGGCAGTGACCATGCCCCTGTTCTCCTCACTATCTCTTGTGCACTCCATTCACACCCAGGTTGACAGCCCCAACCTTACCCTCCAATCTCCTGATGACATCTCTCACACTGATGCCTTCCTGCACCAGACCTTGTCTGATGCTGTCGCCACCCATATCCACATCAAAGCCATCCCCCCTCACCATTCCGCCCTGCCTCCACAGGCCGTCCTTCTCCTTCGAGAGTCCTGCTGCCTCTACCGCTCTTTTCTCCGCACTCGTGACCAGGACACACTTATCTGCCACTGGCAATTACAACACATCCGCAACCTGCTTACTGCGAAGAAAGGCTGTGCCTGGCGCCAGACATGTACACAACTCAACACCACACTCCCCATAAACTCTTCCAAGTATTGGTCTGCTTTCCACCGCCTTACTGGGAACTGCCCCACCCCCCAGTACCCTCTCCTCCTTGATGATCGCCCGTTTCCTGACAACCTCAGTAAGGCGAACAACTTTGCCTCTCATCTCTCCGATGTTTCTTCCATCCCAGATGATCCTCACTTTGATTATTCCCTCTTCCCTGACATCATGGACCGTACGAATACTTCTGTTCCTCCCCTTGCTCCTAGCTTCCAGTACTTGGGCCACCATCTAAACTTAATATTCCCATCACTCCACAGAACATCAGACTCACACTCCGCACTAAATGCAACATTGCTCCTGGCCCCGACTGCATTACCTGCTGCCACCTCAAACACTGCCCTCCCTCCTTTCTTTCAGTCCTTGCCACCCTCTACAATGTCATCCTTGCCACTGGCTTCTATCCCGACCTGTGGGAAACCTCCCGTATCCTGATGTTCTCCAAACCCAATAAGCCTCCATCTGATGCCTCTTCCTATCGTCCTATCTGTCTCACATTGGTGTTCAGCAAGGTCTTGGAATCCATCCTTACCCGGCGCATCCATCACCACCTCCACCAAAACCACCTCCTCCCCTACACCCAATGTGGCTTTCGACCTTCCTTCTCTGCCAATGACCAACTCCTCAGCCTCAATCATCTCCTCTCCCTCCAGCTTAACTCCCGTCGCTCCACCATTTTTGTCTCCCTCGACCTCGAAAAGGCCTATGACCATGTCTGGCATCCCGGTCTCCTGTTTAAACTCCAAACCTACGCCCTTCCTGTCAACTACATCCATCTGATGGCTCCTTCCTCTCGCGCCGTCCCTCCTATGTTACCATCCATAATGCCAATTCCCACACCTTCTACCCCTCTGCAGGCATGCCCCAGGACTCTCCCCTCTCCTCTACCTCCTGTACATGGCAGATATGTCCCAACCCCCCCCCCCCTCCAGTACACCTCTTGCAATATGCCGATGATGATGACACCACATTCCTCGTCCTCGCTCCTACCCCCCAACAGTCCCAATGCCTTCTCCAGAATCACCTTGACCTTTTTGCCGCATGGTGTATCCAGTGGCTCCTGAAAATCAATCCTTCCAAGACCCAGGCAATCATCGTAGATCATATCACTCGCACCTTCCAGCTTTCTCCCTTACCGTCTGCGCCCGTCCTGTCTGCCTCACCCCCACCCTCACCTACCTTGGCCTCACCATTGACCGTCACCTCACCTGGATCCCTCATCTCTATCCACAACCACTTCCAACTCCTCAAACACCTCTCTGGCCGGACATGGGGGTTGCACCCCTCTACCATCCTCCACACCTACAAATCCTTGATCCGTCCCATCCTCTGTTATGCCAGTCATACCTGGCTATCTGCCTCCCCAAATTCTATAAGTCCCTCCAGATCCTAGAGCGTCATGCACTCCGCCTCGCCTTCCGTATACGCCTCCTGTCCTCCATGCGGATCCTCTATGACCCCATTCCTTTCCCCCATCTTCTCCTATTCCTCGCACATATCCGCATACTCTATACCTCCCGCCACCTTGATCCCCCTCACCCCCTGGTTGCTCCTCTCCTCTCCCATCCCCGCCCCCTGCCACATCTTCACTGTTGTGTCCCCCCTACCCTCCATCTCTACACCCTTCATCTACATTCCCAAGGTGGCTTCCATCAACTCCCCCTCCTGGATGATGCTCTCTCTCTCTCCATTTATCCTTCCTATCAGCTCTGATCCTCACCCCCTCCTTTCCTCTGTCCTTTTCCTGGGTTCCCTCTCCCCCCCTTCCATCCCCTTTTTTCCCCACCTACCCTCTCTTTGACCCCCCCTTCTCTCCCCAGAGTCCTTTTGCATCTCCCTCCTCTGCCTTTTCCCATTCCCTCTCACGTCTGCCCTGCCCTTCCCCCCCCCTTATATGAGTCTTCTCCCTCCTTCGGTTCCCCCCCCCCTTATGAGTCCTCTCCCTCCTTCGGTTCCCCCCCCCCTTTCATTTTTCCTCTCTTCCCCCTTTGTTTTCCCCCGGTTCCACACACCCCCCCCCCCCCATCTGGCCATGGCTATGGTGTGTCGTCTTTGTGCCAACATTTTAGTGCAGTGTTTACAGTGAGTGTTCAGTGTTGTGGGTCTTTTCCGAAGTGTTGCAAATGGACATCATACTGTCGCTGGGTGTAATTTTTATATCTCTTGCAAACAGAAATCAGACTGTCGCCATGATTTTAATTGTCTGTCTTCTATGTTACCTGTCTGCTCCATGTGTATACTTTATTAGCATTACCAACCCTTTGTTTTACGTTTTATTTTTCCACAATTTTCCGCCATTTTACACTTTACGTCATTGTTTTATCGCCTGCTTTTATTGTTCCTTATCTTCTTCTTATGTTTTAAAAAGTCTGTAGGCTGGAGAGCAGCATACTAAGCTGCTGCCACCCACCCCCTAAGGGGGGAATCGAAATTCAATACAGGAAAAGAAAAGCTATCACTTTGCAACGTCAAGTCAATACAGATTGCTTGAAATAAGCTTCCGTTACCAGAATTAAATGTAGAAATAGGCCTATGGTCCGAATGTGAATAATCTCAATTAACGTGACATAGTAACCCATAGCATAGTCATAGTTACTGATTAGAGTCTTATGAATTATTTATTAAATGAATGGTAGAGTGATTTATAACATAACACGTATTACGTCTTCAGGACAATGTCTCTAAAGGTTTTTTTTTTTTTTTTTTTTTTACATATTAACTACATCTTGGATATTCGGGAATCCAACCGGACGTTCACGTCGTTCTCGCACGATATTTCAACAGCGTTCCTCGCTGTCTTCTTCAGGTAGCACCTGAAGAAGACAGCGAGGAATGCTGTTGAAATATCATGCAAGAATGACGCGAACATCCGGCTGGATTCCCGAATATCCAAGATGTCAACAGATCGCCGGGAAAGCATGAAGAATTACATATTAACTACAGCTTACCAATGTAACTACCACTCAGACATTTCAATACTTAATACTACGGACTTGTTTTTACAGCCATGCCAGCAGCAGCAGCAAATGCATAAAAACGGATCAAATGTGGTAAAAGACTTGTAGTGGAACACCACTTGAATTTTTGCAGTTTGTGTACGATATATGTACTAACATGCATCAAAATGAAGCTCGGATACTTGTTCATTGTCTAACATACATTTTTGGGCATCACCCAGTAGTTTTATTTTTTATGATGTAAAATACGTTAAATATGAGAAAATTCATTTAAATATGGCGTAAACGAAATGTTTGGCAATGCTGTGCTTCTCTCTGTTACCACAACCTTTATTTGTCACTCACTGAGTTCCACAAGTGTCAACAAAATTATCACTTTTCAACCTAATGCACATCTCAGACTATGCTACAGATAATCTTGTTACTCCAACCAAGCTTCCTACGCAAAGGGTGGGAGGAGAGGAGTGGGGCCAAAATCCAATATAGTACTGTAGCCCAGATATTTGCTCTTACCCAGTCTGTGTTACCGATATGCTTAAAATTTGATCTTTGTTCTTCTGTAAACTAAGCAGTATATGTGAATCACATCTTCCTATACGTAATTTCTAAAAATTGAGTTTATTTTTATGTGGTATTTTGGATTATTAATAGATCTAAGCAATACTGAGATCTCCCAATTGTAAAATTGTTATAGATGCAAGTCACTGATTATCAGAATGTATCAGGTACAGTTAAATGTGGACCAAACCTTTTGATATAAATTGTGAAGCCTTAGGTTACTTTCAACTAATATTTTTTAATGCAGTAGACATTCACAATTTTCTTCTGTATTTTAGTACATATACTACACAAGGAACCAAGTGATGCATGTTGGAAGGTACCTTGTGCCACGACAAATCATTTCCTTTCCTGTTCCACTCCCAGATAGAGTGAGGGGAGAAAAGCCATCTATATGCCTCCATACCAGCCCTAATTACTCATATCTTCAAAATTTTCTCAATAGTGTTTTACAAAAAGAACATTGTCTTCCCTCCAGGAGTTATCATATGAGTTTGCCAAGCATCTTCATAATACTCACATGTTGTTTGAACTTACTGGTAACCTATCTAGCCTCTGAGTTGCTTCAGTGTGTTGGTTTAATCTTACCTGGTGGCGATCTGAAACACTTGAACAGTATTCATGAATGGGTCACACTAGTGTTCTACACAGGTGGTCTAAGTGATCTTCCCCTCATTACCAATCTTTCAAAATATATTCATCTTCCAAAAGGAATGAACTAATGGTTCTGAAAGCTAGAAATAATTTTTTTTATTCAAGTGCTGTTTTTTTCCCATACACCATACAACTAGCAGATGCATCCTTGAGTTGAAATATTATGCTTAATTATAATTAATTATAGAAGGAGAGGCTAATAAAATAATTTTTTAATTTGTATTTTTTTAATACTCCAGTATTCTACCTGGTGTCTAGGAGCAATCTGTTAAACACTTTTGTATCAAAATGTAAAACCCAATTGTGAATCATAGGCAGGGATGCATAGACTACATGGACATTTACTTCCAGTATTTTGCAAGTTCATTTCACTGAACATAGTAAATTTACATCTGCTATTAACAACAAAACATATACTATTAGGGAGAAAATATATTGACATGTAATTGTAAGACTCCCAAGGACCCTGAAGAGATTTCTTTAAGATGATGAACTAGTGGTTTTATGCAATAATTTTACTCACATGAATAAAAAGTTCAGTTAACCCACCACATCAAATTAGCATAAAATCCCAAGCTCTCCACAACAGCCTCCATCACCATCGAGGAGGGACAAAGTCTGTCTGTCATTAAACTGGTGAAGCTCACATTTTTATGCCCAGTGGCCAGCACCTTATTGGCTAACGTGCACCATGATGATCTCATGGAGATGGCATATGCTAGAGTGACATTATCTATATTGATAGGTTACATTTGTGATGCTATCCAGCATAGCTTGCAGCACCATCACTCATATCAGATGATGAATGTCTTACAGAATAGGTACCCAAATATATGAATGGTTTGAAGACTTCTTAAGTAATAGAACCTAGTACATTGTCTGCTATGGCAAGTATTCATCAAAGACACAGGTATTGTCAGGAGTGACCCAGGGAAGTGTTATAAGAGTGCTATTATTCTCTGTATTTTTAAATGATCTGGCAGATAGGGTGAGCAGCAATCTCATGTGGTGTATGGGAAGGAGTGACCTTAGGAGGGTACAAGATGATTTAGACAAAGTTTCTACATGGTGTGATGAATGGCAGCTAGCTCTAATGTAAAAAAAGTGTATGTAATGCAGATCAGTAGGAAAAATAGTTGTGTAATGTTCGCGATACAGCATTACAATTATTTTGTTTAAATATCTAGGCATAATGTAGCAAAGAAATATGAAATAGGACAGGGTTGTAGTCACAAGGTATTAATGGTCGACTTATGGTTTATTGTGAGAGTCTTGGAAAAGTGTGGTTCATCTGTAAAGGACTTTGCACATAGGGCACTAGCGTGGCACATACTAGAGTACTGCTAGAGTGTTTGGGATCCCCACCAGGATTAAAGGAAGTCATTGAAACATTTGAGAAGTGGGCTGCCAGATTTGTTACTGGTAGGTTTGAACAATGTGCAAGTATTATAGAGATGCTTTGGGGTCTCAAATGGGAATCCCTGGAGGGAAAGTGATGTTATTTTCAAGGAACACTATTGATAAAATTTAGAGAACTGGGGTTTGAAGCTGACTGGAGAACGATTTTACTGCCACTAATGTACATTTCACGTAAGGACCACAAAGATAAGATGAGAGACATTAGGGCTCATACAGAAGATTGTAGATAGTCATTTTTCCCTCGCCCTATAACTGGAACAGGTAAGGAAATAAATGAAACCTTCTTAGTTCTCAAGCCAAGGAAAGAAAATGACTAGTACTGGTACAGGACACACTCTTCCGCACACCATATGGTGGCTTGTGGAGTGTGTGTGTAGATATAAAACTACGTAAAGTTTTCCTTTGTATTTTTTCTTTCCAAGCGCATGTTTACATGCATTGCTTTAGTTATACTACCTCATTTGAAATTCTGTAAAAATGTTATGTTCTATATTCATATATACTAACTTATGTGTGACATTTGATCTGTTCTTTTATCTAGCTAAGACTAAAAAATAGCAAATAAATAAATAAATTGCTAGGTGTGTTACTATGTCTCTTGATGTTGTGACCATACAGTCTAATTTCAACTCCTTCCATAATGACAGACACCCAACAGTTGGAATTGTTGGCTTGAATCCTCGTCTGTACAAACAATTTTGTGTTTGTTCATCGGACTGTTTTCAGTGTTTCTGTACTTAAGGTGGCAATATTCAACACAGCAATTATCAATAGTCTGTATAGAGTGCCCTACATAACAGATGTCATACTTGTAAGAAATATTATAAATCTACAGTACTCTAACACTGAGAGAGTTTTTGACAGATCATAGTTCTTTAATTTTCCTGGTTATCCAGAAGACCAGTCTGATTCCTTGGCTAGTTTAGACCAAAGAGTGGAAGTAATTCTACATGCTGGACCAAATGGATCAGTTGAATGGTATCGTTTCTTGGTTTCCTTGACACATTTGACCTAATTACACAGGCAGAATATGCATTGGGGTGGGGATGGAGGTGGGTTATATTTTGTGTGACTAATACAAAAGTGAGCAGGCATGGGTAAGGGAACAACTAAAATAAAGGGTCGAGGTTGAGGGTTGGGGTGATGAGGTGTTCAAAGCCATAGGAGATTGTATCACAACATTAAGATAAGACTGTGGACCACATGTCCTAACTCATAACTGCAATTTGTATAGCAATGTACTACCCAAATTAATAGCAACCCCACTTTCATCTCGTAATTTGTTAGATAGCCAATACATGTATTACATAATATCTCAAAGAATGCAAACATTGTAAACAGGAACAGTAAAATGGTGTCTTGCTGGCATGTGGCTCCACAATCAAAGGCCCCATTCCTTTCTGCCCTTGTTTCATACGTCTCCCTGCCTCAACACCTACCATCCTCCCTACCCCTACCCCCACCCCCATCCCCCCCCCCCTCACCACCATCTTCCTCCCACAGCTTTAGTCTAATTTCTATTTACGTCTTCCTTTGATCATGCATGGTCACTTTCCAGTTAATCTTGCACAATCAACTCCACCTTGCTACATGACGTAGTCACGCGGTCTGAGGCGTCTTGCCACAGTGCACACAGGTCGCGCCATGACAGGTTCAAGTCCTGCCTCGGGCATGGGTGTGTGTGTTGTCCTTAGCATAAATTAGGTTAAGTTAGATTAAATAGTGTGTAAGCCTAGGGACTGATGACCTCAGCAGTTTGGTCCCATAGGAACTTACCACGAAAACTCCTTTTTTCCTTGCTCCCCTCCCCTCACTTTGTCAACCCACAAGTAATTGTTGTAAAAATAAACTGATGTGTTTTTTTAACCAGGGTGAGTGATGTGTGTTTAACGGATAGAGTAGATGATTTATCATTGTATATGGCAAACAGTACTGTAATTTTACTGCTATTCATAGTGTATTCAAATGCATGTCATTTTCCTATGTTCAATGTTGGAGTACAAGATCTCTTCCAAGGCCTGGTGAACTCAATTGCTGCTTTTCATTACTTTTTTGGTGTTTCTAAATTGTAAGATATTTTATTGTACTGTGACTTTGTTAGTGCACAGCATTATAAGTCAACAAAGATAAATTTTCCTAGTACCCTATGCTCCTCCACCAGCTTCCTACCCATTCTGGTGCATATTCATCCATGCTTCTTCCTATCCTGACTTACTCATTGTTTGTAAATAACATTATATGGAATACATTACACGCTGATGTACATACAGCTGTGATAATTCAATAACATGTTTGTGCACTAAGAAGAAATTTCACTTTCACCTTATGACGGGTTTTTGCAATACCTAATAGACTTACAGTAGGTCTCCCCTCCATATTTTAAGTTTTCCAACGGTAGAAATTGCTGGCTGTCATTTATATTATTTTGTACTCTTCCCTTCTGTGCCCATCTTGTCCTCCCTTCCTTCCCTTCCATCGCATGATCCCTTGCTCATACCACATGTATTAATGGTGAACATTTGTTTGAATGTGATGTTTCGCACTTTCATGATTCTTAGTTTTCATAATGGAAAAAATCCTTTACCGTGGTTTACAGTTATTTTATGGTTTTCTAGTTGATTTTGTTAACAACTGTCCATCATAATTTGACATACATCCACTATTAAGAAATCTAAAAATATTAAGTGTCCTTGTTTGTACATCTATGAACTGATTATTTTTGTATACAGTAACCCTATGTTATTCACAGACAACAATTTTAAGCATGAATACAGCACTAGGAATAAGACAAACTTCATGCTTCCTACTCAAAGGTTATAGTTATATGCACAAACCCCAGAATATATGGGCACGAAAATCTACAACATACTAAAAAGAAAATGAGTACACAGTATGGAGCTAGGGCAACTGAAACTAAAGCTGCACAAGTTATTAGTGAAGAAATGTTATTACTCCATAGAAGAATTTATGAATGATGATGTGGAAGTCTGAGCAAGGAAACATCACCTGTAATTTAAGCTTAGCAGTTTTGTGTCAAATAAACACTTGTGAAAATAATCTCACAACTTAAATGCTGTTGTTATATATTACTTTGTAATACATGTAAACTGAAGGGTTGATATATTGTTTTTGTAATACTGTATATACAGACTGTAATTCCAATGTAAATGTAATGTTGACGAGTCCCCACTACATCAGATCTGTGATTTGACTTTGTATGTTATGGGATACTAAAAATTCTGATTCTGATTCTGACAAGAGCCCAGCACTCCTATAGTCATGCTACCTAATGGTATGTCATGATAGCTAATTTTGTAATGGCATAACATTGTCATCTGATCACCAGTGTTACAATAGATAGTAGTTGACATGATATTCAGAAGTAAAGTTTCTCCACAATATACAGTATTGTTTGTTGATGAACCCATATGTTTGCTCTTCATATGCCATACATAATATTTGCTTCTATGGCAGATGTGACGTTTTTGACATATATTCTGAAGATGGCTTTTGCCTAAAACCATTAATAAGAAAATGTAATTGACAAATGTTCTCTTGTTATTAGTGACTTAAAGTGGTTATAGGAACATGTTCGGTTACTAGTATAATTGTTATGTGCCTCTTGCATTACTTCAGTTTGAAAATTTAACCAAACAGGGCATAGAAACTCCAATATCTTATCAGTATAATTAAATATCTTGCATCTCAAAAGAACTTCTCTTTTCCAGTTACAATATTTACCTGTCATTTACCTATTATTGCTTGTTTAACATTTAGTCACATATCTACACCATTGTTGGTGATTCACCCATTAAAATTTTACTATACATCCATTTCCTTGTGTGTTTATTTAAAAAAAGAAATAATTAGAAATACTCCCAACTCAGAAATTGTTGGAAAAGCCATTTTCTGTTTCATGTTCCTGCTATTGTTTCACTTTTTACATTTTTTAAACTGAATCATTTAAAATTTTTTGCTATCTTTAGTGTGTTTAAAAGTACATAGCAGATGATTCACACAAGACATTGAAATACTAAGAAGAGTTTAGTCGCAGCAACCACAGAAATTCTATGGAATGAAATAATACTGTGGTTAACATCACTTTACAGAGAACTCTCAAAATAATAATTTAAACTCTTACTTTGCAATTTATCACTGTATTTGGTCTGATGCAGTAACCTTGATAAGATTATGGCATTCAGAATATTTTAATTGAAAATGTATGTCCAATATTATGTTAGTGTTTATTTAGGCAAATGTATTATTGACTTAACCTGTAACTTCAATGGTTTGTAGAATACAAGAGATTACAAAATATATTCCAACTACTGGACAAAATTTATTTCCTGCATTTAGTTTTCAAGTGCATCTTTACTTCTATTATACTTACTCTTTACTTTCACAATAATAATAATAATAAGAAGAAGAAGAAGAAGAAGAAGAAAAGAATAGGCCTCCGGTATGTTCTGCCAGTTGTAAAAGGCAACAAAAAGAACAAACCACTAATAGGGTTAAGCCCCCTTTTAGTGTGATTAGTTGGTTCAGGACAGAAGTAAAGAAGCCTCGGACATGCGCCGTCATGGTCGGGGATGACACTTGAACCCTATGCCCGCCCACAATGGTAACGACACTGCTAGTGAACTGGAAAATGATTTAAATCCAAATAGAGGTGTTTTGCAGGATATGCTTCCTGCAACCACCCCAGAGGGAAAACAAAAGAGGATGAGATGATCAGATGAAGTTAATCGACACCTCATGTTCTGTTATTACCAAGCACCAAACCTAGGAACCAACACAACTGGATACCGATCACAAGTATACACAACATTTATTACCAGATACCCAGAATTAAAATTTTTAACAGAACAACTACTAGCTGATCAGATCCATGTAATAATAAAAAATAGCAGGATACCCCAGTCAGGATTAGAAAACATCAAACAACAAGTACAACAAATACTGGAACAAAATAATGTGCAATCTGAAGAAGAAGAAAATACAGTAACGGGCTCAAACATCCCAGAGCAAACAAACAAAGAACAACACGCATCAATTAAACAATCACAGGAAAACGAAATCTTAAGACAGCCACCAGAACAAGCACAAATAGAACACGAAGTGACACACATGTTAGATATAGAAGAAAAATTTCAGCTGACATATATAGAATACAAAGACACAAATACAGACATTAGACCATTCTTGCATAGACCACCAAATAACCCACAAGTCAAAACAACAATAAAAACTATCAACACAATTATACACAACAAAATAAATGAAAACACAACTATGGAAGAGTTACAACTGCTGGTTTATATAGGTGCACTCACTACACTAAATATACACACTAGGCAGAGATCAGAACCAACCAACACACAGAAGAAACCCATAAAACCAGCATGGCAACACAGGCTACAGATCAAAACAGAAAAACTGAGAAAAGACATCAGACAGCTAACACAATTTATAAGAAATGAAATGTCAGAAAAAAAATGAAAAAGGTTAGGCAAAATCTCACAACAAGAAGCGATAGAGCAATTAGATAAAAAGAAGCAGAAATTACAAGCATTGGCCAAACAACTTAGAAGATACAAAAAAAGTGAAAATAGAAGGAAACAAAACCAAACATTCAACACAAACCAAAAGAAATTTTACCAGACAATAGATAACACACACATTAAAATAGACAATCCACCAAACATAACAGACATGGAACACTTCTGGAGCAACATATGGTCAAACCCGGTACAACATAACAGGCATGAACGGTGGATACAAGCAGAAACAGACACATACAAGGTGATACCACAAATGCCTGAAGTGATAATTTTGCAACATGAAGTCACCCGAGCAATTAATTCTACGCACAATTGGAAAGCCCCTGAAAAAGATAAAATAGCAAATTTCTGGCTAAAGAAGTTCACCTCAACACATTCACATCCAACTAAATTATTTAACAGTTGCATTGCAGACCCATACTCATTCCCTGATACACTTACACAAGGAATAACTTATCTGAAACCTAAAGATCAAGCAGACACAGCAAACCCAGCTAAATATCGCCTACCAACAATCTACAAAATATTAACTTCAGTCATTACACAGAAACTAATGACACATACAACACAGAACAAAATTATAAATGAAGAACAAAAAGCCTGTTGCAAAGGAGCACGAGGATGTAAAGAGCAACTGATAATAGATGCAGAGGTGACATATCAAGCTAAAACTAAACAAAGGTCGCTACACTACACATACATTGATTACCAAAAAGCTTTTGATAGTGTACCCCACTCATGGTTACTACAAATATTGGAAATATACAAAGTAGATCCTAAATTGATACAGTTCCTAAACATAGTAATGAATAATTGGAAAACCACACTTAGTATCCAAACAAGTTCAAATAATATCACATCACAGCCAATACAGATTAAGCATGGAATATACCAAGGAGATTCATTAAGTCCTTTCTGGTTCTGCC
Organism: Schistocerca americana; assembly: GCF_021461395.2. Classification (NCBI taxonomy): domain Eukaryota; kingdom Metazoa; phylum Arthropoda; class Insecta; order Orthoptera; family Acrididae; genus Schistocerca; species Schistocerca americana. Next base: position 32,251,547 of record NC_060129.1, on the reverse strand, counting down.
AACATGCTAAATAATACAAATTATGGATACAATATTACTGGAACATACCCACACAAAATCATACATTTGCTATACATGGAAGATCTAAAACTACTGGCAGCAACAAATCAACAATTCAACCAATTACTAAAGATAACAGAAGTATTCAGTAATGATATAAATATGGCTTTTGGAACAGACAAATGTAAGAAAAATAGCGTAGTCATGGTAAAACACACTAAACAAGAAGATTACATACTGGATAACCACAGCGACTGCATAGAAGCGATGGAAAAAACAGATGCCTATAAATATCTATCATACAGACAAAAAATAGGAATAGATAATACAAATATTAAAGAAGAACTAAAAGAAAAATATAGACAAAGACTAACAAAAATACTGAAATCAGAATTGACAGCAAGAAATAAGTCAAAAGCTATAAATACTTATGCTATACCAATATTGACCTACTCATTTGGAGTAGTGAAATGGAGTAACACAGACCTAGAAGCACTCAACACACTTACACAATCACAATGCCAGAAATATAGAATACATCACATACATTCAGCAACAGAAAGATTCACATTAAGCAGAAAGGAAGGAGGAAGGGGATTTATTGACATAAAAAAACCTACATTATGGACAGCTAGACAATTTAAGAAAATTCTTTCTAGAACAAGCAGAAACAAGCAAAATACACAGAGCAATCACTCATATAAATACATCGGCTACACCACTACAATTTCATAACCACCTCTACAACCCTTTAGATCACATAACATCAACAGATACAAAGAAAGTAAATTGGAAAAAGAAAACACTACATGGCAAGCACCTGTCTCATTTAACACAGCCACACATCGACCAAGATGCATCCAACACATGGCTAAGAAAAGGCAATATGTACAGTGAGACAGAAGGATTCATGAATGCAATACAGGATCAAACAATAAACACCAGATATTACATCAGGCATATTATTAAAGATCCCAATATCACAACAAATAAAGGCAGACTTTGCAAACAACAAATAGAAACAGTAGATCACATCACAAGCGGATGTACAATACTAGCAAATACAGAATACACCAGAAGACATGACAACGTAGCAAAAATAATACATCAACAACTTGCCATACAACAGAAACCAATAAAACAACATGTTCCCACATACAAGTATGCACCACAAAATGTACTGGAGAATGATGAATACAAATTGTACTGGAACAGAACCATTATAACAGATAAAACCACACCACATAACAAACCTGACATCATACTCACCAATAAAAAGAAGAAATTAACACAACTAATCGAAATAACCATACCCAATACAACAAATATACAGAAGATAACAAGAGAAAAAATTGAAAAATACATCCAACTGGCTGAGGAAGTCAAGGACATGTGGCATCAGGATAAAGTTGACATTATACCAATTATACGATCAACTACAGGAGTCATACCACACAATATTCACCAGTACGTAAACACAATACAGCTACATCCAAACATATGTATACAGCTACAGAAATCTGTAATTATTGATACATGTTCAATTACCCGAAAGTTCCTAAATGTAATGTTACATTACCGAACAGTTAAAAGGAAGTCATGCTTGATCAAGGTCTGCATCACTTTCCATTTTTTACCAGACATAATGTCTGAGAAAGGAAAGGTATAATAATAATAATTATTATTATTATGGTTGGTGATCAATATTCTTTCTAGTTTGGCTTTAAATATTGCAGTGGGGAGTGATGTGACTGAGCTCAGTAATGAATTGACAAGCTTCAATCCTGCATGTAGTAGGTTTCTCTGATAAAGTGCAGTTTGATGACTTATGAGATGAAATTGTTCTATGTTTCTGAAATTTCGGTTTTTCAGGTCAGAGTTTACATTTCGATTAAGTGCTGGGGGCAACATAATCGGTTTAAAAATATACATTGATTGGCCAGAACTTTACGATCACTGTCCTATTATCGATATAATCCTGTTTGGGCAATAGCAGAGTCACCTGGTGAGGAATGACTACTAGTCAGACACAGTAGTATCAGTGACTACACTGTCCCTATGTAGATTGGGGAAGGAACATAATCTGTCAGAGTTTAACGAAGGACAGACTGTGATGGCATGGAGGTTCAACATGAGCACTTTGGAAACTGCATGACTTGTTGGGTGTTTGAGGAGTACTGTGTTGAGTGTCTTCAACACATAGTGAAACCAAGCACAGACATCATGGGGATGGGCAGCCACCCCTCAGTAGAGATGTCAGGTATTGTAAGATTAGCAGGCTGGTAAAACAGGAGAGGTGGCAAACTGTTGTGGAATGATCATTGGCCTTTAATGCTGGGCATAGTGCGAGTGTGTCTGAACACACAGTGCACTGAACACTCCTAATAATAGGCCTACGCAGCCAATGACCCGTGCATATGCCAATGGTGACACCACAACATTGGCAACTGCAACTGAAATGGACACATGATCAACAGAATCAGGCATTATCACACAATCAGAGCATTGCATGCTCTGGTGAATGCCCACATCTTTATCATGTCAAAGGGAAGACAAGAATCCATCATCCTCCAGGGGTACAGGGCCTTGATACCTGAACTGCAGCTGACAGCAGCTCCATTATGCTCTGGGGAACGTTCACTTGGGCATCCATGGGTCCAGTGGAGCTTGTGCAAGCACTGTGATAGCCAAGGAGTATAGCAAACTGGTTGCACATGTACACCCCTTCATGACAATCATGTTTCTTGATGGCAGAGGTATTTTTCAACAAGATGATGTGCCATCTTACAACACCAGATGTGTGATGGCGGGGTTTGAGGAACAAAGTGGTGAATTCCCATTGACATACTGGCTCCCTGAGTAGCTACATCTGAACTCAATTGAACACATCTGGGATGTGACCGAACTTCGCGTCAGAGCTCACTGACCTTCTCTCTGGGATTTACAGGAATCAGGTGACTTTTGTGTGAATATGTCATGCCAACTCCCATGAGAGACCTACCAGTACCTCACTACTTCCAAGCCATGATGCGTCCCTGCTGTTATCCATGCCAAATGTGAACATGCTGGGCATTGGGTCGTTCATCATAATGTTTTGGCTGATTAATGTACATGTAAATATTACAACTTCAGGGAATGGAACACTGTATGAGTCTCTTGGTTTTGCACCACAAATTATTCTTACAGCCATCTTCTATAACTTTAAAACCTTATGAAGATTTGCTTGTGTTATGGCATCCCATATTTCTGTTCCATACTTCATACTAGTCAGTATTTGCTCTGCCAATTTATCCCAATTATATTTTAAACCAGTTTTTTTGACAGAGATTGGATATATGTGTCCCAGTATTGCTATTCCCATTACTTTATATAGTTTTCTTTGCTGCCACCCCTCCTTTCCACATTCCTAGCCAGCAAGCTGGCCCTCTCCATTCGAGCTGCTAGCTACCCATTATCAGTTCAACTCCCTGCCTCCCACCTCCCTCTACCTCCACCCAGCCTGCTTGACACTACCCCACCACAGTTAGTCCACCTGCCGCAAAATCAAAATAGCACTGACACTGTCAGCCTAGGGGCATGGAGGGATAGAGAGAGAGAGAGAGAGCTTTTTATTAGTCTAGCTCATCAAAGGGTAAATCTGAAAGCTAGCAAGTTTTCTTTCTTTTGTTTGTGCCTATCAACAACAGGATACTTCCGCTTTTCAGAGGGAGGTCTCGTTTCATCCTGAAGTGTTTATGTTGGTTAAAACAGTCATATGAACTTTGAGCACGATTTCAGTAGAAATATTTTATGTCATTATAGACGTCTTCAAAAGATGAACTGTTTCTCATAAAAACAGAAAATAAGGTTAAAAAATTGAATTAAGGAAGGGGGGAGGCAGATAGATGCTGACCCACTTGGGGGATGAATCTTTTCTGTTTCTCACTACTACATCCAGTATGAGTATTTTCCTAAAGTTTCAAAAGCTTACAAATTATTTCCCCCATTTTTCTGCCTGGGGTATAAGAAAGGTGGCAAGCTACAGGCTGTCCATCACCTAACTGATATTCTTAACTGTTAAAAAAAAGAAAAACAACAAAAAAACAAAAAAATGTTGTCTCAAAGAAGTAACACAGATAAATAACTATCAACTATGTTCCCTGCATAACACATATTTAAAACTATGGTTATGGCGTGTCATTAACGACGTGGCTAACACTATATCTTATTTGTATTAATATTTTATTTTTATTGCATTTATATCTCTTTTCTTGCAAAAAGCATGTAATCTGCATTCTTCAGTCTTGCAATTTTAAGTTACTACTTTAGATTTTTGTTACAAATTTTACACAAACACAACATATACAGCTAAAGAATAGACAAGAACATTGAATTTATATGTGGTACATGTATAGCTAAAGAATATATGATAATAAAATGGCAAATAAATAATGTTATGCCTTGGGGTACTTTCTCAGGTCCCAGCTTTAACTGGGACTAATGTTTTCATTTCTAGTATGAAAAAAATGGTCTGCAACAGTGTCTCACAGATGACTCTGTCTTTGTTGTTTTTTATCTTCTTTGAAGTTGCTAATATTATCATTCAGTTCTTCCTGCTGTGCCAGCAACCCTTTTTAGTGGATTACTTCAAAAGTTATCACTATTTGGTCAATTTTTGTTATCAAGTTGATCTGACTCTTTCTCTCAGGTAGCCTACATCAATCGTGTTGTGCAGTTGGCCATCACCTTTTCGCATTCTCTCTCAGGTCAAACTTTGTGGTCGTCCACCTTGGGTGGCTGTGTCTCTCATGTTGTTGAGAGTGAACTTTAATTTCTGCAGATGTCATGACACACATTTATGCACTGACCTGCATCAATCATAAGCCTGCCTGTGGTGGCTGGTGATGGATTGCTCAGTAGGTAGTAGGCCTCCTTCAGTAGAGGACAGGCTGCTTCCAACTCAGCAAATCACATGCTCCTCATAATGAAATTATATAGCATTCCCAATGAAGTACCTCAATGAGTGTGACAATTAACACCATAAATAGGCTGAACCCATGTTCACTTCATTACTGAACAAGAAATATGTGTCTTAAATTAATTATTATTCAATAGAATTTTATAAAATCAACACAAGACTGTTCCCACACCAAAATGCTGGAAGTAATGTAGTTCACAAAGTTTACCATATCCAGCTCAACTACTGCATATTGTCTTTACACTGTCACACTATATTCCCAAGTGCTGATGTTGATTGACTAATGTTCATGATGTTATAAGGTAATTCAGCTAATTTGGACTGCTGGTTTTTTTTCCCATAGAGTGCATACAGCCTTTATAATCATGAAGTTGACTGTGAGAATTTGTATGCATGCTTGATGAATGTGTGTAAAGTACAGCAGAAGACATCACTAAGTGCTTCAAAGGATGAGTGCAGAGTTTTGGCTTATTTCAGATTACACAGGCAGGAAGATTATGTTATGGCTGTGCTTAAAAAATGACTGTATTCCAATTTTGGGATGGTAAATAACATTGTAAAATAAATAGGTTACAATGTGCACATTGAAGGTACTTTTAATTTTTCCTATTAACAGATGAATCACAATTCTTGGTACATTTATTGAGTTTCATCCTTTGTGGCCATTATTCTGATGCAGTTTCAAATTCCTATTTTAATGTCTATATAAAGAGTTTTCTTTGTATTAATACTCTATTCTCTGAAGATTTTGCTTCTGTTCTACATTAATAATCAAAGATGGTTAGTGAAGTGTCTATTATTGTTAGCTGATAATAGTACTCACTGTAATTTGTACAGCATTAATAGTATATCTGCACACTGTACAGCGATCTTTACAATTACATTTTTACAGGTTTATTATTCAGTTGTGGCAAAGGAAATGCACCGAGATTAAAGATGAGCATAATGTGAAATTGTAATTGTATTGAACATTACAGGATTGATTGAGATTTTATTACACTAGCATTCATTGTCTAATGTTACATGTTCAACTTTATTTGCAGGGACCAAGGACATAAGGTGTTTTGCATTAGTAACACCACTGACAAGGTACTACCAAAGGATGTGAATTTTGTCTTGAGGGATTATCTTGCACAGCTGTCTTCCTGTGTTGAAATATGTATCTAATACTCTTTATTCATGGGAAAGCAATTTCTAAATAGTCAGTTTTTAATCAGTGATTCTGTAACACTGAAATAAAAAATATCACAAACATACAAATCTGCAAGGAATGATGATATTACATAGAAAACCTAAATATTAGGAGCACATAATGATTAAAAATTATTTTTTATTTAATGTTTTTTGTGTAAACATGCTGAAGTCTGCAAGTTATGCAGTATGCCAAGGAACACGTACAAAACAGTTGCACCCTAGTTTCCTTTGGTCAGAACACCATTAAAATGAAACTAGTATTTTCTTGGCCAACAGCCTTGCCACAGTGGTGATGACAGTTCCCATCAGATCACCAAAGTTAAGTGCTGTTGGGCTTGGCTAGTACTTGAAGCCAACTAAGGAGCTGCTTGACTGACAAGTAGTGGCACCAGTCACGAAAGCTGACAACACCCGGGAGAGTGGTGTGTTCACCACATACCCCTCTGTATTCACAGCCAGTGACACTTAAGGGCTGAAGATGACACAGCAGCTGGTCAATACCATTGTGCATTCAAGGCCTATTCGGACACAGCCTTTTTTTTTTTTTTTTTAATATTTTCTTGAACATGCTGGAACCATGTTATAAATGGTTCTGTATCCACTGACTATAATATCAAATGTTTGTGGATAGTAAATATTGGAACTGAGGATAGATAATTGAAAATAATAAAGATACAGATGTAGATTTGATGCCCTTTAGAAGCAAATCTGACAATTTGTACTGATGCACAAATCCATGGTGACATCACATGGTTACAAGCATTGGCTGAAACTGTAATTAATTTACTCAGGAAACTTGGACACATTTTGTTGTAAGGCACAACTTCCATCCATTTGAACCTGCTTACAGTAGTCAAATCTTGGTGCATCTCTGTAATTTTTACCCCACCCACTTCCCTTCAGTACCAAACTAACTTGATGATTCCTTGATTCCTTGATATGCATCCTATGAGTCAGTCTCATCTTTTAGTCAAGTTGTGCCATTAATTTCACTTCTTACCAACTTCATTCTGTACCACTCATTTAGTTATCCAGTATACACATACAGTCTTCAGCATTTTTCTGTAACACTATGTTTCAGAAGCTATTTTCTTACACAAATGATTTTTCAGGTTGCATAAACAGCTACTTTGTCTCCCTAAATGAACACTGACATAACTATATTCAATAGGCATTTTGTTGTGATGACTGATCTGTAGAGTAGCCCGAAGACTAGGTTAGGCTGGAAGGTGACAGTTTAGTTGTGTGTGGCCAAGCTGAATGTGGAAGCAGAGTGTTAAGAGTAACATAAATTGTCCTGTACCTGTGCAGATAGTACTGTATGAGTGGATAAAGTGGAAATGGTGGGTGATCTATTGTGTGCAACCACTACCTGGTAGGAGGAACTAGTTCAACAGATGAAGCCTACTCAAAAGCAAAACTACGAAGCTACTGTTAGTGGGTCTGCAAAATATCATACTGCCAGCTCAACCCAGTACAATTAATAACATAACTGATTGGAGTGTCTAACAAGAAAGCCACTGTGATAACAATTAACGCAACTGCTGATAATGGATAAAGCACACTGTTCAGCAGATTACTGCAGACTGAAGTGGTCACTCCTTCAGAACAAAAAGGTAGACACACCTGGGGCTGAGAACAAGACTGATTCTTTGTGGGTGCCCAGTTATTTTGTGCTATATGTAACATATTGATTTTTAGTGTAGCACTATGACTATGTTCATGCCATATTTTATGAACTTTTTGTTATAAAAACAAACTGCAAGGTAAATTCAGGAAGCGCATACAGAATAATAAACAAGTGCCTCATGAACCGTAACAGTTATTGTAAGTAAACTACAAAAAAATGCAGTGGGGGAATGGCATACTGTCTTTTAACCACATTCAATGAACAGTTCTAGTTTATTTCATGATAAATAGTTGAGAACATCTAGCTGGGATTACTACATGAATTCAGTATATCACTATTTGTTTACATTCTACACAATGACTGAAATTTAAGTATTACATTATTTTGTCATCTTTTCATATTTACTGCTACTGCTACAAATGCATAGAATAATCCAATGAAATGGAAACAATTACGTTTCTTTCATAGGACAGTATTACAAATATTCAATTATATTAGTAAGAAATAGTAAGAAACAAATACACAGAATTTGGATGAAAATAAAGAAGTCGTTGTATGAGAGTCTGCAGAACAAGAAAGGAACAGTGATTTATTTATGGATGGTTCTAGGCAATTCAGTTTGCTGAGAGCTTCTGGAGTCAATGCAATCAAGAAGCTAGCAGTTGTTGTATGTACACAATTCATTATAACAGAAGACTAAACAAAGTGAGGACAGTGATGTGCCACTGCCTAAGGCTCCACCTTTACCGCTTTGTGATGATGACTAATGATTGTTCTAATATATGAATGTCAGGTCTTTACAAAATAAAACTGGTAATCTTAGTATTCTGTTGGGTGTGAACAAGAAGATTACATTATGTGTTAATAAACACTGCCTCAGTGAAGATAAGCTACAACTGTATGTATCAGGCCTCGTGGGGTGAGGCCTTTGATATAAGTCAGTCCTGGTACACTGTGGCAGATCAAGCTGGTATCCTCCATCTAAAATTCTACTATAGTAAATAACAATGAAAATATTTTGACCTTATAGATAGATTTGGTAAGGATGATACCACTCATTCTAAAGACTAACATTCCAATTTTTCATTAACATAGTTAATATTTTGTGAAAATAATTAACTTACAAGATAATTGTAATTAAAGTTCAGAAGTAGCCACATTTTGCATTTCAGATTTTGACTCAGCGCATTTAGATTTCATGTTTGGCTGCTATACTTCGGCTGCTCCATTTTTATGCACAAGGTGGCTTACGTCTATAACCAATTGAACCATTAGTTATTAGTTTTGGGTAATCTACCATGATGTTCAGTATTGCACTAGTATCCATAAATAGGTTAGTGCCAATTCAGATGCATAAAATGGTTCGGTATACTTTCTCAAAGTCCTAGACTACTATACTTTTTACAAACCAAATTATTGTTAATAATGGTAGTCTACCCTGAGTAGCAATTTTTTTCCCTACAATGTTAAAAAATTGGTCATCATCCAACAATAGGACCTTGAAGACAATAAGTGAAAAAGTGAAAACAAAATTGTGGTGGTGTGTACAATTTTGAACAAACACCATCGTTACTCATTAAGATTTTCATCTTTATGACAGCAGACTCTAAAGGAACACCCTACTCTAGCTTGGTGACAAAATGATTAGAGACAAGGGTAGAAGTAATATAGAAGTTAAATCTGTAGAACCCAGTCAGGACATGTTTGAGAGGAGTGAAAGCATAGTCAGCAAAGGAAAAGTAGAAACTGATATTTTACAGTTAATTTTGGCAAAACTAGAGGAAATGAAGACAGATAACAATAGCAAATTTAGTGCAGTTAATGATGAGTTAACTGAAATAAGAACAGATAACAATAGCAAATTTACTTCACTACAAGGACATTTAAATGACCTAAAAACTGGAAACAATAGTAAAATGGATAGGGTACAATGCCAAATAGACCAACTTTGCAATCAAGTTTCAGAGCTACAAAATGGGTTTGTCAGGGGGATTAAGAAGTGTGAATGAAAAAGTTGATATTTTAGAAAATAAATTTATTGGTTTGGAAAATGAGTTCAGTTGAAGAATGTTAATGACAGAGCTGAACAGAAAAGACCATAGCAAAAACAATGGGACACACTAGTTCAGACAAAAAGTTTTCAAAGTTGAAAGCATTATGTCAACTAGTGTAAATGTTTTAGATCAAAAAATTTCAACAGTTTAAGTTAACTGCATTCACAAAAATCTTTATTCAAACAATGGTATTGTGTGGTCCAACACTCCAATCAAAAGCTTTTTATCAGACAAGTTACATCCAGTTGATTTTCTGTATCACTGTAGAGATAGTTTTGTGTCAGGCATGAGTGACAATTAAAAAAAATTAAATTTGTTAAAAGATGTCTTCAAGGTGAAGCTCTATAACGAGTAAATTAAATTTTAAGCCAGTGGGAAACACATCAAAGTTTTGAAAAAAGTTTTTTAAGTACATTTTGGTCAAAAGCTGAACAGGGGAGAATTAAAAATGAATTTTTGAGTAGTCTTAATTATAGGAATAGGGAGAGTACTGGTACTCTGAAAGAGTTTTATAAGAACCAACTGAATAAATTAACACACCTTGACAAACCATTTGATGAAATGACATTGACTGATGCACTCAAAAGGAGATTACCTTAGAGGTTGCAGTGACATTTAGTACACGGATTTGACAATGGTCTTGAACAATTTTTACAATATGTTGAGAGGCTGAATATAGCAGTATAAAGAAGATGTACCACAACAATCAGAATAATAGAAATCACAATGGGAATAATTACAGAAACAGAGATAATGATAATTTCTACCTGGATCAAAATGTTAATAGAGACAGAAATTTTGAACATCAGCAGGATAGGCATAATGGGGATAACTATGGGCAGTTTAATAGGAGAAACAATCATAGAATTAACTACTTGGGAAACAGCAGTCCACCTCAATAAAGTACCACAGTTTTAGGGCAAGGAAATAACAAGCACAGGGTCCCCAATTTACACCTGCAATTAGAGAGTAATAACAGTGTTCATGATATGGCACAGGTATCTGAAGTTGGACAGAAGGAATATCAGATTTCTCATTTATGTTTTGATCAAAAGTTTTGGGATACTATGTTTAATTATGGTGATGTAGGTACTAATCACAAACCAGAATGTGAGAGTAGTGAGAATTTTGACATATGTACTAATGATTTCTGCTTGGTCAGAAAGCAATGTTATTGATGTACGTAAATCAGGTGATGACTGTATTGGATATGAACTAGGTGATATTTTTGATATATATGTGTTAAAGAGAGCTGTGAAATAACTGAGGTTGGTACGTCTGAGACTGATAGTTTATTACAAATGAATGTAGGTGAAGTGAATGACTTTGATGGAGATTAGAGTTGTGTTTTTAATGATGTTGTTGATCTAGCAATTTTGGAAGAATATGGTGATGATGATAATGATGGTGATGTTGACAGGTATCAGGTATTTGTGGAATTTAAGAATAATGTAGTTTCAGAGTTATTAGCAAATAATGTCGACAATACAGGAAGATAAGTGGTGTATGTGATTATGTAAGTGACAGTCATGGAATACCTGTCCAGTCAAAGCAGTTTTTCATTAAAGTCATGCAGAGTAATGATTCAAACAGTAAAGGTGACTTATCTGTAAGTGTAGAGAATAAAGGTGAAAACTTCTTGAAGTTTGTTTGGTTGGTTGGTTGGTTTGTGGGATTTAAAGGGACTAGACTGTGATGGTCATCGGTCCCAAGTTTGTTTGGAACCAAACTGATAATAACGTAGATAAATGTGCCTTCTGGAATAAGTTAACTGTGTTTAGTCAACATTTGTATCCAAATTGGTGAAAAGAAGTAAAAGATCTAAGCAGAAAGTGTAACATTGGCAGTAATATATTTTGTGTTCTTTCCGTAATAATTGATCGAATAAATTCATTGTGTTCAATCTTTACCTGACAACATGAGTAACTATTGTAATTCTGTGATTCCAGAAAAGTTGATAAAACCCTGTAAAGACAGTGTGGATGTAACAATCGATAAAACTGAAAGTGATCTTTTACATAAAGTGTCTAATAACAGAAATGATGATTCATGTTTTGGGTGTCCTTACATTAAGATTAAGACTGACAAGTGGGAAGGTAACTGTTCAATTGATACAGGTAGCCCAATTTTTGGTATATCTGAACAATTTAGAGACAAGATTGAGTATAGTAAGAATTTTGTGGAAATGCTGATTGTAGGCATAAAGATAAGAGGAGCTACAGATAATCAAACCAAGTTGCTAAGATATCAGGTACTTTTAATGTTTAGTATAGAAAACAAAACATTTGAATATGGATGCTTAGTGACCTCTAGTCTGTAAGAAAATATAATTCCTGGTAAGGATAGGATACTGAAAATTGAGGCTTGTTTGGATGTAATGCTAAAGAATTGTTTGTTTTGGAACCTAAAAGTAATACTTATGTGAAAACTAATTTCTGTATTTTAAACTGTGAGAAAAGTTGTAACTATTTACAAAACAATGTGTACCAAGGTGAGTACCAGGTGTTTGATGACGATATAGATTTTGGTGGGACTGAGGATCAAGATTTTGAAAGTGTAGTAGATTCTAAAGCAAGGGAAGCTACAACTCTTAAGACCAACAAAGGAAACAACTTAGAAATTTGTTATTGGAGTTTATAAATGTGTTTAGTGAAAACCCAGGGTAAGTGGAAGGCTGTCAGTGCATGCTTTTGCTTAGAGATCATCAACCTTTCTTTCTCAAGGCACATAATACACCATTTTCAAAAAGAAAAGATGTAGAGAAAGATTTTCAGAAAATGGAAACGTGGGGTGTAATTGAGTGAAGTAGGAACGCTTCCAAAAATCCTTTAACTGTGGTAAGTAAGAGAAATGGTGGAGTGAGAATTGGTTTGGACTCTATACATCTTATTAAATTTCTTGTCATAGAGAATGACCACCCGGAGAACATGGGTAAGCTGTAGCACAAATTTTCTTATGTAAAATATGTGAGTAGTTCAGACTTGACATCTGGATTTCATCAGATCGCACTTGAAATTAATTGTAGAAAGTATACTGGATTTTTGTGTTAAGGTGTTTTCAGTACTGTATGGTGCCATTTGGGCTAACTGTATCTGTAGTTGAATTCATAAGAGCTCTGGATTCTGTCTTGTGAAGTTAAGTGAATCCAAAATTAATTGTGTACATTGATGACATTTTGGTCACTGAAAACGTTTGGGAACAACATTTGGATCTGTTAAGAAAGGATGTATGTCTGCACCATGCTGGACTAGTCAACTTTCATGAAATTATATGTGTTGGGCAATGTATTCATGCATCTGCCAACTACATCAGTGTTGTGACTGAGATTGGTAAATTGTTAGCCAAAACTGCCAAAGACAGTGTTATTCCACAAAAATATGTTTCTTTCAAGCAGGGGGATTTATATCACAATACATTATTTAACTTGAAATCAGTATGGTTTTTTTACCAATTTTAAACGATTCTATTAGGCATTTACATATGTAGGTTAGTTTGTATGAATAGCTAGCAAATAGTGGGGAAGACATTTACTAGTATAGACCATATAACATGATGCAACCACGTAAGCTTTCATACAATGATTTTGGTTCTCAAGCTACTCGATTATGTCATCATTCAAAGCTAATTATGATTCTGTTTACCTGTCTTTATCCTGAGTACTGCAAGATTGTATCTGACTGGAACTTGAGTTGTGGGCAAACTGTCTTGGGTAGCCCTGGTCATCACAACAGTGTGTGTGTACACAAGGAGTGCATACAACTAATGGTTGGGGCTAGATGCTTCTTATAATTACTCTTTACATGTGACTCAATTTATTGATACGATTGTGAACTTTATTCATTTCATTGTGTCACAACATTTTTTGCTGTTTGTACATGTGTGGTTTGGACTCATGTGTCAGTCCCTACATCATAAGTTTAGATCCAAATATTTTTTCATTATTTTGTCCTTTCATGAGCCAACATATCCTTAAGTATTATGTGGCTGATTGATTTTGAGCTATATTCCTATTCATAATTGAGTATATTATTCTGGTCAGTACCTGTCATTGTGTTTTTCGAGTCAGTTCACATATCTTACACTTAGGCTTTGAATTTTTTCTCTTCTTCTTTGAAGATTTTGGAGGTGTGATTTCTATGGATGTAAACTTGCAATTTGTAGTTCTAGTAATTTACCTTCTCTCTGTATTTATTTCTATAGTCTAGTGTTGTAATGTTGTAGTTTTAACTTTGTATTATTTGTCTTGGGACAGTATGTTCCACAGATCTGAGAATCTGAATGCCATGTCCAGATATATGTACAACAGATGTTTCTCTTATGTTTTCTGTAATGTGTTATATATCAGTTACTTCTATACATCTGTATTCTGTCTTTTGGCATCATCCTGTATATTGTTTGGCAAACATTATAATCTGTCGATAATATTGTAAACACATTTTTTCCCAATTTTTGTGAGCAGGAGGCTGTAAAGGGACACGTTCCTCTAGCACTACTTTTCTGAACTGAAGTAGTCAATATCAAAAATAATTACAACTTTTTAAACAGGTTAATATTATCTCAGCTGTTTTTTAAAGGAATTTCCCATGATTTTGTACAGGATGTATTATATTTATGGCTATAATGTATAAAAAGAAATTAATTTATTTTTGTTGTTACAATTGGTATGTGCTAGCTTTGAACATACAGTTATAATTACTTTTAGAAACATTTGAAATTTACGAAATATTTGGCACACTTAAAATTCCTTTTATTAATTGGGCAGTGTGATGATGATTATGTTTATTTCTAAGTGACATGCCTCTGATGTGATCAGATGTGTTTTAATTTTGGCAATAACCATGTAATTTTCAGTTTTGAAGTGGAAATTGTAAAGACAGTGTGATATAGAAAAATTTACAAGAATAAGAATTACAGAAGCAGAAATTTCTGCTCAGGCAATACTTCAGATTTATGTACATCAATTGGAACTGTGAGAACCTACAATGTCAAAAATTTCAGCTTCAGGAATCAGCCCCTAGACATGAAGAACTGAAGCCAACGACAAGCAAAGGATATAAGTAATATGTTTATTTTAAATTTCACTCCTCTTGATGCTTATTAAAAGAGTTGGTTATGAAGTCAGTGACAATCAACAAATGACGTGATGGAGGGCAGATTGCAAGACTGATGCGCTACTGAAGTGGCATCATAGAAGAGACTACATAAATCAGGTTGGTTGGCTTACAGTACTTATGCAATACAGTGTCATTGGTGTGGGTAACAAAAAAATAGAAAATGTAATTAATGCAGCTGCACTGTTACAGCCCACATTAAAAACCATAACTATAATTTTGCACTGTATGCCAGACACTAATACTGAAGCATTTGCACAGTCCTGGGAGAAAACTGACTTATTTGTTGCACAATGATGTAAGTACAGAATATACACTCTTGGTGACATAAATACTGACTTAAGACTAAGGCAACCACACAATTTAGTTTTCTTAAAGTGCTATGACAGGATGACTTGTATTACATTGATGATAGTTCATAACAGTTTTTCTGTTGTCATCAGTGTTCATTAATGATACTTCATAAAATGGCAGGGTTTCTTATACCTCTCATCACATCCTGAAATGAAAAATATTCCTCCCCCCCCTCCTCCCACAGAGTTATCCTGCTGCCTACTGAACTTAAATGATATCTTTGTCTCCCCCTTTTCCACCTCTGCTCCAAACCAAGTGCCCCAGGGGACTTATCCTGCAATAGATGCAAGACCTGACCCACACCACAACATGTTCCAATCCTGTCCCAGGCATCTCTCATCCCATCAAAGGCAGTGAGAAATGTGAAAGCAGTCATGCGATCTACCAAGTTATCTGCAATAAATTTCTGGTATTCTACATGGTCATGACCACTAACAAGCTGTGTGTCCACATGAATGGACTCCACCAAACTGGCCAAGAGACAGCTGGATCACCCAGTTGCTGAGCATACCACCCAGTATGATATGTTTGAATTCAATGACTGCTTCACTGACTAGATTCTTTCCACCCACACCATCCCCATGATCTCAACCTTCCCTATCCCCTTCCCTGCTCCCACTCCAGCCCCTACACAGCCTTCTACTCCCCTGGTGCACTGGCAAAATCCTTTTCCTTTTTCCCATTTTCTAGATTTGCAATGACCCTAGATTATTGTTGTTCACATTTCACAAGTAGGATTTCAAAAGGTCTACATGAACAATTTTTGTCAGTTCTACATGAGTACATAGAATGCACATAATTTGTTTTTCATTGTAAGTGTCAATTACTCATAGTAATATCTGAAACTGACATCGTGATTTAATGTACAGTTTACTGCAACAGGTGTGCAAATGTTGCCATTTGTAAGATTGTAGGACTCAGTTGTTGGATTCTGTTGTCTCTGGTTTGTAAAACCACAGTTCTTTTATTTTGGACTATGTCATACAGTACTGAGAAGTTAAAAATCCATGCTGCTTATTCAATACTTCACTTAAAAAAAATTCTGTTACTGCTCTTAAAATATTTTGGTAGGGTATTGTACTCATGCATCTACTCATAAATTTTTGTTTGTCTGAAGTAATGGTATTGTGATCATTTATCTTATTACACATATCTGACTAATCTTGATGGTACACAGGAAATCAAAAATATCTGTGAAAGTAAATATCATTTTTTATGTTTTATCATTCCAGACGAAGGTCATCCTACACAAGATCATACCTACTTAACCCAGAGTTCCTGTTTTTAGCTTCTTGTCTGAGGTACATGTCATGAAATATTTATGCTGGATAATAGCTTTGTGGATGCAGATCTGGTGCAAGTGTTACTGCTCTCTTTTACAACAACAGGGTTCTGTTACTGTGAGTACTCGCCCAAGTAAATACTGTTATCAGAATGTGCCAACATTTTGTCAAAAGGAGGGGATTATGTGTTATCCAAGAGCTATTATGCTCATCCCTGAACTAATTAAAAATTCGGTGATTAACACAAAATGAATTCAATATTAATCCTTTGTCAAAGATTACTTTAGTCCAGGGAGTTATATAAAGACAGCAAATGGTTTTCAGTACCTTTTTATTTATTCTATTTGGTCTTCAGCAGTATAATACTATTTAGCCAAGATTGCCTGTACTTGGGATGTGTTTATTCTTTATGGATTCATCATCTCATCAAACTCATTGCATTAGTATATAGACTATTCCACAATTTCATTGTTAGATGTGCATTTTAGTTGTGTGTATGGGTATTTAGCCCCCACTCATAATTTTAGTTTTCCTGAATTTGCTGATGAGCTTTTAATTGACTTAACAGAAACTCTTACAGGCATATATTGTATATGAAGATTAGAAATCTTTACAAAATTGACTCATTCCTCATATGATTTGTTCTCTTCACAACATAGAAACAAACACTTAAAGTGTCAATGAGCACACTGTACAGTATAGCATTTAGTACTGCAGTTTTGGGCAACATGTTTTTCAGTTGGAAAAGAAGTTGCTTACAAAATGCCTTTTTTATGTGCACTCCTCTCTACATAGTTGTATGAGTAGCCATGTTTTATGTTTAGTGCTTCATTAGGAAGCTTTTCTTCATCATTATGTACTCTACAATTGCCTAGTGAAAATCTAAACACACTATATAACATTACTGACTTGGTTATATTGCTGGTATTCTTTGGTAATGCTAAAATTTTGAAGTCTCATTCTCTGAAACTAGTTGGAGATGTAATCTAATATTTCAATGATGAACATGAAAACACTGATTTAAACATGAGATTACTTCACATTTCTTAGTGACAAAACACATAATTATGAAGATTAACTTCTGCTATCACCTATTTTTATTGTTTAAATAAACCAAGTAAGCTACTGCACTGGTTGAACTGTAAACACATTCAAGTCAACAAAAATGTAAATCTTCAGAAAATAGCATTTGAAAGAACTCAGTCACTGTAGCTTCACTAACACTTTAACACAGAAAAGTTGTGTGGATGACTACAGCCAGATTTTCCAAAAAAGTTCATGATATAATCACACTGAGTGACTGTAACAGTAAGATCTCCTCGTATTAGTGACTTTGACATTGAAATGTAGAATGATGAGTTCACTCAATGAATTTTTACATTGAGACATTAAGATGAAAACAGCTGATCATGACTCTGCCATGCAGAAGTTACTGTAATGATTACTAGACGCTATATTCCTATTGTTATATAAAGAGAACAACGTCAAAATTAGTAGCAATGACATTATGAGGAAGCAGGTAATAATTTGTTTTATCTATGTGATAGATGATTGGGAAATAAATAAAGTTGGGTGGATTGTTTTATTCATTCAACACGCATTGTTGTGGGTATTTACTGAGCCTCCTGTAAATTTCCCAGTTCAGTAGTTTTCTTCATTTCTTAATTGTCAGATTACTCTGATAACCAAAGCAATTTTCCAGTTCAGAAAAATTAGAGCAAGAAAATTATAACTAGATTATTGTGTTATAAACATACAGAAAGGTCCAAATAATAATATTATTTTCTGGTTGGTGGAGACCTTAATTACGGATAACTTTTTAGTTAATTACTTTCCACAAATAGTAAAATGTTTACTGACAGAGTGAAATGAGGGCCTTCAAATAATTTATGTCATTCTGGAAATAAACATTTGTTACCTCATGAAGTGTTTCTGAGCATATGGCTTCCAAATAAAGTAAATCACCTATTTCTCTTAAAACAACATATACAGTGAATAATTATGTATACCATTGACATCAGCAGAACTCAAATAAACTGATGAATAATTAATTTTACTGAAACATCACCTAAATAAGAATTTTGGTGCTTTATGTAAATGTGGTACCTCTACTACCAGCACAACATAAAAAAGGAGGTGTAGAGTTATAGCAAACAGAATTATTTCAATTTGCTAAATTTCAAGTTCCTCATCTGTACAGTAGAAGCATGTCTTATGCTGCTCCCATTTCAAAAAAGTGAATCTAAGGTTCTCAAATCCAAAATGGCACATGTAAATCAGCTTTTATGAAGTTACTGTTGATTGCTTTAGCACTGCAGATAAACTAGCTGGATTATGAAAACATATCAAAATTAGGGACATCTTTAACCCAGCAAGTTTCTGCGAGGAACACAGTATTATAAAAAATAAAATGCTCTAAAAAGGTAATAGAGCACTTGTACACATAGTACAGAGATCTACAAAAGCAAACTTGGTAACAGTGGCATACAAGGGCAGTCAAATTAATATGAAAGATATGAAAAAACTAAGTAAACTATTCAATAATACAAAAGTAATTGTCATAGTTGTTAACAAATTTATTCCACTGTAAGGCAAGGTGGTGAATGTCTTTGTGGAAAAATGTTTGCAGTTGCCTCCAGAAACATAATTGGACCCAGTCATGCACCTCAGCATCTGAAGCAAAAGGTCAGCCATGAATGTTTTTCTTCAGGGCTCTGAAAATATGAAAGTCACATGAGGAGAGATTGTGACTTTATGGAGAACATGTAAGGGTTTCCCAGTGAAATTTCTACAGCGTACTATATAGGAACTTGGCAGGCATTTTGTTGGCAAGTTGCTTCAACTATGCCGCACAGTTTTCCTGGGAAGCCTCCACACAACCTCCATACAGTCCCAATCTCTCCTCATGTTATTTCCATATTTTTGAAGCCCTGAAGAAAAACATTCTTGGCCATCCATTTGCTCCAATACAAGATGGGCACACATGGGTACAATCATGATTCTGTGGGCAACCACAAACCTTTCTCTGTGAAGGGACTGACCATCTTATCTCACAGTGGCATAATTTTATTCACAACTATGGTGATTACTTTTGAAATAATACACAGTTTACTTACTTCTCCAAACATTTCTCTGTGAAGGGATTGACCATCTTATCTCACAGTGGGATAATTTTATTCACAACTATGGTGACTACTTTTTAAATAATACAAAGTTACTTACTTCCATAAGTCTTGTTTTCATTGGACTGCCCCTTATACATAGAGCTTTCAGCTTGTGTACTCTTACTGAAATTTTTCATCAATGTAACCAAATATATTAGAACAAAAGATGAAAGTGACATGGCTCACATCCCATGCAGAGCCAATCACAAAATATATTGATTTCATTGATTACTTTGAAATTATTTTTAAATTCTGTTATATTGGCTCCATGATAAATCTATAGTAGCCAATCTGAGTCATGATAAAAATTGCTGTTTTGAAGAGTGTGCTGCAGCACGTTGTGTGAAGCAGTCACCCTCCGTTTCTGGTGGGGGCGCCGCTGTGGCAATCGCAGCTTTGGTGTCTCCCTCTGGTGGAAAAGGGGAAAGGTTGCCTGTTCAAGTGCATTTAAGGGGCGTTATGAGCTCAGCAGGAGGTCAATCAGGTGAGTCTGGTCAGCTGGTCAGTCCAAGTGGGGCTGGGTCAGTCTCACAACACCAGTTGCTGGTCTGTCTCTCATTCACATTTGTGCAGCAGTGAGTATCTGTCTGTCATCGGAGTGCTAGTATGGCTGTCATTTGGATCAAACTTTAAAGCCAGGAAATGATAGTCTTGTCACTCAGCCAGTAACAGAACTCAGTTAGTGGTCGCCCGGTCGGGGCTGTGTTCCTGCATCTGAGCCTGCGCATTAGGCCGCCAGTCTGCTCGAGTTGCTTAGGCAATGGTCATTGGCGGTTGGATCGGTCGGTTGGTCAGTCACGCACAGAGACACAAGATGACTGGTCTGGCTTGAGCATCTGCGCATGTGAGGTCACCACATGAATCCAGTGGGCCACGCCATATAGAAAGGGGTAGCAGCTTCGCGGTTGACACGAGAGCAACAGGAGTCAACACACAACATCAGTCTGGCCAGTGCGAGCTGCGACGCTGTGGGACGGGAGATCGGTGCGCCTTCCTGCATCCGTTGAAGCGACTAGCAGTGGACAGTTTGGGAGAGCGTTGGGGGTGCTGCACCAGGTCTTTGCCAGAAATCGCAGTTTATTAGAAGTTAAGTGATTGGAGACATGTTGTTTCATTTGCTTCTTAAATTCTACTTGTTTTGGTAAACATTTTTGGAATACAGTGATCAATAGATTATTATATTTTGACTAAAGTCTAGTCTTGATCACACCATTTATGTTTCAATGATATAGGTAACCGGTTTCGGTTATTTTTACATAACCATCATCAGACCCATGGTTCCCTTCGGATGGCAGGCGGAGCTCTCCTTAGCTGCTACGAAGTTAACTGAGGAGAGCTCTGCCTACCATCCTAAGGGAGCCATGGGTCTGATGATGGTTATGTAAAAATAACCGAAACTGGTTACCTATATCATTGAAACATGAATGGTGTGATCAGGACTGAACTTTAGTCAAAAAATCTACTTGTTTTCTTGGTGAGGTCACCAGCCGCTTTGTTTTGGGGTCATCCCACTAATCTTCTCCATTTGCCCTCCAGCAGGAAGATGGTTATTTATGAATTGGGCTGTCCATTTTCCCTTGTGGAGTTGGGGTGGGTTAGAGCAATCTGTAGTTTGGGTTGTTCAGTAATCCCCCTGTCAATCTGCCATACATAAATAGCTGCCTCTGTCATGTTTGTCAGATCAATGCTAACGAATTTATTGCTCAAGGTGTAAAGGGCAAATTCCTGAAATATGTTGTTATCTTGCCTATCATCTTGCAAATTGGTATATGTGTAATGTAGAGCTTGTTGGTACATTTAATGTAAAACTGCATCTCACGGGTTTTATTTAAATGGTCATTTTCATATATAAAGATGCCACCCTTCCACTGTAAGAGTTCTTTTAAAGACAAGTTGCGCTTTTGGTCGCAAATAATTTTTAATTTGTGTGTTTTGTACCATATCCATCCGTCTTACAGGGTGTGTAGTTTATGTGTTTCTGTGAGTTGTTAAAATTTTTAGTTTAAAGTAATCTGGTGTGTTGCAGATTTGCACCAGTGTAGTCTATAAGAGGTTGTTGTGAGCAGTCGTGACTACAGCCATGTTAAAAGGGAGCGGCAAGGTTTTCAACCCAAAAGCTCATACTATAAAAAAAAATTAAAAAAAGATGTTATTTCTGCCTCTGAATAAATTGTAACTTGATATTTTCAGGGCGCTTTCTGATTACAATTTTAAATCTGTTTAAAAAAAAGAAGGTTTTTAGAAATAAAATTTCCATTTGTTGAAAAAAAAAATTTAATTCGTTCATCAGTTACTCATTGGCAACTACTTCCGCACTCACATAGTGTGATTAAATGTGTTAATGTTCTTGATGAATTCCTAATAAAAAAGTAAATTCTTAAGAAAATGTTTTGAAAGTAAATACATGGTTCATTACTTGTAGCAGAGCGTGGTTACTTTCTTGCTACTACTCTTTGAGTAACTGATGAAATTATACTTGTACTTATTTTATAATTTAGTAATATTTCGCTTTGGCTGAGTGACTGTTTAGCTGCATGTTTCAGGTTGAGTAACTGATGAAATTATACTTGTATTTATTTTATAATTTAGTAGTATTTCGCTTTGGCTGAGTGACTGTTTAGCTGCATGTTTCAGGTTGTCATGGCGGCCAGAGAATGTCCAGGATTCGGTCTATTATGCAAAAATCAAACACCATATGAGTTGCACATCTGTAATATAAACAAACAAGGCACTGTTCTTGAGTTGCTAGGGGATTTAAAAGATACCTTGCTCAATCCAGTCCAAATTTCACCAGAGGTTATTGGTTCCTTTCTGACAGCCATGGCAGCAGAGGCAGTAGAGGTTGGTGAGTTCCAACAACATTTAGACTGGTTTCGTGTTGATCAACCAAGTCGTAAGCAATTAGCTAGAATACGCACGCATTTGGTTCACATGTTTAACCGGGTCTCTGATTTAGAACAACTTACTGTAAATGAGGCTGATCATAAGGAAGTGGTTGAGTTGCAGCGAAAGATGGCTGTGTTGCAGATTAGTTTAACTGGGTTAGAGTCTATCTCCAAAGAATCTAGTGGCCAGGTCCAAGTCATTCTGTCAGGGCCAGGAAGCGAACTAAATAACCCAAACAGCGGAATGGAACCTAGCTCGGAGTTTTTCGCAAAGCTACCTAACCCTACCGCACTTCTGTTAAAGGATGTAGGAGAATTAAGTGTAGAATCATTGGTGAAATTCTGTGGTTACTGGTTTATTTTGAGCAGCATTCCTTTGCTTTTCGAATATCGTGCTCCACCCTGTTAGCTCTACTGTACCTATTAGCAAAGGGGAAGTGTAATGAATTAATTTCTAGAGCTCTTTCAGAAGGGTTCTCGTTACAACAACTTAGGTGACTTATAATTGCTGAGACACTCACAGAGGGCTCTAGGAAACATCCAGAAAGTCAGTATATTTGGAAGGTGCAGACCGCTAGTGAAGATTTGTCAATGTATGTGGAAAGGGTAAGGGTAGCTTCGCAGCCCTTTCTAAGTGATTTATCAGAAGAACAATTAATTGCAGTAGTTTTGGAAGGGATGGCAGCTGCTGACAAAATAAATTTTATTTTCAAGTCACCCCCAAAGACCTGGGAAGAACTCTCTGTTGTTGTTACTTCTGCATCTGCACTAGGGTTAAGCGAGGACTCTACGAATGTTAGTGCGTCGGGACAAGTGAAGGAAAATTTTGGAGTGGAGAGAGATCATCCAAGAAGTATTTATCAAGGCTCACACAGGAAATGTGAGCTGCAGCTGCATAAAAAGAGAGTTAAATTTACTTGGGGTTCCACCTAGCAGGCGGTCTTAGAACAGATCAAAACTGCCATAGCTAATCCACTGGTGCTTGGGGTGCCTAATTTTGATAAGCCTTTTATATTTCAGACGGATGTGTCGCGTGCGGATGTGTAAGCCATCTTATTACAAGAATGGAAAGGTCAGCAGCAGCCTTTGGCCTATACCTCATGCCATTTGAATGATACTGAGGCAAAGTACTCAGTCTACAAATGTGAGGCCTTGGTGGTCCTATTTGCATTAGAAAAATTCTGGTTTTACATTGAACACAAACCTTTTTTGCTGGAGACTGATAATCAAGGCTTGAGTTGGGTCTTGGCTAGGCCACGTAAGCCCAATAGGATCACACGTTGGGCCGTGAGAATCTCAGCCTTTAAATTTGAGGTTAGGCATATCAAAGGTTCCAAGAATATAGTTGCTGATGGCCTTAGCCGGATATTTGACCCACCATCCGATTGTTCGGAGGAGTACCACCAGGGTCCACTTCAGGGTCAGCTTTTGGTTTTAGGGGAAGTACCCCAACTGTTTAGTAATCTCAAAGATAACCAGGAACAGGATGTTGAATTGGGTTCCATCAAACAGCAGATTAGGTTGGGTGAGGTAGTCAAAGGTTACAGCTTGAGAAAAGATATTCTGTGTAGGGCAGTGGGTCGAGAGCGTCACATCCGAATTTCTCTGCCACAAATATTACTCCAGCCAATATTCCAGTATTATCATTGCTCTTTGGTGGGAGGTTACTTAGGCACATATAAAATGATTCAGAAAATTAAGCAGTATGAGACCAGGCCTCATCTTGAGTGTGACATTAAGAAATTAGTATCCGGTTATCATTTGTGCCAGGCCGCAAAACCTAGCAATGCACTACAGCAAGGTCTATTGTCTTCGGAACATGAAAATTACCCAATGGATCATCTTTATGCCTATTATGTGGGTCCGCTGCCACGTTCCAGTAGAGGGAATATGTATATTTTGGTGGTGTTTGATGCCTTTTCTCACTTTACTTGTCTTATTCCCAGTAGAAGTAGTACTACCAACATAACTATTTCTCACCTTACAAACATCTTTAGGATCTTTGGGCACCCTAAGAGCTTGGTTAGTGATAATGCCCCTGCTTTTGTGTCAAATAAGTTTAAGGCCTTTTGTTTTGGGAATGGTGTCAAGCACATAAACACAACACAGTATTACCCTCAGGGATCCTTTGCTGAACGTGTGAATTGCAACCTAAAATCAGCTTTATTAATTTACCATCAAGTTAAACTGAGTAAGTGGGATACTAACTTGCCCTGGACTAATTTTGTGTTTAACACTGTGGTTCATGAGGCATTGAAGACTACTCTCGCCTCCTTCTTATTGCCCTATCCTATCAATTCGCCTTTGTCTAACTTATTGCGCATCCAAGACTTACTCCTTGAGCGGGTATCCCCAGGGTTAATTAGAGAGAACTGGAATCAGGCTCGTCGCAATATAGTGGCTGCCCATGGTCAACAAGCCATGCAGTACAACTGCAATAGGCATCCTTATCAGGGAAAACCGGGGGATCAAGTCTATATTAAGAATGTTCAGGGTCGAGGAAGGATGGGAGGCCATGTAGGGAAGTTCACACCCCACTTTATAGGTCCACACATGGTGCTCTGTGTGTTGGGGCTGGTTAACCTGTTAGTCAGACATGATCAGACCGGTAGGGAATATCGAGTCTATTTGAGCCAGGTGAAGTCTCCGAGTTCGGGTGCCTGTTCTAGTTTGAGGGGAGTAGGTTGAGCCATGGTAAAAATTGCTGTTTTGAAGAGTGTGCTGCAGCACGTTGTGTGAAGCAGTCGCCCTCCGTTTCTGGTGGTGGCGCCGCTGTGGCAATCACAGCTTTGGTGTCTCCCTCTGGTGGAAAAGGGGAAAGATTGCCTGTTCACATGCATTTAAGGGGCATTATGAGCTTGGCAGGAGGTCAATCAGGTGAGTCTGGTCAGTTGGTTAGTCCAAGTGAGGCTGGGTCAGTATCATGACACCATTTGCTGGTCTGTCTCTCGTTCGTATTTGTGCAGCAGTGAGTGTCTGTCTGTCATCGGAGTGCTAGTATGGCTGTCATTTGGATCAAACTTTGAAGCCAGGAAATGAGAGTCTTGTCACTCAGCCAGTAAGAGAACACAGCTAGTGGTCACCCGGTCGGGGCTGTGTTCCTGCATCTGAGCTTGCGCATTAGGTCGCCAGTCTGCTCGAGTTGCTTAGGCAATGGTCATTGTCGGTTGGATCAGTCGGTTGGTTGGTCACGCACTGAGACACAAGATGACTGGTCTGGCTTGAGCATCTGCGCATGTGAGGTCACCACATGAATCCAGTGGGCCACGCCATATAGAAAGGGGTAGCGGCTTCGCGGTTGGCACGAGAGCAACAGGAGTCAACACACAACATCAGTCTGCCCAGTGCGAGCTGCGACGCTGTGGGACGGGAGATCGGCGCGCCTTCCTGCATCCATTGAAGCGACTGGCAGTGGACAGTTTGGGAGAGTGTTGGGGGTGCTGCACCAGGTCTTTGCCAGAAATTGCAGTTTATTAGAAGTTAAGTGATTGGAGGCATGTTGTTTCATTTACTTGTTATATTATATTTGTTTTCTTGGTGAGGTCACCAGCTGCTTTGTTTTGGGGTCATCCCACCATTCTTCTTCATTTGCCAACCCGCAGTAAGGTGGTTATTTATGAATTGGGTTGTCCATTTTCCCTTGTGGAGTTGGGGCGGGTTAGAGAAATCTGCAGTTCGGGTTGCTCAGTAATCCCCCTGTCAGTCTGCCATACATTAATAGCTGCCTCTGTCATGTTTGTCGGATCAATGTTAACGAATTTATTGCTTAAGGTGTAAAGGGCAAATTCCTGAAATATGTTTTTATCTTGCCTATCATCTTGCAAGGTGGTATATGTGTAATGTAGAGCTTGTTGTACATTTTATATAAAACTGCATTTCATGGATTTTATTTAAATGGTTATTTTCGTATATAAAGATGCCACCCTTCCACTGTAAGAGTTCTTTTAAAAACAAGTTGCACTTTTGGTCGCAAATAATTTTTAATGTGAGTGTTTTGTACCATATCCATCCGTCTTACAGGGTGTGTAGTTTATGTGTTTCTGTGAGTTGTTAAAACTTTTAGTTTAAAGTAATCTGGTGTGTTGCAGATATGCACCAGTGTAGTCTTTCAGAGGTTGTTGTGAGCAGTCGGGACTGCAGCCATGTTAAAAGGGAGGAGCAAGGTTTTCAGCCCAAAAGCTCATACTATAAAAAAAAATTAAAAAAAGATGTTATTTCTGCCTCTGAATAAATTGTAACTTGATATTTTCAGGGCGCTTTCTGATTACAATTTTAAATCTGTTTAAAAAAAAGAAGGTTTTTAGAAATAAAATTTCCATTTGTTGAAAAAAAAAATTAATTCGTTCATCAGTTACTCATTGGCAACTACTTCCGCACTCACATAGTGTGGTTAAATGTGTTAATGTTCTTGATGAATTCCTAATAAAAAAGTAAATTCTTAAGAAAATGTTTTGAAAGTAAATACATGGTTCATTACTTGTAGCAGAGCGTGGTTACTTTCTTGCTACTACTCTTTGAGTAACTGATGAAATTATACTTGTTCTTATTTTATAATTTAGTAATATTTCGCTTTGGCTGAGTGACTGTTTAGCTGCATGTTTCAGGTTGAGTAACTGATGAAATTATACTTGTATTTATTTTATAATTTAGTAGTATTTCGCTTTGGCTGAGTGACTGTTTAGCTGCATGTTTCAGGTTGTCATGGCGGCCAGAGAATGTCCAGGATTCGGTCTATTATGCAAAAATCAAACACCATATGAGTTGCACATCTGTAATATAAACAAACAAGGCACTGTTCTTGAGTTGCTAGGGGATTTAAAAGATACCTTGCTCAATCCGGTCCAAATTTCACCAGAGGTTATTGGTTCCTTTCTGACAGCCATGGCAGCAGAGGCAGTAGAGGTTGGTGAGTTCCAACAACATTTAGACTGGTTTCGTGTTGATCAACCAAGTCGTAAGCAATTAGCTAGAATACGCACGCATTTGGTTCACATGTTTAACCGGGTCTCTGATTTAGAACAACTTACTGTAAATGAGGCTGATCATAAGGAAGTGGTTGAGTTGCAGCGAAAGATGGCTGTGTTGCAGATTAGTTTAACTGGGTTAGAGTCTATCTCCAAAGAATCTAGTGGCCAGGTCCAAGTCATTCTGTCAGGGCCAGGAAGCGAACTAAATAACCCAAACAGCGGAATGGAACCTAGCTCGGAGTTTTTCGCAAAGCTACCTAACCCTACCGCACTTCTGTTAAAGGATGTAGGAGAATTAAGTGTAGAATCATTGGTGAAATTCTGTGGTTACTGGTTTATTTTGAGCAGCATTCCTTTGCTTTTCGAATATCGTGCTCCACCCTGTTAGCTCTACTGTACCTGTTAGCAAAGGGGAAGTGTAATGAATTAATTTCTAGAGCTCTTTCAGAAGGGTTCTCGTTACAACAACTTAGGTGACTTATAATTGCTGAGACACTCACAGAGGGCTCTAGGAAACATCCAGAATGTCAGTATATTTGGAAGGTGCAGACCGCTAGTGAAGATTTGTCAATGTATGTGGAAAGGGTAAGGGTAGCTTCGCAGCCCTTTCTAAGTGATTTATCAGAAGAACAATTAATTGCAGTAGTTTTGGAAGGGATGGCAGCTGCTGACAAAATAAATTTTATTTTCAAGTCACCCCCAAAGACCTGGGAAGAACTCTCTGTTGTTGTTACTTCTGCATCTGCACTAAGGTTAAGCGAGGACTCTACGAATGTTAGCGCGTCGGGACAAGTGAAGGAAAATTTTGGAGTGGAGAGAGATCATCCAAGAAGTATTTATCAAGGCTCACACAGGAAATGTTTTTGATGTGGGGCTAGTACGCATTTGGTTAGGAGTTGGTTGGTTTCACGTGGGGCAAGAAATATTAAATGACATAAGGGCAGACGACACATTTCCGGTAGTAACTTATTGTGTAGTGAGGGGGTGTGCCATAGTTGCCGATTCCCGAATACGCCTACCTTATATTTGTCTTAATTTGAATTGGGAACCTCTGTGTGCTTTATTAGATACGGGTAGCACGTATTCCTTGCTTAATGAGACTTGGTTTCTGGAATTTGGCAATCTTACCAAACTGAGACCTAAAAAAATCCCACTTCGGAGGTGTTTTGTGACCAGTGGTCAGGTGTTGCTTCTGGCGGGATGGGTTAATGGTATTGTTACTGTTGGACAGATTTCGTTGCCAATGACCTTTGCTCTCGTTGCTAGCTTGCCAGTAAATATGGTGCTGGGTTGTGATTTGATTTCTAAAACTCAACTAGTTTTGGATTATTCCGGGGGTAGGTTTTCTTTTTAGTTTCATGCCAAATCATAAGTTTGGATTTTGTGAATGTTGAGTGGCGTTAACATCCACACCTCCTTCCTTGTCAGTCACTCCTATTAATGATATTGATCTCTGTCGTCTTTCTCCAGGGGAGGGCCAACAGGTCCATGAGTTGTTGGATGCATTTCCTGGCTTATTTAGTGATAAACTTGGGGTAACAAATAAATTAGAATATGATATTCGTTTGACTGACAATATTCCGGTTAGACAGTCCCTATATCGTCTCTCACCTCCTAAGATGAAAATATTGCGGGAAAAGGTACAGAAGATGTTAGATCAAGGGGTTATCCATCCCTCGACTTCTCCATATGCCTCTCCGATATTCTTGGTACCAAAGGATCAGGGTAGTGAAATCAGGGCAGTGGTAGATTACGGTTGTTTAAATGAAAAGGTGATTTTGGAATCAGTCCTATCGCTTGATCTACACAACCCCTTTACTTGGTTTACAGGCTCATCTTGGTTCATTGTTCTTGACTTAAATCAGGGTTATTACCAGATCCCATTGACAGAGGAGTGTAAACATGTCACAGCATTTTGCACCGATTGGAATCTATTTGAATTCAACCTGGTGCCCTTTGGCCTGGCCACCAGAGCTGCTGTTTTGACTCGTTTATTAGATAGTATACTGGGTGAATTTAAACTATGCTTTGTCTGTAATTACATGGATGACCTTGTGGTATACAGTAAATCGTTTGAAGAGTATTTGAGTCATTTGCACCAAGTATTTACTAAACTTCAGCAGGGTGGTCTAACCGTTAAACTCTCCAAGGTCACACTTGTGAGGCCCCAGATTTCCTTCTTAGGTCATATTGTTTCAGGCGATGTGGTTTGGATCAATCAAGATCAGACTAAAGCCTTGCGCATGCTCCCACCTCTGACTGATAAGCAGGGAGTCGCTAAGTTTATTGGTATGCCAAATTACTTCAGGAGGTTTGTTCCAAATTTTGCAGCTGCATAAAAAGAGAGTTAAATTTACTTGGGGTTCCACCTAGCAGGCGGTCTTAGAACAGATCAAAACTGCCATAGCTAATCCACTGGTGCTTGGGGTGCCTAATTTTGATAAGCCTTTTATATTTCAGATGGATGTGTCGCGTGCGGGTGTGTAAGCCATCTTATTACAAGAATGGAAAGGTCAGCAGCAGCCTTTGGCCTATACCTCATGCCATTTGAATGATACTGAGGCAAAGTACTCAGTCTACAAATGTGAGGCCTTGGTGGTCCTATTTGCATTAGAAAAATTCTGGTTTTACATTGAACACAAACCTTTTTTGCTGGAGACTGATAATCAAGGCTTGAGTTGGGTCTTGGCTAGGCCACGTAAGACCAATCGGATCACACGTTGGGCCGTGAGAATCTCAGCCTTTAAATTTGAGGTTAGGCATATCAAAGGTTCCAAGAATATAGTTGCTGATGGCCTTAGCCGGATATTTGATCCACCATCCGATTGTTCGGAGGAGTACCACCAGGGTCCACTTCAGGGTCAGCTTTTGGTTTTAGGGGAAGTACCCCAACTGTTTAGTAATCTCAAAGATAACCAGGAACAGGATGTTGAATTGGGTTCCATCAAACAGCAGATTAGGTTGGGTGAGGTAGTCAAAGGTTACAGCTTGAGAAAAGATATTCTGTGTAGGGCAGTGGGTCGAGAGCGTCACATCCGAATTTCTCTGCCACAAATATTACTCCAGCCAATATTCCAGTATTATCATTGCTCTTTGGTGGGAGGTTACTTAGGCACATATAAAATGATTCAGAAAATTAAGCAGTATGAGACCAGGCCTCATCTTGAGTGTGACATTAAGAAATTAGTATCCGGTTATCATTTGTGCCGGGCCGCAAAACCTAGCAATGCACTACAGCAAGGTCTATTGTCTTCGGAACATGAAAATTACCCAATGGATCATCTTTATGCCTATTATGTGGGTCCGCTGCCACGTTCCAGTAGAGGGAATATGTATATTTTGGTGGTGTTTGATGCCTTTTCTCACTTTACTTGTCTTATTCCCAGTAGAAGTAGTACTACCAACATAACTATTTCTCACCTTACAAACATCTTTAGGATCTTTGGGCATCCTAAGAGCTTGGTTAGTGATAATGCCCCTGCTTTTGTGTCAAATAAGTTTAAGGCCTTTTGTTTTGGGAATGGTGTCAAGCACATAAACACAACACAGTATTACCCTCAGGGGTCCTTTGCTGAACGTGTGAATTGCAACCTAAAATCAGCTTTATTAATTTACCATCAAGTTAAACTGAGTAAGTGGGATACTAACTTGCCCTGGACTAATTTTGTGTTTAACACTGTGGTTCATGAGGCATTGAAGACTACTCTCGCCTCTTTCTTATTGCCCTATCCTATCAATTCACCTTTGTCTAACTTATTGCACATCCAAGACTTACTCCTTGAGCGGGTATCCCCAGGGTTAATTAGAGAGAACTGGAATCAGGCTCGTCGCAGTATAGTGGCTGCCCATGGTCAACAAGCCATGCAGTACAACTGCAATAGGCATCCTTATCAGGGAAAACCGGGGGATCAAGTCTATATTAAGAATGTTCAGGGTCGAGGAAGGATGGGAGGCCATGTAGGGAAGTTCACACCCCACTTTATAGGTCCACACATGGTGCTCTGTGTGTTGGGGCTGGTTAACCTGTTAGTCAGACATGATCAGACCGGTAGGGAATATCGAGTCTATTTGAGCCAGGTGAAGTCTCCGAGTTCGGGTGCCTGTTCTAGTTTGAGGGGAGTAGGTTGAGCCATGGTAAAAATTGCTGTTTTGAAGAGTGTGCTGCAGCACATTGTGTGAAGCAGTCGCCCTCCGTTTCTGGTGGTGGCGCCGCTGTGGCAATCACAGCTTTGGTGTCTCCCTCTGGTGGAAAAGGGGAAAGATTGCCTGTTCACATGCATTTAAGGGGCATTATGAGCTTGGCAGGAGGTCAATCAGGTGAGTCTGGTCAGTTGGTTAGTCCAAGTGAGGCTGGGTCAGTATCATGACACCATTTGCTGGTCTGTCTCTCGTTCGCATTTGTGCAGCAGTGAGTGTCTGTCTGTCATCGGAGTGCTAGTATGGCTGTCATTTGGAACAAACTTTCAAGCCAGGAAATGAGCATCTTGTCACTCAGCCAGTAAGAGAACACAGCTAGTGGTCACCCGGTCGGGGCTGTGTTCCTGCATCTGAGCTTGCGCATTAGGCCGCCAGTCTGCTCGAGTTGCTTAGGCAATGGTCATTGTCGGTTGGATCAGTCGGTTGGTTGGTCACGCACTGAGACACAAGATGACTGGTCTGGCTTGAGCATCTGCGCATGTGAGGTCACCACATGAATCCAGTGGGCCACGCCATATAGAAAGGGGTAGCGGCTTCGCGGTTGGCACGAGAGCAACAGGAGTCAACACACAACATCAGTCTGGCCAGTGCGAGCTGCGACGCTGTGGGACGGGAGATCGGCGCGCCTTCCTGCATCCATTGAAGCGACTGGCAGTGGACAGTTTGGGAGAGTGTTGGGGGTGCTGCACCAGGTCTTTGCCAGAAATTGCAGTTTATTAGAAGTTAAGTGATTGGAGGCATGTTGTTTCATTTACTTGTTATATTATATTTGTTTTCTTGGTGAGGTCACCAGCTGCTTTGTTTTGGGGTCATCCCACCATTCTTCTTCATTTGCCAACCCGCAGTAAGGTGGTTATTTATGAATTGGGTTGTCCATTTTCCCTTGTGGAGTTGGGGCGGGTTAGAGAAATCTGCAGTTCGGGTTGCTCAGTAATCCCCCTGTCAGTCTGCCATACATTAATAGCTGCCTCTGTCATGTTTGTCGGATCAATGTTAACGAATTTATTGCTTAAGGTGTAAAGGGCAAATTCCTGAAATATGTTTTTATCTTGCCTATCATCTTGCAAGGTGGTTTATGTGTAATGTAGAGCTTGTTGTACATTTTATATAAAACTGCATTTCATGGATTTTATTTAAATGGTTATTTTCGTATATAAAGATGCCACCCCTCCACTGTAAGAGTTCTTTTAAAAACAAGTTGCACTTTTGGTCGCAAATAATTTTTAATGTGAGTGTTTTGTACCATATCCATCCGTCTTACAGGGTGTGTAGTTTATGTGTTTCTGTGAGTTGTTAAAATTTTTAGTTTAAAGTAATCTGGTGTGTTGCAGATATGCACCAGTGTAGTCTTTCAGAGGTTGTTGTGAGCAGTCGGGACTGCAGCCATGTTAAAAGGGAGGAGCAAGGTTTTCAGCCCAAAAGCTCATACTATAAAAAAAAATTAAAATAAAAAAATAAATAAATAAATAAAAAAATAATTTTTCTTTTTTATTTCTGCCTCTGAATAAATTGTAACTTGATATTTACAGGGTGCTTTCTGATTATAATTTTAAATCTGTTTAAAAAAAAAGAGGACTTTTAGGAATAAAATTTCCATTTAATAAAAAAAAAAATTTAATTTGATCATCAGTTACCCAGTGGCAACTACTTCCATGCTCACATAGTGTGATTAAATGCGTTAATGTTCTTGATGAATTCCTAGTAAACAAATTAAATTCTTGAGAAAATGTTTTGAAAGTAAATCACAGTAAACAATCCATGATTAGATAGGGATTTCTTAATTATCACATACTAAGATAGATTTTTCCATGTGCACAGTGTAAATCTTCCCCTCTAGTTCCCCCTACCTCCAATACACAAAAATTCAAGAGATCAATTTCTTTTATGTTTCTTTTAGTGGTCGTGGTGAGTAAGGATATAACTGACAAAAGACTTATAAAATGGGTCATTATAAGGAATACATAATGGAGATGCTGAGTCACAGATAAGTACAACAGAAAGACTGTAAAACAGTCCTTCATCAAAAAGATGATGTGACTTACCAAACGAAAGTGCTGGCAGGTCGATAGACACACAAACAAACACAAACATACACACAAAATTCAAGCTTTCGCAACAAACTGTTGCCTCATCAGGAAAGAGGGAAGGAGAGGGAAAGACGAAAGGATGTGGGTTTTAAGGGAGAGGGTAAGGAGTCATTCCAATCCCGGGAGCGGAAAGACTTACCTTAGGGGGAAAAAAGGACGGGTATACACTCGCACACTCACGCATATCCATCCACACATATACAGACACCTTGTGTATATTTCTGTTTCATAACCCATTATAATCTCACAGACTGATCAATATGAAGTCACAAGCACAGGAGAGGTGACATGTGCAAAGAATCAAGGAAAAAGAACTGAACACATGGCAAATAAGAAGCTGTGTATCATTAGCTGAATGTATTATAACTGGCTTGTTATACCTACCTCTAAACATAACAATATTGTGAAAAGGAGAGTTGTTACTCACCATATAACAGAAATGCTGGGTCGCAGAGAGGCACAAATATTCGACCAAATATAGCTTCCATACCAAGAAGTCACTTCTGCACAGCCTAGCCACCCACAGCAGTTATAAATGCAGTGACAAAGAGACTCACTTGAAACATACCAAGGGTCTCACTAAAGCCTCCACAAACTGTAATTGTCCTCCCAACCTTGTACAAAAACAAATCTCC
Source organism: Schistocerca americana (assembly GCF_021461395.2). Lineage (NCBI taxonomy): Eukaryota > Metazoa > Arthropoda > Insecta > Orthoptera > Acrididae > Schistocerca > Schistocerca americana. Next base: position 32,217,029 of record NC_060129.1, on the reverse strand, counting down.
CAAGCCTTATCTTTCCAGTCTCCCACCACATCCCCTAGGTCCCACCATCTGGACACAGAAAAGCATTCCCCTCATAGCTCAGTACCACCCAGGATTGGAGCAACTGAATTACATCCTCTACCAGGGTTTGGAATACCTCTCATCATGCCCTAAAATGAGAAATATCCTGCCCACTATCTTTCCCACCCCTCCCACAATAGTATTCTGCTGTCCATTGAACCTACATAATATACTCATCCATCTCTACACAACCCCTTACCTCATGGCGTATACCACGGTAATAGACTTAGATATAAGACCTGTCCTATACATCCTCCCACCACCACTTGCACCAGTCCAGTCACAAACAACACTTATCCCATCAAAGACAGGGCTGTCTGTGAAACCAGTCATGTGCTCTATGAGGTAAAGTGCATTCTATGTGCGTATGACAACCAACAAGCTGTCTGTCTGCATGAAGGGTTACTGACAAACAGTGGCCAAGAAACAAGTGGACCACCCTGTTGCTGAGCACGCTGCCCAACATGACATCCTTCATTTCAATGACTGCTTCACAGCCTGTGCCATATGGATCTTTCCCACCAAAACCAGCTTTTCTGAGCTGTGCAGGTGGGAAATTTCCCTGCAACATATCCTTTGTTGCCATAACCCTCCTGGCCTCAACTTTTGTTACTCAGTGTCTTCTCCTACCCAACCTCTTCTCTGTTACCATTCCAGCACTACCCAGCCATCATTCCTCCATCGCACCCAGTCTTTTTACTTCTGTCCTTTTCTGCTACCGCCTCCCCCCCCCCTTGCTTAGCGTCTATCCACTACCATACATCTAACCTCCTAACCTCCTGACTGTACATAGCTGCCCTTCCCTTTATCTACCTCATCCCTGCATGCTCCTGAACAGAACATCATTGTCCACCACCCAGACCCTACTATCCCTCCCCCTCGCTGCCCCATCCTCCTACTTATCCCAGCCCCCTCCCCACCAGTCACCACTCCCATCATGCACTGGTGCTGCTCCTGACAGTGTGGCCTCAGTTGCCTGAGACAGCAGATCTAATTTTGATGAAGGCCTTACTAGCCGAAAGATTTTTGTTGTGCCTGTTTGCGACTCAGCATCTCCACTATGGACAGTAGCAACTCTCCTTTTTCGCAATATTATTACATTCCATCCTGGATCTTCCATTGTTTGATTATTCTAAACATATGCACAGTGAATATTTGATGAGGTTTCTATGACAGATGAGTATTCAGTATTTCTTCATCCAATTCACGTTCTGATTACTGGAAACTACGCATCCAAAAGACTGGGTCAGTAACATCTGACAGCAAACGCAAAACTTCATGGAATATTTCCTCACAATAACAGAGAAATGCAGGTGCAAGTTGCGGTCCAGCAGAAATTTTCATATGTTGACTAAGATGGCGTCAGTAACAGCATTGTGTGATAGTTTCTCTCAAGAAAACAGTAATTCTAAAGTAATCGTGTGTGTAATCTGTAATTCAAATGTGCAAAATGGTTTCAGACTTTGCTTAGAATCACAAGTATGGATACATTCTGCGTGTGTGAGATTCATTAATGCAAAAACTGTGTTTTCATGTGAATGTGATCAGGGAAGTTGTAAGCTGAAATTCAAGATGGCGCCGAATGAAATTCGCGAGTGTGTTAGTTCCAGTAATAAATGTAAATTTAATGAAGAAAAGTGTGCATTTTGCAGAAATGTCGGTTGGTATTGTGACCAGTTATGTATTACGTGTTATATTGTGTTAAAAGTATCTGAAAAAAACTGTGATGCATCTATAAACTGTGAAAAAGAAACCATGTTGACGATCGGTAAACAGAACAGCATGAGTTCCGCAAATAAAAGCAAACAATCCGAAGTTTGTGTGAAGTGTAAGAAGTTCGACGTATTTAGTGATGGGAAGTGCATCTCTTGTTATTTAATTATGAAGGTGGTAGTAAAAAATGAGAAACTCAGTGTTTGCTTAGCATCAACTTCATCATACAGCCACGAAATTGCGCTTCAAGAAATAACAAACAGCAAACTATGCTCATGCAGAAAGAAAGTCGTTACAGGTATTATGTGCTTTAAGTGTAAAATTGTTTATCATTATAACTGTGTAAAGGTGGACTCAAAACAAGAGATATGGAAATGTGATAATTGCGTAAAAGTGGGCACTATAGACAGCAAGGAAGAAATAATTTCCGTGTTGTTAGAAGAACTGCAAAGACTGAAAGCTGAAAATGTCACATTGTCTGCCAGAAGTCAACAGAACAAAAGTGAATCCCAAGACGAGAGCACAAATTGTCACCAGCCCAAGAAGATACCAAAACATCTCGTTTCTCAGCAGTTATATCACCTGAATACAAGCAACCGTTTTAGTGCCTTAAGTGATAAAATTGATGAAACAGAGAAATCTACTCAGGTGGTAGGACGAGACAATGTTCCTAAAAATTCGACAAAAAGACCAATTGAGAGTCAGCCAACGAATAAGATTTTATTACTATCGGACAGTCATGGGCGAAACTGTGCATCATTGCTAAATGAATTTTTGAAACCCAAGTACTACACATCATCTGTTGTTAAACCAAATGCATGCCTCAGTGGTGTAGTTGAAGGGGCATCAGATCTTACTAGTGATTTCAATTTGGACGATGCAGTTATTATCCTTGCAGGAATAAATGACATTCGTAAGAAAAACAACTTTATTCCAGACTTAGAAAAGTTGACTGCAGCACTTGATCATACAAAGCTATTGTTATGTACCGTTCCCTACTGTTATGACAAGCCAGAAGTCAACGAAACAGTGTACAGATTTAATGAATATATAATGAATTTGTCATCTAATTTTGTTAATGTGAAAGTAATTGATGTCAATTTATTCTTGCAAAGGCCTGATTACACTAATCATGGACTACACCTGAACAAAACAGGAAAGCTCAGACTGTGCAGGAACATTGCTTCATCAGTATCAAACCCATGGAAACGGTGTGATGTAGTAAAAACACTTACAACCAGCTCTGCAAGAAAGGTCAGATTTTGTACCGGTACTGTAGAAACCAATTCATGCCAAGATAGACAGGGAACCAATGTGAATACAAGAAACAGATGTATAGCTGTGTCTCACCCTGTCACTGCCAATGACATATTAATACCATATGATGAAGTTCCACCCAAAGAACCTCAAGGACTGGAAAATAATTCCGATGCAGTATCTCCAAGGATAAAAGGTAATCCCCGATTTTCTACGAGAGAAAGAAGAATTCCAAAAAGAAATAGTGATTTTTTATGGCCAGCACCCACCCGACCTCGCCAACGACATCTAGTGAACAAATCTCCAGCTGCGACATAGGTCTTAATGTATCCAACACAGTTTTGAGTGCAACGGGGACTAACGGTGTTAATGGACAAGCAGACCAGCAGAAGGACAGTAGAGGTAGCTATAAGAATCTTATTATTCTTCATCAAAATATCAGAAGTCTCAAAAGTAAATTAGAGTTTTTATCTGTAAATTTAGGGGACATGGACACTGTTGACCGTCCTCATGTTTTATGCCTTACTGAGCATCATGTAACAGTTGGAATTGATGGGCTGCAGCTTGATGGGTATGATCTAGCTACTCATTACTGCAGAACAAGTAAGGAGAAAGGTGGTGCTGTAATTTATATAGACAGTAAAATCATTTATAAATCTTTAGATCTAAGTAAGTATTGTGTAGATCAACATTTTGAAGTTTGCGGGACTGAAATTTCTGCAAAGGACATGTTACTTACTGTGCTTGCAATTTACAGAGCTCCAGCAGGGAAGTTTTGCATCTTTATGAATAAGTTAGAATCTCTTTTGACCAAATTGTTCTCTAAAACTAGAAATTTAATAATTGTAGGTGACTTTAATGTCAACTTCTTAACTGATAACAACCTCAAAACTGACCTGGACCACTTAATGAATTCTTACAACTTGGCTGCGATGGTTACCTGGCCCACTAGAGTTACAGAAAATTGCAAGAGCCTTCTAGATAATATTTTCATTGACAAGAATAGAGTCAACAGTGCTAGTGTGAGCAAAGTAATTTATGGCCTGTCTGATCATGATGGACAACTTCTGAAAGTAAATAACATCAGTTTGTGCAATAAAATCTCCCTCACCTATAGGTCCTATAGATGTATAAACACTGAAACTGTGTCTGCCTTTAACGACTATTTGTCACAGATAGATTGGGAGCCAGTGTACAGCACAACAGATGTTAATGATAAATTTAACCTTTTTTTTAAATGAATTTATATCTGTATTTGAAATGGCTTTCCCAAAAAAAACTGTCAGAAAGAACAATGAGGTTTCTTCCAGTAAACCATGGATTACTGGAGGTATAAAAATTTCTTGCAGGACTAAGAGGGAGTTACATGCCTCACTAAGAGTATCAAATGATCCCCTTGAAAGGTCTCATTTTAAGTTATATTGTAAAATTTTAAAAAGGGTGATAAACAAATCCAAGAGCCTGTATATTAAGTCTGAAATTGATAAATCTGAGAACAAAATTAAAGCAGTTTGGAATGTTATAAAGAGAGAGTGTGGCAAGAGTAACAAGAATGTTAATACCACAGAGATAAGCTATAAGGATGAGGTTATTCATAATCCTGTAACAGTTTCCAACATATTCAACAATCACTTCATAACTGCAGCAGAACAAGTAGGTTGTAACGGTTCCTTAAATGCTCCTACGCATTTATTACACAGAGCTAACCCTAACACATATGACCCAATTTGTATTGCCCCAGTTACTATTACTGAAGTTAAAAATACCATCAAGGCCTTAAAAAATAAAAATTCCACTGGTATTGACAACATTTCACCAAAAATACTGAAGCATTGTAGTGACCACATATGTCAAGTCCTGTGTCACATTTTTAATGAGTCTATCCAGCAAGGTGTTGTCCCAGAGAGATTAAAGCTCGCCGTTGTGAAACCACTTTTCAAGAAGGGTGACAAAACTAATTTATCTAACTACCGTCCAATATCACTACTAAGTAGTTTCTCAAAAGTATTAGAGAAACTAATGTATACAAGAATTGTAGAACATCTTAACAGCCACAACATACTCAACAGAAACCAGTTTGGTTTCCAAAAAGGTAGATCAACTGAGCAGGCTATTTTTTCTCTCACAAATGAAATTTTAGAGTCAATAAATAATAAAATGTCACCTATTGGAATTTTTTGTGACTTGTCTAAGGCCTTTGACTGTGTGGACCACAACATTCTCTTATATAAGGCTAATTTTTATGGCTTGCGAGGTAGCATTGGTAGATGGATAGAATCATATCTGCAAAACAGAAAACAGAAGGTGATAATTAATGGTGCCAATGATAGTCCCATTTCTTCTGATTGGGGCACATTAAAGTGTGGTGTGCCTCAGGGGTCCATCCTAGGACCTTAGCTTTTCCTTATCTTCATCAATGATCTCCCACTTTGCACAGACACCGAGTGTAAATTTACTCTTTTTGCCGATGACACCACTATTCTGCTTGAAAGTCGAACTAACAGTGACCTAGAAAATAAATGTAATGCTGTACTCGTTGACATCCTACACTGGTTTAAGTGCAACGGACTAACTCTAAACATTCAGAAAACTCAGTATATGCAATTTCACACATCTCAACAAGAAAATGAAGTATGCCACTTAAACTGTGGTAACCAAAATATACTACACTGTGAATCATCTAAGTTCTTGGGCATTCTAATTGATGGCAAGCTGAACTGGTCTGAGCATATCTTAGACCTACATAGAAGGCTCAGTGTGGCAACTTATGCTCTGCGTGTAATCACCCCCATTGGTGATGAGGACGCTACTAAAGCTGCCTACTTTGGTTATTTTCATTCTATCATGTCGTATGGCATAATATTTTGGGGCAACAAGCCTTTAGCCAAAAAAATATTTACTGCACAGAAGAGAGCTGTTAGAATCATGAGTGGTGTTCATCCAAGATATTCTTGCAGAAGTCTGTTTCATAAGTTACAAATATTAACACTTACCTCTCAATTCATATTTTCTTTGATGATTTTTGTTTCTAACAACCTATCTCTTTTTAAAACTAATAGTGAATGTCATGATCATAATACTAGGTCTAAAAATGATCTACACAGGGATCTGAAACATTTAAGTCTTGTTCAGAAAGGTGTTCATTATTCAGCCACAAAAATTTTCAACTCCCTTCCATCAGGTATTAAAGATCACATTAATGTCTTACCTACTTTTAAATGTAAATTGAGAGAATACCTAATGGTAAATTCCTTCTATTCTCTTGATGAGTATCTACAGATAAAGCAATGATTTTTTATACTGATAAAAATTTGTTTGCTATAGATCACATTAACTGTTTAATTTGGAAAATGTACTATATTTCCTTTTTAGGTATTGTTTTATATTACTTGAGCTATACCTTTGATTTGATTTTAACCTACAAACTTATTCATAATCTTATGGTACATTTTTGTCATTTTATATATGTGTATTATTTGTTTAATTTGGAAAATGTACTATATTTCCTTTTTAGGTATTGTTTTATATTACTTGAGCTATACCATTGATTTGATTTTAACCTACAAACTTATTCACAATCTTATGGTACATTTTTGTCATTTTATATATGTGTATTATATCTGTTGTATGTAATCATGACTCATTCCACATCCTTGTGACTTATCACAATACGGATTAATGGAATACGAAATAAATAAATAAAAAAAAATAAATAACGGATTTAACGCCATGTTAGTCGCTTACGCTACCGGACGTGAAATTAATGTGTTACAAAGTGTGTTGTATGAATTGCAAAGTGCTAAAAAAACAATAAAAGTCCTAAAAGCAAAGCTTCGTGAATGTGAATTGAATGGAGTATCATCACTTATCACAAACTCCGAAATCTACAGCACATCTATTCTTCCAAAAACGAGCGAAAATTTAAAAAAATACGAACTAAAAGCAACTAAAAAGATCGCTGTACAAAACAGATACAGTGCTCGGGAAATATGTGATGAGATAAAATCTTGCGGAGAGAGAGTGGAAGCAGTAAGTGTCGTGAGAACTGAAAGTAAACAAGCCTCCGAAAAGTTCGTTATACCTAACATACAAGCAACTGTTAACAGAAACCTCGAGCGAAAACTTAACAACTCAGCCTATAATGTGCTCAAAACGTTAAAATCTGTTAATAGTATAATACATAGAGACTGTGAAAAGAAAGAAGATCGTATAATAGACTGCAAAACTTCGGAAGACTTGAGCACAACAAATAATGCTTTTACTGTACATATACTTGCCGACAGTCTCGGAAAAAGACTGGCAGAAACCCTATATAACTCAGGATGCAGTGTTACTAGCGTAATAAAACCTGATGCTCCACTGAAAGAGATCGTCAACAACTGCGAAAATCTGAGTATCAAGATAAAGAAAAATGATTGTGTTCTAATCCTAGGGGGTGGAGTAGACGTCCGCTGCAATGATGTATTATCAGCAAGACGAGCGCTAAGAGATACGCTCGAAAAGCTCAAAAATGTACATGTGATGGTAACCAGCATTCCATACGATTTTTTTTAAGAAATCTCGTGTTAACGAAGAAATAAAAAAAACTAACAGACTGCTTCACAAAATAACAAAGTGCTACCCAAATTCAACATTTGTCCAGCTAGATTTCAGAAAACATCATTTCATAAACAGTGGAGATCTCCTAAATAGAGCAGGACAACTGTATGTCTGTGCTCAAATTATGAAAACAATAAATAATTTCAATGATCAACACAAACTGCCTGGTATCCTCACCATAGCAGTAACTGAGCAAATGGAAATTTGCAAGGAAACGTCTAAGATGAGAGAGATACCTAACATACCGGTACCAGTATCTGAAGGAGTGGTAGAATATGGGGTACCAGCAGAAATGTCAGGAACATCCAGCAGAGTTGAAGAGGAAACAATTTCTTCAGATGAGAAAGCCTACAAACCTAGTGTAAACTCATGTGCACCTGAAACCTCCAAGGATGAAGCTGTCAGCACATTCGACACACTCGATGCTTCATGCTCACTTGTAACTAGGACTGCAACCACACCAACAGCCAAGAACCATTCAATTAGATCCAGAAACTCATCAGCTGCTCTGCAGACATCTCAAAGGAAGAGCCTCAGGATAAGAAGAGCTGCTGTGCGTAGTGACTATTTTTTATGGGACCTTCGCAATTTGAAGAAGAAGAAAAGGCAGAATCTTTACAGTGTCAGCAACAAGAAAGTACAAAGGTAAATAGTGCAGCAAATCCACTACATGAAACTTTAACAGTTGTATACCAAAATGTGCAAGGACTAGAAAGTAAATTAGCTGAAATAGAAGTTCTATTAACTGACTATCTAAAAGACATTAACATACTATGCATAAGTGAGCACTGGGTAAAAGAAATGCAAGCGTCTAGCATAATTATTCCAAATTTTGAAATGATTAGCAAATTTTGTAGAATCAACCATAAAGGGGGTGGGACATGTATTTATGTTAGGACAGGGGTAGAATCAAAAGAAATTAAATGTAAACTAAAATGCATAGAAAAAGATTTTGAATACAGTATATGTGAGCTAACCAAATTAAAAATTACTATTGTGTGTTTGTACCGATCACCACTGGGCAACTTTGACATTTTTATGGAAAACCTTGAGGGACTGCTGAATGAACTTAAACATAATGTAATTGTTCTTGGTGATTTTAATGTTAACTTTAAGAATGATTGTAGTAAACAACAGCAACTGTGCAATCTGTTTTTGTGTCATAATATGATCGCAACTGTAAATGAAGTTACCAGATGCGGAAATATGTCTGAAACTATAATAGATCAAGTATTTTTAAACAAGGACAAGTGTGAATATAACACTGAAGTAATTGACACTGGTTTCTCGGATCACAAGGGTATCAAATTGAGTTTAAATGTCACATCTTACAAGGACCCTGTTATCAATAACAATTACAAAGAAAGGAGATTTATAAATGATGACAGCATAAGAATTTTTAATTACATTCTGGAAAATAACAACTGGGGTAGTGAATCAAGTGGTGATGTCAACAGAAAGTTTGACTCATTTCTTGAAAGCTACAAACACTGCTTCGATGTTGCCTTTCCCATAAAAAGAGTCAAAACTAAACATAAAACCAAAACATGGGTTACACAGGGGATTAGAAAGTCATCAGACACTCTCAGAAAGTTAAATAAATCAGCCAGGAAGAATGTAGTACTGAAAGCACATGTGAAATGTTATAGAAGCCTGTACAAGAAAGTAATAATTGCAGCTAAGAAGCTTGATAATGATACCTATATTGAGAAAGGTAACAACAAAATGAAGTCAACTTGGGAGGTAATAAATAAAAATATAGGTAGACACAAAAGAAAAGATAACAGCTTTGTCATTAAAAGTGGGGGTAAAACTGTTAAGGACCCACTTCAGATTGCCAACATATTTAATGAACATTTCACAAATATAGCCATAAATTTAATTAAAACTAAATGCAATTCCAATAGCAAGGTAAAAATCCCCATGAATGACATGACAATGTTCCTTTATCCAGTATCTGATTCAGAGGTACTAAATGCTATAAATAAGTTAAAAAATAAAATGTCATGTGGGTGTGATGGGATTCCTGACAAAGTCATTAAGCAAAGTGCAAGAAACATAGCCTCGCATCTCACTGAAATTATAAATGAATCTTTTAAGACAGGGGTGTTCCCATCAAAACTTAAAATGTCTACTATAAAGCCACTTTACAAGAATGGTGATAAATATGATGTTAGTAACTTTAGGCCTTTATCAATGTTGTCAGGTTTCTCAAAAATAATAGAAAGGATAATGTATCAGAGACTATACAAATTTCTTATTAAGAATAGAATATTGGTTAATGGCAAAATGGTTTCCGTAAAAATAAATCAACTGAAACAGCTATCTTCAATTTTTTGCAACTTGTTCCAAATTCCATAAACAGAAAGGAATTAAATTGTGGATTGTTTTTAGACTTATTAAAGGCCTTTGATGTCATCGACCATAAGTTACTGCTTAGGAAGTTATATGCCTATGGAATACGTGGAGTTGCCCACAAATGGTTTGAATCATATCTGTCAGACAGGTATCAGAAGGTGGAGATAAGCCAGGCAGATAGGACATATTCATCAAGATTCGAGAGAGTTTTGTATGGAGTACCCCAGGGATGTGTATTAGGGCCATTACTGTTTTTAATATTTATCAATGACCTACCAAGTCATCTATCTGAAGCAGAGGCAGTACTGTTTGCTGATGATACAAGTTTGTTTGTTAAAGCAAATAGTGAAGCTGACTTACAGGAAAAAGTCACATTAGCAACAGACGAAGCAGACAGATGGTTTAATGAAAACAGACTCATTGTGAATGCCAAAAAAACAACGTGGATCAACTTCAGACATATTACAAATAAAATAAAAACTAACCTTACAGTAGAACTGGGTAAGTGTAAGATTGAACAAGCATCATACACTAAATTCTTGGGAGTATGGTTTGATGAACACTTAAGATGGGAAAAGCATGTAATATCATTGAACAAAAAATTAAGTCAAACATGTTATATACTTAGAATGCTTAAAAGCTCATGTAATATTAAAACAGTGTTATGTGTTTATTTCTCATTCATGCACAGTTTATTAAGATACGGCGTACAGTTTTGGGGGAACATCAGTCTAACAAAACACTCATTTAGACTACAAAAGAAGGCAGTCAGAATAATAAAAGGTATAGGATATAGAGACTCTTGTAGGCAAGCTTTCAAAGAATTAAAAATCATGACACTACCATCTTTATACATATATGAAAGCATATGTTTCTTAAAAGAACACGAGGAATTTTCTACATTAAACAGAGAATTTCACAACTACGAAACAAGGAATAGGAATGATTTCCACAGAGAAATTCATAAAACAGCTATGTATCACAAAAGTGTACTATACCAACCCAAAATCCTCTACAGTGCTCTCCCCAAAGAACTAAAAATAATACCAAAACTGTACATATTTAAAAGAGAATTAAAAAACATGTTATTAAGCAATAGTTTTTACAGTATTGAAGAGTTTGTGAATCGTTGACAATAAAAGCGCAGTTAATATTTCCCTGACATACTAAATATGTGTAATTGCTCACATTTAAATACTTGCTGTTTCTATGAAAGTGTGAAACTGTTAATGTAAGAATGTAAATAATCTTTGATGTGAGAATCAGTAACTTTTTTTTTTTTTTTTTGTACGTTGTTATCCTACTTGTGTATTTTTATGTTAATGTTCTAAAAGTTCTATTAAAATTGTAATGTCTAAGTGACATGTAAATTCAATTACAAATTTTCATGTATATGTATTTTAAATTGTAATGTTTATTGACAAGTCCTATATCATTTCGATGATGTACTACAAGGACGCTAATAAATTGAATTGAATTGAGGTATTACATCTATACCCAATACAGCTGATTAACAGTTCACAATAAGCGAATAAATTTTGAATAATCGAATATATTATAACACAACATTACATGAACAGCCAGTCACAAAATATTATAATTTCATATTTTTCACAACTTTAGTTTTAAAGAAATGTAAGCAACTCAGTCAAGAAACATTATCCTTAGACTTATAATCATTAGTAGATGGACCAATAAACTCTCTTCTCAAAAGTGCATAAACCCCTGCCCCCCTTTTACAACACATGCACATTACATTATGCAATGATTCTGTATTACTTACTCTGGGAGGGGATGGGAGTAGTGGTTAAGCACAACACACATATAAGATGGGACAATATGGCTGTTTAAGATACATAACTCTTTATTCAATAAACAAATTTATTTTACTGCAGTTTTTAACATATCATACTAAAAAAATCACATTCATTACAACAGTAACTCCAACACATGAGATACAAGTGTCATCCACTTCAATAAACATTTTACGACAGTGGTTTTTCATAGTGGAATGTAAACCATTTCATTTTCTTAAAATGGATCTATGATACTATTGTTGACAATTCCATAACATTAATGTATTACCAGGCATATTAATTTGGCACAGATGGTAAAATATAAAATAATGTTCTTGGGTATTGGCCATGGCCTATCCTTAGTAACCATCCCAGAAAATATAGTGTGGTGGTAGACAATGTTTGGCTGTGCAGTCCTGTAGTCATTCTGGTGTGGTACTGGATTTGGAATCTGTTTCTGAAAATAAATCAAAGGTATACTGAATAAACTGTTTAATATTTTTTGATTGAACCTGGCAGTAATGGAAAGAATGAACACAAGTAGAATAACATCACTATATGTCAAATTAGAAAAGAGTTGAGTACATACTGATTACTAACATGAATTTTGTATGTAAAGTACACCACTCCATCACCAATGAGGCACTAATCAATCTCAAATGAAGTACCTAGGAGTAAAAACTCCTGCATTTGAGCAAATATTAAGTTGACAAATGGTGAAGCAAATAATCAGTTAATCTGATCAGGTATTCCATTCACATTGTAGATGGACAGCTGGAGATGCTAGTGTTTACTGATAATCATTTTGAAGGTGTATCTTCAAGGCATTAAGCATTCTAACAGCACCTTCACAACATATACATTTACTAACGAGGCTTGACATAAATAAACCATCACAATTTCAAAAGTATAGTGATTTTTTCCACTCATTATCATATTCTGTACAACCCACCAATAAGGTGAACCCACAGGGCCATGGGACAGTTAAAGGTACACATTAACAAAAGACAACCAGACATAGCACACGCTGTACACTATATTAAGAATAAATACTGCTTAATACTAGTTCTGTTTATGCTAGTTAAATGTGTATTAGTGAATTAGAAAGAAAGCTGCAGTTACTGTAGTTATATTAGGTATCTGCTAACTTTCTTATCAGAAACTTAATATTTACTTGATTATTGAGGTGTTTTTCAAAGAAAACAGAGATCTAAATATTTAATTACACAGGATAGTTTACAACACACTGCTTGCCATCTAGCTAAAGGAGTCACATCCTTGCACTAAGTTAATCAGTGGCAGGAGTTGCTCATGATGTATGTTTTAAATTTTCTTTTGAATTGGCTGAGATAACCAATTACTTGGTGTATGTTGGATAGGAGCTTCTAGAATGTTTTCACATTATTATGTAGCACAGCACTTCGTTAAATCCTAGGTAACGGTGCAAAGTTTACACAAGAGTTATATTTCTGTCTTGTATTGATAGTGACAATCACAGTTCAGCTTGAACTGATTTTTAAGACCACACTAAGCCTTGACTAAAATAAATCTGTGATTGTGGAAGAGGAAAGGAGTCAGACACCTGTAGTTCTTTCATGACACCTGTGTGCTCACTATAATGACTGATTTTTAGGCATCACACAACTTTCTATGGCACAGTAGGATACAGGAAGGGGAGAGCCAACTAATTCCCTATCCACCACCCCCACTGATGCTGACAAAGACAACAATAAAAATAATCCAAATGTATGTTTTGCTCCATTTGCATTGCATGTGCAGCTGTTGCTCATTCTAAGCACATGGAATGTTGTATACAACCAACAACCTTGTGTTTCCATGATTGTTTGTAAGCCACTAAGTTTATTTCAATCCAAATTTAGAAGAAAATGTAATAATTGTTTATCACTAAATATGCCAAAGGCTCTCAAAAGGATTCAACAATAGCCACAACAGTTTTTTGTTATTTTCCCACTAATAAGTTCTGACAGGTACCAATACAATTTTAATACTTTAAGGTATATCCATTACATATGTGGGACACTGTGGGAGTGATGAATAAAGGTTTTCAGAAATTACTGCAATTCGCCACCTTCCATATTATTTTTTGGTCTTTATTTACCATGACCAGTTTTGTATCACCATCCTCAGACAGTACATACTTATTGCATGTTTGCAGCATTGTTGCAGTTGGGCACCTGTGGCCAGGCATGAACTGTACATACTTCTCATCACATTCAGTGCATACAGGTTTCGTTCTCACATCTTGACACAGCTACATGATCCACCACAATGCTGCAAATATGCAATAAATATGTACCATCTGATGATAAATCACTTGTAATTTAAAAACCAGTCACGGTAAATAAAAACTGAAGACTAAAAGTAAAGCTGACTGGCTGCTGGAAACCCTTCCACAATTTTTAAATCTGACCTGGCAACTCCTGCTCAGAAGATAGATATTTAACAAAAACCTTGTGACATAAAAGACTACAATGATTGCCTGTGCTGTTAAGAAGTAGATGTAAATATTCCTAAACTGTAACATGAGCAGTGAAAGAAATCAATAGGTTCATTATCATTACTTTTCAGCCATTGAGCCAGCTGGTATCTGTAAATGGTTAGTATGAAGCCATAAACACAAGGAAGGCACAGAGTGTAAAACCAATGTAATCTACACAATTTTGATAGAAACAGGCCAATGATCCTTGGAACATAGCATTATTTTTAATTAATCAAAACACACACAAACTATATCTGAAAAACAAAATCAGTCTATGCAAAGGTATCTACTGCTCTAACTACAGAGTGGAGCACGAAATGTGCTACCATTTTGTTTTTGAATATAAGCTTTATTGTCAATACAATCTGAAAGGAACATATATTACAATGAAGAGTCATCCATGGAGATTTGTTCTAACTCAGCACATGCTCAGTATGTCCACCATTTCATTTCCTAACTTCCTTCAAACGAATACTGAAGTTAGTGATTACCGTATGGCACATGTCATCCATAATATCACTGCGAGCGTGAAGAATAAGTCCTCTGAGCTCCATTACATCACGTGGACATTTTGGGAAAATTTTTTCCTGTAGGTGCCCCCAAGGAAAAAAGTCACATGAATTGAGGTCTGGACTATTGGGGGGCCAATTTTGTCTATCATTGAAGCAACCTTGAAACCTGAGTGACATGTCGAAATGCTCATGTAAAAACTCCAACACAGTGTTTGCAGTATGTGGCCTTTCTCCATCTTGCATGAACCACTGCGTGTTGAAGGGCAAAGCAGCAAGGCAGTAGCAAGAAGCTGTGGAATTTAATGGAGCTCAGAAGACTTATTCTTCAAGCTTGCAGTGAAATTATGGAAGACATGTGCCGTAGGGTAATCACTAACTTCAGTGGTCGTTTGAAGGAAGTTAGGAAATGAAATGGTGGACATATTGAGCATGTGCTGAGTTAGAACAAATCTCCATGGACGGCTCTTCATTGCAGTATATGTTACTTTCAGATTGTATTGGCAATAAAGTTTATATTCAAAAACAAAATGGTAACACATTTTGTGTGCCACCCTGTATAATAGAAGGTAGATTGGCATAACTGAAAATTGTGACTCCACCAATATGTTTTAACTAGAAATGTCATCAATGTGGTGCAAACATCTACTTCAAGAAAATACAATATGGTGACCACGGTGTCACTCATTACACCTGCAATTAAACATAAATAATATGTAAAGTATTTACTCCCGCAACAGAAAGAATGAAACTAAAAGTACAACCAAATGAAGATGGGGGGTTTTTGGCAGGGACAAACTAAATACATGACTGTAAGAATAATTATATCAATGCAAAACAAATATTTTCCCAAAAATCAAGTACACTAAATCCTCAAAATTTAATACAAAAACATTGCGAAAATGAAAACTATTGGTGTTGTAGATTTTGAGTGACCGATACATCTCAAAAAAAGACCACAATATCAGTAACCCATACACAACTCAAAAACTCAACACTACAGTTTTCACTCGACCTACATATCTGAAACAAAGCATTTGATACCAGGACAAAACATACAACTCTAAAACATTGTGTTGAATATTTCAATTCACCCTTCTAGATCAAAGGCCTAGATACTGTGAAACCACACAAAACTCAAAAACACAAATTTCACTTGACCTACACAGCAGCAAAATACGAAGCCCACAATACAAAAAAAAACAACTTTTAAACTATAAAATTCGTTACACACCCCATTACAGTTGCAACATGGGTCTCTGCAGATGAGTGTAGTACCAGAACCCGATCTTATGCGAATAACCTTACGTTAGCCTCAGGTAGTAAATAGTGATGTGACAATGATTGCCAAATAGCAGAGGGCTAAATTATCTAGAATGAAGTTCAGTTACTATTGGAACATTTGTTCCAAGTGTGCACCTTCTTGGTACAATTTAAAAATGTCAATAAGGCTGCTTTGCACTTAGAAATCTTTCTCACTGTAGTGGTCCACAAACAGGACTGACAGCATACTTCTATTCAGTCTGTCCTAGAGCATTTTCTTTTGAAGCAGTGCAGCTAAGATCTATAAATTTTCAATTCTAACACTGAAATTCTTATACTTACATCCTAAAGCAAATCTCAAATGAACCCATACAACACGTTACACTCAGCACATACACACAGACCACCAGAAGGACCATCAAATACAACAAAGCAACATATACAAACACAACCAACCCAAAAATTCTGCGCCATAATGACGTCACACACAGCACCCTTACGTCACATGTCAAAGCAGATGGGTGGAATCGGACGCTTCTGTTGATATAGTTCCAGGAACTCCATTACTTAACTACTCAAAATGTTTAAATGAGAGTTAACTCTGAAGAAGCTTTCCAACAGTCACTACAACAGTATGTAGCTGCATACAGCATAACTCTATACCCTTTCATTTGCACATAGCTATGAGACTAAATCTGCTGTTTATAACAGTTATCAACACAATACTACACTTGCAAGTTGAATACATACATTACACTATTAAATAAATCCTATACCTTTATATTCTATGCGAAAATAAAATATTCTACCAACATAATTTTAACAAATCAACTTACTTTCCTTCCAAAATGTGAATGTATATTATGATTCCTATTCTCTCTCCAACAGTTTTGCGTTCCAATTACCATATCTTAGAAATGAGAATAGCCCAAAGCCTACTGCTGAGTTATTATTACATTTCAGTACAGCATCTACTATCTTGGGGAAAACAAGAATGACATAGGTCTTTCGGCCCACCAAAACTTTCGTGTTCGAAGGTTATTCTCATAACGCCTTCCACTTGCTTTCTTCTTGCTTTTGCTACTGGTTTTATCCTGCATTGTGCACAGGGTCGGCAGGGTTAAGTACAGAATTGGCATGGTTAAATTTAAGGGGTGGCTGGATGCCCTTCCTGCCACCACCCCACACCCCCTGGAACGGAAGTAGTGTACCCCTAGCTGTCTGCATCTAGTGTAAATTGTGAAATAGTGTGAATGTGTATCAGATGTCTGCGAGTCATGTAACTGAGGCGGGACATGAGGACCAGCCCAGTATTCACCTAGTAGGATGTGAAAAACCGCCTAAAAACCACATCCAGGATGGCCAGCACAACGGCCGTCGTCGTCAATCCACTGGGTGGATTCGATACGGGGCCGGCGTGCCTACCCAAGTCCAGGAAGCAGCACGTTAGCACTCTTGGCTATGCTGGCGGGTTCATAATGCCTTCCACTGGATGTGTTAAATTCCATTAACTACGTTACTTCCTGTGTTTCGCTGTCGCTAAAGATTGTCTCGGCAGCCATATTGCATGGGCACGGCCGTTTCCGACCAACACTGCGCTAAACGTCACCTTATTGTGGACAAACGGTATGTATAATTTTGCCAGTGTCGCCAACATAATTATTGTACTTAAAAGTTTGCCAAAAGTCAACTGATTATATAGACAAGAATGAAGCTGTATAAACTTGACAGGATCAGATTTATATACCACCTAAAATATTTATTCCAAAGCTTGTATACAATGCCTCAAAACAATAACCTCCACATCCTTTGAAACTTAATCTGTAATAATGTTGTTATGATGCACACTATGTGATCAAAAGTATCCAGACACCCGGAAACACATACATTTTTTATTTAAGGTGCATTGTGCTTCCACCTACTGCCAGGTACTCCATATCAGCGACCTTAGTAGTCATTGGACATTGTTTGAAAGCAGAATGGGGCGCTCTGTGGAACTCATGAACTTTAAACGTGGTCAGGTGATTGGGTGTCACCTGTCATATGTCTGTATGAAAGATTTCCACACTCCTAAACATCCCTAGGTCCACTGTTTCCAATGTGATAGTGAAGTGGAAATGCAAGGGGACACACACAGCACAAAAGCATACAGACTGACCTTGTCTGTTGAATGACAGAGACCGCCAACAGTTGAAGTGGGTCGTAATGTATAATAGGCCGACATCTATCCACACCATTACACAGGATTTTGAAACTGCATCAGGATCCATTGCAAGTACTGTGACAGTTAGGCAGAAGGTGAGAAAACTTGGATATCTTGGTTGAGTGGCTGCTCATAAACTACACATCATGCTGATAAATGCTAAACAACATTTCGCTTGATGTAAGGAGTGTAAACATTGGACGATTGATAGTGGAACTGTATCAGAAGGATCACGTGAAGAAGGACCAACAAAAAAAAAAAGATGTCCTTGACTTGTTGTTAAGCTAAATTAGCATGCCATCTGCAAGATGGAAAGAGAAAAATAAGCTGTTTGTTTTTTCATGTTTCCATTAGTGCATACATTAGAGATATGTGGAAGGGATACAAATTATATGTGGGATAAGTGACAGTATGTTCCACCTTTTAATGCAGAAGGTACAGCTTTTCTCCAATACTGATAAACTAGCGCATATGTCACTGGATGAAAAGTCTCTAATTGCAAATTTAACATATAACAGCACTTCTGACAATGTTATTGGCTTTGATGACTTGGGGTTTACACTCACAGTATATTTCTCCCACTACTTGTCAGTTGCTTGTTCCACTTAAAATAATATGAAGATGAAGGTCATATTTGTGGCAACAGGCGGCAATGACTAAAACACAGTAGGCCTACGGAATGAGAAATGGGGCGTTGATCCCTTTTGCATGTAGAGGTATACGTATATGCTTCTTATGTGTGAATCTATGTTTTTTTTTCTTTATTGTTATTTTTAAACCTGTTTACAGGCAGGCCAGCAGCAGCATACTATGCCGCTCTTTGGCCTCAGAGAAACACAAGAGATACAAATGTAGACAATTAGAGAAAAAACACGGTGGACATATAAACGGAGACAAACACTTTTTAAAATACATGGAGCCATTCACGGGTCTAGAGTCCAAGATAAAATTTGTTCAGACACTTGGACACATACATAGATGAAAATTGTCACACACGAACATAGGTGCACAAAACTAATAACACTGAACCACTTAAGCACAATACGATGGCACACACAGAAACACGAGGCGTTGATCTCCAGTGCGAGAATGCTCATGATGCGTGCACGAGTCCGAGGACCTGCCAAGAGAGGAGGAGGGGGAATGGGAGAGGGAGAGCAGAGATGCCACGGGCAGGGGAGATAGGGGGAATGGTGGAAGGGTGACGGGAAGCCCAGGGGAAGACGGGTGGAGGAAGGGGGATGGGGGGAAAAGGAGAGAGAAGGGAAGGAGGGTGCCTAAAGGAAAAGACACAGGAAGTGGGGGTGGGAGGATAAAAGTTGATAGAAGGGGTAGCTGGAGGGGAGGAGGACATCATCAGTGAGGGGGAGCTGGCGGAAGCCACCTTGGGAGAGGGTAAGGAGGGTGGAGAGATAGAGACCGGGTGGGACATGGGAATATAGTCGCGGCAGCAGGCAGGGGTGGGAGAGGATGGGCAAGACAAGTGGATGAGGAGGATCGAGTTTACAGAAAGTGTACAGGATCCGTATCCTTTCAAGGAAAAGGAGGAGGTGGGGGAATGGAATGAGATCGTACAGGATCCGCATGGGGGAGGGGAGACGAATGCGATACGCGAGGCGGAGAGCATGGCGTTCAAGGATTTGAAGGAATTTATAAAAGGTAGGGGGGGCGTAGATCCAGGCCAGATGGGCATAACAAAGGATAGGGCAGATGAGGTGTTTATAGGTGTGGAGTGTGGTGGAGGGGTCCAGATCCCATGTACGGCCGGAAAGGAGTTTGAGGAGACGGAGTCGGGAGCGTGCCTTGGCTTGGATTGTCCGGAGATGGGGGGTCCAGGAGAAGCAACGTTCAAGGGTGACGCCAAGGTACTTAAGGGTGGGGGTGAGGGCGATAGGATGGCCATAGATGGTGATATAGAAATCAAGGAGGCGGAAGGAGGGGGTGGTTCTGCCTACAATGATCGCCACTGGTTGCACCAAGCGGTGAACCGGTCAAGATGGGACTGCAGAAGGTGTTGGGAGCGCTGCAGGCTGGGGGCAAGGGCAAGGAAGGTGGTGTCATCGGCAAACTGGAGAAGGTGGACGGGGAGGTGACGGCGGCGGCATGTCCGCCGTATACAAAAGGTACAGAAGGGGGGAGAGGACAGAGCCTTGGGACACACCGGCAGAGGGAAAAACGGTGTAGTAATCCATGTTATGGATGGTGACGTAGGAAAGATGGTGGGAGAGAAAGGAGCCAATCAGACGGATGTAGTTAATGGGAAGGGCGAAGGTTTGGAGCTTGAAGAGGAGACCGGAATGCCATATGCGGTCATGAGCACGTTCGAGGTCCAGGGAGAGGAAGATTGCTGAGCGACAGGAATTAAGCTGTTCGGAATGGAGACGTGTTAGGTGAAGGAGAAGGTCGTCAGAAGAGAAGGACGGCCGAAAGCCACACTGGGTAATGGGAAGGAGGCGGTGCTGGCGGAGATGCTGGTGGATGCATCGGGTGAGGATAGATTCCAGGACCTTGCTGAAGACCGAGGTACGGGTGAGGATAGATTCCAGGACCTTGCTGAAGACTGAGGTAAGGCTGATGGGATGGTAGGAGGAGACAGCGGACAGCGGTTTACCAGGTTTAAGGAACATCAGGATACGGAAGGTTTTCCACAGGTTGGGGTAGTAACCAGTGGACAGGACTACATTGTAGAGCCTGGCCAAGGTGGAGAGGAAAGAGACAGGAGCTTCACGAAGGTGATGGTAGGTGACACTATCGTGACCAGGAGGGGTGTTGCGTTTTGTGCGGAGTGTAGCAATGAGATCCTGTGTGGTGATAGGGGCATTGAGTTCTGTGTGTGCAATGTTGTCCAAGTCCTGGAAACCAGGTGCGAGGGGAGGGACAGAGGTGTCAGTTCGATCGCAGACATCCGGGAAGAGTGAGTAATCGAACTAGGGATCATCGGGGATGGAAAAGACATCGGAGAGGTAGGATGCAAAGTGATTGCCCTTACTAAGGGTGTCAGGGAAGGGGTGATCATCATGGAGAAGAGGATAGTAGGGGGAGGGTTTAGTTCCGGCAAGGCGACGGAAGTCTGACAGGAACTTGGACGAGTTGTGAATCTATGTGTTTGTATTCGGTTGATATCCATGTGATAAGCTGCAGCTCTATCCACAGTTACAAGTGTTTCTTCACAAATGTATTGTAACTTGCCACTGGTTCATGATTTTTATCCCTACTTGCGCTTATGTTAGAATCATTTTTAGAAACATCGTTGTCTCCTGATATTACACAAACTCTGGTAGGCAAAAAGAAAAAAAAAATCAAATATTTCGTCAATCACGTAGGAAAGGGATGCATAACGAACGTGCTGCCGACGCATCTTTATCGCCGCTTGGAGCGCTAGTGTCGCTCCAGCTGTCAAACGGTGACAACTTTAACAGCAGTGAGCTCTATGTAGCAACCTTGAGCAGTGAGTGTCGCGACTGTTAATGTTAGACTGTGTGTCATACTAACAAATGTACACCGTGGAGATAAATAAGCAGAGGTAACAGTAAACTTGTTTCATTCGATCACATTTTTATTATTCTTGTAACTGCATGGGTAACACGAAGCATTTTACATGTTTTTTGTGACGATGCTCTGGCAATAGTTTCAATATTGTATTAATTTAATGGCTTTTACGGCATATTTGAAATTTACTTTGTTGTGTATACAAACGGCCATGATTAAATTATCGTTGGTGGATTTGTTTATGGTCTGGGCTTGCGTGCGAATGTGGTGTGTACTTGTTTTAGGTTATGTTTTTCAATGCAAACAGCTTGTTTTCCATGAGCTTGTAATATTTCTCAATAGACAGAGATCAATAATTTTTTCACCAGTATTTCGGAGCGCGCTAAGTACTCTACGTATACTGTTCATCAATTACGAAAAGTACATGTGCCGTTTGTAGCCTGTAGCGTCTTGTGAAGTACATGTTTTTTTGTCCCATCCGATAAAATCTCTACATGTATACTCTGTAACTTTGTAAAAGAGACGATTTGTATTTTCGACGTTTTTTCAATAGTTTCTATATATTGTGATCTCCAGTGAAAGTGCTAGTCATTTATAATTGCTGTGGCTAGTCATTTATAATTTTTGAGGGAAGGACGACCGAAGACAGCGAGGTGCTCACTTTCACTATTTCGTTATCTTAATCAGTATCACTGTTGTTATGTAATATTTGTTGTGAAGGAACGACGAGGAATAAGAATAGCGTTTGCTATGATGTAATGTGATGCTCCTCCCGATAATAGCGTGAGTAACTTGATAGTATTCGTCAGTCCTTTAGTGCACATAGTTAGTACCTCTTTTCAGGAATTGGGTATCGGTATCTGCAGATAAAAGATGATGTTGGATGTATTAATTTGTTGTGGCTATTTTGAATCATTTTAGTATCCTGTTATTTGATCTGCTGCATAGACCTGGAAATCTTACATTAACAACAATTTGTGTTAACATGCGTATATGAATGTGGTTTAGTATAAGGGTAATGCTGCAGTGTTGCAAATAGATGTAGAAAGAAATTAGCTGGTGTGGAAAAAGCTACTATGTAAGTGCAATTCTCACTGACAAAGAACATTACACATCATCAGACTGTAACAGAACATTCACCATGGGTCTGCAGTTAAGAGGGAGGAGAGCCAGTAAATATGTTTAGCAATAGAAAGTTAACCAATATTAAAAATAGACGACATTTAAAAAAAATTTTCGACAGTTCGTATAAAATACAGTATGTGTGATTTTCTTTAGTGGATAGATAAAAAAAATCAGCATTGCAATATTTGCTCTACTGTGGGTATTCAGTAATGCCTTGTACAAGGAAAGCCTTAAAGGAGCAACTGTGTCAAAAACACACATTAAACAAATGACAAAATGATGGTTTGTAGGCTGCTGAACTCCTCTTATAGTTAGGTTAAATTTTGTACACATCAAGATGATACTGAGTAACTGAAGACAAACTGCAGACTAATGTCTGAGTTTAGAGATTAAGTACTGAAAGTGCCACATACATGATTAAGACCCGCAAATTCCATTTTACATTGATGAGAACAGGATTATAACACATTTGGATAATCATTTGCATTAGGGTATTCCCAAACTAAATCCCAAAAATTGAAGGCTTTATTTAAATTTATCTTTCTTCAAATTTAAAATTGTGGTTGATGTAAGTTACTGATTTTCTGTAGAAAATATCATTTTCATTCATTAGTTGCTTTGATTGCTCATAATGCTGTATGCCTAGTTAAGAGTTCCTCTGGGAAAAAGCAAGACACCTCTCAAATAATGCTCACAGTAGTAGAGTATACCTTAAACCAATGACAGACACAAACAGTATCAGTCAGTCTAGCATTTTTTCTGTTGGATGGATTTTGCAAAACATGATTTTCTATCATTTTGAGATTATATGTTATGACACTTCATTATGAGAGAATTGTAAATCAGTTCTTGACATTAGACTCTTTTCTTCACCTAGTTTTAATTTATTTATAGTTTATTGGTTCATCTGCTGCACCCAGTAATGGACTGAAAATACTGCCTTTCAGCTGTATCTCACATTAACAAAGGAAATTGAATGTGACTTTTATTATCTGGTTCCTTGTCTTTCCTACAGCCTGATTGCAGTAATGGACCATGAAAAAACTATTTGGATAAAAGAGGAAACAAGTGAGATATCAAGTTCACCAGGCTCCATTGTAAGTAGTTTCTTAGTATTTTTTTACTGTTGTTTCATTAATTTCAGTGTGCAGTATGTTGTGTGAATAAACAGAATTCATGCCATTTTGCTGAAAGTATGAGGAATTAAGTACAATAAAATCTCCAGTGAGTTTTTAAGTTTACACTCAACATTTACAGCACTATGCATAGATTATAATGTGTGTTAAAATTCACAAATGATGCAGGGGAGGGTTTTAATTTAATTTTTCTAAATTTAGACAAATTTGTAATGCACTGCTTATTGGCAGTTATAATATATTTATATAAAATTGAACTATTATGATAAAAACAGTCATTGGCTGGATGTCATTTCCAATGAGCACAATATTTCAGCAAGTGACCACATTGCCATCACCCGGTGCACTAACTTACTGTGCACTTACTAGTGATCAGTATGAGCTATGAGTGTAATTTTTTAAAAGTGTATCATAGGTTACATAGATGGCACCTTGGATCTTGTGTTTGTATGTTCCTGTTGTAGACTGTGGTTGTCTGTTTTGTTTGTGTCACTACTTGAGTGGTGTCATAGATTGTCTTTTTGCTATACCTGTATAGGTCTAGTGGAGATGATGATCTCTTGAGGAAAGCAATGATTTGCATTGAGTGCTATACTATACATGTTGTGGTTATAGAGTTGCAGCATAGCCTAAGGCCTAGGTTAAGTAGGAAGATGACAGTCTAATTGTGGTTTGGGAAAGCCAATGAAGTTTTTATAACAATCTTTTTCCATAGCTACATTTATGCCATTGATAAAAACCCTTGCTTTCCTACCGTAGTCCAGTATTTTCAGGTTTTCAATACATCTGAAGGTGTTAATCACACTCAAACTCCTGATAGTTATTCAGTTTTCATTTTTCTGATATTTGCAAGTGGTTAGTGAAGTTATCTGTTGCTAATTTCTTAAGGCTTGTATTTCTGCTGTGTTAATGACGTAATTGGTATACCAGTGCTCAGTCAAGTTCTCATAGTTACCTTGAAAGAAGTTTGAAGAGACATTTACTGTGAACACTGGTTTAAGAAGTTAGTTTCATATAATATTTTTTTTTGCATTAGCACTTGTCTCTGAATATGTAAACCAAGTGTCAATAAGACTCATGGCAGAAAATTGTGATTTGTCTCTTTAGTTCACATTAATTAAATTTTAGAACACTGTGTACATGCACCCTGATATATTCCAGTGTGTATATATGTGATGGGAGCAAAGTTATGGCAAAACTAAGAGGTTGTACATTCAGTATTGATGTGGTTTTATTTTCTCTCTCTCTCTCTCTCTCTCTCTCTCTCTCTCTCTCTCTCTCTCTCTCTCTCTCTCTCTCTCTCTTAGCTACCTCTTCTATATACATCACTTCATGATGGAATGGTATTTGTAAAATTGCAAGGATGTTACAGAAATATTAAGGAATTTTTGTTGTAAATAATGTAACTTAAAGTTTGACCCAAACTTTTTGTTGCACTGTAAAATATTTGTTGCTTCCTTTGCATCCCTCATCTTGAATGTTTCTGCAGAATTGGTAATGATACAAATGCAAGAACATGCTCCATAGATTGGTTTTGCAAAAATTGTGTTGGCAGATTATATGTGTTTGTTGACAGCATAGCAGACAGTCTGCATTGAGTGAAGCTAGACTTCACATTTATTGTAAGCCTGGCTTAAGAACAACAGTACAGAGATGTGTGTTGTTCAGCTTTCAACCTTTTCACCTTGATTATATTTCACTTCTCTTCATTATATTTAACCTCTCTTCACTGATGTGAAAATTCGAGGATTATGTCGCACGTTTTTATTCTTTAAATGGTATTGTGTCTGCTGTAGGTAGTGAATCATGAGCAAGTTAAATAATTTGTGATGCAATAAAACCTACAATTTCTGTGATGATGATCTTTTGCCACTCCTATTTGGAGTAACTACAAAAACCAATATACACATGACATTTATCTTTTACACTACTTCCATTGTATAAGAGTGTTTTTCAATAACTCAGTGCTGTATGAAAAAGCTGTGGGTGTTTCATCACTCAGTAAGAATTTATTTTTAGAATAGTTCTGTAGTGAGTAATATCTAGAAAATAATGTTGTCATTCACATAATTTTATTTTCTCTCTAACTGAAATAAAACAAATCAGTTTTTCATCAACCAGAATTACTGTCGCACAAAAGAACATATACTGAGAACTGACAATAAAATGATAGTTGTTGCTAAATTATGTGGTGTTAATTATTCATGAAAAGTACTTTAATTGTGGCATAGAAGTTGAGGAAGTTGCTAACAGTGTGTGGAGATCATGACTTTTTTAAATGTACTCATTTTGCTTTGTGTTACTCTCACCACAGGTCCAAGTATACCCCTCTAGTGTGAAAATAAAGGAAGAACCACAGGAGACTGGGAATCAAGAGGTAATTCTAGAATTTTTTGACTGAGTGGAATTAATCACTGATTTGTTATTTCACAGTTGCTGGGAATGTAAATGAAGAGGTAAGCAATATAGCTGAGCATTATTGTCAAGGTTTGTTCAGATATGCTAGTAATTATTACTGACTCACAATATCATAATTTGCCCACTATTGTCAAATATGGCACAAAAGCCTAAATATAGTATTTTTTAGGCATTGCTCTATATGGGTTGAAGTATTGTCTTTGTACAGGAACAATAGTTTTAATATCTACATTAGTAGAGTTATTATCTTGTACAAGGACATGGTAAAAAGTAATGCCTCCACATTTTTTATGCAGAAACTGTTATAGCTTTTCAAATAAAACAAACTTTGTTAATTTTTTACGTCTTTATTCTTCATGTTGACGTATTTATTTCTCAACGTAGTCTCACACACAATGAACACATTTCTCTTGCTGAGAGACCAGTTCATTGATACTGACACCGACTTCGTTGACAGAGCCACAACCTCACCTCTGCTTTCACTGCTTCAGTCACTATCTAATGGAAGTCCTCGAAGGTATTGTTTAGATTTGGAAACAGATGAAAATTGGGTGGGGCCAAGTCAGAAGTATATGGAGGATAATTGATGACAGTGAACCTAAGCTGTCGGATTGTTGCAGGCATTGCAACCCTCATGTCTTGCCTGGCATTGTCATGCTGAAGGACAGGGTAGTGCATGTATGGGCAGACTCTTTGAATTTGAAACTTGATCGCAGTACGCTGCTCCTCACGCACCAACATAGTTAAGCTACACATGTTCATGTTACATGCTACAATCCAGAGCCCTCTAGCAGCAGATGGTTCCAATTTGGGTCAACAGAGCGAAAAAGCCTGTGCACATTACTCAGTCGAGTAATATACGTGACATGTAGTATCTCGACCGATACTGCAAACAGAATTAAAAAGTTGGACGCATTACTTTTTAGCACACTCTTGTATATACAAACAAAAATAAGAACTACACGTGATTGTGTTGATGTCTAAATAAAATGATGCATGATAGTTGCTGCAATGCCCTGGACCTGAACAGTGATTTCTTACGTATTTGACCAGTTACCTTGACAAGTAAACTATCCACAGACACTTCTTTGACTGAGTCAGTTGTTATTCTCATGGGAGGTTTGATTAGTGGGCAGAGCAAGAATGTGAATTCATCATATACTGTGAAAATGATGACAAAGTACGATTAAAGATATGAATGCTTTTGCTTGAAAATACTCCATTATGTCTGGAAACCCAAAGTGAATCTTGACCCTTCTCAACACTCTTATCATTCACATCACCATCTGAATCAGCATGATACTATATAATACCTACTTTTACAACAATGTGGCAGTTTTCATATTTTACACCAAAGTATTATCTACCATTAAAATTACAGCGCTATTGTAGGCTTCTTTTCTTTGTCCCTTCTTCTACATTTTAATAAACCCTTGCAATGTCATGTGCTTCAATTTATTTCATTATCCTTGTTATCAAGGTATTTACTTAAATTGCGGAGCAATTCTGTTTGTCTTCATTAAATTTACTTTATTCTTTTTTCATTTCTGTTTTTTCCTTCATTAAATATTTTTACTCTTTTTTTTCATTTCTACATTTATCATTTCCTCCATTAGGAAAACCTAAAGAAAGATGGACAGATGGAGCAAATTCCATCCTCCAGAATATGAGTTCTTAACAACTGCAATGCCTCATTCAGTTGGTCCCTAAAGCCAATGTTATTTTGATCATACACAGTTTACACTATAGTGCATTTAAAAGCAGTTGCAACTTTTGACGTTTGGCTCACTGTGTGCCATTGCCTAGGTAGCACCAATGGTTAGCTGTTCAGCTGGTAAAGTGCCCATGGTGCCACACCATGGGTAAACAGTACCATGTGGTGTCACGCATCAGAGGCACCTACATTCATTTCCTCTCATTGTAAATTGATACTTTCTGGCAGTGAAGTGTTTACAGCTGTCAGGTATTGTAAACAAGTGTTCCGTGCTGCCGTTGCATTAATAATAACATTGCAGCATGTCTGAACATGAGATTCACAGTAAAAGTGATCACCCAAGAACTCGTTCACCAGCTGTGAAGTGTTCTGCTGCAAAATTTTCCTCCAAATTCGACAATAGTAATGGACAATGCACAATACCATTCAGTTGGGATGGATAAAGTCCCAGCAATACAGCAGAGGAAAGCAGCTATTTTTCTCAGCGTACAAAGAAATATTCGATTGGATAAAGTTGAACCCATCTTGTGTAAGGTGGAGTTAATGGAACTTTCAGTACTGTACCAGCCAGAAACTCCATGCTAACAGGTCAGTGAACTGGCTAATGTTTGGACATTGTTTAATCAGTCTTTCTCCATATTATGCTCATTTAAATCCAGCTGGGAATATATGGTCCTAGGTGAAAAGTAATGTGGCAAAAAAACAACAAGAAATCTATACTCAGTGATGTTGAAATGTTGACAAGAGAAGTCACTGCAAATGTTATATCGGACTGGTCTCACGTTATCAGGCATATCAAGAATGTAGTTGAGGAGAGCTGGATTCATGGACCGTGACAAGTTTTGAGAAATATGGTACTTCTCTTGTTGCTGTGTTAACATCTGCTTCTTTTGCCTAAACACAGTATAGTTTACAGATACACATCTCACTAACATTGTAAGGCAATTGAAATGGCAACAGAATCCTAAAACGGTGTGTTATTAACCAAGCAACTGAGGGCGAGACATATCAGTAGTTATAAGAAAGCCAGTTCTCAGTATAAAAGTAAATGTGCAGCTTCTTCACTTATGTCAGTATATGTGGCAATTTCAGATATTAACCATATGGTAAAATACTCTCCTCTTTGCATGCTATCATCTCCCAAGCTTGTTTTAATATCTCAGACCATTTATGACTGTCTTGATTTAATTCTTTTGGCCCCTATGGGGGCATAGGGCATCCAGGAGAACTCGCCATCTGTCTCTGTATTTGGCCATTTGCCTCAATTTTGCCCAGGTTTTGCCAACTCTTTTTGCTTCCCCTTCCATTGTCCTCTTCCATGTGCCCTTAGGTCTTCCTCTCTTCCTTGTTCCCTGGGGATTCCATTCCAATGCTTTTTTCTCGATGGTTCCATCTCAAGGTGTGCCCCAACCAACACCACTTTCTCGCATCTGGTCTTCTATAGGTATTCGGTTTGTTATTCGCCAGAGCTCCTCATTTCATATTTTTTTCTGGCCACCAGATATTCATGATGTGTCAGAGACATCTATTTATTAAGCTTATCCATTTTCCTGCTTTCACTGGCATACACAAGGACAGCCTTCTCATTTGTATTAAAAATACGGATTTTTGTTTTGTACATGATATTTCTGTTTTCTGTATTGGATACAATTTATGCCTTTTTAATGCGGTTTTTCATGTCATCTCCAGCTCCACCATATTCCATCACTATACAATCAAGATACAGGAATGAGTTGACAGTCTCCACCCACTGCTCCTCTATTAACAGTGGCACCTCCGATGTTCCCTGAATTTACTATCATTTCCTTTGTTTTGCCTGTATTTATCTTGAGGCTAGCAGTCTCTGCTTCTTCTTTCAGCAAGTTTAATGTAGCTTGCATATCCGTCAGCTAGGCTAGTGATACTGTGTTGTCTGCAAAATCCAAATTCTCTAGACATTCATGGATCTCCCACTGGATTTCTCGTCTCGTGCCTGCTGTGACTCTTCACATAACTGAGTCTAGAACAAGTAGAAAAAGTGTTGGTGATAAAATGCAACTCTTTCGGACTCCAGTTATTACTTTCATGGGCTCTGTCACATTTCCCTTGTGGAGTATGCAATGTTTGTAACCATCATATAGATATTTTATGATGTTTAAGATCTTCTGTGGTATCCCATACTCCTGCAACACCTGCCAGAGCACTTTGCTTCATGCAATCGAAGGCCTTCTGAAAATCAATGAATACCAGGTACATGTTTGCTTGGAATTCTTCGCTTTGCTTTAAAATTATCCTAAGAGTGTTAATAAGATCAATACAACTGTGTTGTGCCCTAAAACTGGCCTGTTCTTTACGCAGTCACTTTTCAAGAGACACTTTAATTCTGTTTAAAATAATTCTGGTGATGATGTTACTGGCACTGACAACAATGTAATACCATGCCAGTTGCTACAGTCTGACAAATTTCCCTTTCTTGGGAGCTTTATGACCAAACCATTTTTCCACTCCTTTGGAGATTTCTCTTCAAGCCAAATATGCTTCATCAAGGGATAGAGCATCTTAACAGTACGTTCAATATCAGCTTTTAAGGCCTGTGGTGCTATGTTGTCTAGGCCTGGAGCCTTTGTATTCTTTATGGTTTTCAAAGCAACCCTAATTTTGTCCATTTTGGGACACTGCAAATTTATATCTTGATCTTCTTTGACTTACTCTGGAACATCTCTTACCTGTTCATCATGGTTGTCTTCAAAATTTAACAGTTCCTTGAAGTGCTCCTCCCATCTCTGTAGCTGTGCCTGTTGAGTGGTAGGCATCACCCCGCCCTTGTACCTAACTGGTCCTTCATATCTGAAGTTCTTCATTGACAAACATTTGGTTGTATTGTAGAACCCTTTAATATTTCCTTGTCTTGATGCCTCTTCTGCTAATTTTGGTTGCTCATCTTTCCATTTCCTTTTCTCTCTCTGTGTATTCTTTATGCGCTTCACTCTTCTGAACTCTTGTCATACAAAGATTTAACTTAAGTTTTAGTTCTTTCCGGTGGCTGATCTCATCTGATGTAGCATTGGAGGTCCGTTCCTTCCATAGATTTGCCTTACATCCTCTGATTTTTTTCTATCACATCTAAATAACTGTCTTTAATTTTTTTTCCCCAACATGTTTCAATTCCCTTTTCCATAAAGTTTTCTTCAGAGAGGATCTGGAATCTGTTTTGTAGTTCAAGAGCAAATGTTTCTTTGATCTGTTGGTCTTTTAGCCTTGCTAGATCTGTTTTCTTGCTCCTGTGACTGATCTTGGTTCTGTTTGCCTCTTTTTTCAGTCTGAATTCTGCCAAAACTAGGTGGTGGTCACTTCCAACGTCCGCTCCTCTTCTGTTTCTGACATCTAACGGAGAGTGTTGGAACTTGCAGCTTATGACTATGTGGTCTATTTGATTTTCGGTAACATGGTCTGAAGAAGATCACGTTTTCTTATGGCAGTTACGATGTGGAAACAATGTGCCTCCAATGACTAGGTCATGTTCAGTGCATGTGTCTGTCAGCAGTTCACCATTTACATTCCTTATCCCAGTACTGTACACACCCTTGATATGTTCAAGCCCTTCATTTTCTGAACCAACTTTTGTGTTCAAGTCACCCATTAAAGTTTTTAGGCCCCTAGAATTTGTTTGTCTAAGGGCTCCGTTAAGCTCTGTATAAAATGTATCTTTTAATTCTCCTTTAGCTATTTTATTAGGTGTCTAGCATTGAATTACAGTGACATATCACACATTTGTTTTAAAGCATGTGGTTATTATCCATTCTGACACTGGTTTCCACTCCAGTAAGCTCTTCTTGCTGCTTTTAGATAGTAAGAGCCCTACACCATTCCTACACATCACGTCCTCACCTGTCTGACCTGCGTACAGCAGCAGTCCACCAATTTGTGTTTGTAACTCCCCAGATTCTGGCCACCTTATTTCACTTAGTCCCAATATATCTAGTCGGTAGTTCTCCATCTGGTTTTCAACCTCTCTTAGCCTCCTTGCCTCTCTCAACATCCTTACATTCCAAAAACCAATACAGGTTTTCCTTTTCAGCCAAAGGTCATATCCTTAAGATCCATCCAGCTGTTTCTCCTGTTAGTTTCTGTGATGCGTGTTTTTTGTTGGTGTGGGTTATCAGCCCACAGCACCTGAGTGTCCAGGTGGGGCTGCCACCTCATGGCCTGGACACCTGCCAAGGTTTTATTTCAGGACATTACCCCCTAGATAGCTTGTCTTCAGCACAACTAAAGAATGCTGTCCATGCCTTTGCACTAAGGCCTATGTGCATCAATGTTGTCATGGTTTCCAAGGATCTTCTGCTGTCCACATTATGGGGCTGTGCCTGCTGCCACACAATCACAGGGAGGAAAAGGAAAGAAAGGGAGAGTATAGGATGGGCCACGATAGAGTACGACAGGACACTAGGCAGGACATTGTGAGACACACTTCATCTGGATCCTCTATGGAGATCTGTCCAGCTTGGGAGGCCCTGCTTGTAGTTACACTACTGCTGGTATAGCCCTCCACTTCATTGGATCACACAAACCTCTCGCCCACATGGATGGTGTTTCATTAAGGTGGTGTCTCCTGAGGGGGAGACCATTTATGAGATATAAGGGATTTATGAATATTTCATTCTGGCATTTTTACTGGCATGTGCGTTGGTATGGAGACCTTTACTAACATTCCATTTACTTGACATTGGAGATAAATAGCAATTTCTCAGAGGTTCAAAGAATAATTCAATATGTTATCTAAATTTCATATGCAGCATAATATGACCTAACACAAATCAAATGCAAATTGATAGTGACCCCCCTATGTTTGTTTGCAAACTTTATGAATTTCTTGCAGTAATTTAACTTATACTGAAATATCACAATAACTATGACCTTTCTTGAAGTGATAGGGAATTAATCAGAAAGTTGACAAATGAAGCTATAAGATGTGCGAGAAAGATTACAGATCAACCAGATGTGCAGCTGACAGGTAATGTGCCAAGCAGGCCTGACATTACCTTTGCCTGCTGATATCATCCATGCTAGCAACTATGCACCCCTCCACTCGATCCATACTGAATTGTCAAAAGTCACAACTAATTTTAAATGCACTATAAACAACTTCTTCTTTTGTGCATTGAGTATTAGGCCTTCACTCTTCCTTGGCCTTCCCCGGCTTCGTCAACCTACTGGGCTATAATCTCTGATGTTGTAATATTGTCTGCCACTGTTCATTGTGTCAAGATATCGACTCAGTTTTCCTCTTTGTCATCAATTTTGTTTTGTGTGTTAAACATTTTAAATTCTGTCATAATGTCTTCTCTCATACAGCCATTTGTGGGTGTAAAGAATTCCATTGCACTGCCTGGATCTTACTGCCTTGTCATTTGTAAATGACTAATGACTCGCCTCCACAGGGTAATGTGGGGATGGTCATCATTTTCTAAAACTTCCTTCATGTTATTTTCTCTGTCTTTTTTTCTGAAGTACCTGTTTGCTTTTACATGTAGTTTCCAAATTTTGTTACTTTCTTACCTGTATCTTTGTCATGTTTGTATGTGATATCACATTTCAGATAGTTAAAATAGCTGACCTGTTGTACTGCTGTATTGTTCAGCACTGTTTTTAGATTTAAAGAGGTCCCATCCTATAAAAATCATACTTTACTTTTGTTCTCACCTTGGTAATGGCTAAGGAACCAACCCTGACAGAGAACTGGCAGGTCTGAAGCCCATAAGCTGACAGCTACACCATCAGACTCAAACTGCATGGCACTTGTGATATGATCAGAACATTTTCACACAGCAAGTGTTCCATGCAAGGCTTGAAATTCTGCCAGTTACATTATAAAGGATGTATTCACTCTGGGAAAACTGGGAAATCCTGGAATTTTTTCATCTGAGGAAACCTAGGAATTTTTTAGGACTATGGAAATATTTCATTGTTTTAGTTCTCAGTTAAAATTTTGTAATTAAGGCTGGTAAGAACTGATGCTCTAACAAAGGATTTTACAGCATCCTGCTGCAGCAGAATAATACTGTAGCAATAAAACATAAACAAGAGGATAAAACCAAAATAAAACATTGCAAAGGAAATGTGCCATTTACAACAACAACAACAACAACACAAACACAGTGTACACACAAGTGTCTGCCAACAGCAAAATGCGTCAAAAGCTTTGGGATGAAGACTATGCAACATAATAACAAACAGCTTCCAATCAGTGTGACTGTTAGGTTCGCGTGAGTGGTTGCGAGTGGGCTCATGCACATGCTCAGTTTATTCATGTAGGAGCAGTACCTTTTCCTGCTTCTAGCTACTTGAAAAGTTTTTCTGGCACACCGAAGCTGTCAGGGTGATTTTACTGTTTCTTCTTCATTTACAGCTCTCACATTAAATGGAAACAAAATGAATTTCTTTGGTCAGGAGCTATGAAATGAATTACAATGCATTCACATAATAATGGAAGTCTAAAATATCATATTGATTTTAGTTTCCTCATTTTATTTTATTTCAGCATTTTGGCAGTCAAATATTAATCACTTTGCAGAACAGTGAAGTTGTTTTTGTTACTTTGCTAAAGAAATTTTGGCTTTTATTGATCCTTTCCACAGAGGCAGTCAATTTATTTGAAACTAAATGTTTCATTCCACACTGTTGGCTACTTTCAGCTGTTCACTGTAATTAAAGAGCATTTTTTCATCTTCTTGACAAAGTAAACTGCCAACAGGAACCAAAGTCTAGACCATAGCAAAAGTTGTCTTAAGCATATATAAACAGTCCAGGGAGCAATCCAAATCATGAAGTGTAATGCATGCAAGTTAAGAAACCTAGAACCTTTGCCTTCCTTCTACAGGCAAGTGCTCTACTGATAGTGCACCTGCCTGTGAAAGGGAAAGGTCTTACTTTTGAGTAAGAGTCCTGCACACAGTGTTAATCTACCAGGGAGTTTAAAATCAATGCACACTCCGCTGCAGAATGAAAATTTATTCTATTTGGATGATTACTGCTTTTTTAGCAATGTAATTTTCTATGTGAGGTGTGGTTGAAGACAAACCTCTCCATCACTCTTAATAGTTACACAGTTGTTACAGTGTTTTATATGCAAACTTTAAATGGGTAAAATTATTCTCCTTTTTCAGTTACTTCAAGATCCATTAAAAATTGAGGCTCCATTTTACAACACAAAGGAAGATCCAGGACTGAAATTGAATGTGAGTCTCTCTGAACATAGTGTAAGTTTTCAAGTCAGTGTTGTTTTATGCTTGAGGTACAGCAAGACAATCGTGGAATGTAATTGCTGCATATAGTTAAAAAAATCATAGATGGAGAGCCATTCTAACCTACAATATCAGTAATTTTTAGTATTTTTGTAGAGTTACCATGACTCATTATCCTTGTGCGTTATATGTTATCCGTGGTGGTGGTGGTGGTGGTGGTGGTGGTGGTGGTGGTGGTGGTATGTCAAAAGACTGCTTTGAACCCAGCTCTCCAAGCTACTCTATCCTGTGTAACCCTGTTCATTATAGAACAACTAATGCAACCTACATTCATCTGAATCCTGAATCCTTCTTACTGTACTTATCTCTGGATCTCCCTTTACAATTTTTAGCCCACCTCCTCCCCTCCATCCCCTGCCTACACCTCCTTCCAGTACTAAATTGGTAATCCCTTAATGTCTCAGAATGCATCCTATCAACCAATCCCTTTTTTAGTCAAGTTGTCCCTTAAATTTCTTTTCTCCCCAATATGAGTCAGTACATCTTCATTAGTTCTGTGATCTACTAATCTGATCTTCATTCTTCTGTTGTACCACATTTCAAAAGCTCATATTCTCTTCTTGTCTAAACAGTTTGTCACCCCTCTTTCACTTCCATACATGGCTACGCTCCAGATAAATACCTTCAGAAAAGACTTTCTAACACTTGTGTGTGTGTTCAATGTTAACAAATATTTCTTCTTGAGAAACGCTTTTCTTGCCATTCTCAGTTATTTTGCTACCAAAATAGCAAAACTTGTCTACTACTTTAAGTATATCGTTTCCTAATCTAACTCCTCCTAACCTTTGACCAGTACAGCACGGCATCATTTGGATATACACAGATAAGGCAAACATTACACCTACTGCCCACCATGAGAGTCAATGCGCAGTGCTGTGGACACAGGGCTACTAAGGGAAACATTTGCCTTGGGTATCATTGAACCTCTAGTAGTAACCAAATGCATTACAATTACTGTGGATTGTGTGAACATGGTTCCTTTGATGCTTTGTTTTTCCTAATGGTAATCACATATTTCCAGCTGGGTAATTGTTGATTTCACAAGGCCAGAATCATGCCGCAGTGGTTTGAAGAGTATTACAGTGAATGCACATTCATGACTTGCCCATCACATCCAACTGATGTGCATCTGTGGAACACATGCCAATCTGAACCCACAAATCAACAGCCAGTAATTCAAGGGATTTGCATGAGCTAAATTCTAGCACATCTAGTGCCATATACCTGCAGAAACCTACCAAGAAATTGTCAAATCTTTGCTATCCAGAAATACTGCTGTAGTGTGTTGCAGATATGGATCCACACACTACAAAACAGATGGTTTGATGAGTTTGCTCAACAGCGTATGGTACTAAAATATCTGATCAGAAAATTAGCTTTATTAAATTACTCTTTGAATAAGAGATGAGTCACTGAAAAGTGTGATCATCTTCATAATGAAATATTGAGAGCTATGTTGTATGTACATAATCAGAGGTTTTGTTTTCTTTTGTCAGTATCTGGAAGACCCATTTATAGCCTCGGGGTCCACTGATCATATTAAGGAGGATTCAGTACTAAATTTAGGAGCAGAAGAAATTGAGACTTTTGTAAGTATTCACATTTTACAGATGGATTGCATATGAAGTAAAAATATGTCATTTGGTAACTGTGGAATACAAAGAATGCATTACAGTGAAATTAGCATCGTTTATACCCCTTAGAAGTTTTGTAGTATTGTATTATTCCACTTCGGTTATTTGCTGACTGTTATGAGTAGAATTTCAACAGAGCTGTAACAATATATGTAATCATATTTTCACTGTCACAGGTTGATATCAGTTACAGCAAGATCATGATAATTTGGCACTCTATAATCCAGCGGACCCAATAGTCCAACATGCGTCTGGTATTTTGCCATGGCGTGACACCTTTTCAGCAATAATTGTTTGCCTAACTGTGTGATTATAGTCTTGCCAAGATAAGCCAGTTGCATTACTGGCTTTGTCAGTATCAGTGATTCTTCATTCACTAAACCTAAGTTTACAGTACTTATGTTTACATCAGTGCTGTGGTATTTTAATTATTTAATGAAGTCATTGTGCTGTGTTAATATTCAGCTACTTGTATGACTGTCAGTTAGACTACATCGCAGTAAAATGTTTGTATGTACAGTGAAAAATTTCCAAGCAGAGCAAAAGTGCACCTAAAGCAACAAAACACAAACGTGATGTTGACAAGCCACAAAAAACTGGTCATCATAAGCAGACTGGAAAAAGTGAGAACCAAAACAGTATTATGAGTGAACTATGGTCTAAAATGATTGAAGAAACAGAGATGGAAAGCAATTTAAATGATGAGTAGTTTACAGCTGATCGCTCTGAAATTGTACAGATGATAAATTCTGTGTCTACCAATGAAGTGAGTGCTTTTTCAGGTGAAATTAAAATGGATTGACATAGGTAGAAATTCAGTTACCGAAGGAGAGTGGATGATGTGATATTATAAAAGTGTTTTGAAGTCACAGGAGGCACCAGAAGTTGACAGTGATTATGGCAAAATGTCTGCAACTAACGTATCTGGGATTGACACTATGGAAGCCTTAGACACTTTAGTGAGATTCACTAATTGAAGACAATAATATGGTGCCTCTGAAGTTGTGAATCTGAACATCAAGCAAAATAATTGTTGTCAAAAAAGGGCTCAATCCAAGAAACAATTTGGAATTTTTGTAATGTTCAGGGTGTTCTGAAGATAATATCAGCTAAACCATCGGTGGTAGACACCAGTCTGGCATATTCCATGCCTGTGAGGCTGTCAGATATCTGTACTGTGTCTAAGACAGTGATTACAACTAAACTGCACCACATTATTGACTATAATCTTTATTAATTAGCTTCTTGATATCCTCAAATCAGTGGTCCTTATTGTATTTTGTAACTAGCATACAAAACTTTATTTATGCACAGTATATCGAACTTCTCTAAAACTTTGAGCCTTAAACTGTTGTGTTAGAGCAATGTACTATTTGACTTTTAATTCAATTTTATATGTATTGGAAAGTAGTTCTTTTTCTGATAAAGGCTGAGGCCAAAAGCTTAAGTGTAAATCTCTTTTAATTTTGCCTGTTGGCAACTTAACATGTTATCTTTACGTTAGTAGCAATCTATCTTTTTCTAGAGTTTTGATATTCCTATCAGAAGTATCACATTGTTTGAAGAAGACTATGCATTTCAGTATCTTCGATTAATGTGTTGTAAGCAAATTCATTGGGCTCTTACCTGGTCAGTGAGTCTCTGTATTTGTGAGTTTGTGGTAAAAGATTTCCACGCAGGGAAAATTATTAAATGTGCTAATATGTACACAGGCTAGTCACAGTGAACTGGGGAAATAGTGATTGTCATATAAATTTTGAATTGTATAGTTTAGCCTCATGTCAGACACATGGTATCA
This sequence comes from Schistocerca americana, assembly GCF_021461395.2. Taxonomy (NCBI): domain Eukaryota; kingdom Metazoa; phylum Arthropoda; class Insecta; order Orthoptera; family Acrididae; genus Schistocerca; species Schistocerca americana. The sequence continues at coordinate 32,178,174 of NC_060129.1, read as the reverse complement.
TTAACAGGTTTAAGCTATAATCAGATGAACTGTGCAAAACAGAAATACAGAGGCAGTAAACTACTATAGTGTGTTTAAAAGAAGTTGCAACTTTTGGAAATTTGGTGAAGAAAGAGTGCAGGGAAGCATAGTTTCCAAGGGGTAGCAACAACACAATGCCTATCTTAGGTTATGACCTATAGTCAGCTTCCAAGCAAACATTCTTTGGCCGTAAAGAAATACAATACTAAACGGAGCAGTTACATCAATGAATTTTTCATATGTACTCACATTTACAGTGTAGTTAAGTGAAACCAAGGGAAGAATCATCGCTGTCTCCCTCAGAACTGGAACTGGCACTGGAGCTGACTGAACTGACTCTCTGTTCCATCTGTTCTTTCAGCAGTCCATAAATCCATGTCTCTTCAATTACCTTCTTTGAATGGCTGACAACTCAGTATCATTACTGTGGGGTAAAGTTTGCAATGGCTTTTTTTTTCTGCATTTCAACCTCAATGAGCCCAAACTTCTTGGTGTCTCCTGCCACAGTACCTCTCACCTGGGCCCATATATGCTCAGCTGGATTCAAATGAGCATGATATGGAAGAAGCCTTGATTGCATTATGCTCTTTAATGTTAACTGGTTTGTTGACTTTGTATTGTGGAGGTTTTGGCTTCTACAGTGCAAGATCCATTAACTATGGTTTATTCATGCCAAGTTCAACTTTATCTGATATAATGTTTCTTTGTGCACAGAGCAAAATATTTAGTTTTCGCCTCCTCGTTGTTAGAGCGTGATCCACCACAGCAGAGTGGTATGGCACATTGTCCATTATTATTATCAAATTCAGATGAACATTTCACAGCAGAACATCTGAAAACATACAACTCTATACTGCACCACATATTATATTAACATACAATGTGTATTACCAAATATGTTATTACGATGCAGTAAATGTAACCCTCTGGGAGGATTTAAGTAAAACTGACCATGAGTTACCTAATGGGTTTGTCTTATTGAACCTGAATTCAGTGCTACGGAGGAAACCAGAAAGCTAAAGATTGAAATTTGGAATTTTTTTTAAGAAACCAAGTTTGCTAAAATGAAATAAAAATTGTCACCAGCCTAATTAGGCATACTAATGTTGAACATTACTTTTATATAATCTGTATAGAGTTGTGATAAAGGGAAGCTACTATTACTTCTTACCCAATGAAGTGCAGTGAACTCTACTATAATCAGACAAGTGGTACAGTGATGCTAGCAGTTATAAATAGTATATGCAAGTTCTCAGAGAAACAGTTAACAGCGTATTTCTTCTCAATAGTAATTACTTCATTATATATGAATTATGTGATCACCAAAATTTATGAAAGTCAAAATTAAACCAGAAATGGACATGGACTTAGTCCTATTTCAACATTTACTTTCCAAATAGTACAAATATAATTAAGTCACGTGCAATAGGATTTTTCACTCATTAAGAAGTAATATTGTTTCTACTTTTATGGATAAGGGCAATTACAGTAATTTTATCTTCAATAAACAAAATTGTTGGTGGGGGTTCTCAAATTGTTCCCCCCTCCCGGGGGCTAGCCACTCTTTGGCAGGTTCATACTTGGCTACCACGGAGCCCCAGCCTTTCGCAGCCCTTTTTACCTTCTGTGCTACATGTCTATCCTCTTGCTATTCTTTTTCCTCTCCCTTGGGGAACATGTCTGGGGTATTATGGGGAATGTTCTGCATTCTGTTGCTGACCTGCAAACAGTCTCAACTTTCTTTGTGGCTCCTTTTTCCTTTCTTTGTGGCTCCTTTTTCCTTTCTTTGTGGCTCCTTTTTCCTTTCTTTGTGGCTCCTTTTTCCTTTCTTTGTGGCTCCTTTTTCCTTTCTTTGTGGCTCCTTTTCCCTTTCTTTGTTTCCTTTCACCTCCCATTCCTCTGCTTTGGTGTTTGAGGATTCTCTCTTTTCTTCTGCTTCTTCTTCTTCTTCTTCTTCTTCTTCCCTGTGCGCTCCTGAAGGCTAGACCACATGTCTAACATGTAAAAGGTGACTGTGTAACACGTAATTCCCAGCCCCGGGTCGACAGGTAGGGTTCACATGTATCCCCTGATACAAGCCAGGCCCAGGGAGGGGTGACTGACTGAGCTGTAACCTCCCGTTGGTCCCTCTGTCATGTGTTCGGGAGGTGTGACCTGAGGTGTGAACAATCACCTAAGGCGGGTGTGCCCCCATGTGTAGGAGCCCCCCAGTAGGAGCACGCCATTGGAGATGCTGCAATCATGGGGGATTTCCTCGCGATGAGTCACTCATCCTCTTCATCGATGTCAACGAAACGAAAACGTTATTAGGGTTCTGATTTGAAGACCTTTCCCACTGCACAGCGGTTCCTTGTTGTATCACATACTGAAGATGGTCAGTCCTTCACCACAGTTAATCTGTTTATTATTTAGGAAGGTGTTGCCATTGTTGGCCCTTTGTAATCCTGCTCTCATTTACGGAATGGCTCTTTGCTTTTGGAGACGGCTTCTGATGCTCAAGCACAACTACTTCTTGCTGCGACACATAGAACTTTGATTTCCTCCTGTGGTGTAGTTTACACCGGGCTTCTTGATGGTCTGATCAAGGCTGAAATACAATCTTACCTCTCCGATCAGGGCATCATTGTCATTCATCATGTCATGAAAAAGGTCGATTCTTCTTTGGAGCCCACCCGCACTCTTTTCCTCACCTATTATAGGGTGGTGCTGCCATCCAAGATTAAAGCCAGCTGAAATCATCATAGTCCAGCCATACCTTCTGAATCCGATGCGCTGTTATCAGTGTCATTGGTTCAATCACACTAGAACATCTTTTGACACCCAGCCATATGTGTAACCTGTGGCAGGGGTGCACACGAGCAATGTCTACCTCTTCCTCCCTGCTGTATCAACTGCAATGGTGACCATGCCGCCTCCTCCCAGGATTGTTCTGTGTATTTCGACGAGCAGGCTGTTCAAGAGATTCAGGTAAAGGAAAAAGTGCCTTACCCAGTAGCTTGCTGGCTAGCCACAAGCTCTGTGTTCATCTGTCAGGCACTTATAGTTCAGTTCTTGTTACCCCTCCCTCCATGAAGGACATGGTTACACAGATATGCAACCTCAAATTTGGCTCTGAGGTTGTGAAGTTGCCCAGTGTCAAGGTAGCATCACTGACCCCAGCCCTGCTGTGCAACAAACTATCAGACTCTCACCTCATGAGGCGAAGCTACCCACTACACAACTGGCAGGCAGGAAGGCCAGAACGAGTACTCGTGGGAAGACTTCGTCCATCCCTCCAGCCAACTAACACCCAAGTCTTCCTTTAAGCAGAAGTGCTCAAAGAAGTCCGCTAAAGACAAACGGTCTGCCCCTTCACCAACTCGAAGATCCTGTTTGACGTGGTCGCTTAGCCCGGCTGGCCTTTGTCTCGCTGGTGCACACCACCATTTGTTTTTTGGCATTGGACTCCACCAACCAACCGCACAAGCACTCCGATGCTTTTGTACACCCCTTGGAGCAGGATCCTCCTGCTTCTGAGCCCTGTAGTAGCGACCTTCCACCGGCTGTCCCTCCGCAGACATTCTCTTCCTCCTCATGACTGCCCTCCTATGGAACATTCATGGCCTGCGGTCCCACAGAGGATTTATGTCTGCTTCTAGCATCACAGCAACCCCTTTTGCTTTCTGGTGACTTTAATGCCTATCATCCCCTCTGTAGCTCTCCCAGGGTCTGCCAGAGAGGATCCCTCTTGGCTAACATTCCTAACCAATTCTACCTCTTCTGCCTTAACACTGGTGCACCCACTTTCCTTTCTGACTCCTTGCACCCCTATTCCTATTTGGAACTATCCTTGTGCACTGCCTAGAGTGCCCCTCATCTTGAGTGGTCCATTCTATCTGACGCCTACTTGAGAGACCACTTACCGTGTGCTCTTCGTCTGCTGACTCCTACCCCATCCACATGCATACCTAAATGGCAGCTTACTAAGGCTGACTGGCAGCTTTACTCCTCCCTGGCGACCTTCGCAGAACAAGATTTCCTCAGTTGTGGTGACCAGGTGGACTACCTCACAAACGTTATCCTTACTTCTGCAGAACGTTCCATTCCTCGCACTTCATCTTCACCACATCGTGTCCCAGTCCTATGGTGTACTGAGGCATGCCATGACGCAATTCACGCATGGAGATGTGCTCTCCGTGTTTTTAACAACCGACCTACGCTGGAAAACTGCATTCATTATAAACACATGCATGTGAAGTGTTGTCGTTCTTTGGTATAGCAAAAGAGCTAGTTGGATTTCGTTCGCTAGTTCTTTTACCAGTTCCACACCTTCCTCTGTTGTGTGGCAAACCTTCGATGGCTCTCTGGAACCAAGATCCATTTCCCCATTTCCAGCCTGACAGTAGGTGGATTGTGGATCCTGTTGCTATCTCCAACACCTTGGGCCGCCATTTTGCATAAGTTTCAAGCTCTTTCCACTATCACCCTGCCTTTATCCATAGGAAACGAGTGGAGGTGCTTGGGGCGGTACCCTTCTCTTCTACCAATAGTGAGTGTTACAATGCCACCTTCACTATGAGGGAGCTAGATCCTCCATCCCAAGGCGAGATGCTATCCACATTCAGATGTTGCAGCTCTGCTCTCTTGCAGCAAGCACTTCGTGCTTAACACATACAACCGCATCTGGGCTGAGGGCACATTTCCTGGATGGTAGCGTGAAGCCACAGTCATACCCATACCTACGCCCAGTAAGGACAAAAACCTTTCTTCCAGCTACCACCCCATCTCTCTTACCAGCTGCGTTTGCAAAGTGATAGAATGTATGATTCGTGCCCGGCTGGTGTAGGGGCTCAAACTCGCCATTTACTCACAAATGCACAGTGTGGATTTAGAGCGCAGCATTTTGCAGTTGACCATCTCGTTACTTTGTCCACCCATGTCATGAATGGTTTTCTGCAGAAATCCCAGACTGTGGCAGTGTTCTTCGATTTACAGAAGGCCTACGAGACCTGCTGGAGAACTGTTATCCTCCGTACTCTTTACACGTGGGGCTTCCGTGGATGCCTACCCCGTTTCCTTCGAGCATTTTTACAAGACCAAATATTCAAGGTGTGTGTGGGTTCTGCTTTGTCAGATACCATTCAGGAAAATGATGTGCCTCAGGGTTCCGTCCTGAGCGTCATCCTCTTTGCTATCGCCATTACCCCTATTGTGGCCTATCTCCCACTGGGTGTCTCCGGCTCCATTTTTGTCTATGATTTTACCATCTATCGCAGGTCTCCATGGACCTGTCTCACTGAGTGGCGTGTTCAGCAAGGTCTTGATTGTCTTTACTCCTGGAACATCAACAGTGGCTTTCGCTTTTCTAATCACAAAACCATCTGTTTGAATTTCTGGTGGCGCAAATGGTTTCCCCCACCATCTCTACATCTTGGACCTGTTGCCCTTCTGTTTGTTGACACTACAAAATTCCTGGGTCTCATGATCGATAGGAAACACTCTTGGTCCTCCCATGTCTCTTACCTGGCAGCCCGCTGTACACAGTCCCTCAGTGTCCTCCGTGTTCTCAATGGTACTTCCTGTGGTGCTGATCAAACCACCCTCCTGCGTTTGTACTGGTCCCTTGTCCATTCGAAACACAACTATGGGTGCTTTGTTTATGCATCTGCTCGCCAATCCCTTTTATGCCGTCTCAACACTATCCACCATAATGACATCCATTTGGCCACAGATGCATTTTACACCAGCCCAGTTGAGATTCTGGGTACTGAACTACCACTATCCTACTGCTGTGACTTTCTCCTCAGCAGGTATGCATGCCATTTGTCTGCCATCTGTGGCCACCCTTCCAATGCCTCCTTCTTTGATGGCTCCTTAGACCATTAGTATGGGGCTTGTCCCTCTTCCCTGTTACCTCCTAGCATCTGCTTTTGCCACTTGCTACAGTGGCTTAACTTCATGCTACCTTCAGTTTTCCCTGTGGGTGTGAACCCTTCACCACCTTGGGTTCGTGAAGCAGCCCATGTTAACCTTGGCCTTAGTTCACTTCCTAAGGACACTACTCTAGCCTCACTCTGTCGCCTCCAGTTGCAAGACCTTCGCATGGAACTTAACGATAGTACCTTTTTATACACTGATGGCTCACACCTGTAGGGTCAGGTGTGCATTCGTTACTGGCGCCCGTGTCTTTTGATATCTGCTTCCAGCCCACTCCTCAGTATTTACAGCCAAGCTTTTTACCTTGTATCAGGCTGTGGAGTACATCCGGTGACACAGCCTCCCCGATTGTATCCTCTGTTCTGACTCACTCAGCACCCTCCAAAGTATCTGTGCACTGTACACCACTCATCCCTTAGTGCAGCAGGTCGAGTAAATCTGTCATTTGCTCACTCTTCGTGGAGCCAATGTCATGTTTCTGTGGGTCCCCGATCATGTCGTTCTGCCAGGAAACGATGCCGCTGATGCTGCTGCCAAGGCTGCAGTCTTCTTACTTCAGCCTGTGAGCACCTCTATTCCCTCTGATGATCTCTGCATTGCTGTGTGTCAGGTGGTGATGTCCCTTTGGCATCGCCAAGGGTCCTCCCTTCACAGGAATAAGCTTTGGCTTTTTAAGCCTCTCCCGATGCCTTGGACGAGTCATTTTCTTGGATTGTCCATAATGTCCTTCAAACCACTCATGAACAATTGTAGTCTGGTGACCAGGCTACGGTTTTGTAGTCACCTAGGGTCCAACCAATTTTCTCATAAGCCCAGGGAGCCACTGCAGGCAATGTCGTGCTGTTGGTAAAGGCACTCACAGTGGTTGTCTGCTGCCATGGTCCATTAGTACCAAATTTTGCTGCTCTGTCCTAACAGATATGTCTGCTGTACATCTCACAGTGATTTATGTGGTTATTTCATGCAGTGTTGTTTGACTGCTAGCACCAACAGTACACAAACATAGCTGCTCTCATTTGTTAAGTGAAGGTCGATGGCCAAAGTGAGAGGTAATGTAAGTAATTTGGTGTTTTCATCATACCCTTTACACCATACGTCTTGGAATATATAATTCCCTAATGATTTCCAAAATGGAATGTCCTAAGCATCTAGCTCCAACTACCATTCCGCATTCAAAATCTGTTAATTCTCAGTGTGGGGTCATAATCACTATGGAAACCTCTTCACATGAATCATCCGAGAACAAATGACAACTCTGCCAAGCACCTTCAGTTTACGTGTTGTGTATGTGATAATACCACCATCTTTACAAGTGAATATCACTGTCCCATGACTTTTATCACCTCACTATGTATGTTCTTCAATGAGTTACCCAATAATTCAACTAAACATACTCAGAGGTTCCCACAATATAAACATATTTATCCTCTGACTGTAGGAACTGAAGGCTACAGTTAAATACATAAAAGTATAAAGTTGATAACTTCTAGACCACAAATATAACATTAACTCTTAGTGCTCAACCAATGGGGTATCCTAGACTGCCATATTTGGTCATTTTATTATTTCTATGCGCATACTTCAGAAAATGTAGTTTAATTGATGTACCACATTAATGAATGCACCAAACCGTTCTTTTTGTAGTGATGTGTTGAGCAAAAATATTATGACAAATAATGTCGGCAGATAAAATGATTACCTGTTTTCCAAGTTAAAAGTGAAGATTGCTTCATTATTGTGGGGAGGGGGTGAAGAATTTATGTTGATCCCACCAGTAAGATTTTGAGAAGTATGATGAATGATATACCGGGTGATCAAAAATTCAGTATAAATTTGAAAACTGAATAAATCACGGAATAATGTAGATAGAGAGGTACAAATTGACACACATGCTTAGAATGACATAGGGTTTTATTAGAACCAAAAAATACAAACGTTCAAAAAAAGTCTGACAGATGGAACTTCATCTGATCAGAATAGCAATAATTAGCATAACAAAATAAGACAAAGCAAAGATGATGTTCTTTACAGGAAATGGGCAATATGTCCACCATCATTTCTCAACAGTAGCTGTAGTCTAGGAATAATGTTGTGAACAGCATTGTAAAGCATGTCCGGAGTTATGGTGGGGCATTGGCATCGGATGTTGTCTTTCAGCATCCCTAGAGATGTCAGTCGATCACGATACACTTGAGACTTCAGGTAACCCCAAAGGCAATAATTGCAAGGACTGAGGTCTGTACCTGGGAGGCCAAGCATGACGAAAGTGGCAGCTGAGCACACAATCATCACCAAACGACGCGCGCAAGAGATCTTTCACGCATCTAGCAATACTTTTTTTTTCTTGGTTCTAATAAAACCCCATGTCATTCCAAGCATGTGTGTCAATTTTTACCTCTCTATCTACATTATTCTGTGGTTTATTAAGTTTTCAAATTTATACTGACTTTTTGATCACCCAGTACTTCAGACAGGGGAGAAGTAAACACTGGAACACTCTGGATTGCATCTTCAGATTAGACTAACCACTACTTTGGCCACAATTTAGTGGAAAAACAGTTTTACTTCCTTGCAGGATATGTGTACATTGTCAAATGTCTGGTGTGGTGGTTTATCTCCCATGGTCTAATTTAGACTCCAGTGGCTTCATTTCACACTGTAGTGAAGTTTTTAAGAATTGTCTGCATAATGTCTCAGAAGAGAAATTTAAAGTGTTTGTCAAGTTATGTTTTTCTTTATATAACTAGATTTAATAGGACTACTGTGAATGGTATCTTTTTTAATAATGTGAATAAATATGATCAGCAATATCAATAAGTGTAATGTAATTCATGGGCATATTTTAATTTTCAACATAACACTGAAAAACAGTGAATACAGACAAAATAAAGAATATATTGTACTTCAAAAATAAGATTTCAACTTTGCTAGTATGCAGGGTGAGATGACAAGGAGATGCCAATCCCAAGTCTACCCAGAATGGGCAAATTTAGCGAGCTGTGGTGTTAGCTGAGATATAGCAGAGAATGTGGCGAATTTTCTGACTTCAGTAATTTTTAATGTTTATAGCTGCTGAATTATTACACTGACTTTAAGAAATGGAATTACATGTTTTATTCACTTGCATCAGAAAGTGTGTCCAAAGGGGTTTTTAATGGGACAACACGTGTTTAACTTAATCCAAGTGTACACAAGATAACAGTACTGCAAACCATTTCCCCACCGTTAGGAGAACAACATTTGTTCTACTGTACCAAATGTAAGCAAACATGTAACTCTGGCACAGTTCATATTTTCATTAATACAGTTGTTTAACAAGTGCTCAGACTGCTGGACCGACAGCATTGTATGCTGAATTTCAAGGGACCTTATGGCAGCAATGGCCTGTGTTGTATAGCACATCATGTCTTCAGGATTTTTGGTTTTACTTGTAGGCTTCTTAATTTAATTTTCGTCACAGATAAAAGACCAGAAGCGTTAAGGTTGGCAAGATGTAGGCCATTTTATATTTCACAAATGATCACACTAACAATTTCAAAGTTTTCTGTTAAGTATATCTGTAATTACCTTTGTAGAATGCATAGTACATTTGTTGTGGTGGTACTAAATGGATTGCATTGTGGCCAGTGGGCTCTGTTTCCAGTAAGTGCAGCTACATATCTTTTATGAACTGCAGAGACTTGTAGTTACTTAGAACACTATCAATGAAACAGGTGCACAAGATACAATTCCTCAAAAGGCTGTAACACATATTGACAGACAAAGGTTGTTTATTCACTTCTCTTGGCGAGCATAGCTTTCAGTTGACCAGTAGTGCATGATGTAAACAATAATTTGCTACTAACATTCATTTTAATCGGATTACTCTAGTGAAGTTGTCTTCTCCCTTGACAAATTTTGCCCCTCAGCCACACTTATGCCATTATCAAATTGACAATTTCGCATTGCTTTTGATGAGTCCTGTCAACTGACTTCTTCTTGTAGTCAGGTTGTGCCAAATTTAATTCAGTCATCACTAGTAATCTGATCTAAAATTGCAATCTTCAGCTTTCTTCTGTAGTAGCATATTTCAAGTGCTTCTCATCTCTCATCATCAATCACTATTATCATCCATTTTATTACTTATCTTCCATGTTTCACATCTGTAGAAGGCTACACTTCAGAAAAGACTGCCTAACAGATAACTGTTTATTCACTCTTAACAAAAGTTACTTTTTTGCAACTGTATTTTCATGCTATTGCAGGTCTGTATTTTATAGCCTTCCTATTTTGCCCATCATCGGTCAGTTTCCTATACAAACAGCAAAACTCATCTTCTGCAATTAATGACTGTATATCTCTAATTCTGTCAGCATCACATTATTTAATTTGACTTCATTTCGTTACCCTTGTTTCGATTTTGTAGATACTCATCGTATAAGCTCCTTTAAGAAAGTGTCAGTTCCGTTCAGTTTTACTTTCAAGTCTTTTTCTGTCTTTGATAGGATTACAGTGTTATCCAGTGTGACAGTGTAGTTGATGGCGGTGGGATCACTTGTGGAAAAATTCCTGTAGTAGTTGGTGTGAGAGCTGCACCTTTTTTTAGACTGAAGTCAGCTGATAGGTATACCTACTTAAAGGAAGTCCCACTAACTAAGGGATCACCTTCAGAGGACATATTTCCAAGTAAAGGAATTACCGTATTTCATCAAAATGTAAGAGGTATTAGAGATAAAGTTAGTGCACTGCTTATAGATGTTGACTCTGAAATTATTGGTATATCGGAGCACCACTTAAATAATTTGACAACTCAGAGGCTTCCTTTACAAAGATAAAGATTAGCTGGCTGTTTTTCAAGGAGTCCCTTACAGGGTGGGGGAGTGGCTATATACGTAAAAAAACAGTATTCCATTTGAGTCCATAGACTATCATGGCACTGATCTGACCAGATATTTGAATGTTGCACAGGGACAGTTGAATTGAGTGAAATTAAACTTCTAATTGTTGTTGTTTATAGGTCCCCTAACTCTGATTTCAGAGCACTTCTGCTCAAGCCAGAGAGAGTTCTTGATTCACTTTGCAGGAAGTACCAGAAATTAGTTATGTGTGGTGACTTCAATATAAATTTTGTATATGATGGTGCAAGTAAAAGGATGTTGGTAGATCTCCTAAATTCATATGATATGATGCAGAATGCCTTTTTTCCAGCTAGGCTTCAGGGGAACAGTAGCACAGCCATAGACAATATTTTTATTAATTCTTCATTACTAGATGGGAATTCTGTTAACAAAAGTGTGAATGGCCTTTCAGACCATGATGCACAAATTTTAACACTAAAAGGCTTTTGTACTCACACAAATGTCACACATAATTACAAACTATGTAGGAAAGTTAATCCAATAGCAGTAGAGAGTTTTTTAAACCTTGTCAAGGAACAAATGGCAGTATGTTTATGGTGTCGATAACATAGATGATAAATATAATGCTGTTCTTAACACATTTCTCATGCTCTTTGAGAGCATGAACAGGGTACTAGCAATCATAGGCAGCCTGGGTGGCTGACTAGTGGGATAAGGAATTATATCAAAATGTTAGAAGTATTCAGTCAAGCTACAGTAGCCCATTACAAACAATATTTTAAGGTGCTTAAAAATGTTATTAGGAAGACAGAGTATATGGTATGCAAATAGAATAGCTGATTCACAGATAAAATTGTCAGTTGTGAAGGATGTGTGTGGTCAGCAGCACAAGGTCGATGATGCAAAGTCAGATCATAGTAAAAATATTTCTGTTATTGACAAATCAGATATATTTACAGCATTTAACAATCATTTTTGAAGCACTGCAGGTGAATTACATAAAAATTTAGTTTCTACGGGGAATCGCATAACTTCCTTGGCAGAATGCCTTTCTGAGATTGATGTCTGAAAATCTCATCTGTGATACAGACAAGGGAGAGATTGAGTCAATAATTGAATCACTGAAGACTAAGGACTCTCATCGACATGATGGAGTGCCTAACAGAATATCAAAGTACTGTGCTGCAAATGTTAGCCCTGTATTTAGCCATATTTGTAATTTTTCTTTTAGGAATGGTCAGTTTCCCGAACAATTAAAATACTCAGTAGTAAAGCCTCTTTGTAAAAAGGGTGAAAGGTATAATGTAGACAACATTAGATCTATTTATATGCCATTAGTGTTTGCTAAGGTTATTAAACAGGCTGTGTATGTAAGGATAATTGATCATTTTATATTGCACAATTTGCTATCAAATGTACAGTTAAGCTTTAGAAGTTGTTTAACAATTGAAAATGCTATATTCTCCTTTCTCTTTGAGGCACTGGGTAGGTTAAACAAAAGGTTTTGAATTTTGAGCATATTTTTTGATTTAACGAAGGCATTTTATTCTGTTGTTCACAAAATATTGCTCCAGAAGTTGGACCATTATGGAATACAGGGAGTAGCTCACTATTGTTTCACCTCTTGCATGAGCAACGGACATCAAAAGGACATTATTCACAATGTTGAGAATGGCTGTGATGTGGGGTCTGACTGGGGTACAGGTCAAGTAGGGGGTCCCCCTGGGATCAGTGTTGGGGCCACTCCTGTTCCTTATTTATATAAATGATATGCCCTCTGTGATGTACAGCGGGGACTTCGTGTGCCCCAGGACCTCTACGGTAGCTGAGAAGGCCCTATGGGAACCCTGAAACGTGATGGCTAACGGGGCTCTGGTGAAGCTGCGATAGGCCTAGCAAGCCAGTAGTGGATAAATCAACTGCTTTTAAAAAGGGAACATGCCTCGGATCACGGAACGGATTTAAAGGAAACCGACCAAGCAATGGAAAAGGATTACGAGAAGGTTTACGACTGGGCACCTTAAACGTAAGGACTCTAACTGGGAAGTTAGAAGAAATTGTAGAAATGATGGAAAGGAGGAAATTGGACATCTTGGGACTTGCTGAGACTAGGTGGAGAGGAGTTGGTGAAAAACCACTAAGTAAAGGGTGTAAACTGTACTGGATAGGGAATGAGAGGGGAAGAAATGGAGTGGCAATAGTGGTCAGAGAGGGTCTGCAGGAGGAGGTGGAAGGTATCAATGATCGAATGATAAAAGCCAGAGTACTAGTGAAAGGAAAAAGCATTGAAATCATCCAAGCATATGCCCCACAGGTGGGGTGTACAAAAAAGGAGAAGGAGGAATTTGAAGATGACATGCAAAAGCAGCTAAATGGAGGAAATCAGATTATAATAGGGGACCTCAATGCACATGTTGGCACAGACAGGAAAGGATTCGAGGAGATAATGGGATCAGAGGGCTGGGGGAACTGAAATAGAGAAGGAAAATTGTTGCTGGAATTCTGCAAGAGGAATGGGCTGGCGATCGCAAATTCCTGGTACAAGAAGAGAAGTAATCACAAAATAACTTGGTACAGTGGGGACTGGTCCCAAACTTCAGTAGTAGACTATGTACTAGTGGATAGGCAGATGATGAGCAGCCTCACAGATGTTAAGGTCATTCCATCTGAGGCCTTAGACAGTGACCATCGGCTGTTGGTAGCCACCCTGAGAGTGAAAAAAGATAGGAGGGCAACAGACATACAGGAGAAAAGGTTGAAGACATGGATGCTGAAAGAGGATGAACGGAGGACCCAGTACCAGACACTGATCAGGAAGAAGCTGCCAAAGGAAGATCAGAGAACAGTGGAAGAAGAATGGGGAGATTTTAAGAGGGCTCTAGTTGAGGCAGCTGAGACTGTGTGCGGAAGAACTAGCACAAAGAGGAGAAGTAGGGAAACCCCATGGTGGAACAACATATGTAAAGAGGCAGTACTTCGAAAGAACAAAGCCTTCAGAGAATGGTTCCAGACCCAAACAGAGGAAGCTAGGGTAAAATATAAGAAAAGCAAGAAAGCGGCACAGACCATAGTAAGGGCGGAGAAGAAGAAGTGGATGGAAAAATGGACAAGAATGTTAGAAGAGGACAGTGAAGGGAACAAAAAAGTACTTTACACCATGGTAAGAAATAAGAGGAACAACAGAAGCGAGTGCCTGAGGATCATGGATAATAATGGAAGAGTTGTGGAGGAAATGCATGAGCTCAAAAAGATTTGGAAGGAGTACTTTGAAGATCTGTTGAATGCCGCCAAGCGGGTAACTAACAGCGATGGAGAGCCTAAGGCAGCAGACGATTATAATAGTGGGGAAATTGATGATCTAACTTGGAATGAAGTGGAAGAAGCCATAAAGAGGATGAAAGGGGGCAAGGCACCAGGTCGGGACGAAGTAACAGTGGATATGATACGAGCAGCAGGAGAAGTAGGAACCCAGTGGCTATACAGAGTGCTGAGGGTGGTGTGGAAGGAGAACAGAATTCCTGAGGATTGGAAGAAAGGAATTATAGTCCCGATCTTCAAGAAAGGGGATAAAAGGAGATGTGAGAACTACAGAGGAATCACCCTGCTATGCCACTGTGGAAAAATCTATGAAAAGATCCTGGAGAAGAGAATAAGAAGCAGTATTGAAAGTAAACTGCAAGAGGAGCAGTACGGTTTCAGACCGGGAAGATCAACAACGGACCTCATATTTGCGGTAAGGCAACTGCAGGAAAGGCACTATGAGTACGGGAAGGACTTAATCATGGCCTTTTTGGATATTGAGAAGGCGTATGACAGTATCTGTAGGGACAAGCTCTGGGATGTGCTGAACGCAAAAGGGATAGATGAAGAGATAACACGAAAAGTCAGAAAAATGTATGAGGGAAGTGAGAGTTGTGTGAAAGTGGGGAGGGAACGTACTGCATGGTTCAAGCTGGAAAATGGGCTGCGACAGGGAAGTGCACTTTCGCCTTTATTGTTTATTATTGTTATGGATGAAATCCTACAGCAAGTATTAGATGCAATTGGAGATCATAAAATGAAAGCAGTGCTTTTTGCCGATGACCTGATGTTATGGGGAAATTGCGAGAAGGAGGTGCAAGAGCAGTTAGATGCATGGGAGGCAATGGCAGCACAATATGGAATGCATTTCTCTGCAAAGAAAAGTGAAATAATCGTCACAACAAGGAAGAAGAATAGGCCAAATGTGGATATAACTTGTGGAGGGGAAAAACTACAAGTGGTAGAGAACTTCAAGTACCTGGGAAGCGTGATTAAAAGTAAGGGGGGAAACGCAATGGAAATAAATGAAAGGTGCAGAAAAGCAGGGCAGTTCTACAAATGCATTAGGGGGCTTATTTGGAGCAAGGAGGTGCCACAGAAATCCAAGAGAATTATATACCGAACCTACTTTGTCCCCATATTGGCATACGGAAGTGAGACATGGGTAATGCACAAAAGCGACAAAAGTAGAATACAGGCTAGTGAAATGAAGTTCCAGAGGAGCAGGTTGGGTGTAACAAGATGAGACAGATTGCGAAATGTGTATGTGAGGGAAAGACTAAAGGAGGAACCAGTACAGGACAGGATAGAAAAATCAAGACTGCAGTGGTATGGACACATGAAGAGAATGGATGAGGGAAGAATTCCAAAGAGGATGTTTGATCTGCAACTGGAGGGGAAGAGGCCCAGAGGAAGACCAAGAGATAGATGGGTGAAGGGAGTGAAGGAATGTGTGATGAGAAGAGGAGGGAACTGGACGAAGGTGGAAGAGGGGGAATGGTGGAAAGACAGAACACGATGGAGATGCTTGTGTTCCCGACAGACCCAGCCAGTGGCTGGAAACTGTCCAAGATGACGATGATATGCCCTCTAGTGTTGTGGGTAACTCTGAAATATTTCTGTTTGCTGATGACACTAGCTTGGTAGTAAAGGATGTTGTGTTCAACATTGGCTTGGTTTCAAGTAGTGCAGTTCTTGACATAAGTTCATGGCTTGTAGAAAATAAACTAATGCTAAATCACAATAAAACTCGGTTTTTACCATTTTTAGCACACAATGCAACAAAACCTGATGTTTTAATTTCACAGAATGGGCTTATGATTAATCAAACTGAACAGTTCAAATTTATAGGTGTTCAGATAGATAATAAACTGTTGTGGAAAGCCCACGTTCAGGATCTTGTTCAAAGACTTAATGCTGCCATTTTTACTATTTGAAAGGTATCTGAAGTAAGTGATTGTTCAACACGAAAATTAGTGTTCTTTGCTTATTTTCATTTGCTTATGTCATATGGTATTATATTTTGGGGTAACGCTTCCCATTCTATAAGTGTATTTTTGGCTTAGAAACAGGCAGTTTGGGCAATAAGTGGTCTAAGTTCACAAACCTCTTGTCGACCCCTGTTCGTAAGTCAGGGTATTTTGACATTGACCGTACTATCATTTCTTGTTAGCAGTATTAGCTTATTCGCAAGAATAAACAACTTTCACTCAGTTAATACTCGGCAGAAATGAAATCTGCATTTGGATCAGACTTCCTTCACTCATGTGGAGAAAGGTGTGCAGTATACTGCTGCATCCGTTTTCAATAAGTTACCAGTCAAGTTCAAAAATCTTAGCAGTAATCCACCCACTTTCAAATCAAAACTGGAGTTTCCTCATGGGTCACTCCTTCTATTCTGTTGAGGAGTTCCTTGAAAAAGTAAGCTGATTCCTATTGTATTGTTGATTGTGTTTACTTAAACTAATGGACTTTTTTCCTTGGGTTCCTAACATCTGCATCTACATCCATACTCCGCAAGCCACCTGATGGTGTGTGGCGGAGGGTACCTTGAGTACCTCTATCAGTTCTCCCTTCTATTCCAGTCTCATATTGTTCGTGGAAAGGAGGATTGTCGGTATGCCTCTGTTATTATGTGTATGTTGTAATTTCATGTAATGACATGTTCCATGACCTTGGAGATTTGCTCCTATGGAACGTGATGTGTAAATAAATAAATAAATAAATAAAATCGACAAACTGTAGATTTTATTTCTTCTCCCTGAACTTTAATTCACGAACTAGATTTTTCCTTGGTTTCTTTTCCTGCTTGCTCAATGTTCAGGTATAAAAACATGGGGATAGGCTACAACTTGATCACACTTACTTCTCAACTACTGTCTTCCTTTCATGTCCTTTAACATTTATAACACCAAAATGGTTTCTGAACAAGTTGCAAATAAGTTTTGTTCCCTGTGTTTTTTCTGTGCTACCTTCAAAATTTCAAAGAGTGTGTTCCAGTCAGCATTGTCAAAAGCTCACCATACATCTAAATGCCCTATAAACAGGGGCTAGCCTTTCTTACCTGCTGAGTTAAGTTGTGAGGTCAGTATTTCTTCATGTGTTCCTACATTTCTCCAGAAACCAAAATTAATGTTGCCAAAGTTGGCTTCTGTCAGTCACTTCATTTGTGTGTAAATCATTCATGACAGTATTTTGCAATAACGACCTCTTAAACTGATGGTTCAGGATATTCACACGTCAGCTCCTGCTTTCTTTGGACCTGGAATAATCACATTCTTATTAAATTCTGAGAATATTTTGTTTATTTCATATATGTTACATGCTAAATAGTTTTTTCCTCATGAATGGATGAATGAATGAATAAATAAAAACACTGAGATTATACTTTAAGAGAAGTGTGTGATCTTGAGTCATGTTTTAATTTGGTGCATGCCATTAGTGTATTCTCCTCATCCTCTTAAAGAAAAGCACTTTATACAATAATTCATATGAGAGATTCCTAATGTTGTGAATTTAGCGTGTGCATGTACTGCATGTTGAACAATAGTAATGAATCTCTTACATTATTTCTTTGTTACAGATGTTCAGCAATCCCGAATATGATCCTGTGGGAGTTAAGATGGAGGAGGTAAGCTACTGCTATGTCTTAAGGTCTTTTAAGTCTTTCTTTTCTCGGGATATATCTCTTGTCTAGTTTCTGTGTGCACTTAGTGGAACCTCAAATTCCAGAGGAGGAGGGTGTAGTATTCACAAGGAAAAACACATTCAGCTTTAGGTGCTGCATTTTTTATACAGCAGGTGGATACTTGGGGAAACACAAAATTCATACTGCTAATCCATTGTTAGTTGTGAGGCGTGGGAATGTCAAATAGATTACAGATGAAAGGGTAGTTTTATTGTACATGATTTCTGCAGGGAAATAGGGCTCCTTGCTTTTTGGAACCATAAACCCAAGTTCTGAACTTATGTACTCACCATTGTAGTTTGTATTGGAAAATGTTCAGACGTCTTTGAAATGAAAGAAAGTCTCAACTCCCCTACTTGGCAGATTAGAGGACAACATGACTGAGAAGTAAATGTACTTCTTCATCTCTGATTTCGCACAAATTTATGATACATGCAGGGCTTGGCCAGAAATGAGAATGACAGAAGTGGGAACTCCAGATGCCCAAGGATGTAGAAGGAATAGTATTTTGGTACAGGTCGGGTAAGGCATGGGCCATTTATATTAGTATAGTTTATAGGGAGTGGTTGGCACAGTGAAAAGAATACAAAACAATAATCTGAAGGTTATATGTAAATTGAAGGTCAAGGGGGGTGGAAATGAAAGGAAAGGGGAGCGATAATTGCTGTCAGCTACGTTGGGACATTATGCAGAATCGGCGATGACAAGTGAAAGTATGTACCAGACTGTGATTCGAACATGGGATCTCCTACTTACAGGGCAGATGCGATAAACACTGCACCATCTGGGACACAGTGTTACCACAACTGCACGGACTATCTTGGCTCGCCTCACACTCCCGTCGAGTGCCACCTATCCTCAGCCCCTGTCCATTTTCTCCATATTTACTCATCTGAGATTCCCACAGGAGGTAGGACATACTTGTGCATCCACATTGAAGTAGCTGGATTCATTGCCTAGCTAGGCCTATAAAATTATATGAATGTGTGGTGTCTGCTCTTTTGGACATGGACAGGAGCTGTGGGTAGGTGGTACTCGATGGGAGTGTGGATCAGCTGAGGGGCAAGTCAAGATAGTCCATGCAGTTATGTCCTGGATGGTGCAGTGGTTATTGAACCTGCCTAGTAAGCAGGAGATCCAGGTACACATGTTCACTCCGTAATGTCCCAATGCAGCCGATAGCTGTGATCGATTCCCTTT
Source organism: Schistocerca americana (assembly GCF_021461395.2). NCBI lineage: Eukaryota > Metazoa > Arthropoda > Insecta > Orthoptera > Acrididae > Schistocerca > Schistocerca americana. Next base: position 32,159,211 of record NC_060129.1, on the reverse strand, counting down.
CCTTCCTTTTATTCCCTCTCCACCTTTAATTTACATATGATTTATAAGAGGTGCAGATTCTGTGTCATGTCTGTTGTTTCGGACATGTCAAAAATGGTAGACAACCAACATTCATGTAGTCTGAAGGTTGTTAGGTCAAGCCCTATGTGGATGATTGTTTTAATCTTCTAACAATATTGTGAAAGTTGCTACTCACCATATAGCAGAGATGCTGAGTCACAGATAGGAACAACAAAAAGCCTGTCACAAATATAGCTTTCATCCAGTAAGACCTTTCTCAGAATTAAATGACAATCATACACATATATATACTTGTGCAAATGCAACTCGCACACACATGACTGCAGTGTCAGGCAACTGAGGCCACACTGTGAGTAGCAGCACCAGTGCATGATGGGAATGGTGACTGGGTGGGGGTGAGGAGGAGGTTGGTGTGGGGATGGGGAGAAATAGTGGGATAGGGGTGGTGGAGGTAGAGGGTGACATCCTGTTGGGGAGCACACAGGATTGAGGTGGAAAGAGGGCAGGGCAGTCATGTGCAGTTGGGAGGTTAGACGAAGGGCAGTGGAGAGATGGGGAAGGGAATGCAGAAAAGAGGAAATGTAAAATGATGGTGTGATAGAGAAATGAGGGCTGTGTAATGCTGGAATGGGATCAGAGAATGGACTGGATGGGAGAGGACAATGACTTACTAAGGTTGAGGCCAGGATGTTATGGGAACATAGGAGATATTACAGGGAAAGTTCCCACCTGCGCAATTCAGAAAAACTGGCACAGGCTGTGAAGCAGTCATTGAAATAAAGTATGTCCTGTTTGGCAGCATGCTCGGGAACAGGGTGGCCCATTTGTTTGTTGGCCACAGTTTATTCGGTGGTCATTCATGTGGACAGACAGCTTGCTGGTTGTCATGCCCCCATAGAATACAAGACAGTGGTTGCACCTTAGCTTGTAGAGTGCTTGACTTGTTTCACAGGTAGCCCTGCCTTTGATGGGATAGGTGATATTTGTGACTGGATTGGAGGTAGGTGATGGTGGGAGGATGCATAGGACAGGTCTTACATCTATGTCTATTACAGGGGTATGAGCCACGAGGTTAAGGGGTTAGAAGAAGGGGTTGTGTAGGGATGGATGAGTAAATTGTGTAGGTTTGGTGGATGGTGGAATACCACGGGGATGGATGAATATATTCTGTAGGTTTGGTGGATGGCAGAATACCCTTGGTATTCTGGCCAAATTGCTCTTAAACAGTGGGAAGTAAGAAGGTGCTTAAAACATCAGTGTACGCCTGGTCTGCGATAGTACCATGCAAAACAACATGGGCTTCAAGCCCCCTCCATGAAAAACACGACCACGCCATATCACCACTGCCTCCGAATTTTACTGTTGGCACTACACGTTCTATCAGATTATGTTCACTGGGTATTCACCATACCCACACCCTGCCATCAGATTGCCACATTGTGTACTGTGATTTGTCACTCCACAAAATGTTTTTCCACTGTTCAGTCGTTGAATGTTTACACTCCTTACATCAAGCGAGGCATTGTTTGGTATTTACTGGTGTGATGTGTGGCTTATGAGCAGCCGCTTGACCATGCAATCCAAGTTTTCTCACCTCCTGCCTAATTATCACAGTACTTACAGTGGATCCTGATGCAGTTTGGTACTCCTGTGTGATTATATGGATAGGTGTCTGCCTATTATACATTACGAATCTCTTCTACTATTGGAGGTATCTGTCAGTCAACAGATGATGTTGGCCTGTACACTTTTGTGCTGTAAGTGTCCCTTCACATTTCCACTTCACTACCACATTGGAAACAGTGGCACTAGGGATGTTTAGGAGTTTTGAATCTTGTGTACAGACGTATGACACAAGTGACACCCAATCGTCTGGCCATGTTCAAAGTCTGTGAGTTCTGCAGAGTGCCCCATTCTGCTCTCTGATGATGTATAATGTTTACTGATGTTGCTGATATGGAGACCGTGGCAGTAGATGGCACCACAATCCACCTAATATGAAAAATGTATGTTTTCGGGGATGTCTCTATACTTTTGATCAGATAGTGTGCTGCCTTACCCTCTTTCCACCTCAGTGCTGTATGCTACCCAACAGCACATCACTGTCTGCCACCACTATGCTACTATCCCTCTCCCTCACTACCCCAGCCTCCTCCTTACCCCTCACCCAGCTGCCGCTCACTTCATGATGCACAGATGCTGCTGCTTGCAGTGTGGCCTCAGTTGGCTGAGACTCCAGTCATGTGTGTAGGAGTTATGTTGGTACAAGTGTGTATGTGTGTGTTTGTTGTCTATAATTTTGATAAAGGCCTCACTGGTTGAAAGCTATGTTTGTGACAGTCTTTTTGTTTCTCCTATATGCGACTCAGCATCTCTGCTATATGGTGCACAGCAACTGCTCTTTTCACCATATTGTTCCATTCTGTGCTGGATTTTCCATTGTTTGATCTTTTAATCTTTTTATTTTCAATTTTTATATTACACTGCAAATAAACTCAAATAATGTCCAGTGTATTAGTGTACTGTATTTATTAATATTTCATAAAAGACAAGAAAAAGAGAGGCAGAGGAAAATTTGAGAGTGCAAATAAATTTACAAGAACGGATTGTACTTAGTGTCCACAAGGACTTTGTATATAACTTTGGATTGTAATTAAAGTGTAGAGAACTTATTCAGTTCCATTTTGACCAATTTCTACAGGAAGAGAACAGAAATCAGACCTTGTACAATGTCTGAAATTAAGAGTTTCATCGACCTTCTTATGTACACTTCAGTATTCAAATTGATTAACTAAGACATATGTCCTCTCTTTTGTATTGATGGGACTGTCCATGCTATTTTCTGTATCACTATATCTTCAGCATTATTTGCTGTAATTCTCACCTGCTTGAGATTTGACAACCCTGATGACATGGAGTTACGTAAGGTTTCTGATCCAGCAGCTGCTATAACAAACATTCTACATAAATTCAACGAAAATTTGCAGCGATCCTATATTTTTGGGATTAATGCTACAGTTGATGAAATGCTAATCGGTTTCAGAGGACACTGTAAATTCAAAATGTATATTCCATCTAAACCGGCGAAGTATGGCCTGAAGCTTCAATGCCTAGCTGACTCCAGGACTAACTACATCTTCAACACCTATCTCTACTGTGGAAAAGGTACTGATAGAGTAGGACCTTCCCCAGATGAGAAGAAATATGCCATTATCACTCAGGCTGTCCTCAGATTGTGCAAGCCAATAGCACATGCTAACCGAAACAACACTGCTGATAACTGGTATGTGTCAATTGAACTTGCAGATGTGCTACAGAAAAATGATCTGTCCACAGTGGGAACAATGCGGAAGAACCGAAAGGAAATTCCTGCATCTTTCTTGCCTTCCTGTAGGCGTGAAGTTGGAACAACGCTGTATGGATTTACCAAACACATCACGCTCATTTTGCATGTACCTAAGAAAGGAAGAGCAGTATTTCTTATATCAACAATGCATCACTCCATAGAAGATGACGTGGAAAGTAAAAAAAAAACCTTTAATAATAGCCCAATATAACGACACAAAGGGTGCTGTTGATACTGTAGATGAAAAGTGTGTCAAATATTGTTAAAGTTGCCGCACACAACGTGGGACCATGACCGTGGTTTTCCATATTCTTGACATAAGTGTTGTCAGTGCATATATTGTTCATCAGTCATTCAAGGAAAGAACTGTGCTTACCAGGATGAACTTCATGAAAGCCCTAGCGAAAGAACTAATCGAACATTCACTGCATGAAAGGATAGTGAATAAATGCCTCCCATGAGAATTGAGGTTTTCTATCGTTGGAGTTCTAGGAACTGAAGTACATCTCCATGAAGAGCTGGAAAAGGAGGACAAACTACCTAGGGATGGAAGGAAGCCATGTCGCATTTGTCCACCAAAAAAGAAGAGAAAGACAAGTTACTTGTGTCGCAAGTGCAAGGTCCCAATTTGTTTGGAATGCTCTTGTAAGGTGCGTCCGCAGTGCGTGTAAGGTGGTGCGTAATGTAGCCGCTTTCAGTAGTGCAGATTTTTTCTGTTTCATTTGCTGTCAAGAATACTCATTAAATTTAACACCGGTGGTACTTGATCAACATTAACCTGCAACAACCAAGTTTCAAGTAAAGAACTACACTTAGATATTTGGATATTTGTCCATTACTGTAAATTTCAATGAGAATTTAGAGTGAAATATGAATAAGTCTTTTTCACAGCACCGAAACAATATTTTGTTCATAATTTACCATTTATGTATAATTGAAGAATAAGTATGTAGTACTAAATTCAAAAAGTAGCACTAGATTGGTGATTTTTACTTATTTTTCCCACCTTCTGAATGCAGTCCACGGGACTGCATGACTGTAGTTGCGTGAGAAGTACTCAAGACTGTGATTAGGGGCTAAGAGCATCTGCTCCAGGGCGAAAGGTACTCTAGTGAATACCAGAAGGACTTGTGGCAAAAAAACTAGGGCCTAAGACCCTGAGGTATGCACTGGTTGTGCAGTACGGTGGTTAGACTTAGAATCTCCTATGGAGCCATAGTGTCGTGGGAGAAGGTAGAACAGCAGGTTGCAGCTAAGAAGCTTGCTAAGGTGCAGAGACTGGACTGCTTCGCTATAACAGGCAGAATTAGTAGCACGCCAACTGCTGGGATTGAAGCCGTGCTGGACATGCCTCCATTACACCTTTGGGTGTGAGTTTAATCTCTTGGCTGTTAAAGCCCAGGATTACAGAGCTTCTTTCAAAACACAGCTTTGGCATCATTAACTTGCCATGTTTTTACTTATCGACCTTGGACCAGTATTCTATGTGCTGTCTTCTAAGCCAGTTCTGTAGTTCTAGTTTGATCATAGCCTTGGTGATTGTCAGGACAGGTTCCGGTCCAATGAATGGAGCCTGTGCCCCCAATTTGTCAGCTTGTTCATTGCCACCGATCCCTGAGTGGCCAAGGACCAACATTGGTTTTACCCAATCGCTTCCCCCTAGCTCCACCAGAGCCCTGTGACATTCTGCAATAATTTTAGATCTTGTTACAGGAGTTGCTAATGATTTAAGGTCTGTCTGGCTGTCTGAATAGATGTAGATGCTACGATCCTTCTAGTACCTATGTAGTTTTTCCTCGACACACACACACACACACACACACACACACACACACACACACACACACACACACACACACCCTGATTGCAGTAATTTCAGCTTGGAATACCAAGGCCAGTTGTCCTAGAGAGATGATGCCCTCCAGTCTTCGCTGAATTCCATATACCACGGCCCCAGCACCTTGGTCTGATTTCGACCAATCAGTGAACCAGACAATGTCCCCAGTATGGTGTCAAACTGTTTTTTCTTACTGTTCCCAACTTCAAATTATTATATTGTAAAGCTTGTTGAAGCAGTTGGGAGTTATTGTATAGTCGGCCGGCAGTTCCCCAGCCATTCCTATATTTGCCTCACTCACTATATTAGTGTGTGGGTCTGGATATCTCAATGAGATCCAGTTTTTACCAGTTTTGAGTCTGTATGCACCAGCTACTTCCCAAAGGTTTAGTGGAGGCATGTCCAGCATGGCTTCCACCCCAGTGGTTGGTGTGCTACTAATTCTGCCTCTTGTGATGAAGCAGGCCAGGCTCAGCACCTTAGCAAGCTTCTTAGCGGCAACCTGCTGTTCTACCTTCTTCCAGGACACCACGGCCTTATAGGAGATCCTAAGTCTAACCACTGTGCTGTATATCCAGTGCATACCTCAGGGTCTTAGGCCATAGTTTTTTTGCCAAAAGTCCTTCTGGTACTCACTAGAGTACCTTTCGCCCTGGAGCAGATGCTCTTAATGTGAGGGGTCCATATTAGTTCCTCATCTAAGGGTACCCCCTAGATTTTTCACTATCCCCTTCACAGATTGAGTTTCATCGAAAAGCTTTAGATTCCAACTTCAGTGTTGGATATGCTTCTTCATGACTGATACCACAACAGTCTTCATAGGATTAACCCTTAGGTTCTATTTAATGCACTGGTCTTGCACAATGTCCAGTGCACCTTGTGCCATATTCCTAACTGTGTCAGTAAATTTGCCAAGTATTACTATGACAAGGTCATTTGTGTATCCTTCACAAAATCATTGCCTGGAATCTAGTTTCTCAATGAGTTTGTTCACCACTAGATTCCACAATGAAGTGGGCAAAACTCTTCCTTGTGGAGAATCTCTAGTGGTGTTAATTACCATCTTTTCATTCATCACGGTGGCTTCTACCCTCCTCCTACTAAGCATGGCCTTAGTCCACCTACATATAGTGGTCACTAGGTCATGCATCTCTGCTGCCCTAATCATGGAATCAACGGTTGTCTTACAAAAAGTTCCCTCAATGTCCAGGAAGATGGAGTGGGCTCTTTCTTGAAAGCAAAGGGCTTTCTCCACCCTCACAACAAATTGACAGAAAGCTTTCTCTGGTGATTTACCTGGTTGATGTGTGTGTTGGTTTGAATATAGATGAGCCATAGTTAGCCTCCTCTCCCCAACATGTACATTAACCAGACTGATTGATCTCATATCCTTGGGCCTGTTATGATCAGTTTTCCCTGGCTTTAGAATAAAGACAACTGTCACTGCCCTCCAGGCATTGGGCATGACTCCCGCTGCTAGGCTAACCCTGAATAACCTGCACAGCGCTCTTACAAGAGTCTCTCCTGCTTGTTTCAAGAGAGCTGGAAAGATTCCATCGGGGCCAGGTGACTTGACCAGTTACAATGTTCCCACTGCCCATTGGATTTTACTGAAATCGACACACGCCTTGGCAGGTCGCAGTCCTCTCTTTGAGTGGCTGAGAACCATTGTCTTTCAGGGGTCGCATTCTGGCCTATGTTATCCGCCAGACCATATTGAAGAAAATGAATTTTGAGGAGCAGTTCCAGTGTCTCACATGCTGTTTTTATAATTTCCCCATCCTCCTTCCTCAACATACCTTCTGGATTAGTTCGTACCCTAGTGAGGAGTTTGTGAAGCCTGGCTTGAATTAAGCACCTCCCCATGCTTGTCACTTTAAAACCTTATGAAATATTCTAAGATAAATATTACATTAAATATTGGTGGAAACATAATAAAATGCCATCATGAAACTGTTAAAATAAGTAAACACAAAGGAATATTTGTATACAAAGAAATGCGTCTTATCAGGTTAGATCATAATTTCCTGCTTATTTACATGGTGCTTTATGCTACTATGTAGCACATACGAAGTTTGAATTCAACCAATTGAACTGAACATATCTTGTTCACACTGTATAATAGTTAATTTTCCAAAAACGTGCGAACACATACTGACCAAGGATAAAGGTAAGGGTGTAGTGTAAAATATACTGTCTTTTGGTGTATGAAATTGTGGAGTATATTTAGCTCTCGTCAAATTAATTGAGTAGTTTTAGTCAAATTTTAGATACCCTGGATACAATTGAGTTCCAGATAAACTGTACAGTTTGATGTGTGGTTTGTGCTTGTGGCAGTTTTGGCTTAACAGTAGTAAAATTCAGCATTATTGTAATCAGTGTTTATAAAAATTAATTAATGAAAAACTTTACAGTGCTATATTTAACTCCTGAAGTTCAGATGCACAGTTTGATATAATAGCGTTGAATTCAGTTTTAGTGCTTTTCTATATAATACTTGTGAATAATGTTCTATAGCTGGAAAGTGACAAATTAGCAGTTGGCTATGCATCTGATTTTTTGAGAGATCAGTCAGCAGAGTTAGAATATTTGATATGTTGAATCCTTTGCTTATTGCTGTTCCTCACTTACGTTGGCTGCATTCATCTTTTGTTTGTCAATGGGTTGATGAGTATGTTTAAATGTGTGACAAATTCTACTTGCCATCATAGCATTGACCTACGAAACGTCCTAAACTTCCTCAAAGATACTATTGCAAAAGTTGTATGAATGGGAATTTAAATACTGCCTCACAGTTGTCGGCTTTCTCTCTCAGTTAAGTATTTCCAATGGATAGCCAGTTAATGGTATTTCTCTTGGCTTGGGAGGAACATAGTTCACCAGAGAAAAATATTAAATGTATATTTATTTATTTATTATTTATTGTTCCATGGGACCAAATTAAGGAGAAGTCTCCATGGTCATGGAACGAGTCAATACATGAAATTATAACACGATATTAGAAACAGATAAAATGAAATATAAAAAAACATAGTCAGGTGACAAGTCGTAAATTTAAAGAAAGAAAATCAACAATCTAACACTGGAATTTGTTTAATTTTTTAGCTCTTCCAGGAGCTCCTTGACAGAATAGAAGGAGTGAGCCATGAGGAAACTCTTCAGTTTAGACTTAAAAGTGTTTGGGCTACTGCTAAGATTTTTGAGTTCTTGTGGTAGATTATTGAAAATGTGTGCAGCAGAATACTGCACTCCTTTCTGCACAAGAGTCAAGAAAGTGCATTCCACATGCAGATTGGATTTCTGCCTAGTATTAACTGAGTGAAAGCTGCTAACTCTTGGGAATAGGCTAATATTGCTAACAACAAACAACATTAAAGAAAATATATACTGTGAGGGCAATGTCAGAATTCCCAGACTATTGAATAGGGGTCGACAAGAGGTTCTCGAACTTACACCACATATAGCTCGAACAGCCCATTTTTGAGCCAAAAATACCCTTTTCGAATCAGAAGAATTACCCCAAAAAATAATACCATACGACATAAGCGTATGGAAATATGCGAAGTAGACCACTTTTTGTGTTGAAGTGTCACTTATTTCAGATACTGTTCTAATGGTAAATAAAGCAGCATTTAGTTTCTGAACAAGATCCTGAAAATGGGCTTTCCACAACAGCTTACTATCTATCCAAACTCCTAGGAACTTGAACTGTTCCGTCTCGCTTATAAGATGCCCAGTCTGTCTGATCAAAATATCGGTTCTTGTTGAATTGTGTGTTAGAAACTGTAAAAACTGAGTCTTACTGTGATTTAGCATCAAATTATTTTCCACAAGCCACGAACTTATTTCATGAACTATGTTATTTGATACTGTTTCAATATTACACACAAGATCCTTCACTATCAAGCTGGTGTCATCAGCAAACAGAAATATTTTTGAATCACCTGTAATACTAGAAGGCACATCACTTATATAAATAAGAAACAGCAGTGGCCCCAGCACCAACCCTTGGGGAACGCCCCACTTAACAGTGCCCCATTGGGACGGAACATCACTACCACTTTCAATATTGCGGAGAATTACCTTCTGCTTTCTGTTCTTAAGGTAAGAGGCAAACCAATTGTAAGCTACTCCCTTACTCCATAATGATCCAAATTCTGCAGTAACATTTTGTGGTCAACACAGTCAAAAGCCTTCATTAAATCAAAGAAAACACCTAGCGTTCGCAACCTTTTATTTAATTCGTCCAAAACCTCACAGAGAAAAGAGAATATAGCATTTTCAGTTGTTAAACCATTTCTAAAACCAAACGGAACATTTGACAGCAAATTATGTGACTTTAAATGCTCCAGTAACCTTGCATATACAACCTTCTCGATAACTTTAGCAAACACCGATGGCCAGCCGCGGTGGTCTCGCTGTTCTAGGCGCGCAGTCCGGAACCGTGCGACTGCTATGGTCGCAGGTTCGAATCCTGCCTCGGGCATGGATGTGTGTGATGTCCTTAGGTTAGTTAGGTTTAAGTAGTTCTAAGTAGTTCTAAGTTCTAGGGGACTAATGACCACAGCAGTTGAGCCCCATAGTGCTCAGAGCCATTTGAACCATCATAAACACCGATGGCATAGAAATAGGTCTATAATTGTCAACATTATCCCTGTCTCCCTTTTTATAAAGTGGCTTCACTACCGAGTACTTTAATCGGTCAGGAAACCGACCACTCCTAAAGGAAAAGTTACATATATGGCTAAGTACTGGGCTAACATACATAGAACAATACTTCGGTATTCTGCTAGATTCCCCGTCATATCCATGAGAGTTCTTGGTCTTTAGTGATTTAATTATTAACTCAATCTCCCTCTTGTCAGTATCATGGAGGAGCATATCAGGTAACAGTCTCGGAACACTTTTTTCTAAGAGCGCTATATGATTCCCTGTTGGGACTAGGTTTCTATTTAGTTCACCTGCTATATTCAGAAAGTGATTGTTAAATACTGTACATATATGCGACTTATCAGTAACACGGACATTCCCACATATCTGTTCGTGTTTCAATGTTAAATGACAAATGTTCAGTGACAATCAATCCTGTACATTTGATGATACTCACATTAATATCTCACTCGTAGTATTTGAAAGTTTGAATGCAAGATAAATTTTAAGTTACCTTAATTATTTGTTCAAATTAATTTCCAGTCGTACTTACAGAGACTTGATACCATATATTACAGATTATAAAACTCATTTCTTTGTTCAAAAAAATGCCTTCAAAGTTGAGGTGTGTTATACTCGAATTTAATATAACAAGTCCAGTGTTGGCGTCAAAATTCCTGGTTGCCTTAAAATTTGCCACACATTCAATGCTGCAGGAAATCTATTTCTATCTAGCAACATTGGATTCAATTGCACCAATGCAACGAACATGAGTTAATGGGATTCACAAGCTTGCTAACAGTGTCTCCCTCATGCCCCACAATCACAAACCAAGAGCACTGTCTAGCCTGTGACGTGTCATTGCAGTCTACAGTGCCAGCAAACTTGAATTGAAAGTGATTTGTGTTATTGGTAACAGAAGAATATTTTCTTTAGTAGCTAGCTTCACAGTGGAAAAAATAAAAGGTACTCATATGATGCAGGCTATAAATAGAAAGTAAAAGCATATGCAGAACAATGTGGAAACACAGCAGCTGAGCAGCATTCCAGTCCTCCAGCAACAGAAAAAAAAATTGCTATTGGCAGGCTAGTAAAGAAGAACAGAAAAACATGAGGAAGGCCAAATGTGCAAATAGGGGACTGAATACAAAATGGCGAAAACTAGAAGATGCTGTACTGAAATGGATTCAAGCACACCATCCAAATGGTGTTCGAATTGCTACAAAAAGTCTCGAATACATGCTTGTAAGCTAGTGCTACAGTGGAACTTAACAGATACTAAGGGTGAAAATATTTGGTGCTACAGGTTTATAAAGTGTCATGGACATAGCATGTGAACCAAGACCAAAACATCTCATAAAATTCCACAAGAGTATGACAATAGTATTACCTTTCCATCACATTATTATACAACATAGAAAGAAAACCAGTATGAAACTAAGTTAAATAGTGCATAAAGACTTGATTGCCAAGTAACAAAATTGTTGCCATGAAAAGTGCTAAAATGGTAACTATTAAAACAGGTGAACATGAAAAAATGCACTACACTGTTGTTCTTTCGTGTTGTGTTGATGGCACTAAACTTAATCCAGTGATCATTTTCAAGTGCTAAAAAACGTCAAAACCTTGTGGAATACTGGCAGGTGTTGTTCATGTATGTGACAGGAGTTGGATGGATGAGGCTGGTATGAAACTGTGGATTAACAGAAGCAAAGGAAAGTCACTTCATTGAAGATGAGTTCTCTTCTTGTGCTAGATCACTTCAGTAGTCATTTGTAAAATTCTGTGAAAGAGAAATGGAGACAATTAAATACAGAGCTTGCTGTTATTGCAGGAGGACTTACTTCACAATTGCAACTTCTTGAAAAATACACTACACTGAAAAGCCAAATAAGCTGGTACACCTGTGTAATATGATGTAGAGCCCCAGTGAGCATGCAAAAGTCCTGCAGCACAACATGGCATGTACTCAGCTAATGTTTGAAGTACTGCAGGGGAAGAATTGACACCAAGAATCTTGCAGGGCTGACCATAAATCAGAAAGACTGTGAGGGACTGGAGATCTTTTCTGAAGAGCATGTCATGAGACATCCCAGTTTTGCTCAGTAATGTTAATGCCAGGGGAATTTGGTGGCCAGCAGAAGTGTTTCTCAGAAGAGTGTTCATGGAGCCACTCTGTAGCAATTCTACTGGTATTGCCCAAGTCTGTCAGATTGCACAATGGACATGAATGGCTGCAGGTGATCAGACAGGATACTTATGTACGTGTGTCCTGTCAGTCATATCAAAATGTATCAGGTGTCCCATATCACTCCAGCACATGCCCTACACCATTACAGAGCCTCCACCACCTTGAACAGTTCCCTGCTGAAGTATTGTCCATAGATTCACGAGGCTATCTCCATACCTTTACACATCCATCTGCTCAATACAATTTGAAATGACTCATCTGACCAGGTAACATGTTTCCAGTCTCAACAGTCCAATGCTGGTGTTGACAGGCCAAATTGAGGTGTAATGCTTTGTGTCGTACAGTAATCAAGGGTGCACGGTGGGCCTTCGGCTCCAAAAGCCCATATCAGTGATGTTTTGTTGAATGGTTTGCACGCTGATACTTTTTGTTGGCCCAGAATTCAAACCTGCAGCAATTTGTGCAAGGATTGCACATCCATCATGTTGAATGATTCTCTTCATTTATTGGTGGTCCCATTCTTGCAGTATCCTTCTCTGGCCACAGCAATGTCAGAAATTTTATATTTTAATGGATTCCTGATATTCACTGTACACTCATGAAATCGCCATACGGGAGTATCTCCACTTCATTGTTATCTCAGAAATGCTGTCCCATCGCTCATGCACTGGCTATAACGTCACATTCAGACTCAATTAAATCTTAATTACCTGCCATTGTTGAAGCAGTAACTGATGAAACAGCTGTGCCAGACACTTCTTGTTTTATATAGGCATTGCAGTCTGCAGTGTCATATCCTGCTTGTTGACATACCTCTATCTTTGAATACGCATGTGTATACCAGTTTCCATGGCATTTCAGTGCATTTAAATTGTAAATGGAAGAGGATTGGAACAAATGGGTGATGGATTAAGCCCAACATGAATTCATGACAAAGGGAGTTCTAAAATGATCTACAAACAAACAAGTGTGTCATTCAGTAAAGCAGTTGCGATGTAGGGTGAGAGAAAATATCATCGTTAAATCTTTTAGTAGGTCGACATAAATAATGCTCATAATGGTAGTGAACACCATTATATATATAGAGGACAATGATGCTGAGGAAAGTTGAGATAATGAATGTCAGTGATCTTACAAGGTCATTTTGGTTTTATAAACTAAGAAATTTTTTGGCTGACTTTGCAATCTAATAAAAAAATGGTAAAAATGTACTTTCCTTAAAAATTGATTGAAAATTAAGGTGCACCTTACAGTCTGTAAAATATGGTAGTTGTTTTCTTCGAATACAATTTGATTTGATCTGATGAGCTCACATCAATGTACTTAAGAATTGTTGCTGCTGTCCAGATGGTCACCAGATTGCATATAGTGATCTGCAGAACAAAACAGTATTTGTACTCTGCCACTGTTCTTTACTATCTCCTTCTTTCATCTCACCATTGGTCTTAATACAGTCCTATTACAGTAGCACTCAAAAATGTTTTATAGAAAGCATTAGTTACAATTACATAAACATAAGTGTTTAATACAAAAAACTGCCATTGGGTAATTGAAGGATATGAAATTGTAATCTATTTATTACAAGTCTGCTTATCTATTTGCATGATATATGAGACAATTGTCAGAGCATGTGCTACCATAAGTGCTGATGTGATAAGAAATACCACTCCATCCATGGTAAGATGATCACAGCACTGCATTGATGCCAATGGTCATCACTTCGAACACCTTCTGTAAATGGATGTTCAAGCCACCTTTTTGACCTTCATTGACCTTCAAAGACGTTAGTGTTAAACATCGTCGGATTCATCTCCATAGCTGCTATCAGAAAATAAGTATCAAACTGCAGCATTCCATTTAAAAAGCAAAGTTGACCTTTATATCTCTGAAGCAACGATCAACCAATTTCATACTGTGGCCCCTGTTGTACCATGCAACTTTTGTCCCACAAACCTCTCAACTCCTATCATACTTTCAGAGTTACTCTTGGTGGCAATAGTTAGTGACTCACCCTGTATACTCCACACCATCAGAAAAAAAATGTTAAATTTATTTTTGTCACTCCATAAAACCTTGAATCTGTCTTTGGCATTCCAAGTTCAGGGTTTCCTTGGAAAGGCTATCCTGTCCCTAGTTTTTGAATTTATGAGCTGGTTTATTTCATTTATCATGTAAATCGCCTGTTACTAAGTGACTTTTTATGGTAGACGTGTGTGGGCTCAGTCAATTATGTTGCTTCAGATCATCCCTGATTTGTTGAGGTGTTTCTCCTGGAGTTACAGCTGATCGCCTGCAAATCATTCTGTCCTTAGCACAAACCATTTCAGATGAGAATAGCTCGAGGTTGTACCAAGACCTTATCATCTGAAATACGTAGAAATATGCCATTATCAGCCAACATGCTACTTAGACTATATTACACTTCCAAATACGGCATGTTCTTTCGCTGCACTCATTGTATTACATATTCTTTTCATTTATTTTTCTTTGATATGTGCATATTATAAATTATATTCTCATCAACTAGGTAGTAACAAATTATATGGAACCACTTTAAGAGCAGTTCTAGATGCTTCAGTCTGGAACCTCACGACTCCTACAGTCGCAGGTTCAAATCCTGCCTTGGGCATGGATGTGTGTGATGTCCTTAGGTTGGTTAGGTTTAAGTAGTTCTAGGGGACTGATGACCTCAGATGTTAAGTTCCATAGTGCTCAGAGACATTTGAACCATTTTAACAATTGTTAAGCATTGCATTCACTGTAACCTAAGAGAAAATTTTATATATTATTTTCTTCATATTATTTTTTAAAAAAGCATAGCAGCTGTATACCAATAAGATTGTAACAATGAGAAGTCTTTGCTGTTAGATTCAGAAGCGTCTGACCCACCTTAAATTTCTAGGTGGTGGGTTGCTCTGTACTGTTAATGAAATAAAATAAATCAATAAATCAATGTCTTTCATCCTCGCTCTTCATCAAGGATGATCGGACGTAGCTTATTGGTTACTGTTACTTGCTATTCATGCCATTGACTTTGCACACTTGTTAGTTGTTGCAATATGCCATACTCTGTAGCAGTGCTAGACTGTTACCTCCCAGTCTTGAAGACATGCCAAACAGTTTGTTTCACATCAAGCAAGTGTTCCATTTTGTAATACTTCTAGTTCTCTACAAGTAAACAATCACTGATTAAATACCTGAGTTATTGTGGTTAATGAATACCATACCATCAAGGCAAGTTACATACTTTTGAGCTAAAAGAATATATACTTACATTGTTGTATGATTTTGCTCATTTACTAGATATGTAACAACAGCAGCATGAAGTGCTTGATGGAGTGACACTTAAATGCATTGCTCTTCTGTGACTGCATGCAAGCAGTACTGACAGCATAACAACGCAACTGAAAAATACTTCTGAGCACTGCTGTAGCCTAACAAAACACTCCAAATACTGTTATCTGCATATTTGCAGAGACTTTTTGACCTCCTTGCTGTAGTTCATTTGCAGTACATACAGCACCACTATGCTGTACTGCGAAGGTATTACAAATGAGAAACAAATTTTTTTGTTCTGCTCAGTTACAGGCCAGCTAAGGTTTAACATTTCTTTATGCCACTCCTTCATCTGTACACGTATTTCTCTCCACTCACCTGATGTCTAGTTTCTATCTTGTCTTTTTGGAACTATTTTGCTGTGGAGAATTTATCAACTCAATTCTGTTTCTGTATTTGGTTTGGTTTTCAATTTCTTGCTTATTTATACAAGTGTCTTGTAGGTCTTTGTGCACTTCTGTAAGCCAATGAGTTTTTTCAGTATGCTAAGACTCATTACCCTTCTTTGCCAAATTCTGGCCCCAGTTATTTTCCTACATATTTATGTATACTTGTCTATTGTTTCTGAATTTAAATGTATGTACTGGTGTTCTGTTTCCTAATATCTTTTCTTTTTTCATAATTTTCACTATCATTTGTTAAATCTGAAATCAGTGTTTATGATACAGATGTGTATTCTGGCGAAATGACTGCCTTGCGAGTCAGAGGTTCTGCAATTTTGGAGAACGAATTTTTACTATGAACATCTTCTGTTTACTGTAATGCAAAGTCCATCTTTCATAGTCTTCCTCTTGTGGCTCCATTTTCTCCACCATTTGGCTATATGACTTATCATAGATCCTTAAATTTGTCTTCCCCTGATACTCTCATACTCAGTATTTGAGTGGGATTTTGCAGTATTGCTGTTCCCCCATTACTGCTTCTTATCAGAGGAGATGAGTAGTCATGCTTTTCCTACTGTTTTTCTTTCTCTCTGTTTTGAACCTTCTCTACGCTATCAGTATTGCTAAATTATCTACAAAAGTATAACAGACAATTTTGACATTCATTTTCTAACTGAGTAGTATTCAACTTGTGGTATTATGTTCTGACAAGTGCTCCATCTGTTCAATGTTCATTTTTCTATTATGGTCTGAAAGAAGAATGGAGTTAGTCCATTGCCTTGGCTAAAGTCTATTCTTATATCAAATGAGGCTGAAGTTCTTTTAAAAGGACTCATGTTGTATTCTGCATGTCAGATTTTTTAAGTATTTTGAATAAAAGCAGTCGTGCTTTATAGTCATAAGCCTTCTAAAATTTTACAAATGTATTCCAATAGTATTTTGCCACTTTAGTCCTTCATCAATCTGCCCATCACAGGACCTTCCTGTCCTAAGCCATCCCTGATATATCTTGTATTTTAGAATTTCTGCTGTTGTTTTCTCCTTGAACCTTTCATGGAATTTCTTTGAATCTTCTGTGAACATGATTATCAGTTATTCTAGGCCAGGAACCACTATTATTAATCAGTGGTAATGGTCAGTTTCAACAGGTATCTATATCTGACTATGAAATTTATCAAGTTCTTGGAATTGTGCTTTGTTATTGGCAGATAAGCTATGTGATATTCTCAAATCATATTAGTGTTGATTGCATATCTTTTTATTGATTTAGTGATTATATATATATATATATATATATATATATATATATATATATATATATATATATATATATATATATATATATATATATATTATATAACTCTTTGCCTTTACAAATGTCTGCTTGTGTCTGTGTATGTGTGGATGGATATGTGTGTGTGTGCGAGTGTATACCTGTCCTTTTTTCCCCCTAAGGTAAGTCTTTCCGCTCCCGGGATTGGAATGACTCCTTACCCTCTCCCTTAAAACCCATATCCTTTTGTCTTTCCTTCTCCTTCCCTCTTTCCTGACGAGGCAACCATTGGTTGCGAAAGCTAGAATTTTGTGTGTATGTTTGTGTTTGTTTGTGTGTCTATCGACCTGCCAGCGCTTTTGTTTGGTAAGTTTCATCATCTTTCTTTTTAGATATATATATATATATATATATATATATATATATATATATACATATTTATTTATTTATTTAGTGATATATATATATCTGTGTGTGTGTGTGTGTGGGGGGGGGGGGGATGCTTATCTGCCAACAATTTAGCTAACTGTCTTTTTCTTACCATTTGTCCTTTTTTCTTACATCCACAGTCAGGCAGACATTTATGAATGAAAACATTTTCTCCCTGGACTGTTATGGTACATATTTATTCAAAATTAATTTGGCAGCTGTACGATTCTCAAGTGATAAGTCAGTGTATGTCTGAAACCTTTATAATTCCTTTTGAGATAGTATTTTCCTTGTGTTAACCGTGTTTGCAAATTCCATAGTCATTACAAGACTGGAGTCTTCATAATCTGTATGTCCAGACAATGTTAGTACTTAATGTACTAATTTCTGTCAGTCATATCATACTGCACATCTTTATATCCACTCCCCAATGACTAGGCATCATGACATGTAATAACTTCGACATAGTTCATAGTAAGCTGTCACCTGAGAATGGCATAAGTCAAAATTCCAGTTGTGAATACATTTAATTAATAGCAGTTTAGGCAGAAAGTGTTCTCATCTCCATTCTGTACCAATCTGAGGATAAAAATTTAATAAAAACTTACGTTTTCCTCTGGAACTTTAACAGATGCTTCTCAACATAGTTCTCAGGACTGTTTTGCTTTCTGCATTGTTCTTGTTAACATGATTTATTGTGCATCAATTATTGTGTACCTCTCATCTAAATATTGGATTACTGCAGGGAGTGAGTCTTTCTGGAGGTAATGGAAAAATTTGGTACTGATTGCAACATAGATTTGACGTTTATGAATGCAGAGCCTAGTTCTGGGATAGTTTCGCGAATTTCTTCCCTGTGTTCTATGTAAAAATCTACAGTTCTCTGAATGTGGTATTTCTTCATCTGTGAATGTGCTGTTTTGTAATACCAATTTTGTTATACATTTATAGTGTGTGAAAGTATTTTGAGTTTGCCAATATTTATTAATGTTTGTATATTTAATGGTCCAGGTCTGTATGTAGTTCTGGGTGTGGACTTAAGGTTGGGTTTAGAAGTCGCTCCTCACCTCTGCAAGTTCATCTGGGCTGCCCAGAGCACAAAGGCCCAAATGTGTCATTTATGATAATCGATTCTTCTGTCAGTGAATGGCAGTTTTCATAATAAAAAAACGTGAACAAAAATTTTACACAAGACGGAAGTGCATGACAGGTTAAAAATGTGAAGTGAAGTGTCTAGTAGGAAGTATGGCTACAACCAAATTACTAGCTTGTGTAGTTATTTACAGTACTGAAGACAAATTGAGAAAATGGAAAGGGAATTCTGACTAATATTGTGTTTCATTAACTGCAACAGTTTATCATGTCCTCTTTAATGATATTTTCAAGCTTCACTTACAGCATTTGGTGGACTAATCACATGTTGGTAGGTGTTAATATAAATCTATTTATTTACTGTCCCATCAGTTGTAAATCACTGACCATTTCTTGAAATGTTTCAGGTGGAAGCCTCAACAAGATATGCATCTGATAGTGCAAGGTAAGTTTTCATAATTCACTGCAGAACTTTTTGAGACATATTAATTTTTATTTATTGTGAGTGTACTTCAGAAATAAAATACACTACTTTAATTATTTAGAATTACCAATAAGCACCAACATTACAAGGCAGTATGGTCAGTAATGCTGTTCTGTGCAACAACCATTATGTGACTGTTCCTAAATAAATAGAGCACATGTCTAATATCTGTACAGGAAGACAAATGTTCAGGTGGTATATCAGCAGCTGTATTGTGCTTAATCTAGAACATCACTTGAAAATCACTGACATTCAACAAATTCATCTTGATAGCCACAAGCTAATGTCATACTGCAGTAGAACAAGAAAGGGTGAGTGGCTATAAATCAAAAAATTGGAGCTGATTCCCAGCCTTTCAGATGAATGAATATAGTGTTGGACAACTCTTTCAATGCTGTGCCACAGTGGTGCTCAGGAAACACACAAGCTTGTAGTGGTGACAGTTTATGGGCCATGATCAAGAAGAATTGTGAGTAG
Source organism: Schistocerca americana (assembly GCF_021461395.2). Lineage (NCBI taxonomy): Eukaryota > Metazoa > Arthropoda > Insecta > Orthoptera > Acrididae > Schistocerca > Schistocerca americana. The sequence continues at coordinate 32,139,692 of NC_060129.1, read as the reverse complement.
CTGGTGCCAGTTTCAGTAAGGTTGTGAAGACTTAACTGGTAAATCCTCATTCTCTTTGTTCCTCCATCATCCTGGTGTGTTCCTGAAGGCTGGCTCTTTCATTAGACACATTACAGGTGACAAGGTAATGCATAATTCCTAGCTCTGGGTCAACAGTAGGGTTCACACATACCCTCTGATACAGGCCAGGCCCAGAGAGGGGTGACTGTTTTTTCCCAAATGCCAGTTGGTCCCTCTGTCAGGAGTTCGGGAAGTGTGAACAGTCATTTACGGTGTGTGAATCCCCCTCTGAGGGGGCACCCAATTGGAAGGAGCATGCCATTGCAGATGTTGGCAATCATGGGGATTTTTTGCAGTGGCTCAATCAACGTCTTAGAGTGTGTCTACTAAACATAAACAGAATGAGGCTAAAGATTTCAAAGCCATACCAGCTGTACATCAGTTCCTCATGGTATCACGTACCGGAGGTGGTCAGTCCTTTGCTACGGTTCATGCTTGCATTATTCTGAAAGGTGTTGTTGTAGTTGCAGGCCCTGTGAAATTCTTTTGTCATTTATGTAATACAACTTTGCTTCTGAAGACATATTGTGATTTTCAGGCCCTACAATTGCTTACAGAATCACTCCTCCAGAGTTATCCTGTTTGTGTTGAGGACTATCGTTCACTGAATTCTTCACATGGTGTTCTTTACATTCTGATGCTAGATGACCTCACCGAGGGAGAAATCCACACTTCCCTCTAATCATAGCATCACTGTGCCCCATTGAGTAATGAAAAAGATGGATGCAAACTTAAAGCCCACATGCACTCTTTTTCTACCATTTGCTCAAGTAGTGTTTGCCTCAAAGATTAAGGCAGGCTACGAAGTCATCATGGTCCAACCATACATTACAAACAAAATGAGTTCAACATTATAATAAAACACATATCCTGTCAAAACATGGCCAAATGTGTTACTCTTGGCAGAGATGCTCATTAGGGCAGCTGTTTGCCTCCTCTCTGCTGTATCAGTTGTAATCCCATGAATGTCCCATGTGTCTTAATGAGTGAGCCATCCAGGAGATCTGAGTGAAGGACATCAAACTCCACCTTGTCACTCACAGTTGTTTGGTAGTCAAGATCCTTGCATTTTACCATCTGGCATTTACAGTATCATTTTTGCTATGCCATGAATAATGGAGAATATGCCCACCCAGACTTGCAACTTCAAGTTCAGTATTGCAGTAGTGAAATCACTCAGGTCACAGTAGCATCTCCTTCTCCTCCTGCGGCTGCACAACAAGCCATCAAATCCTTGCCCCTGATGACGAAATTGCTTGCTACAGAACTATCAGGCTGGAAGGACAAAAGCAATACTCCCGCAAATACTTTCTACAGCTAAAAACCTAGTCTTCATCTGCCAACTAGAAAGTTCTATGAAATCAAACAAAAATGAACAGTTTTCTCCTTCCCTGACTTAGAGATCCCCTTCAGTGCTGTTGGCACATATACCCTCACCCAGCTGACCTCCATTTTGCTGGTGCCCACTGCCTACTGATTTTCTGCCATGGAATTCAAAGGCTGACCCAAGGAGAATGACAAAATGTTTGTAGATCTCATGAACAGGATTCTCCAACCTCTGTCCCTGTAGCAGTGAATTTTTGAAGGCTGGTACTCAGCAACCGCAAGGTGACTAACCTTCATTTGTTCCCTCCTCCCCAATCCCCATTATGACTCTTCTCCAATGGAACATTTGTGGTACTTGATCCAACAAGGAGGAATTACAGCTGCTCTTGGAATTGCAGTGTTCGCTTGTTTTCTGCTTCCAAGAAAAAAATTGTCCTCACAACCCCTTTGACCTCTCATATTTCGTTCTGGGACTCTGTGACCTTTCCCCCGAGGACTGCATTCCACCTCATGGAGCCATGCTGGTCATCCATCTCACTGAACACTCGTTGGGTAGCTGTTGCAGTCTCCTTTTTCCTCCTTCATTTCACCTTTTCTCTTTGTAACATCTACACCCCTCTGTTATTTGCTGTTACCAAGTCAGACTTACTCCAGCTCATTGGTCAGCTCCTTCACTCCTTTTTGCTACTTGGTGACTTCAGTTCCCACCATCCGCTTTGAGGCTCCCGGAGAACCTGTCCAAGAGGTTACCTCTTAGCTGACCTTCTGAATCATCCCTCTTAGCACTGGAGCACCCATGTTTCTTTCAGATTCCATTCACATTTATTACCATTTCGTCCTCTCGTTCTGCACTGTCCAGCTCACCTGTCATCTTGAATGGCCCACTCCCTCTGACACATACTCAAGTGATCACTTTCTGTGTGCTATCCATTTTCCGACTTCTACCCCACCTGAGTGCAAACCCAGTTGGTAGGTTTCTGAGGCCGACTGGAGGCTTTACTCCTCCCTCACGACCTTCACATAGCTGTGATGACCAAGTAAGGAATCTTCTGAACGTTATTTTTCCGTTGCAGACTGTTCCATACCGTGCACTTCAAGTTTACTGTAGCATGTCCTGGTCCCTGGTGGACTGAGGTGTGCAGGAATGTGATTCGCTTGTGGAGATGTGCTCTCCACATTTTGAACCATCATCCATATACATCTGTTTATATGGTTTGGCTTTGTCGGACACATTTATCTGAGTATCATTGTCTTTGCTATCCCCATTAACCATATTATCGATTCTCCCACCAGCCATCTCACCTCCCTTTTTGTCAAGGATTTTACGATCTGTTGCAGTTCTACATCAACTTATCTCATTTCTCGGTGAAATGAGTTTCTTAAACCATCCTACATCTTGCGCCTTTTGTTCTTCCACTTGCTGAAACTAGAAAATTCCTGGGGCTCATGTCTAATACGAAACTTCCTTGGTCCTCCCATGTATTCTTACTTGGCTCTACATAGTACCTAGTTCCTCAGTGTCTTGCATCTCCTAAGTGGTACTTCCAGGTGAGCTGATGAGACTACCCTGCTCCGTTTTCTTTATCCCATGTCCATTCATAACTAGACTATTGGTGTTTAGTTTATTCCTCTGCACCTCTGTCCATCATATGGTGTCTTAACACACTCCACTACCATGGAATACGTTTCGCCACTGGTGGCTTTTTCACTAGCCCAGTTGAGTGTCTGTGCAGAAGATGCTGAACTACTAGTCATACTGGCATGATGTCCTCCTCAGTGGATAGGCATGTTGTATCTCTCTCACGTGTGGCCACTCATCCTATTACCTCATATTTGAAGACTCCCTTGCCTGCCAGTATGGGACATGCCATTCTTCTGTTACATCCCAGAGTTCACTTTTGGCTTTTGCTTTGGCAGCCTAACTTCACGGTATCTGCCACATTCGTGATGGTTGTGAACCCTTCACCTCCTTGGCTTCGTGTAGCAGCCCATGTTCATTGTGGACTTCATTTTCTTCACTTTTATAAGCAGGACCCACTGTAGGAAAAAATGGATAAGTAGTATGGACTAACCTGTCATCAAGGTACGAAATTCGTCGCAATATTATGCTCTATGCGAATTATACTTACTGACAGTATGGCCACCAGTTGATAACTCAAAAATTTTATCAGTATTATACACCATCACTTGACCCTTTGAGAAATGTAGTAACCATCCTATTGAATATTTGTGACTGAAGTCCGCAATGTGTTTCGTTTTTATCTCTGATTTAAACATATTAACGTTTACATGTACCTCAAATCCCTCAGCAAAACGTTTCAAGTGTACATATGAATTGACAATGTGGCAAGAGCCAGGAGTATTGCCACAACTTCCCCATTCCCTAGACACAATTCATAATTAATTCAGTGACGTTAGCTATGCTTATGTGTGTTTCCAGACCAGTTGATTCTGTACATCACTACTCCATGCTCATCTATTGGAGGAAAGTAGTTTGCTTTCAATTTAGACCAATTAGCATTAGAGTGTACGTAATTACATTGCAGCCTCAAATGATGTGGAAACTTGCATACTGCTTGTTTTTATGTCGATTTTAAATTTTCTGACGAGTTTAAGCAGATCTATGTTTTTAATCCTTCTTTCCAGTACCACTGCTGTGGGCTGTTTCTTAAATGTACAACCAAAGTTATTTCCTGTATTGTAAATATAAGCCTTTACCCATAGCAATGGCCTCCATGGTCATATTATGCCTTTTAGGTGCTTGTAATTACTTTTCGCATTTTTGGATGTTCTGTACTGCTTGAAATATATCAGGTCTCCTAGCTAATGAAACCAGTGGCTGACAGCCCAGCAAATGGAGGTATCATAAACAGAATTGGTCCACCAGATCTCTTTGGTATTGGTAGCAACCTATGCCTTTTAACACATCGTTTCCTTCCTTCTTTCTGCCTCTAGGCTCGTTTTGCCGCTGTCACGAATTTTTTAAACATCACATAGGTTTTTCTTGTTGTTTAGTATGCAGTGAGCTGCATTCAGTATTTGCTTGAAGGTTAGTCCAGTACCCAATTTAAGTTCGAGCAAACATCGCCTTATCAACCACATATGCAGACATAGGTTGTCCTACATGAATATCCATCTCTTGACATACCTGCACAACCTCATCAATGAATATTTGGTCTGCAATATGGTGATCTTTGTTTGTAGTGTAGGCGATCATGTGCTCTTTGCGTACATTGTCCAAAGCATCAAAGCCCTTATCACCATAAGCTAGGTGCTATTTCAATTTTGTTCCAACTCCGCAGAAACTGTATCCAGATATACAAACTTCTGATCGCAGATTCTTGAGAATACCACCTCCAACTTTGTTGATACGTTTCCTAGCACTCATATCACACTACTGCATGGTTTGAGCTTTGCTTTTCGTATTACATAGCAAAATGCAAGTGTTCACCCAGCTGTAGTGCTTTGATGAGAAACTAAGCCATTTCATCAATGCCCTGTTCCCTCAACATCTTATGACCTGCTGTATGAGGAACATATTGGGTTCGAAGCGTTCCCATAATTCGTTTGTAACATCAATAGGTTTGTTTTTAATTCTGTGGTGAATAATGTGATTATACTTGAAATGATTTGTGGCTGTATGTTCAGGCATTTGCACGTACGTTGAAGATTAAATTGCTTCTACATTCGGTTTCTAATTATCCAGTTCAACCATTTGGCAATAATAGTTTCCAAATGAGAGAATGTTGAATAGTGATTTATCCCACATTGTTCCAATTCTGCTTTGAAATGCCTGTTGTAAAATTCACTTCCATCATATGCGTCAAGTCGGTTGGGCAGTCGATTTAGTCCTGTGTGCAACAATTATTCAGAATCCTCTGTGCCTGTGACCGTGTGTGCCTGTGACTGTGAGAATGTAGTTGAAACCATTATTTGATTGTAAGCAGTCCTGTGTATCTAAGAGATCAGCCTGCCATGCATAATCCATTCCTCGTATTATCAGATATATTCTGCATGCAGGTCTGTAAAGCTCGTGAACTACTCTCTTCGCAATTACTCGACGATGCGTATTTTTCTAAACTCAGGTAAGATCAATAACATTTTGTTCATGTAATCTGCAATCTCTTGCCTAACTGAAGCTGTAAACAGTCATAATTGAGCTATGATTTCATTTAGTTACCGTAATTTATATACTTCAGAGGCAGATTGTTTAGTCTTTCTTGCTGAACTTCGACTTTTACCTACACTATGTGGAGCTGCTACTGCTGCTGTAGTTACAGTCCTGTATTTGTCGCTCTATGAGACATCCATTCATCCTTTCGGGGTTTTACATGCGTTGGTCATGCTTAATATTGCACCACGTGTTTTTATAGTTACAGGGTATATTTTTAACATTCGCCATTTTCAAAATTATTAACTGTAACAGCCTAGGCAATCTTTCAAATTCCTTGTTAACAATTCTTACTGCCTTCGTGGTTAAACATATTGTGTGCTTACCTAAGAAATATGGTTTCGCCCTGATGACCCCATATGTTCTGTCTTAACTCAGCATGCCTCCTCCTCCTCCTCCTCCTCCTATTTCTGATTCTATCCATAGTACATGAGAGCTCTTTCAGCCTGTCAGTTACTGGCTTAAATATTACTGAGAGATAATGGTCTTGTTGCAGTTGACCTTACTTTCACCAAAGTAACTTCGGTCAAATTTCCAGTTTTTAACATTATACTTTCTCATCAACATGTTGGTGTAAACTAAGCCATTGCTGGCTGTTGTGGCCGAGCGGTTCTAGGTGTTTCAGTCTGGAACTGTGCGACCGCTACAGTCACAGGTTCGAATCCTGCCTTCGCCATGAATGTTTGTGATGTCCTTAGGTTGGTTGGGTGTAAGTACACTCCTGGAAATGGAAAAAAGAACACATTGACACCGGTGTGTCAGACCCACCATACTTGCTCCGGACACTGCGAGAGGGCTGTACAAGCAATGATCACACGCACGGCACAGCGGACACACCAGGAACCGCGGTGTTGGCCGTCGAATGGCGCTAGCTGCGCAGCATTTGTGCACCGCCGCCGTCAGTGTCGGCCAGTTTGCCGTGGCATACGGAGCTCCATCGCAGTCTTTAACACTGGTAGCATGCCGCGACAGCGTGGACGTGAACCGTATGTGCAGCTGACGGACTTTGAGCGATGGCATATAGTGGGCATGCGGGAGGCCGGGTGGATGTACCACCGAATTGCTCAACACGTGGGGCGTGAGGTCTCCACAGTACATCGATGTTGTCGCCAGTGGTCAGCGGAAGGTGCACGTTCCCGTCGACCTGGGACCGGACCGCAGCGACGCACGGATGCACGCCAAGACCGTAGGATCCTACGCAGTGCCGTAGGGGACCGCACCGCCACTTCCCAGCAAATTAGGGACACTGTTGCTCCTGGGGTATCGGCGAGGACCATTCGCAACCGTCTCCATGAAGCTGGGCTACGGTCCCGCACACCGTTAGGCCGTCTTCCGCTCACGCCCCAACATCGTGCAGCCCGCCTCCAGTGGTGTCGCGACAGGCGTGAATGGAGGGTCGAATGGAGACGTGTCGTCTTCAGCGATGAGAGTCGCTTCTGCCTTGGTCCCAATGATGGTCGTATGCGTGTTTGGCGCCGTGCAGGTGAGCGCCACAATCAGGACTGCATACGACCGAGGCACACAGGGCCAACACCCGGCATCATGGTGTGGGGAGCGATCTCCTACACTGGCCGTACACCACTGGTGATCGTCGAGGGGCCACTGAATAGTGTACGGTACATCCAAACCGTCGTCGAACCCATCGTTCTACCATTCCTAGACCGGCAAGGGAACTTGCTGTTCCAACAGGACAATGCACGTCCGCATGTATCCCGTGCCACCCAACGTGCCCTAGAAGGTGTAAGTCAACTACCCTGGCCAGCAAGATCTCCGGATCTGTCCCCCATTGAGCATGTTTGGGACTGGATGAAGCGTCGTCTCACGCGGTCTGCACGTCCAGCACGAACGCTGGTCCAACTGAGGCGCCAGGTGGAAATGGCATGGCAAGCCGTTCCACAGGACTACATCCAGCATCTCTACGATCGTCTCCATGGGAGAATAGCAGCCTGCATTGCTGCGAAAGGTGGATATACACTGTACTGGTGCCGACATTGTGCCTGTGGTTCTGTCAGTGTGATCATGTGATGTATCTGACCCCAGGAATGTGTCAATAAAGCTTCCCCTTCCTGGGACAATGAATTTACGGTGTTCTTATTTCAATTTCCAGGAGTGTAGTTCTATGTTTTAGGGCACTGATGACCTCAGATGTTGAGTCCCATAGGGCTCAGAACCATTTGAACCATTTTTGAATTACACCATTTTTGAGACAGTTTACAACTTGTGTACACTTTGAGACAATTGGTGGTGACGGGCATGAAGTGCCTTAGCTATCACATCGATATTTCACACATACATTAGTTTTATACTGACTCCTTTAATTTTCTCGTTGACACACAGTTCATATTTCTGTATATGAACATTCAACACCTCAAATTCATAACACCTCTCTTAACAAGACCTTCAGTTCCATTAATTTAGTGTTGATTGCCTCCATTTTTTTGTCAAATGCACGTGCTTTGCGTCCTCTTAATGAATGTGCAACACATCTGCAAATTTGTACATAGTGTACAATATACTGACACATGTGCGTTTTGGTGCATTGCCTTTTTGAAGAATCTAGATAAAGTTCCGTTTCTATTGACTCTCATTCAATTTACTAGTTTTATCTGTAACCAGCAAGCTATGCTGAGAGTTAATCCAGCAATCCTTACATATAACGAATTCATTGAGTAACATTTCTGTTCCTAGATGTGCTTCAAAAATACGCTTTAATTCAGATTGCCTGTTCGAAAGTTACAAGGTTGGTGCATTCCAGACCAACAGCTTTTGGATGCTTAAGTATGTCTCACTGAAATAAAATATATTGACTTGCATGTGGTGAGCAAAGCAGAAATATCTGCACATATCCTGATTTCCCACAGAGATGTTGCCAAATAAGAATGTGCTGTTTTGTTTTACTTTTTCAGGTGGTGAATATCACTGCCTGTTAGTCCCTCAATTCCGTGCAAAATCTCCTGCAGTAGCTGATATTTTAACTGAAACAGTATTTTTGAAAAATATGTACATGCTCTAAGTGGACTCCCACAGGATATGTCAACAGTGTAAAAATTTGATTATTTTCCACAGCATGAAGCCCCAATAACCAAAGCATTTCTAATATCAGGAAGTAATGATCCATTCGTCTCGTTCTTCTTGTTTATACCTTCATCATTGCAGGACCAGTCATTTAAAGACCCTTGGGGTGAGACTGTTTCTTTCGTCCACTTGGTCATGGTGGTAACTGTTTATTTACATTGAAATGGAGGGGTTTTATAAAGTATTAGTTACAGCTGGGCATATAAACAAACTTAAATACGATCATAATTCAGTGCCCACATCTGGTAATGTTGAATAATACATTGACACTTACCTCAGTGCACAGAATGCATCATGGAGTAGAGCTATGGCAGTTTCTAATGAGTGGAGAGTTTGGCAAGCTATCGACAGTAAATTACTGCACAGTGTGTCGTAGAATTGGAGAATATGTGACTGCCATCTTTGCCAACACTCTAGCTCATCCTGTACTGCATTTCATTAAATGTTAAAAATCAGCTCCTGTAGATCTGTGCTCCCTCTGTTAAATATTTTAACTGTACCGACTGAATCCCCTACAGAGATGGTATGATCACTTTGTAACATCAGGGAACATCAGGGGAGAGCAAACTTTTCTGTGGAACAAGGCTGAAATCTGCGTTGACACACTGCATGCTCAATGTCATTAATCCGAGGAGAATATCGTTGTTGTTGTTATTGTTGTTGTTGTCTTCAGCCCAGAGTGGTTTGATGCTGCTCTCCATGCTACTCTATTCTGTGCAAGCTTCATCATTTCCAAGTTACTACTGCAACCTACATCCTTCTGAATCTGCTTAGTGTACTCATCTTTTGGTCTCCCTCTAAGATTTTTTCCCTCCATACTGCCCTCCAGTACTAAATTGGTGATCCCTTGATGCTTCAGAATATGTCCTACCAACCGATCCCTTCTCTTAGACAAGTTGTGCCACAAATTTCTCTTCTCCCCAATTCTATTCAGTACCTCCTCATTAGTTACATGATCTACCCATTTAATTGTCAACCTTCTCCTGTAGCATTCTACGTATGTAATCTTCGACCTCCTGTAGCACCACAATTCGAAAGCTTCTATTCTTTTCTTGTCCTAACTAATTATCATCCACGTTTCACAACCATACATAGCTACACTCCATACAAATACCCCAATAAAAAAATATTTTAACAAGATTGCGATCAAGACTGTTTTAAATTTTAATTTCAACCCTCAGAATCGCCTGATTTAATTAGACTACATTCCATTATCCTCGTTTTGCTTTTGTTGTTCGTCTTATAGCCTCCTTTTAAGACACCGTGTGTTCCGTTCAACTGCTCTTCCAGGTTCTTTGCTGTTTCTGACAAAATTACAGTCACCTCAAAGTTTTTATTTCTTCACCATAGATTTTAATTCCTATTTCAAATTTTTCTTTAGTTTCCTTTACTGCTTGCTGTCTCACTCCCTTCCCAACCACTGCTTCCCTTTCACGCCCCTCGACTCTTAAAACTGCAATCTGGTTTCTGTACAAATTGTAAATGGACTTTTGCTCCATGTATTTGACCCCTGCCACCTTCAGAATTTGAAAGAAAGTATTCCAGTCAACATTGTCAAAAGCTTTCTCTAAGTCTACAAATGCCTTTCCTTAATGTGTCTTCGAAGATAAGTCGTAGGGTCAGTATTGCGTCACGTGTTCCAACATATTAATGGAATCCAAATTCATTTTCCCTGAGGTCGGCATCCACCAGTTTTTCCGTTGGTCTGTAAGGAATTCGTGTTCGTATTTTGCAGCTGTGACTTATTAAACTGACGGTTTGGTAATTTTCACACACGTCATCAACACTTGCTTTCTTTGAGATTGGAACTATAATATTCTTAGAGTGGTTTGAGGGTATTTCATCTGTCTCATACATCTTGCTCACCAGATGGTACAGTTTTGTCAGGGCTGGCTCTCCCAAGGCTATCAGTAGTTCTAATGGAATTTTGTCTACTCCTGGGGCCTTGTTCCGACTTAAATCTGTCAGTGCTCAATCAAACTCTTAACACAGTATCATATCTCCCATTTCATCTTCATCTGCATCCACTTCCATTTCCATAATATTGTCAAGTACATCGCCCTTATATAGACCCTCTGTATATTCCTTCCACCTTTCTGCTTTCCCTTCTTTGCTTAGAACTCGGTTTCCATCTGAGCTCTTGATATTCATACAAGTGGTTCTCTTTTCTCCAAAGGTCTCTTTAATTTTCCTGTAGGCAGTATCTATCTTACGCCTAGTGATATATGCGTCTACATTGTTATATTTGTATTTTAGCCATCCATGCTTAGCCATTTTGCACTTCCTGTCGATTTCATTTTTGAGACATTTGTATTCCTTCTTTCCTGCATCATTTACAACATTTTTATATTTTCTCCTTTCATCAGTTAAATTCAATATCTCTTCTGTTACCCAAAGATTTCTACTAGCCCTCACCTCTTTACCTACTTGATCCTCTGCTGCCTTCACTATTCCATCTCTCAAATCTACCCATTCTTCTTCTACTGTATTTCTTTCCCCCATTCCTGTCAATTGTTCCCTTATGCTCTCCCTGAAACTCTGTACAACCTCTGGTTTAGTCAGTTTATCCAGGTCCCATCTCCTTAAATTCCCACCTTTTTGCAGCTTCTTCAGTTTTAATCTACAGTTCATAACCAATAGATTTTGGTCAGAGTCAACATCTGCCCCTGGAAATGTCTTACAATTTAAAATCTAGTTCCAAAATCTCTGTCTTACCATTACATGATCAATCGGAAAGCTTCCAGAGTCTCCAGGCCTCTTCCAAGTATACAACCTTCTTTCATGACTCTTAAACCACGTGTTAGCTATGATTAAGTTATGCTCTGTGCAAAATTCTACCAGGTGGCTTCCTCTTTCATTCCTTTTCCCCATTCCATATTCACCTACTACATTTCCTTCTCTTCGTTTTCCTATTATCGAGTTCCAGTCCTCCACGCCTATTTAATTTTCGTCTCCCTTCACTATCTGAATAATTTTTTTTATCTCATCATACATTCCTTCAATCTCTTCATCTGCGGAGCTAGTTAGCATGTAAACTTGTACTACTGTGGAAGGTGTGGGTTTCGTGTCTATTTTGGCTACAACAACGTGTTCACTATGCTGTTTGTAGTAACTTACCCACGATGCTATTGTTTATTCGTTATTAAACCTACTCCTGCATTACCCCTATTTGATTTTGTATTTATAACCCTTTGTTCACCTGACCTAAAACCTTGTTCCTCATGCCACGGAACTTCACTAGTTCCCACTATATCTAGCTTTAACCTATCCATTTCCCTTTTTAAATTACCTAACGTACCTGCACAACATTTCACACTCCAATATGTGGAACGCCAGTCTTGTTTCTCCTGATAACAATGTCCTCCTGAATAGTCCCCTCCCAGAAATCCGAATGGGCACTATTTTACCTCCGAAATATTTTACTCAAGTCGACGCCATCATCATTTAACCATACAGTAAAGCTGCATGCCCTCAGGAAAAATTACAACTGTAGTTTCCCCTTGCTTTCAGCCATTCACAGTGCCAGCATAGCAATGCCATTTTGGTTAATGTTACAAGGCCTGATCAGTCAATCATTCAGACTGCAATTACTGAAAAGGCTGCTGCCCCTCTTCAGAACCACACGTTTGTCTGACCTCTCAACAGATAACCCTCTGTTGTGGTTGCACCTATGGTATGGCTATCTGTACCGCTGAGGCACACAAGCCTCCCCACCAACGGCAAGGTCCATGGTTCATTGGGGGGGGGGGGGGGAATATTACTTTGTCAGCACTAAATTGGTGGTTTTCAAGTAATACCACTTATTAGAACTCCCTTTTCGATATTACACTGACACTAACATGCGTACACCCACTGGTATTCAAACAGTAGGTTTGGTTGAACAGCATTATGTTGACACCAGATGCCTGCTGCTACAACGACTTCACCTTTCCCGCAAGGAAAGCACATAGTGTTAGTGAGAAGCTTATTTGCTCATTTTATCTGTTCATCAGGGTCAGCATTAATACTTAAACTGGCTCACAACAGGGACTTCTGATGCATGACTTGACATCCTTATCATTTGTTGTTTGTCACAAGAGAGCAAATTATTTATCAATTGATGTAAGTATATTTTCGTGACATCTACTATCATTATAGTTATAATTGTAATATTGTTGTTATTATTTAGCTTCAAACCCTGTATTTTGTGCACATTTGTGTATTTATCAGGCACATTTATACGCTTTAGTAACTGTGTAGTGCATAGAACCACTGTCTGCATTGAATCATTCGTTTTGTGTTACTTGCAGCACTTAGATCGCCCAATCCAGTGGTAGCTCTCATAGTAGCAGCAGTAGCACATCAGAGTACTGTGGGCTGACACATGTTTCCATAAGAAGCGACTTATATTAAATTTTGTCAATGCTCCTTACCTTCAACTCCTATTTTTCGCATATGTCTGTGTATCTACCATACCAATTCTGGTATGGACAGATATAGTAATTTCTGTGTTCAGATGTGAATCAAGTTGATTCTTCGCTCACAGCTCCAGGCAGTGTTGTACACCAATTGGTCCACTGCTGCAGTCATATTGGGTACTGTCCACACTGAGATTGACCTCTCACTTGTGGTTGAGTGGAAAGTCATTCAAGCGTGTGGGAGGCAGTGGAAGAATTTCCATGTTGCTGATCGAAGAGCCTGCTCTGTTCGTCTGATGAACAGATTTGGGAGCTGTCTATGGCTGATGGAATCCATGAGCCAGATGAAGTCGTGTGCCATGTTCCAAAGGAAGCCTCTCAGTGTGCAAGACTGAGCATTCGCAGAGGGTAGTATTACTGGTACTTAGAATCTCCGATGTTAGGTGTGTAATGGCGCCATTTAGAGATAAGACTGCATAGGAGGGGAAGGAATCCAATGTGCATTCTGTGTGCGTACTGGTTGGAGTCTTTACAGATTCTGAATGCCATGAAAACCATGGCATAGCCAGCTCTAAGTGGTGACTCACGTTGGTGGTAACAATACAGATTGCGTTCCATGAGTAATGAGACCAATGTCTTTCTAACACAATGGTACACCACAGTGTGTTGTAACCTGCTGGGCTAAGTGGATGGGGGTGTTAGTTTCAAAATGCTCTTTGTCTCATTCGGTTGCAAGCTGCCGGAGAGTCAGGACGTGCGTTTCTGTCAACCCCGTTTTGAGTTTATGTAACTCGGCACAATGGATCATTCTGTACAGGAATGGTACGCTATCAAATTTTACGTTAAACTTAGGAAGTCCGCCACCAAAATGTTTCCATTAGTTCAGCATGACTTTGGGGATGATTGCTTGTCCAAATCGCAACTTTTCCGATGACACAAGTCGTTTATGGAGGGCCGAGAGGAGATCACTGACGAACCTCGCAGTGAATGGCCATCAACCGCATGAGTCGACGAAAATGTGACGCTTGTGCGCGATTGTTTGAACTCTGACTAACAGCTGAGCCTTCAATTGATAGCACAAACTTTAAACATGTCAAAAAGAACCTTTTTCCGCATTGTGACCGAAGATATGAACATGAGAAAGATGTGTGCCAAACTTGTCCCAAAAGTGTTGACTGAAGAATACAAGCACGCTGCCAAGAAATGTTGGAAATGTGTGAAAATGATCCTCATTTTTTAAAATCAGTTATCACTGCTAAAGAGTCGTGGATTTTTGAGTACGTCCCTGAGACAAAAAGGCAGAGTTCAGAGTGGCACACCCCATCGTCGCTCCATCCCAAGAAGGCATGCATGAGCAAGTCCAGGATCAAAACCATGCACATTGCCTTCTTGGACGTCAGGGGCATTGTCCACCACGAATTCCTACCTACTGGGACTACAGTGAACTCAGTTTTCTACTTGGAAGTGCTCAAAAGACTGAAAAGGAGGGTCTCGTGCTGCCGAAGCGACAGCAAGAATAAGTGGAAAAGTTCACCACGACAACACACAGTCACAGTGCCTTCATTTTAAAAGATTTGCTTGCCAGGACCAAGACCCCATTGGTACCTCAGCCTCCCTACAGTCCTGACCTGGCTCCTGCTGACTTTCTTTGTTTCCTTGGTTAAAAGAAGTCATGAAAGGAAAACACTGGGACACGATTGAAAGCATCCAGGCCCATGTTACATCAGCTCTAAAGAAATTCCAGGATGCCTTCCAGGCATGGAAACACCGCCTCCAGAAGTGTATTGACGCAAGAGGGTGCTATTTTGAAAATTTTTTATTTGTACGAATATATTAAATAAATGATTTTTTTATGAATTGGGTCGCATTTCTTATGAAACGCAACTTACATGTGTCACATTGAAATGAAATAGGTTCTGTCTGGTTTCAGCGCCTAGCTAATAAAGACTGCCATTCTTGCCTGAGAGATGAAGGTGGAGTTCACCATCATGGGCTAAACTGAACGTGGTTATTTCGTACAGAGTAGAGTGAAGGTCTGAATCAGAGTCCCAGACAGTTCTGCAACTGGGTAGGTTGCAGATTCCTCAACCTGCGCCAAAAGGTGGTGGATTTACAGGTTCTGCTAAATGGGTCAGGAGTAAACTACGCAAAGAAAGCAGTTCCACGAGTATAGGGGATGTGTAGAGGAGACTGGGCTTTTCTAGGTGAGAGGGTCTCAGGTAAGTGCAGAAAGGGCTTCAGTTTCAAAGGCTGAAGTAGAACACCCAAGGAGGGTAGATACAACCACAATAAGTATTGTAGTTGTAAATTGTGGTAGCTGCATTATAAAAGGAACAGAGCTCAAAGCGGTAGCAAAAAGCACTGAATCTCAAATCCTTGTAGGTATTGAAATAAGTTCAGCTGAAATTTTTCAAGAGACCTAACCATGTTCACAAAGAATGGATGAAATTCAGTTGGTGTAATGTTCATTGCTGTTCGAAGTAGTTTACCTTGTAATGAAACTTAAGTAGATATTCCTGTGAGGTAGTACAGATAGCAATCAATTAAAAGTTCCAGGCTGAGAGGCTATAGTCTATCTGTAATTCGTTGCCAACTGCGGGCAACATCTTTGGAGGTGAGTCAACGATGGCTGCCAGGCCATGGATTTCCCGTTTATATAGAGGGCACCAGCGTAAGTCACGTGGGGCCGACTGTAAGTCTGTCTCTGACTAACGTCATTATTCTCGATTTAATGTAATAGTTCGTCACATCGTTGGTGCAAAGTTGACTGCCATATCCTGCCTAACTTTAAGCCGTCCCCTTTTGTGCTGAAATCATTGTGGTGTTCCTGAATCTCTATAGCTTCCCTATACATATGTGCATAATAATCGATGTCCTGGCTAGCACGTTTTTCTCATTAAATTTTATTTCATCGTCGACATCTTTAAAAACATGTTCTGCTACAACTGATCTGTCGGTATATTCCAGTCGAAACTGCCTTTTGTGTTCGGTTTAGCGGGTATTAACACTCTTATCGTTGTTCCAATATAAACCTTCACACAGCCACACGGAATTTTATACACCTCAGGAGTTGCTAAGAGGTGTAGTGCATCTTTCGCCGATCTTAAACACTAAAACTTGGTCACTAAAATTCTTCCGGATTTGAGGCCGCATTGTCAACTATAAAATTCCGACGTTTCGGCGACTGTTGCAAGACACCTTCCTCAGACACCCTGAGGAAGGCGTCTTGCAACAGCCGCTGAAACGTCAGAATTTTATAGTTGACAATGCGGCCTTAACCCCAGAAGAATTTTTGACTGTGACAAGGGCCGTGAAAGCTTCCGTTTACACTCACTAATCGTTTTCGTGGGTCTAAAGATTGTTATAACTTGAAACTTTGCCAGAACTTTCCCAATACTGTCCGTAATATTGCAAATGAATGGAAGAAAAACTCTTCCAGCTGACAGTTGTTCTTGCTGAATGTTGTCACACGCTTTTCTTCTGGGATGAAGTGCTTGATCTATCTCGTTGTCAGCGTATCCATTTTTCTTAACAACCGTTCGCAAATGATTTAGATCATCTTGCAAGTAAACTGGCTGACAGATATTATTAGTTGTGTCCACCAGTGTTTTAATGACGCCTCTCTTCTGCCTGGGATGATGGTTCGAATCCTTATGGAGGTAATGGTCGGTGTGTGTTTTTGTGTGTGTGTGTGTGTGTGTGTGTGTGTGTGTGTGTGTGTGTGTGTGTTTTTCTCTTTTATACACTTTATGCCCTAGACTGCAATCTGCCCGTTTAATTACTGATACATCCAAAAAATTTAGTTGTCCATTTCTCTCTTCCTCCGTAGTAAATTGTATATTTGGATTAATACTATCCAAATACACCGTGAATACATACAACTAGTTCTAAGTTCTAGGGGACTAATGACCTCAGCAGTTGAGTCCCATAGTACTCAGAGCCATTTGAACCATTTTGAATTCTAATCAAGAATAACTGTCTGTAACTTCGGGCGTTGGTATCCTAAATGCAGTGGAGCATCTTAAGAAAGGCAATGCCTCTGGTCCAAATTGTACACCATTCAGGTTCCTTTTAGAATATGCTGATGCAATAGATCGATACTTAAGTCATATACAACTCTTCATCTGCAGAAAGATTGGTACGCGAAGACAGGAAAGTTGCGCAAATTACTCCAGAACCCAAGAAAGGAAATGGGAGTAATCCGATGAAACGCAGACCCGTTCCAGTAACATCGCTTTGCAGTAGGATACTGGAAAACATAATCTGTTTGAACATTATGAATTACCTGGAAGATGTCATTTGTTGACAAATAGCCAACACATATTCGGAAAACATAATTCTTGTGAAATACAACAAGCTCTTTATTCTCGCAAGGTAATAACTCATATGGACAGATGACATTAGATTGATTCCATTTTTTTTTTTTCAGAAGGCTTTTGACTCAATTCCTCACAAGTGACTTCCAATTACATTGTGTGCCCCTGGAGTATCATCCTAGTAGTGTGCACTGATTCGTGATTTTGTGCCAGAAAGGTCACAGTTCGTAATAACTGATAGAAAGTAATTCAAGTAATATCTGACGTTTCCCAAGTGTGTGTTATAGGCCCTGTCTTGTCCCTGATGTACAAAATACGATGTAGGAGACAATCTGAGCAGCCCTCTTAGATTAGGCAGTCATTTACGTTATTGTAAAGTCATCAGATGATCAAAACGAATTATGAAGTGAGAAAGATATCTGTAAGATGTGAAAAATAGCAATTGACATTAATTAATGAAAAGTATGAAGTCAACCACATGAGTACTGAAAGGAATGTGCTAAATTTCGTTCACACGATAAATAATACAAACCTAAAAGCTGTGAGCTCAACTAAATACATAGGAATTACAATACGAATATGCAGCCCCCGCCCGCCCCCCTGCCCCCGCCCGCCCCCCCGCCCGCCCCCCCTCTGCCCCCGCCCCCCTCTGCCCCCGCCCGCCCCCCCTCTGCCCCCGCCCGCCCGCCCGCCCCTCTGCCCCCGCCCGCCCGCCCGCCCCTCTGCCCCCGCCCGCCCGCCCGCCCGCCCCTCTGCCCCCGCCCGCCCGCCCCTCTGCCCCCGCCCGCCCGCCCGCCCGCCCCTCTGCCCCCGCCCGCCCGCCCGCCCGCCCCTCTGCCCCCGCCCGCCCGCCCGCCCGCCCCTCTGCCCCCGCCCGCCCGCCCGCCCGCCCCTCTGCCCCCGCCCGCCCGCCCGCCCGCCCCTCTGCCCCCGCCCGCCCGCCCGCCCGCCCGCCCCTCTGCCCCCGCCCGCCCGCCCGCCCCTCTGCCCCCGCCCGCCCGCCCGCCCCTCTGCCCCCGCCCGCCCCTCTGCCCCCGCCCGCCCCTCTGCCCCCGCCCGCCCCTCTGCCCCCGCCCGCCCGCCCGCCCCTCTGCCCCCGCCCGCCCGCCCGCCCCTCTGCCCCCGCCCGCCCGCCCCCTGCCCCGCCCCCTGCCCCGCCCCCTGCCCCGCCCCCTGCCCCGCCCCCTGCCCCGCCCCCTGCCCCGCCCCCTGCCCCGCCCCCTGCCCCGCCCCCTGCCCCGCCCCCTGCCCCGCCCCCTGCCCCGCCCCCTGCCCCGCCCCCGCCTCCCCCCTACAGCCCCTGCCTCCCCCCCCTACAGCCCCCGCCTCCCCCCCTACAGCCCCCGCCCGACCGATCGCGCGCGCCCGCCTGCCCCCCTACAGCCCCCGCCCGACCGATCGCGCGCGCCCGCCTGCCCCCCTACAGCCCCCGCCCGACCGATCGCGCGCGCCCGCCTGCCCCCCTACAGCCCCCGCCCGACCGATCGCGCGCGCCCGCCTGCCCCCCTCCCCCCCCACAGCCCGCGCCCGCAGCCGCCCCGCCCGCCCCCCCCCCCCCACCCTGCGCGCGTGGTCATCCTGACAATGCCGTTCAATTGGGGCAAATGTAATCCCATGAAAGCAGGCACCAAGCCTGCATTTGTAAGATTTGTTGCAGTTCCTATTTGTAGCAGGTCATACTCAATACTATAGGTCTGATTCATGTCAATACTAGTTCCTGTTCCACCCATTATGACATCCGGATGCTGCCTTCTTAAGCCCTTGCACCATGATCCTACATCATCTCTCACTTCACTAAGATGTGTACAGGACTTGGAAAAAACTTGTCACATGTAAGTTGTGAAAGGAAACAAGATTGCTTCCTTGCATAAAGTTTCTGCTTTTCTACATCAAGGAGCAACAAGTAGTGGTTGTGAGGGTTATGCCAGTTTTCACAGCTTTCATCTTCCCTCCATTTTTTGAATGCCAACAAGCACTCTTGGGCATATTTTGCTTGGTGCATGTCTCTAAGCTCATACTTCTGCCACAGTGTCATTTCCACAACAGGTGCCTTCGAAATAGACAGACAAGTTCATACGGTAATGCTGTGGTTAATTCATGCTGCTGTTGCCATGGCTTTGCAGACAATTTGACACTCACTATCCATCTTTTACTTGTGCTCACTGGACAGTGGCATATGTTTGCTAAGAGAGCAGTGATTTCCATTTATTAATATTGCCGTTTTTATTTCTGATTTAAGATGATTTGATTCCAAAACACACAGAGCCAGAAAAGAGTATTTTACATAAGGTAAACGAATTTCTTCATGACCTTAAAGACAAAGCAAAAAGAGACTGAATCTTATCAGCTCTGCAGACTTCAACAACATAAGTATCTGGTGTTTGACCATGAACTTTACTGAGAATATATACATAAGTGCAGTGGATGGAAACCTGTGTATGGAAACGGATTTGGAAGATCTCTAGAAAGATATTCTTCATTGTATTATATTGAAAATTCATGACCATGGCGAGTAACCTACAAGACAAAATGAAGGTAATGTTTTTAATTGTAAGATACCTTTCACAGGGGGCTAATTATTGAGAGGAAGAGTTCTGAAACCTTTGGCATACACATTCAGCAAATGCAAAGATGAAAGATGGTCTCTGATGGAGGATCCGATACTGTATTAAATGTTGCTACTTCTGAAATAAATTCACAGCATCAGGAAAAGAAATAACCGTTTCCGTATTATTTATTTTGATCAGATGTGGCTCAAACAAAATAGTGCAATAAACAAAATGTGACAAGCTTCAAAAAGAAATGATGGGTAGAAAGTACTGTATGGCAGAGGAAACACACACACTGTCTGTCATGCAGAATGATCTGAACATGCCCAAAAATCAATGACTATCATGAAGAACTCAACAGTGACGTATTTGAATCCTTGTGTTTACCTTTATTGAGACAATTCAATGAGGGCGCTCTGATTGGTGACAATGCCAGTTAAATTTACAGAATAAAGGGGAAATTTTCTAATTCAAGAACAAAGTAGGAGGAAATTGCACATTAGCTGGAAGGGAAGAGTAACTCTATTTAATGCTGATATACCAAGGTGGCGATATTGGAGGTGATTAGGTGTCATTGCCATATTTATAATCGATATGAACTGAACAGCTTAGCACCAGAAATGAAGCACAAGATTGTGAGACTGCCTCTTAGTGCAGAGAAGTTGGATGAGGTACCATTGAGGGGAAGGGGTGGGGGAAGAAATGCAGTGGAGAAAAGGTGTCGAGCAGAGGGGCAAGAGGGATGGGAGTGGGCAAGTAGAGGGGACTTCATACGTTAAAATTAAAGATAGTATGAAAAATTCATAAACTAAAAAACATATTGCTTAGAGCAACATGCAGATGCATGTGCCTGTGAGCTTAAACTAAATGGAACCTTTATAATTCTAGCTGTGTATAGGTCCCCAGTCAGATACTTCCAACGATTTCTGAAATACTTTGAATCTTTATTGTGCCATCTGCCAGTCAGACAAGCAAATTATAGTTTGCGGGGTTTCCAATGTAGATATTCTGAAGAAATCAGATAGAACTACATTGGAGTATTTCTTGGTTCTTTCAATTTGATGTCAGTTATAGATTTTGCTGCATACAGGAAAGCAGCACTAAGAAAGATACTTTACAGACTGAATATAAATTTAGTCAAATACTTACCCCTTTTGAGAATGATCCTTATGATCAGGATGCACATCTAGGTATACTATATAACATAGTTCCATACAAGTAATGCAAAATAGTCCTCCAAAATAGTGCATTCAATTTAACAATTGTACAGCTAGAAACAGAATGGGATGAAATCTACAGGGAAGCTGATGCTAATTTCAAATTTAATGTGAAAATAATTTCCCAAAGGAAACGTCAAATCGTAATTGTAAGAAACAATCTAAAAAGCTGTGACTTATTAAACAGATAATATGTTGTAAACAGAAAATCGAAATTTATTTTACAGCCAGGAGTAATTATCGAGTAAGAGCCAAATATTACAAAAAACTGTTGCACTGTATTAGGAAAAGTTATTAAAAAGCCAAGAAGTGTGTGCACCATGTCTCGGATTAGCACCTCTGATGATAAAATGAAAAAAATTTGGGATATTGCTAGAAAGGAAACACGACAGTGGAAATCACAGAAAGATTTTATTCCTATCAAACTCAATGAAAAGTTTAACAAAAATCAGAAGTAATTGTATAATAATTTTTTTTAATGTTGTAGGGAAATTAGGATACAGCTGTTCATTAGGAAATACAAGGTTGTACATGGAGGAAGGAATACCTATGCAATTTCATAAAATTGAAATTCAAACCACCTCTCGAACTGAAATTAGGAAAATAATTAATTCACTCAATGTAGAAGCACACATGGAATTGATGGCACTTCCAACAGAGTACTAAAAGCCTGTTGTGAGCAGGACATGCACAAACGGTTTAAATCATATTTAAGTGGAAGAATGTAGAAGGTTGATTTTAACAGTAGAGATAGTGTGCTAAAGTTTGCAGTCCTTGTAATATTAGTAATATTTGCCCTACAAGCATTAGTATACGCTCAATGGTAAACGCCTGATGGCCTAAAGCTATCAAACAATTGTAATGTAAAAGAAATTAACCGTCAAATAGCAGTGGCAGAATCTATTATTCTTTATCTTTGCCACTCTCACCCGGCGGTCGTAAATCTCTAAGTACACTAATCGATTAATGATATAAAAAAAGAATTCTGTTATTTCAAGACAAATGAAGCCTTGAGCGATTCACCTTTTACTGTTATTATTCCATGAAAGGCAGACTTGCTGTGTTCTGCAAAAATTTTAAAATTTGTGTAAAATACTCCGTAAATGTCCTAATTGTCTTTTCAATCAGAGAACATGTAGTTTTATGTAATTAATTACTAACAGGGTCCATCGAGAGGACATTAGTATGAAGTATTGCCTGTTATGTACAAAGCTTTTGTTAATACGCACCAGCCATTGTAACTTAATATTAAAAGGTACGTAGCATTAAAAACGTGTGCTTATATAGCCAAATTATCCATAAGTATCTGCATCTCCTCATTACTTTAATGTCAATCATTTTGTATCAGTTTATCTCCAGAACCTACGATCATGCTGATGGACCCAACACAGCATTGAGGCAGGGAGGAACACTACCATTCTCCTTTCATTTCTGAATCTTTTTTTTTTTATTGTGTAGTATTGCTTTTCTTTTAAGGTCAGTAAATCTTTTGGTCTATTAGTGTCGATCCAGGTATGGCTGCATTGCGGTCATGTGAATGAGCGGAAATGGTAATGTTGCTTTGATAACACTACATCCTCTGAGGAGGTATGAAGAATGGTGTCCCACAGTGTTCACGTTTGTTCCTCATATTTTTCTTAATATCTGTTAATGACCTGGCACTCTACAGTCATGAAGATGCAAAGCTAGTTCTTTTTCTGATGATGCAGTAATCACACCAAAGATATATGAATTAGCTGAGGAAACTCTGAATTATGTCTTTCAGTAAATTAATTGGTTGTCTACAGATGGTTTTGAGAAAACACAATGTACACTGTTCTGTGCAGTAAATGGCAGAATACCATTGATAAGTATAGATTTAGAACAGGAATCTGTTGCTAAGCAGAGTATTTGAAATTTCTGGGTGTGTGCATTGATAAAAAATTAATTTGAAGAAGCACATCATGAGCTTATGAAACATATCAGTTCAGCATCTTACGCCATTAGGGTTATTGCAAACTTTGGTGACAAACATATCAGTAAATTAACTTATAATGCATATTTCCATTCACTGCTTTCATATACCATGAAGTTTTAGGGTCACATCATTTAGAGAAAAAGTATTCATTGCACAAAAGCCTGTAATCAGAATAATAGTCGGGAAGCACTGAAGATCACATTGCAGACACTTGTTTAAGGAACTAGGGAGGTTCACAATACAAGAATCACAGTTCAAAGATAGTAGCAAAGAGCAGTGGCTAAATCTGACTTTGCCACAGAAAGAGATGAACTGCGCTGCCAGAAAAATCTTTGTTCGTCTATCAGGTAGCATTAACAGTCAGACAGATAGCCAACCAGCTTCTAAAAACAAATCAAAAGTATTTATGAATGAGGACATCGTCTACTCAGAAGATAAATTTTTAAATTGAAATAGTAATTGGAAAAAAAAGAATACATTGTGTAAAGAAACCTAATGTTAAACTCACAAGTTCCACATTGCAGAGTGACATATTCAGGATCTGTGGAACATGTATTAATGTATTGTAGTATCATCAAACGTGGCTAGGACTGTACATAACTCTATAGTTATCATAATTTGTATCTTACCAGCTGTAAACATCATCATGTTGAAAGTTTGGTCAGCATGTGGTTTACCTGTGTCAAAGATCCAAGAAAGTACTGATTGACTTTCTGCCGGGGTTCAAAAGGTATCACTCTATTATGTACACTATGATTGCCAGAATGCACTGACCACCTGTGTGTCAATGTTACGTTTGAGCAGTGCGTGATAAATTAAGTTTGTAATGGTCTTATTAGTCTTATTAGTTGTGTTCAGAGGACACTCAAGTAGATAGTCAGCACTTGCCATCTGTAGATCATGAAAGTTAGTCTTCTGAGCAATATCTAAAAGGGATTCACTAGACCTCTATGCTGTGTAACTTGTCCTATCTGACAGCCGGTGTATAAGAAATGTACCTACATGGGTACCAGACAGGCATATATTTTTTGAAGACAGAGTACAGAATTCAGTAGGATATGATATTACACATTAACCTGCCGACTTGGAAAATTGGATGAAAACCCATTTCATTGTTTTATTATTAAACTACAATTTTTAATTCATTGAAACAATGTGTAACATTGTGAGCAGTTAATACTACTAACCGATAAAGTGATTATCTGCAAACATTTTGATCAATCACAAAATAAATATATATAATCAGACATTTAGAGTAAATGGTTCTAAAGTGTGTGTACATGGATGATATACACTCTCCAGTAAACAAACCTCACCAAAAGCGGAAAGCTTCAATCAGTGGTCCCTCAAATTTTCTCTTGACCAAAAATTGTTTCCATGAAAGAATGAGAGAGTGAAGGAGTGATACTGTGTGTTAAGGATGACAAACATTAACAGTGATTTCAACTTATTATGCCTTATGGCAAAGGAAGTGATAACCTCACTTTCAACTTGGGCAGAAAGCCACACCAACATATGTAATTGAATTACTTAGTCAAAACACAGGTAGCAGTGAGGGATATGTAGCCCAGGACCCAGTCTGTAACTTAGCAAACATACAAGGTGATAATTATTGAACTATATCAAAAAATCGTAAATTAGTTACAAACTACAGCGTTCACACACTTTATTCAACATGTAAACTTCACCACAGATATTGAGATTTAGGTTATGACATGTTCGATATGCCTGCCATCATTGCCGATGATGTGGCTCAGCCAAATAGCAAAATTCTGCTATACCCACTGAAGTGTCAGAACATCATTGTCGTCGATGACCACCTGAATGTCGCTTTTCAGCTCAGCAGTGGTTTGGGATTACTGTTGTACACCTTGTCTTTAATATAGCCACACAAAAAGGACTCGGATCTGTTCAGATCCGGATAAGGAATTTTTCAGAATTGTAGGAATTTTGTAATTTTGTTTTTCAGTTAAATTTTTGTAATTTTGATTGCTAAGAACTGATACACTAATAAAAAAAATTAGTTTAGCTCGCCACTGCAGAATAATACTGCAGCAATAAAACGCAAAAGAGGGAATATCACCAAAATAAATCTTTCGTTGCAAAGAAAATGAGCCATTCACATAAACAGAATAAATGCACACACAGGCATCTGCCGACAGCGCTGTTAAAGATTCTACAATATTTTCTAACAATGAACTTTCAATATATCTGATTCCTGGGCACATTTTGATGAGTGAAGTCACAACTGATTACATTTCTACATGACGTGGTGAAATATCTCGAATGTTGGTTTCAGAGGCATTACTTTTGAAGTAAATTTCCTTTTATGTAAGATGATCATGCATGTCAGAATGTGTGATGATTTTCTTAAATCATGGAGCATTATATTCACATTCAAGACTTAACGCTGACCACCAGCAAATGTGAAAAAATTTTGGGCCCAGAGGACAAGCCATTTATGCCTTATATTTTAAATTTGCTATATGTTGAAAAGGTAATACAAAAAATGACGAAGTTTCGAGTTTAGTCTTTCATAATTATTATAGTTTGTTCATTGATGACAGATTATGCAATAATGCTGGCAAAAAATATAGTTTCCTTTCAAAAACAAGAGCGAAGTTCTTGAGTGATTTCACATGTAACTGGCTTTACTATGGGAGAAGTCGAAGTGCTCTACAGAACACGTATCCAGCCACGTAACCCACGAAGTGTCTGGTGCACATCAGTGAAATTTATAATCGTACTTGTCAGAAATATAAAGCTGCTAAAATTGAAACTGGTGCCCTCAGAAAAACAGCAAAAACTGTTAGGAAGTAAATATTATATATGAAAACTTAACTTTCCTTGTAGTTGACTGATGCATAGTAATTTAAACAATTAACTTCTTTCGCTTGTGTGTTTGCACAGCTTAACATTCATTTTGTTATTGGCTGACATCACATTTCCTATGCTCTGAATATCTGCTGTCATCAGCTGGCGAGATCATGTGACACAAGCTATGCTTGGCCCACAAAAGCACGTCACAATCTTTCAGTGCTTTAGAAGCTACTGTGATGTAATTGTTGGAATTCGTGTTCATACTTTCGTCATACGAAAATATGTAGTGGACATGTTGCCACACATCAAAGATCTTTCATAAATGCTTTGATTTTTGCTAGGTTGAAATTGCTAAACTGCCAGAAAGTTCTATACAATCTTATAAACCCATAACCATTCAAGGGATTGATGAGGTTTACAGCTCCTAGGGTAACGAAATCTTTCAAGATGGAAAAATGTACTTCCACCCATTAAAACGTTTTTCACCCTGGAAAGCGCGTTTCTAACTGGGAAATCTGGGAATTTTTCTTTTCTGGACATACACACAGTTAAAAAGGTTTAAGGCTTCCATATGAAATGAAATGCCTATTGAGAAGAGACGCCTTGTATGGGTGGTACAGTTGTTTTATCAGAACAGCAGCACTGCATTGCAAGAATATCATTGACATAAATGGCCGAGAAGAGCTCCATGTCAATAAATATGGTGAAGAATACAAGCAATAAATTTGAAGAAATAGGTGAATTGAGTGGTGCAGCAGATTCCCATAGCGGTCATTCAAGTTGCTTTTAGCTGACCATGCAACAGATGCCTCAAATTCTGTATTAAGTGTTAGAGTTGTCACAGGATCTCTCTCTCTCTCTCTCTCTCTCTCTCTCTCTCTCTCTCTCTCTCTCTCTCTCTCACTCACACTCACACTCACACTCACACACTGCCTCTTACCGTGCCTCCCCCAGTCAACAGTTCAAAAGATTTTGTGGCACATTTCACACTAGTATCTCTATAAGGCTCAGAATTTGCTGCTAAAGAAGCCCCAGGATAGGCCACAACGCTGTGACTTTGTCTTTATTTTTGGCATGCCTGGAAAAGAGTGACTTTTGGCTGGGGAATATTCTTTGGAAGTACAAGGCATATTTTACTCTGTATGGGGCCATGAGTGCACAGAACTATTACATGTGGGGTTGTCCTCCCAAATCTTGTGCAGGAACATCCACTGCACTCAGCTTATGTGACAGTGTGGTGTGATTTCACAATCCCCTTCATTCTGAGTCACCGTTCCTTGTAGGTGACAGGTCAAGCACCTCTTAGGTGTACAGAGACATCTGAACTTTATAAGGACCTTGTTATGTAACGTGATTCAAGCATTTCAAGACCACAAGTGTCTGCACCATTATTTTGATGTGAGATGGGGTGGCATGATACGTCAGTTGTCGAGTGAACTATTGGTTTCATGAAATCTTTGGTATCACCCGCATTATATCTAGGCAGTTTAAAATATGTGGCCTTAGAGATCCCCCAACCTAAGTTCATGCGACATGTGCATGTTGGGATATTGTATAAACTAACAATTACTTGTAGTTACTTTCTGATGTGAAGTAAAGCATGTGTCTTGAAAGGCAACTGTTAACCATGTCATGTCATGGATACAGCATGTTGCAGAATCAGTAGACCATTTTGAACACGTAACTTCTGATCATATCCTAATAAATGTACCAGAACCACCATTATCATTGCTCTGATCGTTTCTCCTCTTTTCCTACATTACAATGTTACAGCATCCTACAAAGTATAGAGCGCACACTGCAGCACCCAAACATCAGACAATTTTCCCCTCAATAAATTCATAATAAAGTTGCTATGACATCTTGCAGAGATACCACACTCATTCTATGATTGCTACTCGGCAGAGGTTTTTATCAACAGCTTGTGTTTATTGTTGTTATTACAGTGTAATAGTTATTGTGTCTTCTGTTAGTGTCTTTTACAATATGCAGTGTGTGCCACGTCTCTCTAATCATTAAAATCTGCCTGAATGGACATGCTATTCTCCATGAGTTCTGTCTGCAGCTCATGGTCTAGTAGCTAGCATTGCTGCTTCTGGATCATGGGGTCCCGGGTTCGATTCGTGGCCAGGTTGGGGACTTTCTCTGCCTGGTGACTGGGTGTTTGTGTTGTCATCATCATCATCATCATCATCATCATCATCATCATCATCATCATCGTCGTCATCATCATCCGTGACATTGGCTACAATGGACTGTGTAAAAAAAGTAGACTGTAAAATTGGTGATACAAATTCACAACAGGGCCTTGGTGGTGGTGGTGGTGGTGGTGGTGGTGGTGGTGGTGGTGGTGATAACAGAGGACATAGTCATATCACCATGATTACTTCTATGGGAGGGGAAACGATTTCAAATGGAGAAATGCACAACCCAAGCAATGTTTGTGCTAGACAATATAACATTGCTTTGCAGATTTCTGCCCTGTTACTCAGTGGTATTGTGATGGGTAGAAATCGAGACACTGAACAACAAATCAGGTGTACTTTTCCCTTGAGGAATTTTAGATGGGATTCAACAGTGTGGGAACAATCTTGATAATATAAAAATGTTCAAAAGAACGTACCTTCTTTGCATGATATTGATGTTTCTGAGATAAAAACTTTTTATAGGCTTGCTTGC
Organism: Schistocerca americana; assembly: GCF_021461395.2. Taxonomy (NCBI): domain Eukaryota; kingdom Metazoa; phylum Arthropoda; class Insecta; order Orthoptera; family Acrididae; genus Schistocerca; species Schistocerca americana. Next base: position 32,111,125 of record NC_060129.1, on the reverse strand, counting down.
ATTAACAGCAGTCTCCAACCCTGACATCAAATGCATTGATAATATTTCCTTAGTAGATGGAAGCAGATGTTATCATTTCATGGCAATGTATCAAACGACCCACCAGGGTAGCCAAGAGCACTAATATGCTGCTTCCTGGATTCGGGTAGGTACAGCGACCCTGGATCGAATCCACACAGCGGATTAACGATGAAGGGCCGGTGTGCCAGCCAGCCTGGAAGGGGTTTTTAGGCGGTTTTCCTCATCCTAATAGGTGAGGTCCCCACGTTTCACCTCAGTTACACAACTGGCAAACATTTGCAGACATTCGCACTTTCCCATGAATTACACTGGATGCAGACAGTTGGGGTGTATAAAATCCGGCGGTTGGATTGAGGGTACCGGTATAGATATATAGAATGTAAGAAATGGTATTTGTTCATGATGACAGCTCTTTGGTTTGAGAATCGAGAGAACAAAGGAAGGAATAAAGTAGAGGTAACAGGTTTAGTGCCAAAATTTCGAACAAATGTGGTGTGAGCCATCAGCACTGTTACTGTCCAGGCTGTAGTATGAGTGTTGATAAATTACATGTGCACTTCCATTATCACTGCATGAACAGTTTATGAATGTGCCTGCCACAAAAAATGTTATGCAGTAAATATTAAGGATATGACACAAGTACCCAGTACCTACACAATGGTTGCATGGAGGTCTCTAAAACAATTGATAAATAATTAACATCAAACTTTATTTATTGTTGAATTTTTCCACAAATTCTCTTCCTTATCCTGGTTTGTTTATGGTTCACTGGCATAGCATAAAATTTTAATTGTAAGTTTTATATCTAGTACTTTGAGAAAAAGAAAGCTATTTGTCTGAAACCTTACTTGCATATTTTTTGATTTCTTTCTTAATTATTAACATTCAGTTGCTTTTCTTCCATATGTATGAAAATACATGTTGTAACTAATTGAGTTTTAAAAAAGTTACAATATCTAGTTATACAGTTGTCAACTTCTAGAAACTGACACACACCATGATACCAGTTACGTTAAAAAAATCGTGTGATTGTAATTAAGAGTTTAAAAACACTCGAAATTTACCAGATATCATGCCACGCAAAACTATATCCCCAACAAAACGCAAAAAAGTCAAAAGTTGCAGAGCAAAAGATAACACTGGGTATGCATGCCTTCAGTAGTTCATACTCTTTCATGTCCAACATGATGCACATACTGGGGACCTGAAAGGCATCACAGTTCTGTTCTGTGGGAAAGGGTTTAACTGCAGGTGGAATAATGGGACCCAGATACTCAGCTCATGCATCAGCTGTTACCACTGCCACACAATATGTGGTGTCAGCTAGCAGTGTCGTATGGGTGATGAAGTGGCCATTTATATGTGTGTCCTTCAGTCAATGGTGTTCTGCAATGCCAGATGATCAGATGTTAGGAAGATGTAGAAATTTTCAAAAAGGCTCAGTGCAAATATACTGGAAAATTTACAACTATTTCCATCTTTTCAGACAGTATTTCCATTTGTGCAAGGCTTCTTACAAGTTGCAGTGCCGAAAACACAGTCTTAGATTAAAACCATCTGCAAGTGTGTCATTCACTTTCATTCATCAGTATGCAGATTGTTCCCTTGATTGATGTGACATTGATTCTTGTTCATGAACCATCATTATTCACCTGATTAACATCCGTTCTAGATACCTAACAAAATGTTGAAGCTTGCACTAGTTCTTTAGTCATTGGGAATCAAACAAAAAAAATCTGTTAATTAGGTGAAATAAATTTATCATTTCCAAAGGTGAAAGTGTTTGCGAAACAGAAAAAGATAATGGAAGAGGAACATTTAAAAATTATCTCTCTTAATCAAATCTTAAATGCCTTGAATGTAAGAATTTTTTTGATACATTTAATAAATTGGTGTAAACTGTTAACTTGTAGTACAGTATTTTGAAAAGATAGTAACACATGAAAGTGAATTATTTTAACTCTCACTTAAAATTTCAAATGAAATCAGCAGTGACTCAGATTCATCATTATTGAATTTCCTGTGGTTAATTTCGTTTTAAACCACTTTTACCTCATCAGTTCTTTCCTTCTGGAGGAAGATAGTAATTTTAAATCATTAACAGTTACTAAATATGCAATTTCTTATGCACTTTTATGACTTGTGGCCTATAGTACTGCATTTATCGACACTCAAATATTGTTTCTTTGTTGTATATATATCAACATTTAACATTCTTGTCTTGACTCTTCAGATTGACTCAGACTACTGGTGGGAGCTGTGGCATATCATGTGAAGACATTTATCACCATGGGCTGGTCCAGGATGATTCGGTGATAGACAAGGAGAAGTCAGCACATGAGTTTGGTACAGAAAATGTGACTATTGACAAGGAATGCTCAGTTGCCACCCAATATGACTGTAGTAAGAGAGAAAAGGAATTACTTCTATATAGCTGTGATTTCTGCCAACAGAACTTTCCTTCAAAATACAGACTCATAATGCATGTGTTTATGCACATTGATGGCATGCAGCCACCTTTGTATGTTTGTAAGTGGTGTGGTGAGGTATTTCACAGTAAGGTTAGTTTGAAAACACATTTGAGAATGAGAGAGAATTATCATGTCTTAACTGCTGGCCACCATGAAAAATATGACTATAGTGATGAGCATCAAAGCAGTATCTTCTTGGATAGTGAGCCAGAAGTTTCTTTTACAGAACACATTGAACAGTCTTCATATAAGGAAACTTGGAAAATTTCAAAGAAGGCCTCTAATGACATGTGTAACAGACACATGACAAAAGATGCAGAGAAAACAAGTGCTTATGGAATTTTATCTACAGCTGTTAATCTCAGTGCCCAGGCTGATCTATATATTGCAAACAGAACCAACAAATGTGGTATTTGTGCCAAATGGTTTGCAAGGTCAGGCGATCTGAATAGACACTTATTAATTCACACTGGAATAAAACCTCACAAATGTGAAATTTGTGGGAAATCTTTTACTTTGTTAGGCAGTCTCAAGAAGCATTCATTAAATCACACTGGAAAGAAACCTCACAAATGTGAGATTTGTGGAAAATTTTTTGCTAGATCAAATTGTCTCAAGACTCATGTATTAATTCACACTGGAAGTAAATCTCACAAATGTGAGATTTGTGGAAAATGTTTTTCTAGATCAGGTTATCTCAAGACACACGCGTTAATTCACACTGGAAAGAAACCCTACAAATGTGAGATTTGTGGGAAATGTTTTGCTACATCAGGTTATCTCAAGACTCATGTATTAATTCACACTGGAAAGAAACCTCATAAATGTGAGATTTGTGCAAAATGTTTTACTACATCACGTTATCTCAAGATTCATGTACTATTTCACACTGGACAGAAACCCTACAAATGTGAGATTTGTGCAAAATGTTTTGCTAGATCAGGTTCTCTTAAGACACATGTATTAATTCACACTGGAAAGAAAACCTACAAATGTGAGATTTGTGGGAAATGTTTTGCTACTTCAGGTCATCTCAAGACTCATGTATTAATTCACAATGGAAATAAATCTCACAAATGTGAGATTTGTGGAAAATGTTTTGCTACATCAGGTTGTCTCAAGACTCATGTATTAATTCACACTGGAAATAAGTCTCACAAATGTGAGATTTGTGGAAAATGTTTTACTACATCAGGTTATCTCAAGACTCATGTACTATTTCACACTGGACAGAAACCCTACAAATGTGAGATTTGTGGGAAATGTTTTGCTACATCAGGTTCTCTTAAGACACATGTATTAATTCACACTGGAAAGAAACCCTACAAATGTAAGATTTGTGGGAAATGTTTTGCTACATCAGGTTATCTCACGAATCACATACTAGTTCACACTGGAAAGAAACCTCACAAATGTGTGAAATGTGTGAAATCTTTTGCTAGGTCAGGGAATCTCAAGAGGCATGTATTAATTCACACTGGAAAGGAACCTCACAACTGTGATATTTGTGGGTAATCTGTTGCTACGTCAAACTATCTTAACAGACAAACATTAATTCACACTGGAATGAAACCTCACAAATGTGTGATTTGTGGGAAATCCTTCGCTAGGTCAGGCACTCTCAAGAGGCATATAACAATTCACACTGGAAAGAAACTTCACATCTAGAAAAGACCTCACAAATGTGATATTTGTGGCAAATCATTTACTACATCAGGTGATCTCAAGACACATGCATTACTCCACATGGGAAGGGGACCTCACAAATGTGATATCTGTGACAAAAGTTTCACTCAGTTGGGTACTTTCAAGACACATGCATTACTTCACATCAGAAAGTAACTACAAGTAAATGTTAGTTTATGCAAATAGATATTCCTGGTTGGTGCCCTAAAGGCCTATAAAATAATGACTGTAGTAGGGGGACAATAAATTGTAATGCCTGTGAAATAACATTAAAGTGTTGTAGAATTGTGAAAAAAGTGCAATAATCTGTACTATATTGAGGTAAGAGATAATGTGAAATATAAAAATCGCTATCTGCAGCTTGAGATGTTAAGAAATTGTATTACTAAATACTCCAGAAACATTAATCAAATGTGTTTTTGTCATTAACACTGTCAATAGTTATAATTACCACGCAATATTCAGTATAAGGCCAAGGAAATGTGATGACTTGCTGCTTATTATTCCAAACATGGTCATTATGTAGTACTTGTAACTCTGCATTTGAGAAAGTGACAGCAAAAATATATTCATGGCACTTCCTTCACTCAGGTTCATAAACTGAACACGGGAGATCCATGATTATGGCAATTATTTTACTCAGGTATTTTTCCTCAAGAAATATGCTGTATATGTCATTAACCCATTAGCACCGGAATTAATTATTTCGTGATTTTTCTTTAAATTGCGTTATTATGTCTGTAAAAGGCATAAATTACACAACAGAGTTTTTTGACGAAAGTCATTACCGTCATTAGCAAGATATTTGATGTTGCCATATGGCAACAATAGGTGCTTTCACTACCTAATTTTATATGGATTACAACTTCAACTAAAATAAGTAGGTTATTGAAATTTCTTATTACATATACAAGTTTTGTGCAAATTTATTATTCAGTCTTCATCATACAATTGATACTTTATAGCACAGTACAATTAAGAATCAAACATCAAACTCTGAACTCAGCGTTATTTTACATGAAATGGAATAAAACAGTCAATACACAATCCCACATTACACTTTGAACACATTGTTCTCACAATAGGTTTACAGTCCTTGTTTGCACACCTTTTCTTCTTCTTCCCTTCTTTGTGCTGGACGAGGTGGTCAGTCTTATCAAACCTAATTGAATCTGATATGCAGCTGTTGGAACATGCCCTTGATGCAGATGGTCTCCCGGCTCCTTTTGGTAAAGCTTGGTGTCTTTGCAAGTACACTGTTGCTATGTCTGTCTTCAAATCAAGCTGAGAAATGGTTTGGTTTCTTGCTTATTTATACAAAATCCAACTGTTTTGTATGGCGACAACTAACATCCATGTAAAGAGACACCAGTACCATTTCTTGCTTCTTATTGCAATGCGATAGCATGCTAGATTCTGATCCATCTGATCAGTACCTCCCATATACGTATTATATTTGGCTACCAGTTTTGGTCTGGGACTCATATATTTCGCTTTTTTAGTTGTGAGAATCTCTTGACTTGGCCAACTTCTTGTGCACCACATAAAGAAGAGATCATTGTGACAACTGAGTTGTCCAGCCACCGCACATACAATAATCCATCACTCTTCTCTATTGCTGTCTCAAAATATCCCCAATCTTTCTTGGAAAATAATTTTTTGTTTTCCAGTATACATTCCTTAGGAAGTCTGTTTTCTCTGATGGTACCAATGGCAGAGTATCCACAGTACTTGATAAATGAAAGTAGAGATGCCCTTGTAAATAGATTGTTCATGTAGAAGTTGTAGCAAATTTTTCTGTTCACTTCAGGAATTTCATCCAATAAAACAGGTAAGGGACTTGCCGACTTGCAAACAACTGCTCATAGACTGCTTTTCCCTTAGGAACTTTTCCCTGATACGGTTCATAATTCACCAAATATCCATCTTTAGTATTTAGGCTCCATATTTTATAGCCGAATCTAATTGGCTTACCACGAATGAACTGTTTGCATCCATGGTGGCCGTAGTACTTCACCATATAATTCGTTATATGACAGGTGTTCTTCAGGTACAAAATTCTCAATGCAGCACTTCTTCAACATCTCCATAACTGGACGAATTTTCCATGCCTTGTCATTTCCATGGATCTTAGTGTTATCTGCACAGTGCAGAAACCTGCATATTTGTAGAAATCTGTCTCTTCTCATAGACTGAGACACAGCCAAGTTTTTCATGTCATCTTTTGAGTCCCAATAATTTCTTTTAGAAGGTAACTTATTGTAGCCACTGAGATACAAAACGGAGATGAAACACGATATTTTGTCTGCTGTAATTTTTGAGTCCTGACAATTGAGAAATAGTGCATAAAGCTTTGTTTCTTTCGCTAAATGCTCAATAAATTCCTGGCCAATGGAAAGTTCTAATATGTCATGATCGACATGTTTCCATAGCTTGAGTAGTCAGGTTTTGGAAATGTAGAGGTAATTGGACTCTCAAAGTCAGCTCCTTTCTCCCACTGCCTCCCACACGTATCTTTTACAGAAACCCAGATCACGATATTGTCCGATAATAGGGTAGATCTTACCTCAGATACAGATGGCTCTGGTATATTTGGACGTTGTGTAGCTGTTTCAGGTACAATTGGATCTTGTGCAGTACGCATTAATGGTGCTGGCGGATTACAGTGCTCATAATCAACACCAATCCTTTCGTTATTTGGCATTCTTATTTCGGCATTAGCTCATAGTTGACGAGAGGACAGGTTGTCTAATGATCTGTAAAAATAAGAAATGAAATAGTAAATAATAATAAAGTCGGCATCAGTATACAAACAATTACAAACCAATGATAGGCATACTCACCCGCCAACATGTTCATCTCCCGAATCATCATCTGTGTCTACATTCGGATCTGGGGGCTTAAGAAACACATCACCTTCAATATCGTCATTATAAAGAATCTCCAGCGCCTCAGCAAGCGAGAAACCTCTTGTAAAACAAAACAAAAAATTCGTCCTTTTACTGAGTACAAGCGCCTAGCGTTGCCATATGGCAACACTGACGTTCAAACGGACTAAATGAACGTAATTTATTTCACAGCAAGCAGTAACTTCAAAAAAATATATATTTGAGTATTTAAAGCACAACCATACTAAAAACCCAAATTATATATCGTAACTTACTGTGTAAAACATACTTACTCGAAATTATACTCCATATTTCTTCGTCGCACAGCAAACAACGACTTCCAACACTGCTTGCGCCGCAGAATTTAAATGTATTGTTAAAACTGGTGCATTGTAGTTATCTATACAGTCTTGTGGAACGGAATCCAGTGCTGCCAACACTCTCGCTTCATTGTTGTCGTGGAATCAACGATTTTAAAAAAGTGTTAGAAACATTGCATTATGGCAACGCACGGCACTGATGGGTAAATAGTGTGTACATTTATGTTCTGTTAGTACTAATCCTGCATTAGTAAACGTATCAAAAGATATAGCAACCTGCTTAATAGCATGTTTGTCCACCTGTGGAACACAATACAATGACAATTCTACATGATATGGATTTGACATGTCTTTTACACATTTCTGGATGTATGTTGCACCAGTTGTATTCCACACGTTCAGATCAGCTAAATGGAGTAGTCGAGACATCAGTGTTAGTTACCATGCTACTCAGACCACTGTGGAGTCGTTCTGCACATGTGACATGGACAGTTACCCTGCTGAAAGATGCCTTCACCATGGGAGAGCACATCAGGCATGAACGAATCTATCAGTTGCAACATAGGTCACATAGTCTGCAACTGCCATGATGCTTTCGATTACTACCAGATGTCCCAAAGGAGCCCAAGTGACTGTCGCATGCACAATTGGCCCTCCATCTGGTATCATTCACCTAAATGATAGCATATCTGGATGTGACAACTGATCTAGTCTAACAGGAAATGTCACCCATCCTGACAGTTGACATTTGCATTGACCTTCATTCCAGCATCAATGATCCCTTGCCCACTGCAGTTGCAATTGAACGTTTTGGTGGATCGGTATGGAACATACAGTGACTGTATGTTGTGGAGCCCCATGTTAAAAAATGTACATTGAATTGTGTGTCTCAAAAACATGTATGGCTGCTGCATCATTGTTTTCTGTCATTAGATACGCCACACATTGCCACATGTCCAGCTTTACAGAGCAGGCACGCCTCTGACCGCCATGATTTGTGATGAAGTATAGATGTATTACACCTTTTCATAAGGTTATGGATTTATCATCTTTCAGACACTTTCCACAGATGTTCACAAAAGTAGCATAGATCCAGCCAACCAGCTTCACCACTTTTGAGGCGCTAGTTCCCAACTGCAATGCCTCTGTAACTTGCCCTTTGCTAAAGTCACTTACAGCATTGGATTCATATGCTCACAACCTATCTAATTGGTGGAACAATTTCTTGTTAATCTCTCGTGTGTTTATATACCTGTAATCTGCTTATTGCATCATGTGTGTAACAACATGCGGCATTCAGTCTCCTGATGGGCAGTGTTCATGGCATTTATGTTCATCTGTTCATCTTCACGTCAATGGGTCAGATGCGAAAATGTGTAATCTAACAAATTCATTGTGCCTGGTTGCCTTTACACCAGTGCACAACTGCCGTATTTTGTGTGAAATTTTTTTGTTTCACAAAGCTTTGTACATGATTCAGAGATAATGTAGATAAGTGTTATGCACCAAACTTCTTAATTATTTGTTCTGCGTTTAATACTGTGTAAGTTCTCTAAAAGTGAAATAGGTAAACAAACATTAGATGTTACAATTCGATTCCATATATTTTTATACACAAGAAAAACACTTGGGAGACATCAGAACGTCTGTACTAAATATTTCTTGTGTTATATTCAAAGATGTTTCCATTGTGGATATTTTTCTTAATTTGTATAAATAAATGACGTTTTTGGAAATCTGTATTTATGCTTCATTTTTAATTTCAGAACGATTGTTTTTATTTTTGATTTCCTATCTATTTGTTATTGGTGAAAGTGGTTTAGTATGTCCCATCATATGTGTAGGAACTGGAGATAGTTGTGATTAAGGGATTGGCACTGTTCTGTTTTGCTACACTTTAGCTATGGCACTTTGTAGTGATGTGATTACATTTTATTCCATCTTTAACATGATAGGACATCCACAATTGCTGTATACATTATTCATAATAGGCAACATCCACATACATTCGTATTAAATATTATTTTCCACTAAAACGGAAGAAAAACAGGGTGTCTGGCCAATAGGCTTATATTCAGTTGAATCTGAAAATATACTACTAAGTGTGGCGACTATACAAATTGTGAATCTCTAAGTAAAACAGTAAAATTTGTAGTAACATGTTAAAAAAGGTACACAATATGTATTGAATGTGTCAGCTAAAGATGGGTCATTTAGCGTTTCTCTGGTACACGAGATGTAAGCAGAAAATAAACATATTCAGTGGTTGTGTGGAAAACCACCCAGAGAACTGAGTCTACATAAACACAGTAGATACCCATAAATTAAAGAGTGTAACTGCACCTAATAAAATCATAACCTAAGCTAATCATGACAGAATAAACTGTTGTACAAGAATTGTCAAGTACAACTAAATTGTAGGATGTGGATCCAGGAGTACATGGTAATCGAGCATATTGTTTAAAAAAACAACAATGTAGAGTGCTTTGAAACAATTGACTTGTGTTTACATCAGAACTTTACCTCTAAGGCCACTAACAGACTGAGGAGCATAGTGCTGGAGAATGGGATGGAAGGGCACCTCTGATGAGACTGAAAGCTGGTTGCTAAGAGTGAGCCAAATTGATCCCAGCAATACTTTATGGCCCCATGTGACCATTAACAGTTGTCTAATTGGTTGCTGGATGGTTTTCTAGAAGCTATTCCTCACTAGCGATGCTTCTCAGAAGTGTCACCCCATCAGCATTCTCACTGCCAGGATGGTATGAACGTGAACAAGGCATATACAGTGGTAATTGGTACAGAACCATCCCTTGCCTAGCCACAGCTCTGCAGTGAAACATATTTCATAAAGTGTTTCTGACTTAGTCTGTCAGTCTACCATGGACACTTCACTCCCCCTCCATAGCATCAGGCTAATTATTTCAAAATCACAAAAGTAGTAGTTTAATGTTTGAAAATGCTCCTTTGGGCAGGTGGCTCTTGCTAAGCGATGCAAGGTTTTAATAGGGGAAACAAATAATTCCCAAAATGTAGTACAAAAAGTGGACAGGAATAGAAAACTCAAAAGAATTTAAGAAGTTAAAGAAAATAGTACAATAATTTATAGTTTGAATTGGCCAATTTTGGTTATTGTAGAAATATATGCAGCCAACTGAGATAATGAACTGGTACAGTGGTGTGGTAGTGCAGAGGCAGCAAGTGCTCCGACCATGTACTGAGCCAGCTGGGAGAGGATGAGGGCTGTCAAGATGCATCAGCTGGGCAGTGGCTAGGCTGCTGCAGTGGTGATGCCTATGGGTGGTGATGGAGTATTCTGGCCAGGAGTGACAGCATTGGGGGCCACCAAGTGTTGTTACCAGTTGTGAAGGTCTAGCCTTGCAGATCACGAAAGACTGTAAAACTGCATCAAAGGGTGCATCAGCAAAGGTTGGCTGGGTATTTCAATACAAAGAGAGGTTTAGCTCAATAATATTGATAAGATTCGTTACCTTTCCTATAATCTTTGCGGATTGTAGCATAAAAGTTAAAATTACAAGGTTATTGAAGGATACATTACAAACTGATTATATATGCATAATGAACTAATCTCATTAAGACAACTGCAACACAATCATTGTTTTATTAAATCTTATTTCATGTACTTAATTATTGATTGTTAAACCCTACGCCATTGGTTTGGACCTTAACTAAGTGAAATGTAATGCTCTCCCATGTTTCAAAATACGCAAAATGATAAAATTATACAATGGAAACAAACTAATACATATTAGCATCTCATCTCCTAATGCTTAGTCATAAACGACAGTCGTGACTGAATTGCGCCAGGATCCAAAATCCACTGAAGTATAAAATTACCCAACAGGTGCGCCACTGATTTTGGTGATCTGAATATTTCAAATTATCCTTGATCATATATGGCCCATATAACCATTCTGAGTACAACTACAGTGACTGGAAGAGAGATGACACTTGGCAACCACTCTATATAGGTGTTCCAGGTTACTCCATTCAGTGATGTGAGCAGTGCCATGGTCAATGGTAACTTGCAATTTTCCCAAGCTAACATTCATCAGTGGTTTGCAGAAGGCGAGTCTTTGATTTTTTTGGTAGTGTAGGCAGGCTGTTGGTTGGGTGCCAGCACAAAAGCTGTTTCAGGAATATCAGCAGAAAAAGTTCAAAGCTGTTGTGTGTGTAAGTTAAATGAGCAGATAACCTAATGGTGGGTGTGGTACATCATAATAAGAACGTTGAATAAAAGTCTACCAATAGAGAAACTCGGTAAGTCTGAAGTGTAAATGCATGGTCACAGCAGAGAACTGCTACTACAGTTGACTGTGCTAGCACATAAAGTAATATGTTCCCAATGGGCATAAATAAAGATTTGTGCACTGCAACAATAGTGTGAGAGCAAGGGAACTCCTTAGTTTCCTCTTAAAACAGTGCAATTTCACAATTCATCATACTAGTGAGCTACCCAAGCACGACTCACGCCCCATCCTCACAGCTTTAATTCCGCCAGTACCTCGTCTCCTACCTTCCAAACTTTTCAGAAGCTCTCCTGCGAACCTTGCAGAACTAGCACTCCTGGAAGAAAGGATGTTGTGGAGAAAGCCTGGGGGATCTTTCTAGAATGAAATTTTCACTCTACAGCGGAGTGTGCGCTGATATGAAACTTCCTGGCAGATTAAAACTGTGTGCCGGACCGAGACTCGTGCTTGGGTAGCTCAGTTGGTAGAGCACTTCCCCATGAAAGGCAAAGGTCCCGAGTTCGAGTCTCGGTCCGGCACACAGTTTTAATCTGCCAGGAAGTTTTACAACAAGGTTGATTCCTGCGTGGAGTAGATCATTTGCATGTGTACTGATGTATGAAAAAGTTTATTAGTTATGGTTTACAGGAAGATTTCAGCTGGTACTAAGTTACGGCTAAGTCTCTCTTGCAGTCTTGGCTGATGGTAATGGGCAGGGTGTTAACATGCAATTGTTGCATGTGTGTTATACAACAAGATCTCTAAGGCTTTGGTTACTTCCAAAGTTGCAGCCAGTTTACACATTCCCTGTGTACACTCATTATGTCACCCTGGTAATATTGCATTATTAGCACAGTGGCTATATTATGGATTTGTCAGTTGGTAGCCAAAAGGTTGTCTTCCGTGTGATTGTGCTGCACATGTCAGCATACTAGCATTTCATGGTACTGCGTAACAAAGAATGAAGCTCGCTGGGGAACTTTATAACAGCGATCAGCATCGATCTGATCAGGGGTACCAAATTTGTTTTCAGCACAGCTGCACTTCCATTAAAGCAAACTCGCATAACATTGTGAAGTGGTACTGTGACTGGTTGTTCACAGGATGAACAGTGTCTGTAATGCAGTGAATGAGAATTAAATCAGTGTGAAAAGACAGACATCGCAGTACACACTGTCGGGTCGTTTCTGCTTGCATATTGCAAGAGTTACCACTTATGTAGAGGCAATTTCAACATGGTACCAAGGTTTGATGGCTTCACAGTCAAGATTATTAATCAGCAGTATTTATAGTGTGTTCACGGGTGCTAGTTGTCTCGAAACTTTGCACATGTTTAAAAGTTTATTATTGTTTCGAAAAAATAGTGATGATTTATGCAGAGTATGGCTGAATGTTGAGCGGACTGAATTCATAGCCAGTTGTTTTTGGCATGCTCTTAGAAAGAACAGATGACGTTATAGCCTGGCATATTGCAGGATTAGGTCAGCAGTTCGCTAACGTGTATGATTTACTGTAGTTGTGCTAATTCTTCACTTTGTTGGGAAACCAAATGTGAGTTTATTTCCCATTTTTCTGACAATCTAATGAGAATGAAACTGAATTTTGGAAGTGTCCATTATGTAAACTGGCATGATTATGGAGATGTTAGATTTAGGACAAGCATGTCAAAATGGGAGCCACTAGACCTACCCAGTAGTGATAACTTCCTTGGTGAGCTATGGGAAAGAATAGAGGGCTTAGCTGTTAGGAAAATGGCCAAATCAGCATCAATTATCTGTAACGAAGTTAAAGTTGAGAGTATAGGTTACATTTATAATTATAATGTATTAAAATATAACAGAAGGTGCCGTAAGGATGGGAGGTGAACAAGGAAGGAAACCATGATCAACTGTCCAAGCTTATGATGTCTCAAGCAAACTTCCATGTTGTGCACCACACAGGGTAGCCTATATAATGAACTGAAAACAGGCGTTCACAATAGTCAGTTTTTGAAAATGATTGTAGTCTTGTGACTGTTGAGGGACCTAACTGGTCCATGCCAGTCCTAATTAAATTAGGTGATAAAAACAGATGGCAGAACATGACAGTATGAAGTGAAAAACAGAAATACATTAACAGGAAAAGAGGTGACATTGTGCACTAGAATTACTGCAACTGACATTTAATCATAAAGGGAAGCAAAAGGAAGGGCAGTACCTTGTTGCTAGATGAATCAGACGTTTTTTCGTCATCTCATCAGCCTATCAAGGTGTAATGAACTTACGAGCCGTAGGAATCGAAGTGAGTGTGCTGCTGCCATACAAGATTTGTGTCATGAAGCCATAGAATTTTGATCTACTGATATAAAAGTATGGCAAAGCTAAAGGTGGTAAAGGAACGTGAAATGTGCATAAATGCTTATAGATACATGAGGTAAATAATTGAGTTAAAAGAGGCAAAGAATTTAATTTTTTTTTCAGTGATGCATTGCTGACAAGTACTACATTGACTTTGTAGATGTGTAAGGAGCTGTGGTGTGTCCAACTGTATAAATATTTATATGTACTACATGTGATTGTATAATGTGGTACATATCAGCGGAAATGAAAGGGTCAAAAAGTAACCTGTGTCAGTAATGTATGCATATCCAGATACACTGCTCTTTTGGTTAGTTACAGATGGGGAACCACAGAGCAGTTGAACAGATTGCACGAACCATTCTAAAGCTTTCTGTAAACGTCATCAGATGAGTTTGCATTCATCTCATCAAAATAGCAGAGCCTAACTGGCAGGTGAAACACATCACTGGAGGGACAAGTACACAACATTGTGGGTTAGTGAGTATTTAATTAGTGTATGAGCGTAAGTGATAACATTGGTGGTGGCCACATAGGGAAAAGACTTCATTATTCATATTTCTTCTTGAAGGAGTGAACAAGTCTAAAATTCGTGTGCTGTCAGGTGCATCAGCTAGAAACTGCTCGATAAATGTGATTCTGTGCTGCTGAATGTCATATTTAATTCAATGGAGTATGTAGATAATGTCTGAGATCCCCTTTTGCACGATGGCGACGAGTAATGTAGGACAAGTGTTCATAAGCATCAAATGAAGGCTCCAGTATTATTATAAAAATGTACTAAACAGATAGATATCCAAGGGCAGATCAGTGTTCAAACTGGAAAGTGTCAGTGGTTAGTGAAACATTACGAATAAAAATAACACCATAGTGTAGGAATTAGAGATAGTTACCTACTCAGGGAACACTCTGTAGGTGTCTTAAGACGAAAGTTATGTTTCATAGGTATTTGTGTTGAGTGTGAGTGGAGCCACTACAACCATAATTGAGGTACTGTAGTTCTCAGTGTGCAAGTGGGGCACTCATGTTTTTGTGTGACAGCAAGATGAATGATGGCAGAAACGACCATAGTACAATCATAGGTAAGTGGTGTGACCAGACCAGAGTCTCTGTGATGGCTAACCACACTGTGTTAGGAGGACGTCCCTGGAGGAACCAGAAGGCCAAGCAACATCCTCCTGTCTCATTTGCATGGGGTAGATGTTGAATGACGCTAACTGCCTATCTAGCGATTCTCATTGGTTCCTTTCACACATAAATTGTTGAGCAGTTAATGATATGGAATAAACAAGAGGTCTGTGCATCGAACAAGGCATATCACATTGCTCACACTATATAATTGTTTAATGGTCTTACATCCTTATGTTAAATGTAAGTTGTTGTAAAGAAAGAGAGTGTAAGAGATAGCAGTACTATTATGTTTCAGATTAGGATGCACACAGGAACCAGTTCTAAACTTGCTGAAATCACCTTTGTCGAATTGAAACATACCATATGAATATCTTGAAAGAATGATCAAGGTTCCAGATCATTCTCTTATGGTGTGGTAAGTCCAAAATTAACAGGGCATACATCTAATTTGCGGAACACATGAATGGAGTGACGATATTCCCATTGCCAAGATATATGAGCCAAGATGATGTGAATAAATCACAGGTAGGTGGAGGCCAAGATAGAGTGCTTAGCGATTTTCCTGTCACTGGTCAAACACTTACTTTTTGACAACTGATGTGTCAAATCATTCCTATAGAAAATAACACTGCCTCCTTGCTTAACTGATCAACTGAGAGACGGCACATACCATGCAGTAAGTCTCTGGAGAATAGCTAAAGCGGACACTGCAACAAAGCAGCACTCATAATTCTGTTGTATTGGCTGGAATAGTGAAACAGAACTGGTACTATGGTACTATGAGAGTGACATGGTCAAGATGAGCTCAGACTAGTCCCTTCTTAGCGGAAGAACAGATTCAGGAACATGGTGGTAGGGACAGGAATAACAGGGAAGGGTTAAGAAACTAACTGCAATGATATCTGATTACAGGATTTCTCCAGCAGTACAGGATGACTGTGCATTAGCAGTAGTGTAAGAAACCACGTCATTGAGAAGTTGTCCCTATTCCTCTTTGTTTACTGAATATGAGAACCAATGACACTACATGCATTTTTTAGCAGATAGCCAGATTAAAAGAGGCTACCATAATCTTCATTATCACATGCCAGCACCATAGGATTGTATAACGACAAAATGGTACAGCTATGGATTCATGCATATATTTATTCATAACCGTGGGGTTGTATCAAAATTATGACACTTGGACATTAACCATATGTAATACAGGTAACTACCACGAGGTCTTGTGGGAACAACTCGTTTTAATGATGCCTACACATTTTAATAGTGGCAGATGCAATAGAAGCGCAACTACAATTAAGATATAGTACTATATTACTTGGCCAGAGCACACAATGTAGTTAATGATGCCAAAAGTGGATGGAGAGATAACATGCGTCACTGTAGTGAATGTAGTAAGTAAGGTTTCCCAGGAGGATATTAAATCACAATCACTGGGTAACCCATAAAAGAAAGAAACAAAATAATTATTGTATAAGAATATGCACACTGACTGATCAGAGTATTTCAAGTGAAATACTGTGTTGAAGCTTAAAGGAAGGTAATCTATCACATTATAGTGTAACAAACCAGCTTACTGGTTTTGGCTAGTTTCAGGGGAGAGTGACTGTCATGTCATCATTTCTATCACACATGAAATACAGTAAACAAAATACAGAAAAAGTAACACAAAGCATAAAAAGAGGTACTCATGAAAATATTTAAAGTGAAATGTAAATAACCATCTATGAATGGCGTGCTTTCAGAGTAACTGTCGCAGTGACAAGAGCAGTTAGCCCATCACTGTGTAATTACAACAATCAATGCATCTACCCTTGTTTGCAGAACCGTAAGTAAATCTTATTCATCCATATGACAGTGAAGGTGCTACTGTTGTTAGAAAATTGTTTGTCTCCTAACTTCATATAGAACTGGGCATAATTAAACATTACCTTTCGCAAACCATTGCTGGGAAACTACATTTGACACCTTCTGTGTTCGTAGTTCCTTTTAAGTATCATTGTTTGGTAATGGAGTTAAGTCATTTTTGATACAGCAGTAGTATACAATTCAACTTATCTATGCTTTCTTTCTCCTGAGGTACCATTCATACCCTATATTTTTGTCATGCTGGATCTATGGTCTCGACATGTAGGAGTGTCTTCTGACAATGGACTTACCTGTGATGTTCAGGATTTCACGTCGGAAATCTATTGTATATTAGGTGGAGAATCAAGGAAAGTGTACTTTTTAAAGGCGTAATACATTTCCTATAATGGCATATGGCAAAATTCGTAACCATAAATCGCTTGTTTCACCAGATCAATCCACGTGAGGCACAACACATTCCACCACAAATTACGAAGACCAGGGCTTATTTTTGCTGTGTTATCCTTTACATACAAAGAATATAGGTCATCTGACGTACAAAGGTGCTGCCAAACAGTAACATATGCTACACTATGTGCATGCGTTAGCCTGACTGCTAGTAAAATGTTGCAGTGTGAGTTATTATTTGTTTACAAAAGGGCTAACACAACTTCCAGATAATATTGTTTTATACATTATAACTTCCCACTAGTGTATACTACGAGAGTTTTAGTTAATTTCAAATAACTGTGGTTTGCCGATTTTAGGCGAGTGTGTCAAGTACATGATCTCTGTAGGTTACTCATTGCATTAATTGGTCTTTAGTGTTAACGCCAAACACTTCATGTAGAGGTCCTCTGATTGTTGCAAATTTGGTTCTAAACTGTTTTATAAATGAATGCACTTATCTCTTGTCTCTTCATGTATTTAATTAAGAAGTTTACTTGCCTATTTTGGACAAGAGAACTATGAATTCTAAAGTAAATTTTGATAGTAACGTGGAAATAGCATGACATCTGATAATAATTGAAATTTCGTGTATGTGTTTTTCGTACGAAACTCGGCAAAAGAAAAATATGTATTCCTATAAAGAAACCATTTTATTAATAGCAGCTACTGGAAAGAGACTTCGTTACATAATGTCTCCAATTATCTATTTCATGTCAACGCCGCTTATGAACTGGTTCAGTAAAACATTCTTCTACCTCAAAACTGTAATTCTCATCTTATAAGAATGTAGTACTGATTAAACCTCGTTTGCAATAGTGTAAATTCGTTCGTAAAAAGTTCACTTCACATGACGTAAAATCTTTAGTGCATATAACGGAAAATAGTTATTTCATGTATCACCACAGTGTGTTTCTCACTTAAAGGAACGTCTAAGGCCTTACTGAGTAACATAGTAACCTCCTGATGATGTTGAATAGTAACCCCTCACATTCTCTTTTACTGGTACATTATTATTACTAAATAACTGATCTCTCTAAACTCTTGTCCACTGTATAAGCAATTACTTCTGGTCACACTTTAATCATTTACATTATCACTGCTCTCGTTACTTTGCTGTTAATATGCAGTAACTTATAAAACAGCAAGGCACACTCCAGTTTTAGAAAGCAATTCTTGCAACTTCTTGCATAAAAAACTGCAAATGGAAGATGGCAATCTAGCCTCAACTGGAGACTGGTTCTACAGTCTAGCACAATTCGTTTGCACCAGTCAGTCAAAATGACTGACTGAACAAAAGAAATATTACTCACAACCACATCAATAAGCTACATTTCTTCCCATAGTGAAATCACTCCTACACAGAATAAAATACCACATGAAACTTGTTCAAACAAACAATACCTCAATCCCATGACCTTAAGGCATAAGGGTGCTTATTTCCCAAGGCATACTGAGGATATGCTGACAGCAACTTGTCCTTTTCTTCCTGCATTTCTGCATGATAGTACATGTGCCTTCTCATAAATTATTTTGAGCTGGACTAAGTGACACTGTAGAGGGTGGCAGAGCTTGACCATGGTATAGCTGTAACCAGTCAGAATATACTACCACTGTATGGTCAGACAATGAATATCTGCACTGACAGAAATCACTCATATGATGGAATAAGGGGTTTCATATTGAGGCATGAATTTCTTAGTCCTCCATTTCTTAATCATGGGGTTACGAATCAAAAGTAGTTCTCCAGGTTTATACTGAGAAAGCACAGTTCCTTTGTTACTTCGTTCATCATGTTTCTGCGTAGCTTATATTTGTTTTGCTTTATCTCCTTACAGATAGCCTTGAGGTGACAAATTTTGCCAGATCCACGACAGATGGGAGTTTATCATATTCAAATGTGGAGCTCATAGGCCGTCCATATACTTCCTCATAGGATGTATACCTAGTTGATTCATGTATATGACCATTTTACGCATACGTTACATAGGCGACCTACCTGTCCCAGTCACTGTGTGGTTTATGTAGTAAGACAAAATCCGAACTGTTGTTTGATGAACACATTGGAGGTGGCTGTTAGCTTTTGGATGAAAAGGTGTGTTTCTCTATTTTTGGTTCTTAGAAATTTGTCCGCTTGTAAAAACAGGATGTACAAGAAATTAGTCCTTTGTTCACTCAAAATATCATCAGGACTTCCGAATGATTAAACTTAACTATTGACAAAGGCTCTTGTTACTGTTCCTGTAGTCATATCTGCACACTTTTACTAGAATTAGATATCTAGGAAAAGATCAGTGATAGATAGGATATATTTATTATTTTATGTCGTCTGTGACAACGGTCTGACAATGTCTGAGGTAACATTCTGAAACGGGTTTGTAACGTCTGTAGCGTCTAGAAGTGCTTGCAAGGCAATTTAAGTTCATAGTGGGACTGACCTCTGACCACAAGACAAGTAGTTTTGTATGTGCTTCTGAACATCAGTCTGTCTATCTTCCCATCAATACCGTGTGTCTATTCTGGCATTCATGGGTTTATGTCCATTATGACATGCCTGCAAACTGTCATGATACTGAGATAGTATACATGCTTGCAACTCTCTCTGCAATTATGACTCTGTTGCTCAGGGGGATTTATATGGCATAGAATATAATCAACTGTGACAAAATGTGGAAGAGAATTGTACCAATGACACTGTACATCTCTCAATTCTTTTATTAAAACATTGTCAGTCTGAATCATTTTGACCATATGGCTCAGTGCATCAGCGTTCAGGTGTGAACAGCTTTGTTTGTGGCATACGTCATAATCCGATTTTGACGGTTTTAATGCCCAACGAGTCAAATGACTACTGGGGTGCTTTAAACTGAACCTCTACAAAAGAGCAGTATTATCAGGTACTACAGCGAATTTTCTTCTGTACAGACAACATCCGAAATAGTTGACTCCAACTTTAAGTTCTAGCAATTATACATGACAACGAACAGCACTAACAGCATATTCGAGGTGTCTATTCAAAGGATATAAGGCTTCTCAGAATCAGTATATTAATAATGAGAACCTGTCAAATCATATTTAAGTTTCCTCATAGCCAATTCAAATCCTTCTGTCCACTCAAACACTGCACCTTACTTTAACAACTTATTTAATCGTTTGGATGTTATTGTGTAAACCTTTACCAAAGACGATAATAATTAGTGAGGCCAAGAAACGTTGAATCTCCTTAACGTTAGTGGGCCTGGAAGAGTCTCAACTGCTTTGGTTAGCTGTGGATCTGTCTTAACCTCACCTGAACTGGTATAATATGTCCCAGGTACTTAGCCTTTGACTGTGCAGAAAAAAAACTTTAAATTCAAATGTGTACGTTGTTAACCTTGATAAAACGTACCTTAATCTCACCAAATGTTCCTCAGTACTCCTTGAAAATATGATATTATCTAAATACACTAAGGCTAGGCGCAAATTGAGACGCGTATAGCGCGTGTGGCGCGACGCAGCGCAGCGCGCGTTTTTGTAACTCCACAGGTTCAAATGGGGCCGCGCAAATTGCGACGCGACGCGACTGGGACGCGACTCGCGCCTGCGCCAGGTCGCGCCGCGTTGTGGTTGCGGCACAGTTTCTCGCGCCGCGCGTCGCGCTTGCATCGCTAGCACCGTGGGAAATTTGAGGTGGGGAGCGGAAAAGTAGCCCGGCCATATGCTCACATCGGAACGGCGCATATGAGCTGTGGTAATATTGCCCATTCGATAAATTTTGCCTTACTGTGTACTGAATTTTATTGCCTTTGGGTAGTGTTTCGTTTTTCGCCATTTAAACGCTCCAGCTTTCTTCGTTACCACGTTATACTTTTCTGTTATTTATATGTGCACAGTTTTGTTTTGTTTTTCTTCTGTCAAGAAAAATGTGTACTTCAGTAACTGATGAGCCATTGGCCGTTGGAATTGCACCATATGCCTCCACGATGTTTTCAGATCGCAAGAAGGGACAGAGGGTAGTGAATAAGAAAGCAAGGAATTTATAAAATCATGTGATTAAGAATCAAGGCAGGAAAGTAAAGCAAGGTTATCTTCTCGCTGCCTAGTAAGTTAGCGTATCTGTACGATCTGTTACAAAAATTTTGAAAGGGATAATCTCCACAGGTGTGATCCCTTTGTGCTTCTGGTAAAAGGCGTCCAAGATCTGAAGTATAGAAGTTTCACTGTGATTACTCTGATATGGATGTAATAATGTAATACGACACACTGTACTACGTGGTTCAAATGGCTCTGAGCACTATGGGACTTAACATCATAGGTCATCAGTCCTCTAGAACTTAGAACTACTTAAATCTAACTAACCTAAGGACATCACACACATCCATGCCCGAGGCAGGATTCGAACCTGCAACCGTGGCAGTCCCGCGGTTCCAGACTGCAGCGCCTAGAACCGCACGGACACCGCGGCCGGCTGTACTACATGCATGTCAACAACATATTTCCACTGCAAACTAGAAACAGTCGAAAAGCAGTCACAAATAACAATGTTTTAATTGGTTCGCCGTGATGAGAAAAAGCATGTCAATTGTTGCATGGACATTATCAGCAGTAATAAACTAATTATACAACAAGAGGCTACACAAATAAAGAAAATGGTAGGAATATCCTAAAAGAGTGTTATGATTAGATATATTTAATTTGTTGTAATGTGCTGCTGACAAAGGCAGATCTACTTTCATGACAATGTTTTTCGAACTCCATCTCACAAGGCACACATGGCTAGCTTGTGCATTCCTGTCGCGGGCATTATCCTTCGCTGCTGACAATACACTGACCATTGTGTTGTGCGACAGAGCAACTGTTTATTTTTCTCAATAACAACTATTTTATTCGCGATCACGCATTGTCAGTTTGGCAAGCCGTAGGTGAGTAAACAGCATCTGGCATGTGCCTATCATTCCGCTTGAAGGAACGCTCGTCATTACTTAAATACTGCCCAGATCAAGAGAAGGAATAACATCCTTTGCTATGTTTCCATTCCAGTCGCTCAGTGTTAAAAATACGATGGGTTACGAGGATTCCACCAAAATTCCAACAGAATTGCCAATCTGTTTTTGTGTGAGTTGTTAACCTTTTCTCATTCGAAGAAGCATAACCATTTATGAGGAAAGGCCACATTTCTCTTGGTGACTGGTTTAATTGTATTTCCTTTGTCACAATGTAATTTGCCAAACTCATCTCACAGCAGCTATTGAGACCGAATTCCGAAACGGAGGGCCTCATTAAACAAGTAATTGGCAATCACAGAGCTCAATAGCTTACGAGAAACCTCATAGTATCGGTTTGCAGTAACATAAAAGAAGAAATTTCATATTTATTTTCATACTAGGAAGCTCTTGTTTCGCTAGCTGTCGATAACTCTTAAAAATTACAGTCACTGGAGTGAAATAAATAAAAAAAGAAGTATAAGTAGTGATATATCGCCATAGATAAGAAAGTTCCGTGTGTTTAATAATTGGCAAAACACTCTCCTCCTTGTGTGCTATCATTCGCAAAACTTTCGTTTCGATGTCTCGAGCGGTTTAGGAAATAAGATAGATGTTGCGAGTATTTCATTCTCGCTGGCGTGAGATCGGAAGTGAGCGCGCTACATGGGATCCATTTCCTCGAGATCGGAGGCAGATAGAGATCTTCTCCCAAGTTTAAACAAAAATTCAGCATGTTAGCTAAATTTCATACGCAGCAACATATGGTGTAATACGCACCAAACGGAAAATCATAGCGACCCCTAATTTTCGTTACAAACTTTTTGAGTTTTGCGTAATGCCTTACTAAAATGTGTACATTACAATAAGAATGGTCATTAGCGAGGTGATGGGCACTTCGTCTCGAAGCTGACATATAACGCTACAAGTAAGGCAAAAATCATATATTTTTGGAGAATAGTTTCCGTAAAATCGTTTGAGAAAGATAAGAGGTTGCGCTCGCTTTGGTTCAGTCAGCGCAGAGCGTCGCAATATGCGCTGCACCCGCGCGACCAGTGGGGCACGTGCGTGTCGCGCTGTACTGTCGTGTCACGTCACACGTGCTGTACGCTTCTGAATTTGCGCCTAGCCTAAAGACGTTGTACGCTTCAGTCATCTTAGCAACAAGTCAACGAATCTTTGAAAAGTGACAGGCGCATTTCTAAGGCTGAAAGGCATGTGTTAAAACTAATACAAACGTCATGGAACCACAAATGCGATTTTTCGGTATTCTGATGCAATCGGAATTTGGTGGTAATTAGAATACATGTAAAAGGTAGTAAAATACCTACAGTTTCCCAGTCTGTCTAATGTTTCGTCGATATGGGGTAGAGGGTAGGTATCAGTGGTAGTTACCTTGTTTATTGCTTTTACGTTAATGCATAGGTGATAGGCTTTCTCTCTGCTGATTGCCTTTTTGGGTACCACAACTATAGGGACCAAGCAAGGGTTCGCAGAGGATTGATCTATCCCTGCATCCAGCTGTTGTTGTGTAACATTCTGAACAATGGATTGTAGATAAAATAGGAATCTGTCCGGTTCCGAAGCTGTCCCTTTTCTAAGCTATTGGCCTCATCTCTTAAGTTCGAATTTCTTGTTAAACAACGTCAGTGACTGACATATACTGCTGTTCCTCGAACAACCAAGCATATTCCTCCAATATCGAGTACAAAAGATTACACTTACACTGGCAAATGTGCTAACTTCTCATAGGCCTGATTTTCAAGTAAGGTCGCTACTGTGCTACTGTGCAAATTCTCCTTCTGTCAACTGCTTGCTCTTACACTTTAACTTATTTTCACACTGAAATTCTTCCTCTACAACTTCCTGACCACTAATAAGTATTGTTTCACGTGTAATCTCTATATCTCCTTACCAGTGTCTCTATTTTATTTACACCTCTTCTCACATGAATCAACGACCTGTAAAGAACGTTGTTTAGGCCGATTGTATCAACGTTAAAGTCCAATCTAGGCAGCATTTGGATTGTGAACACTGGGCTGTGCCACTGCTGATTGTTACCAGTTTTGTAAGTTTCAAATGCCCATGTATGTGGTTCTGTTGGAGGTTGTGGAAGAGGCCTCACCTCACAAATTCCTAGCTATTGAGGGTAGCGAGTTCCACCGAAATAGTTGCCTCACTGAATCGAACAATATGCGCACCATAATCTACCACCACCCGGTGCCAGTGTAGGAAATCCTTCTCTAGAACGACACTGAAATCCCTTCTGCGTCTTCTCCAAACTTGCCTTACAAAACCATAATTCTTATCATGCGTCTGCAGGTTTTACGAAACATATTCCTGCAGGCAGTATTACTTCTTCTCTTAATCCTTTAATGCTACAGCGCAACGACTTAAGTGCACTCTTATCATTATTAGAAACAAATAATGCTCTAATTTGAGTCCGTGTATCTACTGATCACTGACTCTTTGGCAGCTCTTCCTCTGATATTGGCCTCTAAAGTTATGTTAGTCACGTCATTTACACTGCTGTCTTGGACTGGATACATTACCCACGTTACGTGGAGGATGGGTGGTGGGGCCTCATCGACCATTTCCCCAATGTGTACTCACATTTTGTCTATTATCATGTGGAGAATTGCGCTATTGAAGATTCTGTCTCTCATCTTTTGGGCAGGCAGTACTTGCATTTCATCGTTTGAAATTCGTGTCATTTACAAAAACGATGCACAGCTTTCTGCTTTGCGACAGAGTAGAGACGAACCTTGCAACAACCTTGCAAAAAAGTGTCAGTCTTACTGCCTCATGTAGTGAAGTAGGTGAGGCCACATTTACTTCACTACATATCTGCAGATTTATTCCACATATGAAGACGTCAATTGTTCTGGCTGTAGCTACCTCAATTAACACGTTGTTACGTGTGGTATCCCACCGTAACGCATATGTGCCACCTGAGACAGCTCGTATTTGATCAGCAAAATCTTCATTCATCTTGTGCTTTAAAGTGGATAAATGGTCTGTAGTAGGTGATTTCTCATTTGTCGGGATAAAGCTCTGCTAAATCGTAAGCCAGGGCTTCAGAGAAAGGCAATTAAGAAGATTACCAACGACTGTCCTCAAAGTTCCGTAAGTGGCCCACTGGTTTGGGATCTTAGTATTGACCCTGTTACACCTGTGGCAGATGGTGTTGAAGGCGTTGTCGCATACGCAGGTGACATCCTAGTAGGTGTGTGTGCAGACTCCAGGGCGAGACTTAGTTCAGTGGCGAGCGATGGGCTTGCTCAGTTGCAGCGTTGGTGCAAGAGAAACAAATTGACTATAGTTGTTCATAAAAGCACATACATACTTCTGAACGGAAGGCTTTCTCTTAGTAGGAATCCTTCCCTGAGGCTTGACGGAATACCTGCAAAATGCAGTACTGCTAGTACATATTTACGGTTTCTTCAAGTCGAGGAAAGAAACTGTCAAGAACACTAAAAATCTGTTACTAAAAAAATGGCTCTGAGCACTATGGGACTTAACATCTGAGGTCATCAGTCCCCTAGAACTTATGACTACTTAAACCTAACTAACCTAAGGACATCACACACATCCATGCCCGAGGGAGGATTCAAACCTGCGACCGTAGCGGTCGCGCGGTTCCAGACTGAAGCGCCTAGAACCGCTCGGCCACACCGGCCCGCTCTGTTACTCAGAAAGCGGCCAAAATTATGCATAATATTGCCTGTGCTGACTATAAACTACCATTTCATGTGGTGTGGTTATAACACGGAGCTAACTTCGACACCATTATGGACTTCATCGTATTGACATATTGTCTTAGACTAGGGAGCAACAAAACCGTACTGCTACGAACTCAGTGGAGCATACTTCTGCAGCTCACTGTGCCTTTCGCACTACGCCTGTAGAGGGTTTGTTGGTGATAATCGGGATATGTCTGATGGATATCGTGGTATGTTACAGGGCAGTGCTGTTTTGGTGAGGGTGTGAGCAATATGATCTTGTGTATGAGATCAGAGGAATGCATATTACTGATAAAAGACATTTATGAGCCTGGGAGTTAAATGAATAGCAGTCTTATTCGAACGCTAGGAGCACTACAAGGAGTGTTTAACGCATATTGTCAAGCACCAGGAACAGATTCAAACTGAACGACGAGGTATGGTGGACGAGGTCGAGGGCACTGTCCATATCCCAAACATCTGCACCAGTCGGATGTGGTAACACACGAATCTGTGAATGTGGAGAGGAAGGTTATGGTGATCATGTAGTTCTCAGATGTCTCCTTTTTCAGGTAAAGAGAGACTGCAGATGATTAGACTGCAATCTGCAAACAGTTGCAAGTGACCAAAATTTTAGGTCCGAAGTCAGTGTGATAGCACATCAGATATCCAAAAGGCAACTGCTTAACGTTCAGTCTACAAGATCAAGTGGAAGCTCTGAGTATCAAAATAATGTCAAAAGTTTACAAAAAGCATTTCTCAGTTACAGATAATAATATGCACATACATAATTTGTCGTCGGTCATTTGCTGCTCTATGCACACAAATGGAGGATGCCACATTTATTTACACTGACGGCTCCAAGACCACCTTTGGTGATGGGAGTGCCAATATTACTGACGACACCCCTATTAGGTTTCGCCTTCCCGACCAGTGTTCGGTTTTTTATTGTAGAATTTTACGCTGTTCTCAAGACTGTCCAATAAATCCGTCTCCATCAGTGGATGGAGTATATTATATGCTGAGATTCGCTCTGCTCTCTTCTCAACCTCCAAGCTCTTTATCGCATCCGCCCTTTGTCCACCGGATTCAGGACTGCCTCCACATGCTCCACCTGGGGGGCATTTCTGTGGCATTCCTCTGGATCCCAGGGCATGTTGGTATACACAGAAACGAAGCAGCCAATATAGCGGCTACTGTCTGTCTTCCTCGGCCCACTGTTCGCATGGTTCCCTTTGACGATCTACAGAGCGTTTTCCGTCGTCGTGTTGTTCTTTTATGGCACACATATTGGTCTGCACTTCTGTATAATAAATTACGGGACATAAAACTTCTTCTCAGCGCTTGGACCTCTTACTCCCGGCCTCGTCGTCGGGAGGAGGTAGTTTTTACTAGACTCCGGACTAGGCACTGTCGTTTTAGCCATCGACATCTTTTAAGTGCCGATCCTCCCGCGGTTTTGTCCCCACTGCTCTCAGTCGTGGACGACGAGACACCTTTGTCTTCAGTGCCCCTATTTTAATTCGATACGCGCCCGCTTACAGCTATCGCGTAATATATATTGCCTTTTAGCGGATGATGCACGCTCAGCCGATCGCGTCCGTGAGTTTATAGGTGTTAGTGAGATGACATCGGTTATTTAAAGCTCTTTTCGAGGAAAACAACACCTCTTCAACAGCACTTTTTTGGGATTTCCTTCCGTTTTATTTTCCCTTCTTCTTGAGTTTCGCTCCCATTACTGATGATTTAAGTACCTATTTTTAATCTTCACTAAGCAAGAGAATGGGCGCTTATGACCCTAGCTGTTTGGCGCCCTAAAACCATAATACCAAAAAAAAGCAGACCTGCGAGTCGTCTCGTACAGGTTCGTAGCAGGCATCTCAATCAGGTGCATAACGTCCTGCTCTCCTGCGGCTTGGTTCATATATTCGGCCGCAAAGCAAGCGGGAGCGTGGAAAATCCGTATGAATGTTTTGCGTAATATGAAGCATCTTTATCTGAGTCGGAGCCTCATTTCCCCACGTGGCTGATGCACAGTCCATCACTGGACGTATGAGGAGCCTGCAAATGTGGAGACCGTAGTCAGTGGACTACACAAAGTTCTGCTTGAGTGGTGAGTAGAGGGCTCCTAACCACTACAGTGTCTTGGTGTTGACGTCACTGATGGGCCACTGTCAGTTTAGTGCGCAATAAGACCCCCAAGTATCTTGCAGTGGATGTACGTCATACTGGGGTAGCGAAAAACAGGACTGGTTGTACCTCTGGTTTCCGGCGTTTTGAGTGTATCAATCTTTGAATTTTGGCGCTGTTAAATCCTATTCACCATCGAGCCGTGCATGCTTCAAGGATTGTACAAGCTTCCTGCAAACCACTGGTGGACCACGTGCGGCCGTCTTTCCTGGTATAGGAGACAGTGTCGTCGGTGTGTACAGCTGCAGAGGCACGACGAGTTACCGGCAGTTTTAATGTGTGTACAGAGTACAACACAGGGCCCATGACGGAACCACGTGGCACTCCTGCAGGCATGCTATAACATTATCCATTCATTCATCTGAATTTATACTTTTTTTGCATTTAATATTGCCGTAATATAACTGTGATATGCAAAGACTATTTGGTAAGTATGATATATGTGATGTTAGAGTGCTTTTCAAATGTACCTTTGAAACTTGCGTGAAGAAAAATGTGAAATGTTTAATTTATTAAATACTATTTTGTCATGGAGTAATGAAATGAAAATGTTTGTGTGTGTAATTTTATATGTTTGTGCAGGTTGTCATTTGTGTAAACTAACACACGTTTAGGGATGATGTGTAGGTTGGGTGTTATGTAAAAGATGGAGTGCTTTTGTACTGTACTACTAGCTTGGGTTTTGTCGCACCACCTGTAGCGCCAGCGGGAACGAGAGGACGCAGTCTGCAGGCAGCAGTGGAGGAGCAGGCGATGCCTTCCTGGAAGTTGTTGCGTAGTTGTCTCGGGTGACGACTCCTGTGTTATTACAGCTTCGGTACAACTTTAAAATAACTTACAGGAATGCAGCCAGGTAACACTTTCAGCGACCGCCGATATTTCGGCGGGAGAACACCCCGCCATTTTCCAAGGCAAACTGCAACGGACAGGCGGCGTACATGCAAATCTAAAACCTCGGTTCTCGGACTGAAGCAGGAAAGATAACACACACACTAAACACTAGGGCCACCAAAGATGACCAAAGTCATAGCTATCGATAGTGAGACTATGAACTCGCAGGTGAGGTAGCATTGACTCTGTCCCTCTGTTTTTTGACAAGGGAGAGAGCCGGATTCCAAACAGAGTTTAAACAGAAACCTCCATCCCTGTTAACGAGGTTGCTTGAAAATTTAATCTCAACTACCTCCCTAACAACACTGTCCCAATAGCTGGACGTGCATGCCAAAATCTCGGTGTACCCAAGCAATGTTCAGCAATAGCAGATCTATTTGGCTGCTGTAATTGTATGTGTCATTTATGCTCAGTACATCGGTCCTCCACGGTCCTGATAGTTTGTCCAATGTATGCCATGCCGCTGCTACAAGGAATACGACCTTTCTTGTTGGACGTGTTTCCTACGTAAGGCAAAACGGCAGTAGTTACATTTCATCAAAATGGTTATAGTGATAGATTGAACGTGCGTTGCGCTATCGGGTGATTGATAATAATTCTGAGTCAACACCGAAGTCTACTGCCTTTTTGCATTAGATGGGAAACACGTCCAACAAGATCGGTCGTATTTTACGGAAATACGAATGTTTTCCGACCTCCATCTAAAATTAGAGCACTTTTGAGTTCCGTTAAGGATGATCTTGGACTGCGTAAGGCGGGTTTATATCGTATTCCTTGTAGCTGCGGCATGGCATATATTGGTCAAACTATCAGGACCGTGGAGGACCGATGTACTGAGCATAAACGGCACACACGATTACAACAGCAAATAGATCTGCAATTGCTGAACATTGCTTGGATACTGGTCACCCCATGTTATACAATAACACCGAGATACTGGCGTGCACGTCCAGCTATTGGGACAGTGTTATTAGGGAGGCAGTTGAGATTAAATTAGCAAGCAACCCCGTTAACAGGGATGGAGGTTTCTGTTTAAACTCTGTTTGGAATCCGGCTCTCTCCCTTGTCAAAAAACAGAGGGACAGAGTCAATGCTACCTCACCTGCGAGTTCATAGTCTCACTACCGATAGCTATGACTTTGGTCATCTTTGGTGGCCCTAGTGTTCAGTGTGTGTGTTATCTTTCCTGCTTCAGTCCGAGAACCGAGATTTTAGATTTGCATGTACGCCGCCTGTCCGTTGCAGTTTGTCTTGGAAAATGGCGGGGAGTTCTCCCGCCGAAATATCGGCGGTCGCTGAAAGTGTTACCTGGCTGAATTGCCGGAAGTTATTTGAAAGTTGTATACGCCAGGAGAAACTCAGGTCTCACCGCTGCGGTACAAGTTGTTGGGCTGGGTAATGTGTGTTAAAACGACGCCAGGAAAAATTAATTAGCCCATACTATAAGAAACTTGTACGCCGTATCATGGTCAGTGTAGCCACCATTACTATTGGCTACGGACGACGATGTACACGAGATCGAGCGGTCAGGACTTGAAAGTGGGCATCCAGGAGTGCCGTTAAATAATGGTACAAAAAAGTAGATAAAATAAGGAGAATACATTTCAATGTACGGTATACAAGTGGCGCTCCTAGGGAGGAAGTTTCAGGTGTAGGCCAGTCTAGGAGGACGAACAACAAAATAAGTGGCCAGTGGAAGAGGAGGCGATTTTTGTTACCTTGTGTTAGTGGCCAGTCACGGAACGCAGAGCCAGAGACCCTGCCTTACGAGAAAGACGTCTGTTCTGCTCGAGAGAAGCTACTGTGTTCTGCACTGCAGAGCCCTCCAGAGTCCACACACGTGACCTGTACCCCACGCACGGCATTGGCTAAAACCAGTGGCTATTAGTTTCAGCAGAGAGCTCAAGGCGTCTCTTGTCAGCTGCTTTAACTGGACAGAACGGCATTGGTTATGAAAGGCAGGGAACTTGTGTCACCTAGGCACAGCAGAAGTTGCTCTGGAAGAAAACTTGTAAGGATTTGACTGGTTCCTTTAAAATAAAAATTTTTAAACCAGCTCCCGAAATTATTCTTTGACTGGCTGCCACCCTGTATACCGCCTCATCCAACGGCTTCAGCCAATAAGTTAAGAACAGTATGATTAGAATTGTAGATGCGTGAACCATAGAAATTAACATTTTTTGATTAATTATTGTGTTAAAACATAATATTTGGAGCACCCTGTCCGTTATTACCAATGATTCACCTATATAGGATCTTTCCTAGTGTCTGATTATTCTGAGTAAAGCTGTTATAAGAACATTTGAAGTGATTTATCCAGTATCTACAAGAACTAATTTTGACCTTTGAATAAATGTCTGAAAACAACTGTTGTGCTAATTTTGAAAAGTGAAAGTGAGTAAATAAGTTTTGAGTAAAATACAGACATGAAATACAAAGTATTATGCATTACAAAGTGTTATGAAAACAAAATTGCTTATGTGGCTGAATGACACTGAAGTAGGGTTGCGAATAAATATTGAATGACAATATCGAGTGATCACACCCTTCTTACATTTGGCTTTTGGCAAAGATATAAACAAAGTGTTATAATAAATTTAAATGTGTGTATTATGCTATTAGAATATTCAACTATTTAATTTGTTGGTTATAAAAAAATACATGTGTCGCCCTCCGCCAGCCAATATTTTCAATTTTTTTAGCAAATAGTAATGATTAAAAATTTGTGACCTTTCTAGATTGAAGCAATATAAGTATGTATGTGGATGTAGTAGCTAAACAATTTCTGTGTCTTTCTCACAAGCATACCCTCAATGTTATATTTATTTGTGAAGTTATATTAGGCAACAGAAGGACGGTAGACCACTGTATTTTCTTGTTTTTCTGAAACTTAACCATTCCTTTACCTAGATAGGATGACGACCGTAAATCTGTTAGACAAACCACTTAATGAACTTGATGCAGAAAGATTATAGATTCAGTATTAACCCATTTTTACTGCGTTTCTTTCTAACAGCTAGAAAACTCTTAGGAAAAGGAACTAATAGTCTGATTACCATATCCATTAGTCGTTGATCACGGTCAAATCCTGCGAAAGGCGTAACATTATACTATACGCTCAATTCCCTATATAATAGTGTTACACATGCCTTTTCCATTTGAAGAACTATTTCTTCTCTTGCAGCACATTTTTTTCTGCCTTGTACACACCTAGGGATTGATCGATCAGAGGATGTGGAACAAAAAGGTGTAATGAACCTACGTTCAGAAAAGCACGGTTTCCATGCTGCAGACCATTTATTCAATCATACATTGTAATGGAGACTGCGGTCTAATACGCAGTATACCATGGAGCCAAAGTTACGGTATGTGATGGACATCGGTTCCATGTGCCTCGACACGTTCGTGCACACGCCGTAGCGTGTTCTGTCTCACATGTTCACATCGTTCAAGCTACATCCGAACAGTGTCAAAGGCAGCATGAATACGCTGCTCCAGTGTCTCCACATTTGGAATGGGCTCTGCATACACGATACTTTTGAGATGGCCCCACAACTAGAAATCGCACAGGTTGAGATCCAATGAATGAGCAGGCCATGCAACTGGATGCCCTCGCTGATCCATCGACCAGGGAAGACACGATTGAGATGCGTCTCGATGTTAACGGCCAAGTGGGCTGGACCATCATCATGTAGCAGCGACATAACCCTTCGAATCATCAACGGCACTTTTTCCAACAAGTAAGGCAAAGTCATCCACAACAAACGCCGATAGTTCCGGTCGGTCAGGTGACGTGGAGGGAAGACTGGCCCCAAAATACGTTCGCCAATTATGCCTACCCACACATTCCGGCTGCACCGATGCTGATGATTCGCTGCCGCCATACCGTGGAGTTCTGCATACTGTCCCACAGATTACAGTTATGAAAGTTGAAGATACTACTCTGGATAAGGTGACCTCATCTGTGAATGGGATGGATGACACAAATCCCGGAATCGTGGTCGCCTGGTGAGGAATCCAGTGACAAAACTGCTCCTGATGTCGAAAATCTTTCGCTAGTAATCCCAGCACAAGGTGTAAGTGATATGGGTCGTAATAGTTGTCGTGGAGAAAAATTGCCTTGAGAAAATAGCAAGTGTAGTCAAAAATGAGACTAATGCATTTCTCATGGCACTTTTTTACTTCACAATGTCCATATGCTAAATGGATGTAATCAATTACCTGCACTTCGAATTGTGATGGCCAACAAATTTGTCATTCTTCACTACTATTTCCTTTTCTAATATACATTACATCTTTAAAGATTTTGTAAAATTTTTGTATCTGTTGACAATCAACACTCTCAACTTCGACCTTCACTGACTTCCACACTTAGTCTTCATTTTGAAACCGTCTGATATTTTTACATATAGTAGCTGAGCCGTGCTTCGACTCGCATTTGTGCCATTGACAGGTTGGCGTAGTGTATTGGGATTGTGACCTCTCGTTTTCTTAGTGTGTTCACTGGCGCCACTACGTTTGCTCGCTTTGTCTTTCCATGAGTGGCAGCAGCAGCGCTCATCGATAGCGAGTACTCTAGTACTATCTTTGGGGCGAACTGTAGTATTTCCTGGTCGTTGTGTGTCGGAGTTCAGTTGGGACGGAGCAGCACTTTGGTCCGCACAGCCAGTACTCGCCCGAGCACTGGCGACAAACGTCCACTGCCCGACGGTATGGTGTGGTCGCGAGAGTGCACGACTACTTCGAGGTCCGGATTCAGCAAGTTCAATGGATCGTTATATTCGAGTAGTGCAACCTTCACTTGTGTGTGTGTGTCAGTCTGCCGAAGTGACCTCGTGGAATAAGCTGTCAGTAGACGATTCATACTGGGACCTTTCCCTTGCCTGACTTCAACGGCGACGACCGTTGGTTGGTCGTTCTGTCGGTCGCCTTAGCGGACGACGTGTATTTGGGCTGCCGGCCGCTTCTGGCTTCTCTGTGTTTGCCTCGACTTGTGATTCGTCTTTGTGGCTCTGCTGTTACTAGTTTTAGTATTGTTTGAGTTGTTTGTGGAATAGTTTCAGCGGATCCGTGTGTATCTTGTGTGGTTTTGAATGGGTGGTTATTTTAACTCTGCCTGCGAACTGAGTAGCTGGCTTGGGACGAAGCAGCGAGGAGGTCCGCACAGTGCGAGGGTAGGGCGAGACCTCTGGCGACGTGCAGCCACTGTCGGATCGAGGGTCTGTAGTCGCGAGGGTGACGACCTCGCTGTCCACCGAAGCTGAGTGAACTTTATCCAGTAGTGAAACCTCCACTGTTTGAGATCTCGCTGTTGTTTGCGTGTTGCTGCTCCCAGGGTCGGTGAGACAAACTGCAGCAAGTGGAGTGTGTCAAGTTGACGGAAGCTATTAGCCGTCTTCTACTGCTTGTTATTAGTTTTGAATTTGGGTTAGTATTGGTCAAGTGCTACCAGCGGTATTTTACTGCCTAGTGGCCGCTAACGCCCCAGTTACCTGCCCTGGAGGTCTGCGTATTTTGCGGCAGTGTACTTTTCCTCGTCTTGCCGATACTGTCCGGCATGGCGTGTAATTTGACAGCTTCTTCGATTGGGGTGTGGATAATTGTTTCTCTTGTCTGCCTTGGTTGTAGAGGTTCATTCTGCTGTTTCTGAAGAAGCAGTGCTGTTGGTCACTTCGCCCTGGCCTGAATTATTCCATCGTTGTACTGGCTATCTGACGTTAGGTGGATTTGGTAAGAGGGTTGATCGGCGTTTAAACCTTCTCTAGTTTGAGTTACCATCCTGTTAGTTGAGCATTACTCTTGGCTGCCTGTCTCACCGCTTACACAGCTGTAGCGACTTTCCTCAGGTCGATCCTTGGAGCAATGTCTGTGGATCACTGCATTCTTATTTGGTCAGATTGTGTCAAGGGTTGGTAGGACGTCAAACGAGCCGACTTGGAGCAGGAGTGACATCACAGGATATTTTAATTTCCAGTGTCTATACTTTTACAAATAAATACATAAAACTTTGTCAGCATCACCAGGAAGGACTCAGGATTCACACTCATTGCAGTGGAAGTTCGAAAACATAAAAAAATAATTTTTTTACGTGTGAAAATTCATCTTTTTTTTTAACTTACTAATAGCTGCATTTGTTGCTATAGGAACACTTTTCTTCTTAAGTTAGATAGATTCTTCCATGAATTTTGCGCAGCATACATACCATACGTACAGGTGTATGAAACTCTAGAATTTATTTAATTTATGAAAAAACGAATGATCTGTTGTATTTTAAATTCGTGTTTAGAAAAAACACGAATTTTGTAGTTAGTAATTTTTCCACAGTTTTTAATAGATTTAGAAAATTTTAGAGTTTCATACACCTTTAAGTATAGTTTGTATGCTGTGCAAAATTCTTCGAACCATCTCTCTTACTTATGAAGAAAAGTGTACCTATAGCAACAAATTATACCATTAGTAAGTGAAAAAATGATGAAATTTGACATGTAAAAAAAATTACTTCGTTATGTTTTCGAACTTCCACTGCCATGAGTGTGAATTCTGAATCCTTCCTGGTCATGCTGATAAAGTTTTATGAATTTATTTGTAAAAGTATAGACAGTGGAAATTAAAATGTCCTGTGGTGCATCTCCTCCAAGTCGGCGCGTTTGACGTCCTACCCCCTTAATTGTTCAAAAATTTATTTTAATATTTTCAGCGTGTAATTCTCTTCCTGACTTGTAATTCAGGCCATTAGCTATTAATTATTTGTGGTATCGCTTCTGGCCTTCAGCCGACTAATAACTTAGAATTTTTTCTTAATAAGGCCTTCGGCCCAGTCAATTTTTTTTTAAATGATTTTCTTAAAAACATGTTTTAGTATCTTCAACGTGTAATTTCTGCCTCACTTGTAATTCAAGTCTTCAGCAGTTCATTGTTTGTAGTATTGCTTGTGGCCTTCAGCTGACAAATTATTTTGAATTCTTTCATAATAACGCCTTCAGCCGTCAGCAGTCAATAACTGAAAGATTGTTTGAAAATTGGTTGTAACATTTTCAACGTGTACTTCCCTTCCTGACTTGTAATTCAGACCTTCAGCCATTAATTGATTGCGGTCAGCCTTCAGCTGACAAAAAAATCTTGAATTCTTTCTTGATAAGGCCTTCAGCTGTCAATGTAGTTTGTGTTACAGTCAATTCCTATAAATTGATTGTTGAAAATTATTTCCTTAAATAAAGTGTATGTTTTGCTGTGCAACCATCGGTAGCCGATTACGGATCCTTCCACAGTTGTAACCTTATCCTGCCTCTCCCTGAGTACCAGATTACAGTAGCTGTTCTCTTCCTACCAGCTTGTCGTGTCCCGAGAGGGAGTGACATTGACACGAATTGGATTCAGGGGACTTACCTCAATCGATCTTCTCGAAAAGTAGAAGCAGGGGTCGGCCGATGTGGCCGAGCGGTTCTAGGCGCTGCAGTCTGGAACTGCAAGACCGCTACGGTCGCAGGTTCGAATCCTGCCTCGGGCATGGATGTGTGTGATGTCGTTAAGTTAGTTAGGTTTATGTAGTTCTAAGTTCTAGGGGACTGATGACCTCAGATGTTAAGTCCCATAGTGCTCAGAGCCATTTGAACCAGCCAGTAGAAGCAGGCGCGGGCAGATTCTGCAACTCCGACAGCTAGAAGCAGCAAGCTAATGCTAAGGTGCAGGATATGAAACTCGTTGAGGAGTGATTACTGCTGCAGGGTAGAATTCGTAAGAGCCCTTAAAGTTTGAACACTGACAATCCCTACTGGCACTGTCTTGCACTACTTTCTGTCAGTAGAATCTCTTACTCTGGAATCTATCTCCCTGGTTGTTGCGGTGCCGAGGCTAGCGAATCGTACTAAGTTCCCACTTCTGGCGTAGAACGACACGGAGCTTGCGTTGTTATGCTCGGCAGATCTCGACTGCCTATAGGGTCCTCCTGACCCTCTATTTATATTACCTTCGTGCGTCACGGAGAGCTTCTAGAATGTTCTATACTTCCTCCCTGGAGGCTGACCATGTACTTGGTATATTTCCATCATCATGTGATGTGAGAAAGCTACTTTGATCCCTGTTACGCATTCGGCTGCAGCGTCCAGCTGGTCACATAAGGTTTTTTGTCGCCTGGCGCCGCTTCGACGGCGCTGGCTCGTATCATCGACAAACACTGTCGCAGTGCTTCCGTACTGGAGTGTACGCTTAGCTGCCTCTCCCACTGAATAAGTCGTAATTCATTTAATTTGTACCCGTGGCTCATTGAGATTCGCAACAAGCTAGGTGTTTCAGATATAATAACTGAAATATTCTTTCGTCATTGATTTCCAGATTAGTTTTACCTTTGCCTTCAGGTAGTCTCGAAAGTGAATCTGCAACCTTTCACGAAAAGTATCTCATAGTCATATTGCTGTAGATATAAAGCCCAACGAGATAACCTCTGGTTCAGTAGTCTTCAATCCTTCAAAAATGTTGCTTGCTAAAGCAAGGCATTTACCATTCATATTCGACTTCCTGAAAGGTCTCTACTCCTGCCCCACAGTGTCGCTACTATTCTCACTCATATGGGATGGTAACGATCAGGCTAGTGCAAAATATTGTTTGTAAGCAATTCGCTTTTCATTTCTTCGAAATCTCTTTGGCATTCAGAGGCCCAAACTAATGCACTGTTCTTTCGTAACAAGTTGTTTAAAACTTGAGTGTTAAAAGTTTGCCTCTTTACGAATTTTCTATGGAATCTCCACAAACGTAAAAAAGCTTTCAACTGCTTCCTGTTCTTTGGAGGAGGACACCATTCAATAGCTTTTAGTGTCTCATGGGCCTTCTCTATTCCCTCTGTTGTAATAACGTGTTTAAAAAATTTAATTTGTTTTCTCACCAGTTCACATTTCTTAATTATCAGCGTCATTTCTCCATTCTGCAATGCAATGAATACCTGTTCGAGTTGTCCACAATATCCTTTGCATTTTTGTGTAGGTATTAATAAGTCGTCTACATAAATTGTGAACCTGCTGCTTAATTCTGTTCCTAACATCCAGTTTAACGCACGTATGAGCACAGAAACAGATGTATTTAAGTAAAACGGTACTACCTTGTGGTGATAACATTTTCCGCTGAAAAGGAAAGCTGTATGCTTTCTCGACTCAGCATCAGAACTGACTGCCAGCAACAGGCCATTATGTTCAGGCATTATAAGTATTTAATATCGTAATATCTTTGTAACATCGCGTCCAATGATTCAAAACGATCTATTTCTCTCTTAATTGTCTTATTCAAAGTTCTGGTACCAATTACCACTCTTAGACCATCATCTTTTTTACCTACAGTAATCAGTGGATTATTATATTCTTTGTTGCTACGCTCTGACTTTCCATCCAAGCATCCTGTCAATTTCGGCTTGAACGGCCTGCTTTTTCGCTGCCGTTACCGGATATGCGTAAACAAAAAGTTGTTTATGTGGCAGTGTTTTCAAATGATATTCAAAATTTTTCACTCCGTCAGGAATATTTGAAAACATGACATAATTTTGTTCTTGTATATGTAGCAACTCATTTTTCTGCATTGAATCTAAATATGGGACGTCAGTGACAACTTTCCGAAATTCTTCGAACATCTGGTCTAAACTCTTGATGCTTTGTGTGTGGTAACCTTCAAATAATTCTGATAATACTTCATTGTCTGTATCTATATCCATCATCATAGAGTGAAGTTCTCGTTCGATGTTTTCGTTAGCTTTTTCAAAGTATATACTTAGGGCACCTTCTCCATTCGTAATGTTAACGATTTCATTTGCATAGGTAACTACTTCTTGTTGCTTCTGCAGCCAATCTATGCTCATTATTACTTCGATGCTAAGCTCTGAGATCACCGGGAAAACGTGTGTAAAAACACGACCTTGTATTACAAATTCTATTAAACCCTTCATATTTATTGGCTTACTTTTTCTTCCACTCACGCCCTTAAATTTCATTCTTTACACAGATATTACGACTGGTTTATCTTTTATGTACTCGTAAAAGGACTGAGATGAAGGACTAAATTGACAGCCAGTGTCCAGTAACGCTCTAATTTAGTATCCATAAACCTCTATCAGAATTAAGGGTTTGTTTAGTTACTTTTACCTCCATATCCCTTTCTCATCTAATCTAACATTGTATATTTCCATGAAATGGCGTTCATTACTTTAAATTCAGTGTCAGGTGGGTCTTTTTTCTTTCTTATCGCAAATTCTTTCACAATCTTCAGTTGTTGTTTGTTACTAATCATTTCGCACAGTGGTTCCTTCTTCTTTGGCTCCGTTACGTCTTTCGTTCCCTGTATTGGCATTATTCCTTCTTCGCATGGCTCGTCTTCTACTGTTTTTCTTTCTTCTGGAACAAGTTCTTCTTCATGTTTCATATCTCGTTCCGGCAACGTATCGCACGAAATGTACTCATTTTCTGGCATTATTGTTTGTGTAAGACAGAGGCTTTCAGTAAGCTTCTTTTCTTTCCATTCTGAATCATTTGATCGAATGATATCTTCCTTGTAAGCTGAAATCCTCAATATCACTGTCTGGTTCTGATATGAAAGTCCTTCTTAATTTATTGGAAAATTCTAGGTCATTGCCAGCCTCATAGCTCATGCACTTTTGAATTCATTCGATAGTAACGAGTTCCTCTTGCTGATCTTCATTAGCAGTCACATTATTTACTATACGTTTTAGTTTGTCTTCATCCAAACTGTCTTCTACATGTTCCCTGATACCATTAGCTTGCACTTCATATACGTTGTAATCTTTGTGAATTTCTATCAGTCGCGCAAAGTATCTATCATTTAAGTCAGGCTTGCAAATGACAGAAACAATTTTCGCAGATTCGTTGTCACGTAATGACTCTTCTCCGACGTCTAAATTTTTATCGTCCATTTCACGTACATTCACTACTTCTTCGTTTACCCTAACGTCAGCCAGGCGCGTCCTTTGCGCGGTGCTCTTGGATTCATTTGCATTGCCAGCTTTCGAACTCTGCGCAGCTTTTTCTCCTTCACTTCGTTGCTATCCCTAGCCAAATTCACGGTCGTAGTAACGCAATCTTCCTTTTTATTTACTGCAAGTTGTCTGTCCATTTCCTCATAACTTGTTATAGCAAGTGAATCACCGCCTACTCGCTTACCCAAAGCATCAGCTGAAAGCGGTATCGGTCCAGTGACCGGCTTTGTGACGTCACTCCCAGTCTGCACTGCTATACAAGCTACTCTTCCTACGGCTGCTCGCCGCAGATGCTCCTCAGCGCACGAAACGGGCCTGTTCCTAGCAGACTGTGATTCGCGCTCCATACCATCTGTCGTGGTGGGCCAACTGACCAATGTCGCGTCCCTACAGTATAGCTGTGTATCAGACTTCTCTGTCCGTGTTGAGAATTCTTTCTGTGTTTAGACCAACTGTGTCTTGTTCTCGTGTCTATCCGCCCCCTAATGTTCGCAGTTATTAGTTTACCTCCTCTCTGTTGGAATAATTTCTCGGGCTATTACCTCTACCGCGATTGTTAGAGGAAAATCTTCATCTACCTCTTCCTCTCTGAATATCTATCAACATCTACATGGATACTCTGCAAATGACATTCAAGTGTCTGAGAGAGGGTTCATCGAACCACCTTTACAATAATTCTCTATTATTCCAATCCCGTAAAGCGCGTGGGAAAAGCGAATGCCTATATCTTTCCGTGCGAGCTCTGAATTCCCTTATTTTATTATGGTGATCGTTTCTCCCTATGTAGGTCGGCGTCAACAAAATATTTTCGCATTCGGTGGAGAAAATAGGTGATTGAAATTTCGTGATAATATGCCGCCGCAACGAAAAATGCGTTTATTTCAATAATGTCCAACCCAGATCCTGTCTCATGTCAGACACACACTCTCCCCTATTTTGCGATAGTACAAAACGTGCTGCCGTTCTTTGAACTTTCTCGTTTTACTCCATCAGTCCTATATGGTTAGGATCCCACACTGCGCAGCAGTATTCTAAAAGAAGACGGACAAGCATAGTGTAGGCAGTTTCTTTAGTATATCTGTTACATTTTCTAAGTGACCTGCCTATAAAACGCACTCTCTAGTTAGTCTTCCCTACAACATTTTCCATGTGTTCTTTCCAATTTAATTTGTTCGTAATTGTAATTCCTGGGTATTTAGTTCAATTTATGGCCTTTAGGTTTGACTGATTTACAGTAGTAGCAGTATTAGCCTGATATAGATTATCATTCTGCTCCCCACTGATGTTATTTCGACTGTTCCTAGTGTTGCCATTCTGATGGAAATTGTGATTTTCTCGCCAGTGGTCGTTGTTAGTTACTTTCTCGAATAATGAAGAAAAGGTATGTACCTGCTGAAATCTTCTCACAATTTCTTTCAGAGTTCCCACATTATTTCGGAACCACTGCTATGGTTCCTGTACCATAACTAGCAAAATTCTTTCATGGTAGTTCGCCTTTACCTTCTAACACTCTAATCATTATAAATTCATGACAAAGACTGTTTTGTATTTGCTCGGATCAATATTCGTAAAAAGCTTTTGTCTAAATTCACTGAAGGTCATTGCTTTAGTGCTTACGTTAACACCCCATCGTTTAGCATCTCCTGCTAAACCATTAATCACGTTTGCTTTTTCCTGATCTGTAAGGTTTTTAGGAAATAACCTTTCGCAGTTCTTTATAAAGTCCACATGGGATAATCCACTGTTTTTTCGATAAGGGTACCTTGTTATATGGTGTTCTGTCTACAACACAAGTACTATTACATTTGATCTTTCTTTCTGTATCACTAACTTTCTCCTGCATACTGGAAGTATTGCTACAACACTTCTCTTTGCAATGTTCTACGTTTTTCTCTAGAATTTTCTCAGCCTCTTGAACAGTTATTCTCATTTACCTTCATCATTACTTTCTTTATTGGCAAACCTTTTCCTCAATCTTCGATTCCACCATAGGTTCTACCTGCTCTTGTATTTTCTCTATTTCAGTTTCAAACCTCTCATTAATGTCAACAATTTCTGTCTGAACTCTACTAACAGTTTCATTTAATTTTTTTACACCTTTCTTTATACTACTGAGTTCCTCAGTTAGGAAATCTATTTTGTTGTTTACTTTTTATAACTGATGGTTATTATTTTCCATTTGTTCTCTCAGTTTTTTGGTCACTTTGGCCTGTTCCTGACTAATTTCGGTTTGTTTGGCCAGTTTTTCGTTCATAATCTTAGTGTTTTTAGACTGTGTTTGCATGTGCTCATTTAGAGTTTTAGTATTTTTGTTTTAGGCTGTTAGTTGTATATTCATACTGTGTCGCAATGCGTAGAAATCTATCGATAGTTTCCTATTTTGCTCAGTGCGATTTTCTGCTACTTTGTCTTCGTCCTCTGACCCTACTTTTTCCTTCTTAATTTGTGATGTGCTTAACAGCGGAAGAGTTTCATCACTATGGTCCACATTCTCTAACTATTTTGCTAATAGTAAAACTGATTACTCTGTCTTTTGATCATTATCACTGTTTACAGGAGTGTCTTCTCTTTTGTCCTACTGCTCTACTTCCCTATAATGTATATACGTTTATTTGTCCATTTACAATAATTGTCTAAACCACTTATGTTACAATTTTTTACTGCTCTATAACAGATTCGTGCCACTGAAACTTTTGTCCTTTCTCCAAAAAATCCTATCTGTGATATGTAAAACAATACTAGGCTACCTCTGGACGCTTTAGTATTGTAAAAGGACTTTCACCAGGCGCCAAGTATAACACTACCAAGTGCTGTTACATTAATACTATACCGATAATGCTACGCCTGTGAAAGGATTTTTACTCTCATGGTCGCCACATATAGCACAATACAGGGTGAATTTTTCTTTCAAGTACAAACTCTACGGATTGATCGATGAGAGGATATGGAACAAAAAAGATCTAATGACCTTATGTGCAGAAATGCAGAGTTTTCGGCTAGAGACCATTTATGCAACCATACTGTGTTACAGAAACTGCAGTCTAATATGTGCAGCCAGGTTTCCTCCTAGAGGGTGCTACTGTTCTTCATACCTCACGCCCTAGCAATTGATAATGTTTTGTCTGATTCACTTTTCTTGCTTAATCACCTTGTAGTGGATGTGTACACAATGGTTCCGTATTCGAATGGAGAGCTTGGCGACATGGTGTTTACTTACGGAAAGGCAAATGGCAATGGGCAATGTGCAGCAAGGTTGTATCAGGAGGCCTATCCCCGCTGACGGCAACCATAGCTTCACTGTTTGCAACCGTGTTTCGCCATTTGTCTTAGACAGGATCGTTTTAGGAAGCAGTAAATCATGAAGGTTGTATCTGAAATGTTCGGATACCAGACTTGGAAGAAAATATGACTAATACTGAGGAAGACGATCGCCACGTCACTTCCTGGCGGTTGGCCCGCCAGTACAAGGTAAGCCAGATGACGGTGTGGAACATTCTCCCTGACAATTCTTACTGCCCTTATC
The DNA here is from genome assembly GCF_021461395.2 of Schistocerca americana. Lineage (NCBI taxonomy): Eukaryota > Metazoa > Arthropoda > Insecta > Orthoptera > Acrididae > Schistocerca > Schistocerca americana. The sequence goes on along the minus strand of NC_060129.1, from coordinate 32,067,468 downwards.
TTTTACAGCGTGTGCAGGGCATACTAGCGGCAGACTGTTCACACCCGGAGCAGTTTTGTCACTCGTGTCTGCACCAGGCAACCACGATTCCGGGATTTGTGTCATCCATCCTATTCACAGATGGAGGCCATCTTTATGTGGAGTGGTGTCTTCAACAGTCATCTGTGGGATGCATTCAGAACCGCCCGTTATGGTGATGGTGAATCATCAGCATCGGTGCAGCCAGAATGTGTGGGCCGGGACTAGCGACCATATTTTTGGACCAGTCTTCCTTCCACTTCGTCTAACAGGCCCGAACTATCGGCGTTTCTTGCGGGTGACTTTTACTCCCCTGCTGGAAGAAGTGACAATGATGATTCGAAGGGTTACGTTGCTGCTACATGGTGGTACTGTAGCCCACTTCGCCATAAATGTCCGGATGCATCTCAATCGTGTCTTACCTGGTGGTGGATCAGATCGGAGGGTCCAGTTGCATGACCTACTCATCCACCGGATCTTAACCTGTGCGATTTCTAGTTTTGGGGCCATCTGAAAAGTATCGTGTATGCAGAGCCCATTCAAGATGTAGAGACACAGGAGCAGCATATTCATGCTGCCTTTGGCACTGTTCAGATGCAGCCTGGCCGATGTCGAGGAGTGAGACAGAACATGCTACGGCACTTACACTCATGTGTTGAGGCGAATGGAAACCATTTTCTACAGACACTGTAGCTGTGGCTGCATGGTACAGTGTGCATTAGACCGCAGCCTCTATAACAATGTATGATTGAATAAATGGTCTCTTGTATGGAAACAATGCATTTCTGGACATAAGTTCATTACACATTTTTTGTTCTGTATCTCCTCATCGATCAATCCCTAGAGTTTGTACACAGTGCAAAAAAAAATCACCCTGTACTTCAACTGAACAAATAGTGGTGGTGGTGGTTAGTGTTTAACGTCCCGTCGACATCGAGGTCATTAGAGACGGAGCGCAAGCTCGGGTTAGGGAAGGATTGGGAAGGAAATCGGCCGTGCCCTTTCAAAGGAACCATCCCGGCATTTGCCTGAAACGATTTAGGGAAATCACGGAAAACCTAAATCAGGATGGCCGGAGACGGGATTGAACCGTCGTCCTCCCGAATGCGAGTCCAGTGTGCTGACCACTGCGCCACCTCGCTCGGTGAACAAATAGTCCTGCTAATGGAAAAGACATGTGTAACATTATTATATGGGGAATTGTGTATACAGTATAATGTTTTCCCTTTCACAGGATTTGACAGTGATGTGTGACTAATGGGTACAGGGATCAGACTATTAGTAACTTTTCCTAATAGTTTTCTAGCTGTAAGAAAGAAATGCAGAAAAAATAGAGTAATACTAAATTCAGGATCTTTCTGCACCAAGTTCATTAAGAGGTTTGTTTAATGGATTTACGATCGCCAGCTTATCTAGACAAAGAAATGGTTAAGTTTCAGAAAAGCAGAAGAAATAAAATGGTCTACTTTCCTGCTGTTCCATAATTTAACTTTACAAATAAGTATGAGGATACGCATCTGAGAAAGACACACCAATCTCTTAGCTACTACACCACATACATACATATATAGTTTCAATCTAGAAAGGCCGCGAAGTTTCAATTATTGTTATGTGTTAAAATAAAAAAATAGCCAGGGAGGACTTCCATGGCTCTGTGTAACCGACAAATTAAATACTTAAATATGCTAATAGCATATTACATTTATAATTATTAAGCCTCTTTCTTTACAGCTATCTCTTAACAAATGATCTGTCAAAAGCCAAAGAAAGGGAGGGCGTGCTCTCTCTCTATTGTCATTCAGTATCTGTATGCAAACCTACTGCAGTGTTACTCAGCTTCATAAGCAATTTCCTTTTCATAACTTTTTGTACTTTACTGTATTTCATTTCTGTATTTTACTCAAAACTTATTTACTCATTTTCACTTTAAAAAATTGCTCATAACAATTATTTTCAGACTTTGGTTCAAAAATGAAACTTAGTGGCTGTAGACACTGAATGAAGCACTTCAGATACTTTTATAGCGGGTTTACTCGGAATAATGAAACATCAGGAAAGAACCCTATATTGGAGAATGACTAAGAATAAATAACAGGTGAAAAAAATTTAATTTTTTAACACAATAATTATGCGGAAAAGTCAATTTTGAATTAATAGTTCACGCTTCTGCTATTCCAATTATACTGTTCGTAACCTGTTGGCTGCAGCCATTGGGTTTGTCAATGTACAGGGTGGCAGCCAGTCGAAGAATATTTTAGGGAGTTCGATGAAAAAATTTTATTTCAAAGGAACCAGTCATATCTTTACAAGTCGTCTCCCAGAACAAGTTCCTCTGTGCCTACGTGACCCAAGTTGCCTGCCTTTCATAATAGAGGTCACTCTGTCCAATTAAAGTGAAACGATCTTGTTCTATCGTTCCATATTTTTCTCATTAAATTTCCGGTGCAAGAGAATTAATAGCGAGAGGGTTTTTCTCTGCAGAGATAAATCAGTTGGTAACAAGTAGGAGAAAATAGACCACGCGTCGTTTGTTTATTTATTTGTTTATTTTATTTAGCGAGTGCGACGTTTCCCTGCATCCTTTCCCTTGCGCGACCTGGGCTGTATGAGTGGGAAATTATGTGAAGTAGCAGAAAGATTTAGTCAGAGTTGGTAGCATCGCATGAGTTGAGTGGTTCTGTGGTAGAGTAGTACTAATCAACACTCAAGCGCAAACAAGTTTGACGAAGACAAAATGTCACGGAGGTCGCGAAGGCACGCGTATTGGCTCTGTCAGGTTGGCGAACCACCCCCTCCACGCCCGCTTTTGAACGTGGAACGGTCAGGTGATGTGGCCTGCAGTAGAGTGGTTCCTGTGTAGCGGCGCTGTGCAGGCATTCAAGACCTACCTCTCCGTTTTATGATGGTATTATCAAAGGTATTAGGACGTTTCAAATCTGTTCGTTACTAAGGTCCAGATGTTGGAATCAAGTGTGAGATTATCGTGAAACCCCCATAAGGGAGTTTGTTTTTTGTAACTTGATTAAATTTCATTAAGAACTTTGCGTTTCTGCCTTGGTCAGATGCGCACCATGGGCCTTAAGCTCACAGTCGTATTATTGCTCTGAGCGTAATGGAAGTTAATTCATTTAATGTACGTTAATGTGGTGTTTCTTTCACAGCGATATTTTGGGGGATCTTTCTGATTTCTGATATGTTTTATTTGTGTACTTAGTTTCCCGCCATGTGGTCGATTGGAGCAACCGCCACATTAGTAAAGTGTATGTTCGTTGCAAAAGTGTACAGTAGCGTCACTGCAGTTTCGTGTAGCTCAATTACGAAACGGTAAATTTGTGCGGACAAAAAGAACTCTGAATCATGAAATGCGTCCATATTCACTTTGGCGCGAAACTGTGTCAACGGTCGATAACAGGAAGGCGGGCCATATCAATGATACAAGGTACAAGTAAATAATTATACGGTAGTGCGAGAGTGGAAGATACGACAAAAAAAATCTTGTGAGAATTTTTGCAGTTCTGTTGGTTACCCCAAACTTGGCCACGTGAGTGAACTAGTACCAAGGTGATAATTAGTAAATGTTACTCGTGCCCTCCTTAACTATTTGATTTGCTTACAATGAAGTGCATTACAGAAAATAGTCGGGTTAAACTCTTGTGAGCCACGCTCTCTTTCTTCTGGCGCATCGCCAGAGGGGGTCACGGTGCTCAGCGTGCGATCGCTGGCGGCTTTCGGAGAGAGAGGGCGTACCAGTGTACGGGCAGGTGGTGGTAGGTGGCCCGCGCGGACGGCTGCATATCGCGAGTGGCACTGTATCGTATAGAGAGCTGTTTTGAGGTGGGAAGCCACGCCTCGTCTCAGTTTGTGTTGCGACTCATCCAGAAGGGCGGTGAGGCGATGTGATTGGAGGCATGACATTCTGCCGTTTGTGTTATCCGGTCCCCTGCTTCTTGTGGTAAGACTGCTCTTTCCTTATGTATGTACCCCCCCCCCCCCCACCCCCCTTAAAGAGGACGTGGTGGTTTAAACTGTGGTCGTAGGCCTGTGAAACTGTGGCCGTTGGTATTCGAAACTGCCTCACGCAGACTAGACTCTTGGTTGCTAGTATGTGCCGGTTGTTCGCTATTTATTTTGCTGCTTGCAAGGTTGCATCGGTGAGATTGGTGAGGCGACACTCACCATTTGACAGATTGAATCTGCCTGTGCTCGCGTGTGTGTGTTCACCATTAAATGATATACTGTCAACTTGATCTGCAAGTTCGCATCTTGCGGATTCGTGTCGTGGCTTTCTTGTAGTGCTCCCCAAATTCTCCTGTTGTTATTAACGTGCACCTCTGAATGACAGTTTGTTTAATGGCAAGCAACAAGGGGAGCCTTTCGGCAGAGCAACGTTGAGTGTTCAATGAGCGTACAGTTGAAATTACTGTTGTAAGCGAATACGTCGTAGCTCTGTGATTATTAAATACTGTTGGCAAGATTACTACTTTTCGACAGAGTGCTGTTGATATTGCTGTTCTTGTTAATGTGCACCGTTGAATGACACTTTGTTTAACGGCAAGCAACAATGAGAGCCTTTCGACAGAACGCTTAGTGTTCAACGAGCGTACAGTTCAAAATACTGCTGTTACCAAATGTTTTACAGCCCCTAGCAGTTGTACTCTGGGCTTGTGCCTTGGTTGATTACATAGTTTTAGTTTATATATATATATATATATATATATATATATATATATATATATATATATATACGAGGGCTATCCACAAAGTACATTACGTTTTGGAATTAAAAATAAATAAAGTATTGGAAATTTTTTTATTATATACAGATGAAAGCCACACTTACATACTACTGTTCTACATAGTTGCCAGTTAAATTAAGGCACTTATCGTAGCGATGGACGAGCTTGGAAATTCCTTCGTCGTAAAATTCGGCCGCCTGCGCCTTCAACCACGTGGTTACCTCTTCTTGAAGCTGTGCGACTCATTACTCAATCGCATCGTTACTGGCGACGAAACATGGGTTAAGCATGTGAACTGCGAGACAAAATTGCAGTCAATGCAGTGGGGGCACACAAATTCCCCCAAAAACCCAAGAAATGCATGCAGACAATGTCGGCAAGGAAGATGATGGCGACTGTCTTTTGGGACAGAAAAGGTGTGATTTTTGTGGATTTCCTGGAAAGAGGCACTACAATAAACTCTCAAAGCTATTGCCAAACTCTGCACAACCTCAGAAGAGCAATACAAAACAAGCGTAGGGGAAAGTTGGGCTCAAAGATCTTGCTGATTCACGACAACGCCCGGGCTCATACGGCAAATGCCACTCGTGAAGTTCTCGAATCTTTTAAGTGGGAGTTGTTTCCTCATCCGCCGTACAGTCTCGACCTGGCACCGAGCGACTTCCACTTATTCCCAGCTATGAAGAAGTGGTTGGCTATGCAGCGTTTTGATGACGACGCAAGAAGAGGTAACCACGTGGTTCAAGGCGCAGGCGGCCGAATTTTACGTCGAAGGAATTTCCAAGCTCGTCCATCGCTACGATAAGTGCCTTAATTTAAATGGCAACTATGTAGAAAAGTAGTATTTAAGTGTGGCTTTCATCTGTATATAATAAAAAAAATTTCCAATACTTTATTTATTTTTAATTCCAAAACGTAATGTACTTTGTGGATAGCCCTCGTGTGTATATATATATATATATATATATATATATATATATATATATATATATATATATATATATTGCTATTTAAGCCCTTTTTATGTATGTATATGTTGGGTCGCAGCAGGTCTGGCGACTGATTATTAGCGCTGCCAGGAAGATAACATAGTTCCGGTTTTATATATAGCGAGTTGCCTATTCTGAGGCGCACCACTCGCTATCTCTGTCGGAGCCTGTATTGCTCGATTCCTTGGAACTTGGCCTAGCCCTCCCACTCCCACTTAACGATTGATCCAGACTTGAGTAGGACCATATCAATGGTAGCAGAGTGTGGTTTTTTCCATGTTACGAGTATAGCGTATCGGGTTTCAAATGAGCATGACCACCAAGAGCTGTCCAGGGTTGTCATACTTAAAAATTGACCATCTGGATTATGAGCTCACTATTCGTCAACAATCAACCCAGGAGTTAGTAAATAGGTTGTGGGCTACATTACATGAGCCAGTTGTCATTTCTGCTGTCATCCTGGGGAAGGTTGACCAAGTTATACTTTTGACTGAGCAGGCTGTTGACCAGCTCGAACAAAACTTGAATTTTCTCGAGAGTACTCAAGTCACTTCCAAACAAAGGGCAAGAATTCAGACCCAATTTTATCACCTGCGAGCCAGATCTGGTGATCTTAGCTCCATGCAAACCGATAAATGATCCAAGGAAGACATAGACGAGTTAGCTATATAACGATCAGAATTACTCAGTTACAAGCCAAAGCCAGTACTATTGGGATAGAGGAAGAATTCGAAGTTATGCATAACCAAACACTCCATCTAGGCAGTCCCAAACAGCAAGGTGCTGGCGTACCAGAGGGAGAGGTGATAGTAGAGTTTGCCAGGTTGCCAAACCTGGTCATGCATTTGCTCTGAGATGTCACCCAGCTCGTCATTGACAGTATTGACCAAATTCAACATTGTCTCTGGTCGGTTGTGCATCTCCAGCTGCATCTGAGGCGTTGGGGGTGCCGGAAGCTACCATTTTGCGTTTGTTGTATCCGCTCAGTGTGGGGACCCTGTCTGGGATCTTCTACGAAGTACTTCGAGAACGACCCACCCTCGCCTACCTCCAACGGATTATTATTACATCTAAGCCATCACCTCATGCCCGCAACGAATTGGAGCACCGGTCTTATTGACGCATTCAGGGACCATATGAACCGTTAGTTCAATATATCGACCTAGTTCGTAGTGCTGAAGGCGCCTTAAGTATGGAGGTTGCCGAACAGCATAGTGTGGAGGTTATTCTGCAGGAGATGAGACCTGAGGATCGATCAAGGGCGCAGTTCGCTGGGAAGCCTACTACCTACTCCCAGTTATCTACGTTGGCTAGCTCTATAGCGGCCCTTAGTGTTGCTGATGAGCAGAGAGGCCTTAGTAGCGCCACAACCAGGGTACCTGAATTTTTGTCTGAGCTAGCACAATTGCCTCATTGGTCGTAAACTGACCAGAGGTGTTTTAGGTGCGGATCTGATACAAATCTCGTCAGGAGTTGCCCCGAGCAGTGTCGGGTCAAAAGAGGTCGATGACGCCAGAGGAAACAGGTGAGGGAGAGGGCTATCGTTCTAGGTTACAGAAAGGCTGTGCTCATGTCAGATCAACTAATTCCTCGAAACTTACATTTGTCTGTGCCCTACTCAGTCAGGAGTCTATTTGTGGTCTGCTTGACTCTGGGAGCACTGAGTCCCTGCTCGATCTGGACTGGTATCTTGAATTTCGTAGGATATGTAAGTTTCCACCCTCATTTCCCAGTTTTCAGACGTGTCGAACAGTTTACAGACAGAGGCTGCCCCTGGCAGGAGAGGTATGGGTCAAGTTGTCTGTGGTGGGTTTTTCCTGGCTGGTACAGCTACTCTTGGAGAGAAAACTTCCCGTTACCCTGTTGCTTGGCTGCGATTTCATTCAGCACACCAGGCTTATCCTTGACGTCAACAGTAGGACTTTATCTTTAAATTTTGGCGTGACCAGAAAATAGTGTTTTGTTCCTGTGAGATTCGTCAGCAGCGTGCCTTGCTGGTCAATGAGGTTACATCTAAGTTTCAGCTTGGTCACCTCCAGAGGCCTCAAGCTCAAAAACTGTTCGAGGTGCTCCTGATGTTCTTACCGGCAGATTGGGAGTAACTGATAGGATAGAGCTGAGAATTCGCTTGGTTGATGATGTCCCAGTGCACCAAGCCCCCTATCAGTTATCCCCTCCTAAAATGCGGATCCGTGGATCCTACACCAGGAGGTCGACACTATGTTGGGTGATGGGGTTATCACACCATCTACCTCTCCTCACACTTCCCCAATGTTCTCTGTCCCGAAGGGTGAGGGGCGAGTTTACTGACCTGTTGTCAACTACCGGCAACTTCATAACTGCTTCACCTGGTTTGCCAGCACTAGGTATTTTACCATCCTCAACTTGAATCAGGCACACCATCATATTCCATTGGCAGAAGAATCCAAACAGGCTACCACGTTTTGTACCCACTGGACTATCTCTGAATTTAACCAAGTCCTGCCAGCCACGGTGGCTGAGCAGTTCTAGGTGCTTCAGTCAGGAACTGCACGACTGCTATGGTCGCAGGTTCGACTTCTGCCTCGGGCATGGATGTGTGTGATGTCCTTAGGTTAGTTAGGTTTAAGTAGTTCTAAGTTCTAGGGGACTTATGACCTAAGATGTTAAGTCCCATAGTGCTCAGAGCCATTTGAACCAATTTAACCGAGTCCCATTTGGGTTGTCAACGGGAGCCGCTGTTCTATCTCGCCTTTGGGACAGTGTATTTGGTGATATCAAGTCTGAATTCCTTTATAATTATTTGGATTACATAGTCATCTACAGTATGGCGAAAATTTAAATCATTTGGAATCCGTTCTGGAGAGATTGTGGCGCGCTGGTCTGACGGTTAAACCGTCCAAGATCGCCTTGGCCAGAGAACAAATTTCCTTCCTTGGGCATGTGGTTTCTCATGATGGAATCCGCATCGATCGGGAGTGGGCCACCAGTCTTAGAAATTTTCCCCCGCCCACCAGTTAGAAGAGCGTCGCAAGTTTCATTGGGATGGCCAATTATTTCAGGAAGTTTGTGCCGAATTTCGCTCAGTTAGCTGCCCCACTTAACAACTTACACAAGAAAGGGGTGAGCTTTGTTTTTGGGAGAGAGGCAACAAGCCACCTTTGACGCCCTGAAAATTGCCCTCACCAACCCCTGCGGTCTTGGTCATCCCTGACTTCAGTCACTGAATCATTATCCAGACCGACGTATCAAGCACTGGCATTGCTGCCGTCCTCCTGCAGCAAATTGAGGAGGATAGACACCCTGTGGCCTTCACCTCTAGGTGTCTGTCCGAGGCTGAATTGAAGTACTCCATGTACGAATGTGAAGCTCTCACTGCTTTGTTCGTCCTTAAGAAGTTTAAATTCTATGTCGAGCATAGGGAGTTCGACCTTGAGATGGATAACCAGGCATTAAGCTGGGTATTAGTCAGGCCCAGAAAAACAGGACCTTTGCTAGGTGGGCAGTATACATATCGGCTTTCCCTTTTTAGGTTCATCATATTAAAGGGGCTGAGAACCAGGTCGCTGAAGCGCTGAGTCACATGTTTGAGGAGAAAGGGGAAGATCCTAAAAAGGACACCTGCCAGGACGCTATCCTCGTTGGAACTGTCCTGTCCGAGATCCCTGAACAATTTGTTAACCTCAAAGAGCAACAGTCACAGGATCCCATCTTGGGGCTCATTAGGTGGGCCGTATTGAATGGATAGGAGGTCCATGGTTATACCTTACAGAGAGGAGGCATATGTCATCGGTTTGGCAGGTCCAATCAGGATAGGATTTGCTTGCCCCAGAGCCTTGTTGAGCCCACCCTTTTCACTCGTACACGGACATTTAGGGGTGGCCAAAACGATCGCAAATGAGCCAGCATGTCACCTGGCCCACGATTTATAAGGATGTCCGTTGATTAGTTAGGCAATGTGAGGCCTGTAAAATAGGGAAACTGGGAAATAACATTCATCAGGGATTATTGCCATCCGACTGAGAGGTTACCCCCATGGATAAGGTCTTCATTGATCACATGGGACCCTTACCCAGGACCAAGAATGAGAACCGCTATATTTTGGTCATTGTGGATGCCTTTAGCCACTTCACATGGCTCCTGGTCAGCAACAATGCACCGAGCTTTATTTCAAAAAGGTTTTTCAGGGTCTACTTTAATAATGCCATCAAACATGTTACCACTACACCTTACTGTATGCAGCCTTCATTTGCTGGGTGTGTTAACCGGAACCTAAAGGCAGCCTTAATTATTTATCATGCCATGTGCAGAACAAGTGGGATTTGTCATTGCCATGGTTCAATTGTGCTTTTAACACTGCTCAGCATGAGGCTTCCGGCGCGACCCCACACCTCCCGCATGCTTGCTTACCCAATTAATACTCCCCTAGCCAATCTGTGGAATATCAAGGACCCCTTACCACCAAATTTGGATCCACATCAAATTAAGTGCAATTGGGAGAACGCTAGGCGCAGTATTAAGCTAGCACACCTCTGGCAAGCTCAGCGCTATAACCATGGTAGGGTACCAGTCCAAGTAAAGGTAGGGGATCAGGTTTTTGTATGTAACTTTAACGCCCATGTGACCAGGGGATCACCTAGTGTCAGTAAGTTAGCCCTCCATTTTATTGGCCCATGGCAGGTCCGTCAGCCACCAGGTCCGGTCAACTTCCTGGTTTAAAACCTTGCTAACCATAGGTTTATTCGGGTGCGTGTTAGTCAAACTAAAGCCTAAGTTGTCATGCTGCCATCTTTTGCTATTCACTTCCCCCCCCCCCTTTTCACTTCATCTTGAAAGGAGGAGGTTGAGCTGCGCTCTCTTTCCTCAGGCCCATAGCCAGAGGGGGTCACGGTGCTTAGCGTGCGATTACTGGCAGCTTTCAGAGAGAGAGGACGTACCAGCGTACGGGCAGCTGGTGGTAGGTGGCCCACGTGGATGGCCGCATTTCGCGAGTGGGACTGCATCGTACAATAAGCTGTTTGGAGGCGGGAAACCAGTCGTCATCGACGTTTGTGTTGCGACTCATCCAGAATGGTGTTGAGGTGATGTGCCCGGAGGCATGATATTCTGCCGTTTGTATTATCGAGTTCCTGGCTTCTTGTGGTAAGATTTCTTTCTCCTTATGTATTGTACCGCCACCCCCCACCCTACATCTCAAAGAGGACGTTGTGGTTTAAACTGCGGCCGTTCATCTGTGAAACTGTGGCCATTGGTATTCGAAGCTGCCTCACGCAGACTACACTTTGTGCTGGTTGTTCGCTGTTTATTTTGCTGCTAGCAAGGTTATACCGGCGAGTTTACCTTCTTGACAGTTTGAATCTGCCTGTGGTCACATATGTGTGCTCACTGTTAAATGGTATATTGTCAACTTGATCTACAAGTTCGAATCTTGCGGATTCGTGTCGTGGCTTTCTGGTAGTGTTCCCCGAATTTCCTGTTGTTGTTACGTGCACTGTTGAATGGCAATTTGTTTAACAGCAAGCAACAAGGAGAGCCTTTCGACAGAACGCTCTTGAGTGTTCAATGAGCATAAAGTTGGAATTACTGTTTTAATCAAATACGTCGTTGATCTGTGATTATTAATAACTTGGCAAGATTACTACCTTTCGATAGAGTGCCATTGATGTTTCCTATTATTGTTGACGTGCGCCGTTGAATCACAATTTGTTTAACGGCAAGTTACAAGAAGAGCCTTTCGACGGAGTGCCGTTGAGTGTTCAATCAGCGTACAGTTGAAAATACTGTTATTACCAAATATTTTACAGCCACTAGCAGTTGTACTCTGCGCTTGTGACTTGGTTAATTACATAGTTTTAGTTTATATATATATATATATATATATATATATATATATATATATACATGTGCGTTTTGCTGTTTAAGCCCTTTTTATGCATGTATATGCTGGGTCGTAACAGGTCTGGCGAGCAAGTATTACTGATGTCAGTAACACCTGCTAATTGTTGCTTCAACGATTACCTTGTTGTAGTCCTTTATTTATGTCTGTTAATATTTAAAAGGTGAAATAGTTCTGGACATTTAATAGTCTTACCCGCAACAGGTTTACCTGGTAACTTATGGCCATCATATGTAGTATTCTGTGCTTGTTTCCTGGTTGATTACATTTTCCTAGTTTTATGTTCATACATGCTGTTCAAATCCTGTGTGTGTGTGTGTGTGTGTGTGTGTGTGTGTGTGTGTGTGTGTGTGTGTTCGGTCGCAACAGGTCTGACAATTAACCTATCATTGTTGAGAATTGTGCCCTGGTTGTTGGTTTGACTGCCTAGTGACCATAACTTTGGTATATCCTTTTATATACATTCTTCCGACTTAAGGTTTGGAAAGACAAGAAATGTCTGTATTTATGATCATTGCAGGGCTGACATTGGTTTCCGATGTTCCGCACCCAAACGTGATCTTGTATCCTTTATCTTGGAGTTGTCTATTCTGAGGCGCGCCACTCGCTATCTCTGTCGGAGCCTGTATTGCTCGATTCCCCGGAACTTGGCCTAGCCCTCCCTCTCCCACCCCTACTTGACGATAGGTCCAGAACTGAGTAGAACCATATCACCCTGTACCGCTGAAAAGTTCCGATTTTAATGCCTATTGATGAACAGGGGATTTGCATAATTTTTCCCGCCATTTGATAGTCAGTGCTTCTTGTGCCTCCATAACTACTTTGATTTAAATACACTGAAGTATACTAACAAATGTTCAGGGTAAACTATTGTACCGCAGATGGCTGTGATTTTATTAACATTTATTCTGTTGGGATGGAGACTTGCAAAATTTTCCCGCCACACGATAGTAAATGTTCTTGCAGTCCCAGCTCGGTAACATGGTATTGTTTCGGGATGCAGAATTAAACCGAAACTGCCAGTCAGGGTCAAGTGGACAACTTGCTACCAAATCTATCCAGTAGACCAGCTGATTCAGCTCATCCACGATTCCTTACAGCAGCTCCAACACCATGGCAAGGAGGTGACCTTTCGCTGAGTACCTGGTCACATTGGATACAGAGCAACGACATGGTGGACAAAGCCGCCAACGAAGCATGTCAGGATGGTGCTGTCCACCAATGTCCCATCCCATTGCACAGCATCATCTCATTTTCTGGCAGACACATCATGTGTCAGTGGGAGAGTACATGGTTGCAGGTGACAGAAAACAAACGGAGGTCGCTAAAACTGAACACAAAAGCACGGCAGACCATGATAGCCTCACCAGTGGAAGGAGGTTCTGTGTAGCAGACTGTGCATCAGACATAGTTCTTTAACACATGGATTCCTCCTACAGCTGGAGGATCTACCACTCTCTGAAGTTTGTGGTATGCCGCTTTCAGTTCAGCATATTGTGGCTATGTGTGTCCTATATACTCATATTAGGGCAGCCCTCAGTCTCGATGGAGATTTGCTCACCGTCCTTGCAGATACTGATTCCAGGGGTGATTACAAGGGTGGTGAAATTTTGTCGACTGTCAGGCCTCACTCCTCAGTTGGTGGGGAAGGGAGGCAAACTTATATACATTATAGACTGTTCCACATGTGGGGCAGCCTTCGTCCTCACCCATGAGACTCCCATGCTGACTTTTCGTCAGGGTGCTGATGACCATGATGTCGAGCACCCCTCACCTCAAATAATCATCATCATCATCATCTTTATGGTGTCCATATACACCTACTGGTCAAGGTAACGTAATATATGTGACGTGATCGCGTGTGTGAAGGAAGTGCTGACCATAATGTGTCGAACACTTATGTGCTGTCATTCTGTCATGACCAGAACCTAACGTAATTTCATTACATACCAAAACTGAGTAATCTTAAAGCCACTAAATATTGTCTCCAGAACAGTGCATGTAAAATCTAGAAAGCTTTTATCGTAGCTGGATGTTTCAGTTTTTATATCGAAGCACCTGTCTGGACCAAACAAAAGAGTCGTTCCATGGAATTCGCCTTCAAAATATGATCGAAGTACCAGATAAGAGCCGCGCAGTATTAGCCGAAAGGTCTAAGGCCCTGCAGTCATGGACTGTACGGCTGGTCCCGGCGGAGGTTCGAGTCCTCCCTCGGGCATGGGTGTGTGTGTTTGTCCTTAGGATAATTTAGGTTAAGTAGTGTGTAAGCTTAGGGACTGATGACCCTAGCAGCTAAGTCCCATAAGATGTCACACACATTTGAACATTTTTGAACCAGATATGATTCCTTACAAAACTTTTGTGTATTAATGAGAAAGTATGCAGTAATTCTACCGTAACAGATGTATTCGCCCTGGATGGGGCATGGTTTTGTAAGATGAGATACATATACTGTTCGCGCCAACTTCTAGTACAGTCTGGTAGTATAGTCTACAGGATGTCTCGAAAGCTATGGCACATCTAGAAGGAGATATAACTAGACTTGTAATTAACTTGGAGAAAAAACCTAAAGTTTGGTCTGACGCAATTCTACGTGAGGTAATGAATAAATGTTCTGCCTCTTCGGATGACGAGAACAACGTACCTGGAAAAAAGTCTTTCTTTTTTGTTCAAGGGTTGTGTAGGACCACCACAAACTAATCGCAGAATGGTTGGCGCCTCGGTTTATTGCAACACAAGTCAGACACCAAAAACGAGAGATACTTCGGGACTCGACACGGGAAACCACCAGCTTCTCATCTATCCATAAGCGAATGGCGCTGGAACTCCAAGTAAAGAGCAAGTGTGCATTTCAACCACCATGTAAGCAATCCAAGGAGAAGTGACGAAAATACAGAGAGAATTCGGCAGGTTTTTCCATCCCTCCCAACATAACTCTGTTCTTACGGCATCAGAAGAACCGCGAATCGCTCATGCGGCAGTGCACCGATATTTCGAATTTTTTAAATATTAGGTCCCACGCCAAGAACGGATTCACTCTTATTTCGGTGACGAAATCTTGCATGTAATTTTTTTTTTTTTTTTTTTGTTTGCCGTTTTCATTTACTTCATGCAACCGCCATTACTCTCGGGAGAGTTAAAACTGCCAACTTTCCGCGGCGCTAGCAGCGACAATAAGACGCTGAGACAGCGACAAAGCTCTGTTGGGCTGGAGGAGGCGCAGAATTAACCGACAAATCAACTCGGCTTCTGCATTACTACCATCTGAATTTGATTAATGTCTAAAATGTGCTCACTATCAGTACCTGCCATTATGAAAATATGATGCTGATTTCGTCATTTTGTACATCGCGTGCTGGCTCCATAGTGATGTGGCGGAATATAAGCGTACGAGCGGGTTGGGAGTCATATAAGCGTACGAGCGGGTTGGGAGTCATTCAGTAATATCTGTGTATCGTACGTAAAAAATGAATAATTTAAGCAATGCTGTTTGAGCGAGGTTTGCCGTCCACCGAGGTTACACAGAGTGCGGGAAAGAGTTTGACACTGGAGCGTAGGATGGAGAGACAGTACGAAACATAGGAATTTGAGTGTAGCAACTAAGGTTCGCAACTGCGCATTTTCGGCGCTAAAGGAACGCAATCGAAATCTGATATGTGGACGTTTTTACTCAAAATAAAAGGTAATTCACAGGAAATTTATATGCACACACAGTCTTTGCATCAACCAGTCTTCACAATGAGGAAAATATTGACTTAAAGCATCACATCCCCATGTATTTACTTAGCTGACGTACCACATCGCACTTCTTTAGAAATGAAAAGAATCACATGATCGTGTTCCACGTCTTAGAAGGGTCACAGTAAATGACAAATGAGCCACCACTTAATTAACGTGAGTATCTCGTAGAAAATGTTGAAACTTACCACGGTTTTCATGCTGCCATAGCGCCGTAAACACTCAACTGCGAGCACTATTTCCTGTACTCTGTTCCCTTCGTCTGACGCTGTATTTCTGTCCTAACCTTTTGGTCAAATTGTTTTCTGGCGCCATGTATACGACAGACGTGACGCAACCGACCGATGGCCGAATACACTTAATCTTTGGTAGAAAGTGTTAAGAGATGGGACTTTGCGATGTCGGATATTTAAATGCGACGGAAAGCACACTTTACAAGAGGAAATAAAAATGACAACTTTTCACTTCGCATGGTCATTAAAAAATTGCGGTATTATTTTAATATGTGGCAGGAATGTTAAGCAGAGTATGGCAGAATTCCCAGATGGAAGACGCTACAGAAGTATTAGCGTGTCACCAACAGAGCACACGCGATCCGCTGGTCGAGTCGGAAACAGTGCCAAAAAATAAAATGGTAATTAATCCAAACCCTCAGCTGCCGACAGGTACTGTTGGTATACAGCTATGGTGGCAGCTGAAAACGTGTGCCCCGACAGGGACTCGAACCCAGGATCTCCTGTGTATATGGCAGATGCTCTATCCAGCTGAGCCACCGAGGACTGACGACACCGCGACTATCCACAGCTTATATTCGTAATGTTCCAAATAGATATTTGCCCATTCACTCATTACGCGCGCCAGACTAAACTGACGAGTCCTGTAAGAGTTCGAGCAAACTGTGCACATTCGCACAGAAGAAGGTAATGGGCCGAGTAGCCTTTAACTATATGAAGATAGTGGCTGTTCTCGAAAGAACAGATACCATTGATGACCGTGCAGCTTCTCTAGAAGCTTCTCACGGGAAGCGTGTTCTTTCGAGGACAGATACTATCTTCATATAGCCAATAAACAAGTTCTGCATAGTCAGTTTTGTGCTTGTAAGCCATAGAGTAAAAGACAATCGGACAGATAAAAATGGAAAAACAGTTCGTTTGTAAGAAAATGTCTCAGAGCACTCAGTGTATTATTTCAGTAAGAAGAATATGAGGTCAGGCTCACTCGAATACAAACAAAAAAAAAAAAAAAAAAAAAAACTGCTCTGAGCACTATAGGACTCAACATCTGAGATCATCAGCCCCCAAGAACTTAGAACTACTTAAACCTAACTAACCTAAGGACATCACACACATCCATGCCCGAGGCAGGATTGGAACCTGCGACCGTAGCGGTCACGCAGTTCCAAACTAAAGCGCCTAGAACTGCACGGCCGCACCGGCCGGCCCACTCGATTACAGAGGGAGCATATGTGTCACTGCAGAATCGTGTGTGAGTGGCGAGTGGTCGATATTATGACGTCACCACTGTGCATCAGCAACAGACGACAGCCGTGATGATTCGTTGACGAATTACTGTCGGAAAGATGCATTGTGACACTCACTAAGCTCCTGATTAGATAGCAAAGTGGTGTGCAGTGGAAACGCTGTCTAAATGTACAGGAACGTGAAATCACGCACATACCAAATGTCATATGACTACGTATAAATTATTTACAATTGCAATGAGTCAGCTGTAGCAATTTGCAGCGATACGAGACGGAGTGACCACACAGGCTGAGTCGGGGGTGAGGCAGGTGGGGGACTGGCGGTCACTGGCAGGGTGGGGGGAGTCTGCTCCCCACTCACTCCTGCGTCCGATGCCAGAGTTACTGCTCACGTGTGTGTGGGACCCGTACCAGACGGGAGCGTACTGAGCGTGTACAGAGAAGGGCAGCACCAACGGTCACAGGCGTGTTTAGTTCACGGCACGGGGTCAAGCAGACTGAGGAAGTCTGAACTGGCAAGTTCTGGTACAGCTGTGGAGAGCAGACAGTGCACCTGACAATACGACATAAAACAGTAACAACTTGCCCTCTTCCATTGTCGCCACGACAGTTGCAACTCTCTTCTAATACGTGGCGAGAATCTGTAAAGAGCCACAGCGCGATTTTGCAATTGAAGATATCATGATAAGGAAAACATGACAAGCATCAGCTTCAAGAAACATGAATAACGCTATAGAAAAAGAATATGTACACCACAGTGTTCTAAAAGAACGGCTACATGTCCACCTTTGAGTGTTTTTCAAGTGTATTAAAGCTAGAGCCAGACGAAAAGTGCGCTCTTTAAATTCATTAACTTCCTAACACGACGGGTCTTTTCGAGTGCTAAATGTATTTTCTTAGTAAGGCCAATAACAGAGCAAGCTCTATCGTTTAGAACACATTTAAACTTTATTAAGTAGCTCGATACTAGTTTAACAGGGAAGAGTTTTCAGCACCGTTAATGATACATTTGCTTGCCGACGCCCAGAAGCACATGTGACAACAGTGGAGGTATCGCAATATTTGAATATGCTTAGCTCGAGTAACGCTAAAAAGCAGTAATAAATTTAAATATTCGCTGTAGCGTTTTAGGCAAAATTAGTTACTTAACATGTATTCACGTAAAACTAAGAGACGTCAGTTTTGTCTAAAGACAGGCTGTAGAGATCAGAATGTACAGCACTAACTTACGTTTTGTTTCTGACTTAGCGTTTAGAGAAATCAGAGGATTTCCAAGACATGGAAGGTAGGAGACGAGATACTGGCAGAAGTAAACCTGTGTGACCGGGCGTGAGTCGTGCTACGGTAGCTCAGATGGTAGAGCATGTGCCCGCGAAAGGCAAAGGTCCCGAGTTCCAGTCTCGGTCGGGCTCACGGTTTTAATCTGCCAGGAAGTTTCTTTCCAAGACTTGTTTACATTTGAAGCACGAGGGAAGCAGCGTCGCAGACATCGACACCTTCTTTCGCAGCACGGCTGAAGGCAGCTGGTCCGGAAAGAGTCGGTGGAGGGATTCGTTCGAATCTTAATTTATTACTCAAATTCAACTCGATAAGAATGCCGAGAGCATGTGTGACAAAAATGTCGCTGCGAGAAACGCCGTCCCGAGTTGTAACGGAATGTTCGGCCCACACCTGTTTCCGCGGCATTTTGCAAATTGTTAGTTTACATTTTTCTGAAGAACTGAAAACCTGTGAACTGAGAAGAAATTTAATTACCATGAGTCGACGCAACATTTAGCTTCAGAGAGTGATCGATTATGGGAAATACTGTCGCTTATATCATTTTTCAGTGACGAATACGGTACCTACTTTCTGTTGGGATGTACCACGACTTTTCCGATTCGCTTGCCACGTCTGCGTACGAGTTTCAGCCGATGTTGCACGACAGTAAGTCGTTATCACTGCACGTGAAGAAACCGATGGTCGACCGTCACATGACTTGTGTGAATGCACACGTGATAATTATTAAGCCAGAAGGTGACATTTTTTATATCTCCGCCGTTACTATAGCGACAGTTATTGAACTTTTTTTATACGTGGAGAGAGTGGATACATAATGAATATAGGCAAGTGTTACGCAAACATGACGCCACAAGCGGTTAGCGGAAGCTAGTATCGTTTTCCAGTAAAGAATACGATACGTAATTTCATTTGGAAAAAAAGATGACTTTTGCGAGTTTGTCTGCGAAGAGACAACTCCAAATCTGGCTTTATGTAGCTTAATGACAGTTGACGTGTGGCCCACCGACGTAATTTATTATTCACAAGTTTACTCGCTTATTACCGTGCTAAATGTAAAGTCTGACTGCTGCCTGCACATTTATTATCATTTTCTCCCGTTTTCATTTGCGTCAGAAAAGAGCCATTACCCGAGAGAGAATTAAACTGCCGACATTTCGGAGCGCTAGCAGGGGCAGCGACAAAGCTCTGTAGCCTTCAGGAGACAGAGAAATAACCGAAAGATAAATTCTACGTTAGTGCGATCTGAATGTGCGATTACATGTGTTCAGAGTGCATACAGTGTCATTATGCGAAAGCGAACATGATTTCACGATCCCGTGTAATCCGTGCTTTCGTTCGAGAAGTATCGGAAGATAAGTCGCGACCTGTTTGGAAGTCACAAAATTATGTAAGTGTAACGTATGTGAAAAACTGGAAGAATTTAAACAGTGCTGCTTGAGCGAGGTTTGCCATCGAGTACCGGTAAAGACGCCTGACATGACGTGACAAGTGTGCTAACCGCATTCGAGTTCAGTGCTTATTCATTCGATAAAATCAAATGTGCTTCAAAACAGCAAAACGATGGACTGCTATGGTATCGATTCTTACTTTTAAAATACAGAAGGAAATCCGGCATCTGAAACTGCTCTTGGAGAATCGATATGAAAGTTTGATTAACTTGTACTCATGGCAGATAGTTTTATATTCTGGCAGAATGTAACTTTTGCAGTGTTACTTGAAAATGGCCATAAGACGGAAATTGCAATAGCAACAATAAATATTTTGTACAGTCAACGGCGACTATGATGTCCTTTAAGCGATATGAAAGTGTTTAGATGACGATCCAGAAGCGGTAAACGGAGATCATTTTATGAAAAACACATTTCGTATCCATACGTAGGAGTGTTAAAGTACGTTTCATATTCTCTTTGGCACAAGTAAAGAGAATATTAAAATATGGTTCCTTTTCCAGAACGGGAAGATATACATAAAAATGTATTTTTCTCTTCAAATTTCTCATCCATTCTATGTTTATAAATGTGTACAAAAAGCTATTGAATTCCTATTTCCATTACTTTATACAATGTCGTTCATGGTTGTGTGACGGAATGATGTGCAGTACATGTACTATTCCGTTTTTGAACTGTTTATTCTTTTCTTGCATCTTGCTGCTTTATCATTGTTGAACACTTCAAGTCGCACACTGCCATCTGCCGGCCAACGGCTACACTGCGTCCTCCGTAACTCCTTTCGCAGTTCTCGTCTTCCGAACACTAGGCGCCAACCGAATATGTCTTTTCACATCCCTGGTTCGGCGCGAATCACGTATTTTCATGAAACAAAACAGAACACTCGTACATTGATATCTGTTCTTGTGGGCGAGTACGGAAAGCCATAGCCTATTGGCATGAAACAAAGTAAAATAAAATATCTCAGAACGGACAAGACTGCCACGTCACAGAGACAGGCGACAGCGATTTCAAATCCGCCTCCACACAGCACCAGGGAGTATCGTATAACGCAGTCAGGGGGCGTGTAGTAAACATTAGGTTGCATTCGTTATCGAGAGAAGCGTTGGCAAGCGCTTTGAAATAGATACGTACCACAAACATAAAATAAATATAACTTTCATTTACTTGTGAAAAGAAAAGAAATAAATTAATCATTTTTGTCGTCTGTGTTTCCAACACTAAACGCAACATTTTTGGTCTCAGAAGAAAAATAAATGATCTGAATTTTCTTGTTCGAGCTCACTCCCAACGAAGTGTACCTTTCAGCAACTAAAAATAACACATTGTACTATTTTTGTATTTAGTAGTTCAGAAAACAAAGCACCAATCGTAGCATGGGGTAACAAGAGTGTGCAGGGAAGAGACCCCTCCAAGAGGGATCATTGCCGATAAAATTTTATTAGATAAATTTTTCCATTCATAATGTACCGCCATAGCAGGCTTGGGCGTACTGTGGTGGAAGGTGCTGGCAGGAAGACCGTGGTCGGCACACTCCTGCCACGTGCTCCTCAGTCAGGCTCTAGTCCCACAGGTTGGTTGCGCTGACGAGGATACGCTACTAGCAAGGCACGTTGGCGGAATCGACCCTCCAATCAAAGACTAGTCGTGTGATCACGTGGGGACGCGGCCGGGAGCGGCTCGGAAACATCTCCGCGCCCTCTTAGCTTCAGACCTCGGCCCCGAGTAGTCGCTCCACTAGCCTCTGCCCCCTCCTCAAACCCCCTGATGAACAGACGGCAACCCCTCTTCGGGCTGCTCAGCCCTACGTAGGCACCCATGTACCATCGTTACATGAATAAACAGGGTCCATTCCAATTTCATTACTTTTCATTTTCACAACGCCCACCGCTCCTGACTTTTGTTGTTGTGGTCCTCAGTCCTGAGACTGGTTTGATGCAGCTTTCCATGCTACTCTATCCTGTGCAGGCTTCTTCATCTCCCGGTACCTACTGCAACCTACATCCTTTTGAATCTTCTTAGTGTATTCATCTCTTGGTCTCCCTCTACGATTTTTACCCTGCACGCTGCCCTCCAATGCTAAATTTGTGATCCCTTGATGCCTCAGAACATGTTCTACCAACCGATCCCTTCTTCTGGTCAAGTTATGCCACAAATTTCTCTTCTCGTCAAATCTATTCAGTACCTCCTTATTAGTTATGTGATCTACCCATCTAATCTTCAGCATTCTTCTGTAGCACCACATTTCCAAAGCTTCTATTCTCTTCTTGTCCAAACTATTTATCGTCCATGTTTCACTTCCGTACATGGCTACACTCCATACAAATACTTTCAGAAACGACTTCCTGACTCTTAAATCTATACTCGATGTTAACAAATTTCTCTTCTTCACAAACAGTTTCCTTGCCATTGCCAGTCTACATTTTATATCCTCTCTACTTCGACCATCATCAGTTATTTTGCTCCCCAAATAGCAAAACTCCTTTACCACTTTAAGTGTCTCATTTCCTAATCTAATTCCCTTAGCATCACTTGACTTAATTCGACTACATTCCATTATCCTCGTTTTGCTTTTGTTGATGTTCATCTTATATCCTCCTTTCAAGACACTGTCCATTCCGTTCAACTGCTCTTCCAAGTCCTTTGCTGTCTCTGACAGAATTACAATGTCAGCGGCGAACCTCAAAGTTTTTATTTCAACTCCATGGATTTTAATACCTACTCCAAATTTTTCTTTTGTTTCCTTTACTGCTTGCTCAGTATACAGATTGAATAACATCGGGGAGAAGCTGCAGCCCTGTCTCACTCCCTTCCCCACCACTGCTTCCCTTTCATTCCCCTCGTCTCTTATAACTGCCGTCTGGTTTCTGTACAAATTGTAATTAGCCTTTCGCTGCCTGTATTTTATCCCTGCCACCTTCAGAATTTGAAAGAGAGTATTCCAATCAACATTGTCAAAAGCTTTCTCTAAGTCTACAAATGCTAGAAACGTAGGTTTGTCTTTCCTTAATCTTTCTTCTAAGATAAGGCGTAAGGTCAGTATTGCCTCACGTGTTCGAACATTTCTACGGAATCCAAACTGATCTTCCCCGAGGTCGGCTTCTACCAGTTTTTGCATTCGTCTGTAAAGAATTCACGTTAGTATTTTGCAGCCGTGACTTATTAAACTGATAGTTCGATAATTTTCACATCTGTCGACGCCTGCCTTCTTTGGGATTGGAATTATTATATTCTTCTTGAAGTCTGAGGGTATTTCGCCTGTCTATTACATCTTGCTCACCAGATGGTAGAGTTTCGTCATGACTTGCTCTCCCAAGGCCGTCAGCAGTTCTAATGGAATGTTGTCTACTCCCGGGGCCTGACCTCTAGCCTGACGAACAAGTGGCGTCAGAAGTGGGATGCGACCCACCTTACGGTTGTAAAATAAACTCATCAGTTGAGTATGAGCACAACAAAGGGGCCGAGGCTGAGCAAGTAAAGGAAACTAGACCGAGCGTGGCGAGGCTGCAGCCTGCTGCCCCCGCGCGTGATCGACGCCACCGAATAATGTAAGTCGCTAGCGACGCTACGTTGGTGTAGATTCCCACACTATTTTAACGTGCCGACCACCAGGCAGCAATTGGAGGCAGGAGCAGCCGGAGAGGATAAAGATCCCCTCTCGGCGCTACAGACCCAGATAAATCAATTAATTTTAACTAACGCGGAGCTTAATCAACAGATAGATGATCTTCAAATGGCTTCTCCGCAGTCTAATGTTGCTAAGCAAGTGCTAGTGGAGGAACAGCCGAAACAGGTGACTCCACCACTCACTGGTGCAGGATCACCTGTGGCAGTAGCCACCTCTACTTTGGTGCAGAGCTTTCCAGCAGTAGCGTTTATTCCGGCGTTCGCTGGAAAGCCGAACGAGAATATTCAAACGCTTGTCCAGAATATCCAGGTCGTCGGAAAGCTTTGAGGTTGGCCAGATGAATTTCTCTTAAACGTGATGAAAATGAAACTCACCGGCGAAGCGCGGAACTACGTGCAGTCGGTCGAGAGCTTGAAAAATGCCCCTACCTTCCAGTCCCTTGCACCAGGATTGATTGAAAGGTATACAGACAAACGACTTGCTTTCCACCCCTAAGCAAAAAAACGGGTGAGGATTTAGAAGCATTCGCGGACAGAATTAGAAGCGTCTCATGCCACACATAAGCACTAAGTGCGAATTCTGCTCGTAACGAGGTTCTGTTGGAAGAATCAGAATGTCGTGCGATTGACGTGTTTATTCGCGGCATAAACCCTCAAACAGGGGGCGAAATCGAGGTAGCTTCCCCCGCACCTTACACGAAGCCGTGCGATTAGCACTCTTCAGAGACGAGGCGAGCCGATTTGTGGCCGTCTCCGCGCGGCAAAGCGAGCCCCGACATGTCTTTTCGAACGACACTGTGTGTGGGCGCTGTAATAGACAAGGACATGTGAAAGAGCAATGCCGCGTGCCATATTGTCATCGGTGCAGGAACATGGGTCACCGAAGCGTGCATTGTCCAAATAGTAGACCACAGCCCGCATCTCATGGTCGTGCGGTAACGTTCTCGCTTCCCACGCCCGGGTTCCCGGGTTCGATTCCCGGCGGGGTCAGGGATTTTCTCTGCCTCGTGATGGCTGGGTGTTGTGTGCTGTCCTTAGGTTACTTAGGTTTAAGTAGTTCTAAGTTCTAGGGGACTTATGACCACAGCAGTTGAGTCCCATAGCGCTCAGAGCCAGTAGACCACAACCGCCTGCAAATTTCAGGCGAAATGCAAACCAACCACATAATTCGGGAAACGGCCGTGGGGCAGGAAGTGCCACCCCTCTCGGCCCGCGTTAAAAATAGTGACGCCACTAGCTTATAAGGGAATCACACAGGTGGCAAGCATGGTTGTCGATGGTGTTAGAGGCCGCAAACCAATACGCGTGCTAATTGACACAGGCGCACAGATCAATTTGGCATTTTTGTCGAAGAGAGATAAAAAAACATTGCAACCGACGCGGTACCATATCAGTTGTATTGGTCCCGCCATAGTGAAACCTGATGGCAGCTGTTGCGTTGAGTTCATGTTGGACTCCGCAGAATATGCTTTTACGATGGAGGTTGTACGGAACAGGCGCACGGATTACGACATCATCCTAGGAAGTAACTTTGTGCGTCATTTCCAGGCGGTTATTGACTATAGGTTAAATACCGTCCACTTCGGCGACAACGTGCACCGTTTTGGACGTGACTGTACGTTGCAGGCGAGCGAAGCTGGGAAAAACGGATCCGTTTCCCTAAATTTCGGAGTCTCCCGTAACGATGCTAAAAGCCGACAATCCCGTGGAGATACCAGAAGGCACAGGAAAGATCCTTTGGGTGCCTGCCGGGATACGTGAGTCTGAAGAGGTTCATTTCTTGGTAGATCCACTCTGCCAGAGTGACACTCTTGACCAGATGCAGATCCACGTAAAACGTAGCCTGTGCAAAGTGCAGCAAGAACAGAAAGAAAACTGCGTACCCGTGTGTTTAGACAACTTTAGCAACAAGCAAGCTTTAATACCGCGTGGTACAGTATTAGCCAGGCTACCGGTTATCACAGAAGATGAGTTGCCAATGAAAACCCCTTCTCTGAAAAAGAAAAAGACTGCTGCCACCTCTCAACACCTTTTGACAATCACGTCACATCTGACAGATAAATTTAAAGCTAAGCTAAGTCACCTACCATTGCATGAACAAAAGCTAATAAATGAAGTATCGAATGAGTATTCATGGTTGTTTGAAGACAGGAAATATTTACCAGCAACAGATCTAATCCAACATCATATTCCAACCGGAAATGCTAGGCCAATAGCTCAAAAAGGGTGCCGAATTCTCTATCATCTTCAGTCAGTGGTAGAGGAAACTATACAACAGCAACTAGAAGCAGGAATAATACAACCCTCTTCTAGTGCGTGGTATAGCCCAATTGTAGTCGTTCCAAAGAAATCTATAGACGGAAAAAATTCTATCGCCTCTGAGTAGACATGCGAGCCGTAAACAAGGTTACTACCCCGGATCCAAGACACACTCGATCGTCTGGGCAATTGCCGGCACTTTACAACACTAGATATGCGCAGTGGATATCATCAAATTCCAATTGCTCCTCAAGATCGAGCTAAGACAGCTTTTGTAGTTCCTGGTGGCTTGTATGAATGCGATGTGAACAGACAACAAGGTAAGTTTTCTTGGTACCTCGTATTTCTGTATATTAAATGCCACGGAAGGAGTCGCGTAAATACCGCCGCTGTTGTCTACAGCTGTTGACATGCGGCGAGTCCCGCCCCTCCCTGTCAGCTGGCGACGCGGCCCCCTTCCCTTCCCTTCCCTTCCCTCTCACCTGCCTGCCGAGAGAGCGGCCATTGCAATTCCCACTTCCCCACCCACCGCCTCTGTCTTTGGTGCGTGCAGCATCTGCACCTCTCCCCTCGCCCCGCCACAACACCATCCCTTCGCCCTGCACGCCACGTGCGTCAGCCACGCTACACATTCGTACGTTGCAGGTTAAACAGCAAACCTAAAGGGATAGTTATAGAAATAAAATCATCAGCTTAATATTGCCCAACAGATTTTATTAGTCTTATCTAAAGACGGGAATCTATTTGTGTTGTCTATCCGTGTTTTCAGTAAGGAACAAAATCGTGAGAGAGAACTTTTCCTGGTACGCATTGTCTAAGCCATCAGGATTAGAAAACATTGGAATTTCAGATCGATCTCCGGCTATGTTGTATGACCACCACGGTTAATAAACGGATCTATATGGCGTCAAGGAAGCCGGCACTTGCCGCTATATCTGTCCTGTAAACGACCGCTGTGTGGGAAACGCGTTTGCTAAGGAGTTGGGTTTGGAATGCCATCACAAAATACAGTTTATTTAGAAGCCTAACACCTGCCAGTTACCTAAATTTTAGAAGAACAGAGTGTTTAAGTAAAATAGTTGTAACCCGATAGTTTTGTGACCTCTAGCGATTTAAGTTATTAGAGTCCCTTAGAAAAGAACATCCTCCATACATGACTGTCGTGAACAACATAAGATAACTCTGGAAGGAAGTTTTGTGACTGTACCGAGAGACTAAACTCCATGCGCAGCAAGAGGACGGACCCAGCGTGAACGCCAGTTATGCCCCCGAGCCAGTGAAACCGGACGCAGCCGTACTGTCAGCTGTGCTGTCAGCAACTTACAATCTGACGAGCGCGACGCGTGTCGCACCTCAGCACCTCAGGCTGCACTGAATCTCAACACAGAAATACTTAACCATTGTATAACGAACCCTTTGAATAACTTTGCGCACATTTTCAATAGTAAGGAACATACTTTGCTCCCTACACACTCTTTATATGACAAATGAACTCTAATTTTATTAAAAACCAAAGCACCGACAGGTAAGTCATATCGACGTCTTCCGAGATGCAACTAGCTTCGTCGAGCCGCCAATAATGATTATATGGAAGCAGGTAGGTGAGAGAATTAACAAAAGGAACAACAATCATATCCTTGAACGATTGACTGGGTGACTGATAATCACAAATGTTTGCAAAAACAAATCAACACAGCAAACAGCATATCATATGTTTAATAATTATTGGTCTGTTCATTGAAGGCGACACAAAACCACTTTTCATCAGAGTGTTGTTAAAGGAAGTATTAACGTGACATTACACTATTCCACGGCATTACACACAACATTGCCATTACTTAATGACAGTTTTCTTGTGAGTAGAAGTACCAAAGATCGGTTGGAATGAAAATACAAACGAGAGCATAAAGGAATACCCGGGGATACTTGCATTCATTCTGCTACGAAATGTAACTGGAGGATAAGGAAGTTTTGTTTGAAAGAAATAATATTTTAAACTTTTGCTTTTGTTGCGGTTTTGCCATGTCTTGTATCACTATGACGAGTTGCCAATTACTTATGTCTAATTACTTGTGTCCAATTACTTAAGTCCATGTATTATCTTATTGTTGTTCATTTTGACTGTTTTATTACTACCTATTTGGAGAATTTTGCTAAAGTTTTGCCAGCACCAGTAATTTAGTATTTGTATCAACCTAGTGTTTCCATGTGTCGCTGTGTTACTATATTGATGAGGATAATCATTTTGTAGGATTTCAAGTATGCTAGAGTAAGTTCCCGAGTACTGCCAATTATTTGTTTTATAATAATGACGGCTTAGGTGATAAATGGTTTTGGAAGAGTAGTTTAGGATGTAACCGTGCGTTATTTTCATTTGTATTTGAATGTTCATCTGGAGGGACATACCACATGCCTACCCCCGTGATAGATAACCTAAACAGAGTGAATCACGCCCACAGAACGAGTAAGCTTTGTCTATATACTTAGTCTGTTGGATGAACAAGAGAACCACACCCGCAAGGGCACGTACCTTACGTGACGCGGTTGGCTCCCGCGCGGACCCTTAGCTGTCTGTGTCGTTTCTTCACTTTTCCATTTCGCGACGTAGTCCATCCTGCCCACTTTCATCTTTCCTCTCTCAACACAACCCTTGAAGAGTCATGCATCACCCGCAAGGGCACTTACCTTACGTGACGCGGTTGGCACCCGCGCGAACCCTTAGCTGTCTGTGTCGTTACTTCACTTTTCCGTTTCGCGACATAGTCCATCCTACCCACTTTGATCTGTCAACTTTCAACAGAGACAAAACTATTCACCCCAGTCTTTACTCTTTCATGTCGAAGAAGAACTCACGAGAACAGTGTTCCGTGCTCTCTGACGACAGCTGATCAGGCAACATCAGACGCGAACCGCGTCTAGCCCACAGCCAAACCGCCAGTAAGTGGAAATCTCTGTTCAAAACCTTGAGCCTCCTTTGACACTGTTTCCCGTTGTATTTTCCGAAGGAATACCGACTACTGAAGTAGTAGCATTTAACTGTATGACGTGTCCAGAACACTGCGAGATAACCAATGATAGACGGAGTTTTAAGCAACCAGCGGGGCTCAATATGGCCAGCACTACGGAGTTATAGAGACGGCGAGTTTAGTCGCAAAATGTTGAGAGGAAAAAGACGGCGAATTTGGTCGCAAAGTGAAGTTAGTCGCAAGATGTTGAGAGGATAAAGACGGTGAATTTTGTCGCGCAGTTAAGTTTTGTTTTAAGTGAGAGAAGTCGTGTTTTAGGAAGAAGTAAGTAGCAGCTGTCTTGGAGTCGCAGAATTGTCATATACACAGTTAAGTAGGCGATAACGTCGTGTCAACGATGCGCCGTGCACTGTACCTTCATAAAGGGAAAGTCCTCCAGAAATTACGCTCAACTTAGTCTTTTCTAATTCAATTCCTTACGCTTTCTGTTTCCACTATGGAAATCTCTAGATTCTTGTCGAGTTTTGTTTCCCCCCTCTCGTTAGCAACAGCCTTGACATCCAACGACACACTCTACGCCCCACCTGCACCAAACTGGTGTCATTTTTCTTGGTCAGTCTCCATTTATGGTGTTCAGCAAATATATTGAGTTACGAGAAAATTCTTCTGAAAATGTGAATGTTATTACACTTGGATGGTTAGCCCAAGGAGGCATTTAACTTTTTTGTTTGTTATTGATATGGCATTTGCAACAATTTGATATGATACTTGTGTGCCTCATTTCTACATTTATGTATGTTTATGTAATTTTAAACAGAACCTACTGTAACAACGCGTCTAGCGTGATGACACGCGTAATCCCACTTCTATTTTGTTGCATTTGACAGTCGGCATTTGACAGTCGTAGACCCCTCAACTGCCGCGTGCAGCCCTGACGCCGCGCTGGGCTTGGAAGTTATCTGCAGCATGCGATTCTTACGTAGCGCGAAAATTCGGCCTTGCAGCCAGCTGCCACTCTGACGTAGCCTCCGCGCAGGTCTTTAGCAAACGGTTCCTGTTGGAACACCATTAATAACCTTTCACGCCACTACGGCTTACTTAGTATTCACATCCCTTTAATTATGTTTTTTATACCTGAAAGCCTATTCAGGATTCCTCTGTCAACTAACTTGCCAGTTTTAACTAATAAATCAAATTATCACCTCCCATCGTCAATTGATGACTTGCTAGATCATGAAAAAGGACAAATTTCTTACGTTCGCCTGTTAGCACACCTAAATTAATGGCAAACCGCCACTGAATGCCATACAACCATCATACCCAGTGCCAAGATAACCCCGGTCACTATTATTCTTATTATTATTATTATACTAATATGGATCTAAAAAAAAAGAGAAAACAAAGACCTAACAGGCACGTGCCCTCCCTTTGTTTTAAGAGTCAAACTGAGATATCAGTTAATGTGGAAAAACTAGTGTAGTGTAGTGAAGTGTTCCCTTAGTAATAACTCCCTTTTCAACTGTGTTTTGAAACATGTGGAACTCCCCTCATACCCCCCCTCCCCCCCCCCCCCCCTGCGGTGAGTTGCAGTGGACGGACGTGGCCACGGCCACGCCCTCTTCCCGCCGGCAGCCTGCGCGCTGCCCGCTGAGGCCGACACCCCACGCCGCCTCGCGCCACTCGCCCTCGCCGTGACTCATCACTGGTGATGTGTTTATATTTTCAACTTATTCCAACAAAAGAAAAAAAAAAAGACATTTTTACTTCAACTTAGCAACAAGAACACTTGACATGTTTATCTAATTCACACTGCTATGTTTTGTTCTAATTTTGATTTGATATTTTATGATGTTATGATGTTTTGATGTTTTATGATGGTTCTTGTATACACACAATATTGTTGACATGTGTAAGTCCCCTTGCGACCCTTAGGAGGTCTTTAGAGTCTCTATACCCTCCCATCGATTAAGACCCCTGCCGTCTTCCGTGAGGGCCATTCTTAATCAAGTGATGTTCACTTTCTTTTGCAAGATAAAATTTCTTTACATTCAAATAATAATTACATTGAGCGAATTCACATACGTTCTCCTCTCCCACGGAAGGGGGAGGAATGTAAAGGATGAGCCAGACAATAAGGGATTTTACTTCATTATACGAGCCTCAAACCGGTAACTACATTTTTCCATTACGGCCGAGCCACGGCCGGCAGTGTTAGCTGCCTGAAAATTCTTTCGTCCCACGGTCTAGTAACAGGAAGTCAGCACCGAGCTTGATCACGCGCCTCTCTCATGTGCTTACGAGGTAACGCCGCCCCAGGCGCCGCTTAGCAGGCAACGCTCTGGAAAGTTCCATGCCGCCCGCACGGTTTGCTCGGTCCTGACCAATCAGGGTGGAGGAAGCCGCGTGGTGCGTCGAATATACCCGGCCGCCCGTCGCCGGGCCCTCCCTCTTGCATTCTTGCTTACCCGCGAGTCGGATGCGCGCCCTGTAGCAGTGAACACCTCCCGCTTCTCCCGGTGCTGCGGCACTGTGGACTAAGTTTTGGCAGACAACAACTTTCGGTAGCTTCGAGAACAATGTTCGCCAAATTATAAGCTCTGGCTCACCCTCACCTCCCTAGGCCTATGTAGCCCCTTTCATCATGCTTTAGCCAATAAATGGCCTTTCTCTAAAAATTACACTATTATTCCATAACGCCCACCGCCTGCCCATACTCGCCATCCTGTACATCACATTGTGTTCTTTGCACCTTCTGCCTAATGATGTTTTTGGATGCAGATGCGCTGGCAGAACTCTTCCGGGCACTCCCATGCCCATACCTCCTTGTGGAGGACTTCAGTGCACACAATGTGCTGTGGGGCTTGGCTACCACTTGCTGCAGAGGTCGGATGATCAGGCGACTTGTCCATTCTGAGAATATCTGCCTTCTCAACACGGGTCATATGACACATGTTTCCACAGCTATAGGGACTTTTTCAGCCATTGACCTTTGCTTTTGTTCTGGAGCTCTTGCAGATTCAGTTCTGTGGGAAGTGGCTCCAGATTTCCTTTCTAGTGACCACTACCCAATGCGGATCCGTCTGCCAACTAGGACGCTGGCTGACAGGAGACCATGTAGATGGATGATACAGAGGGAGAATTTGTTACAGTATAGTTGAAAGACTATTTTTGAACAAAAGAATTGTGCACAAGAGACAATGGTCCATATCACTCGTGAGATCCAAGCTATTTTTGAACAAAAGGATTGTGCACAAGAGACAATGGTCCATATCACTCGTGAGATCCAAGGAGCTGCTGCAGAGCCCATCCCCCAGTATAGTAACCACCTCAGACGGCGGCCTGTAGCTTGGTCGATTGACAACTGTTGACTGACAATCAGGGCCAGATGAAGAGCTCTGTAGAACTTCAAACATTGTCCAGAAAACCTTCATGTATTCAGATCTGTGAGAGCACATCTGAGGCGAGTGTTAAATGAATGGAAAAAGGCTTCCTGGAGAGAATTCGTGACTTCCATTAATCGGGCCACCTTCACTGTGCAAGTTTGGGGATCAATAAGATGGATTTCAGGTGGGGGCAGTACACGTCCCCTTACAGTCTTGTTAAGTAATGGGGTCTTTGTGAACACGCCAGAAGACATGGCTCAGGTTTTAGCTGAATACTTTTTTTAATGTCACTTTGTCATCCAGAATAGCCCCTGCTTTTCAGGTGTTCCATAGGACTGCAGAGATGAGGACGCTCAATTTCTTCTCGCATAATGAGGAAGTCTACAACCTTCCATTCCCCATGTGGGAACTGGAATTCACTTTGTCTGTAGTCAGAGACACTGCTCCAGACCTGATGAGATCCGTTATGCCATGCTTCGTCATCTGGGCCCTGAATTGAAAGAACAGCTCCTTTCTTGTTTTAATCAGATATAGTTTGATGGACAGTACCCCATGACTTGGAAGAAGACTATATTAATTCAATTCTGGAAGCTAGGCAAGGAGAGTAGTGCCCCTAACAGTTACCAGAGTGTATCCTTTATGAAGTGTATGAGTAAGACTCTTGAACGCATGGTCAACTACTGCCTTGTCTGACTGCTCGATTCCCAAGTCACCTGAGGTACTCCGAGTGCAGTTTCAGGCGCTACTGTCCCTCCCTTAACAACTTAATTCTACTGGAGACGGCGACACAGGAGTCCTCATGCTGGAACCATTTGGTTTTTATGTTTTTTTAACCTGAAATGCACATGACACTACTTGGAGGTACAACATCGTTCACCAACTTCATGAATGGGGACTATGTGGACACGTGCCACTTCTTATCCAATCTTTTCTTGAGAACAGGCGTTTTCGATAGCCCATTAGTTATGCCTTTTCTGACTGCTATGTTCAAGAGAATGGGGTCTGCCAAGGCAGTGCTCTCAGTGTCACATTGTTTGCCATCGCTATCAATGACATTGCCTCTACAGTCAGAAACCCTGTCAAATGATCTTTGTTTGCTACTCTTCCTTGGATGTTAAAATGACGGCGAGGCAGCTACAGCTGACCATTAGGAGGCTGGAAACCTGACCCAGGACAACTGGTTTTCGATTCTCACCTGAGAAGTCTGCATCTGTCAATTTTAACAGTGCTCGTCGAAAATTTAACCAACCAGTGCTCACAATGGGGGACAATATTTTACGTTTTCAAGGAACTATGCGCTTTTTGGGTTTATTATTTGACTCCAAATTGACTTGGCTCCCACACCTGAAGGACCTATGAACAAAGCAGCGTGGTCTACAGATCAAACCTTTCTACCTCAAGATGTTAAATGGTGTCCACCATAAGGCCATTCGGTTGTCGACTGAAGCGTTTTGGACCAGCCCAGTCCCTAGTCTGTGTGCAGAGGCTAGTGAATCACCACTCTGGATTTGCGACGTATCCTTTTGGCTCGACAGGCGCTGAAAATCTCCGCATCACCTCAGTCACTGACAGTTTAGTGGCCCAGCCCTCCGTTGAATGGCTATTCAGGTATCGGCCCCATGCGACGAAGTCATTTGGGATATGTGCTACATACTTTCTCAAGGATCTGGATCTATCAGGCATCAAACTGCAGAGCCAGGGATCGAAGACATTGCTGCCTTAGTGTCTTCAGAGGCCTAATGTGATTTTAAGCTTGACACAGTACAAGAAACTTGTACACCAGATTATGTTTTACAACTGTGTTTTAAGTTCATACCACAGTTTGATTGTTGTTTACACAAACGGATCCCAGCAAGAGAATATCCGCAGTTGTTCTGTTTTCCCTGATGTGATTTATAAGTACATCTTCCAGAACAATTTACAAATTATGATACATAATTGTATGGCATTCTGATGTCATTGGAGAGAGTTCACAGATATCATCGTACAAGGTTTCTTGTCTGTTCAGGCTCGCTTAGTGAACTGCAAGCACTTCACCAAATGTATCCAGTAGACCAGATGATTCAGCTCATCCACGACTCCTTACAGCAGCTCCAACACCGTGGCAAGGAGGTGACCTTTCGCTGGGTACCTGGTCACATTGGATACAGAACAACGACATGGTCGACAAAGCAGCCAACAAAGCATGTCAGGATGGTGCTGTCCACCGACGTCCCATCCCGTTGCACATCATCATCTCATTTTCTGACAGATGCATCCTGTGTCAGTGGGAGAGTGCATGGTTGCAGGTGACAGAAAACAAACGGAGGTCGTTAAAACTGAACACAAAAGCACGGCGGACCATGTCAGCCTCACCACTGGAAGGAGGTTCTGAGTAGCAGACTGTGCATCAGACATAGTTCTTTAACACATGGCTTCCTCCTACAGCAGGAGGATCCACCACTCTGTGAAGTTTGTGGCATGCCACTTTCAGTTCAGCATATTGTGGCTATGTGTGTCCTATATACTGATATTAGGGTAGCCCTCAGTCTCGATGGAGATTTGCCCACCGTCCTTGCAGATACTGATTCCAGTGTTACAAGAATGGTGAAATTTTGTCAACTGTCAGGCCTCACTCCTCAGTTGGTGGGGAAGGAGGCAAACTTTAATACATTATAAACTGCTCCACATGTGGGGCAGCCTTCGTCCTCACCCATGAGACTCCCATGCTGACTTTTCGTCAGGATGCTGATGGCCATGATGTCGAGCGCCCCTCACCTCAAATAATAATAATAATCATCATAATCATCTTTATGGCGTCCATATACACCTACTGGTTAAGGTAACGTAATATATGTGACCTGATGGCGTGTGTGAAGAAAGTGCTGACCATAATGTGTCATGACCAGAACCTAACGTAATTTCATTATATACCAAAACTGAGTAATCTTAAAGCCACTAAATATTAACTCCAGAACAGTACATGTAAAAGCTAGAAAGCTTTTATCGCAGCTGGATGTTTCAGTTTTTATATCGAAGCACCTGTCTGGACGAAACAAAACAGTCGTTCCATAGAATTCGCCTTCAAAATATGATCGAAGTACCAGATAAGAGCCGCGCAGGATTAGCCGAGTGGTCTAAGGCGCTGCAGTCATGGACTGTACGGCTAGTCTCGGCGGAGGTTCGAGTCTTCCCTCGGGCATGGGTGTGTGTGTTTGTCCTTAGGATAATTTAGGTTAAGTAGTGTGTAAGCTTAGGGACTGATGACCTTAGCAGTTAAGTCCCATAAGATTTCATAGATATTTGAACATTTTTTAACCAGATATGATCCTTACAAAAATTTAGTGTATTAATGAGGAAGTACGCAGTAATTCTACTGTAACAGGTGTATTCGCCCTGGATGGGGCATGGTTTTGTAAGATAAGATACATATACCGTTCGCACCAATTCCTAGTACAGTCTGGTAGTATAGTCTACAGGATGTCTCAAAAGCTACGGCACATCAAAGTGATATAAATAGACTTGTAATTAACTTGGAAAAAAAACCTAAAGTTAGTCTGACGCAATTCTACGTGAGGTAATGAATAAATGTTCTGCCTCTTCGGATGACGAGAACAACGTACCTGGAAGAAAGTCTTTTTTTTTTTTTTTGTTGCAGGGTTGTGTAGGACCACCACAAACGAATCGCAGAATGGTTGGCGCCTCGGTTTATTGCAACACAAGTCAGACACCAAAAACGAGAGATACTTCGGGACTCGACGCGGGAAACCACCAGCTTCTCGTCTATCCATAAGAGAATGGCACGGGAACTCCAAGTAAAGAGCAAGTGTGCATTTCAACCACCATGTAAGCAATCCAAGGAGAAGTGACGAAAATACAGAGAGAATTCGGCAGGTTTTTCCATCCCTCCCAACATAACTCTGTTCTTAAGGCATCAAAAGAACCGCGAATCACTCATGCGGCAGTGCAGCGATATTTCAAATATTTTAAATATTAGGTCCCACGCCAAGAACGGATTCACTCTTATTTCGCTGACGAACTCTTGCATGTACTTTTTTTTTTATCTTTTTCATTTACTTCATGCAACCGCCATTACTCGCGGGAGAGTTAAAACTGCCAACTTTCCGCGGCGCTAGCAGCGACAATAAGACGCTGAGACAGCGACAAAGCTCTGTTGGGCTGGAGGAGGCGCAGAATTAACCGACAAATCAACTCGGCTTCTGCATTACTACCATCTGAATTTGATTAATGTCTAAAATGTGTTCACTATCAGTACCTGCCTTTATGAAAATATGATGCTGATTTCGTCATTTTGTATGTCGCGTGCTGGCTTCCCAGTGACGTGGCGGAATATAAGTGTACGAGCGGGTTGGGAGTCATTCAGTAATATCTGCGTATCGTACGTAAAAACTGAATAATTTAAGGAATGCTGTTTGAGCGAGGTTTGCCGTCCACCGAGGTTACACAGAGTGCGGGAAAGAGTTTGACACTGAAGAGTAGGATGGAGAGACAGTACGAAACATGGGAGTATAGCAATTAAGGTTCGCAACTGCGCATTTTCGGCGCTAAAGGAACGTAATCGAAGTCTGACATGTGGACGTTTTTGCTCAAAGTAAAAGGTAATTCACAGGAAATTTATATGCACACACAGTCTTTGCATCAACCAGTTTTCACAATGAGGAAAAGATTGACTTAAAGCATCACACCCCCATGTATTTACTTAGCTGACGTACCACATCGCACTTCTTTAGAAGTGAAAAGAATCACATGATCGTGTTCCACGCCTTAGAAGGGTCAAAGTAAATGACAAGTGAGCCACCACTTAATTAACAGGAGTATCTCGTAGAAAAAGTTGAGACTTTTCATGCTGCCATAGCGCCGTAAACACTCAACTGCGAGCACTATTTCCTGTACTCTGTTCCCTTCGTCTGACGCTGTATTTCTGTCCTAACCTTCTGGTCAAATTGTTTCCTCGCACCGTGTATGCGACAGACGTGACGCGACCGACCGATGGCCGAATACACTTAAATCTTTGGAAGAAAGTGCTAAAAGACGGGACTTTGCGATGTCGGATATTTAAACGCGACAGAAAGCACACTTTACAAGAGGAAATAAAAATGACAACTTTTCGTTTTACATGGTCATTAAAAAATTGCGGTATTATTTTAATATGTGGCAGGAATGTTACGCAGACTACGGCAGAATTCCCAGATGGAAGACGCTACAGAAGTATTAGCGTGTCACCAACAGAGCACACGCGATTCGCTGGTCGAGTCGTAAACAGTGCCAAAAAATAAAATGATAATTAATCGAAACCCTCAGCTGCCGACAGGTATTGTTGATATACAGCGATGGTGGCAGCTGAAAACGTGTGCCCCGACCGGGACTCGAACCCAGGATCTCCCGCGTATATGGCAGATGCTCTATCCACGTGAGCCACCGAGGACTCACGACAGAGCGACTGTCCACAACTTATATTCGTAATGTACCAAATAGATATTTGCCCATTCACTCATTACTCGCGGCAGACTAAGCTGACGAGTCGCGAAACAGTTCGGGAAAACTGTGCACATTCGCACAGAAGAAGGTAAAGGGCCGGATAACCTTTAACTATATGAAGATTGTACCTGTTGTCGAAAGAACAGATACCACTGATGACCGTGCAGCTTCTCTAGAAGCTTCTCACGGGAAGCGTGTTCTTTCGAGAACAAATGCTATCTTCATATAGCCAAAAAATAAGTTCTTCACTGTCAGTTTTGTGCTTGTAAGCCATAGAGTAAAAGACAATCGAACAGATACAAATGGAAAATGTCTCAGAGCAACCAGTGTATTATTTCAGTAAGAAGAATATGAGGTCGGGCTCACTCAGAGAGGGAGCATATGTGTCTGCAGAATCGTGTGTGAGTGGCGAGTGGTCGATATTATGACGTCACCACTGTGCATCGGCAACAGACGACAGCCGTGATGATTTGTTGATGAATTACGGTCGGAAAGATGCATCTGTGACACTCACTAAGCTCTTGATTAGATACCAAAGTGGTGTCAAGTGGAAACGCTGTCTAACTGTATAGGAACGTGAAATCACACACACCCCAAATGTCATATGACTACGTATAAATGATTTACAATTGCAATGAGTGAGCTGTAGCAATTTGCAAGGATACGAGACGGAGTGACCACACAGGCTGAGTCGTGGGTGAGGCAGGTGCGGGACTGGCGGTCACTGGCAGGGTGGGGGAGTCTGCTCCACACTCACTCCTGCATTCGATGCCAGAGTACTGCTCACGTGTGTGTGGGACCCGTACCAGACAGGAGCGTACTGAGCGTGTACAGAGAAGGGCAGCACCAACGGTCACAGGCCTGTTTAGTTCACGGCACGGGGTCAAGCAGACCGAGGAACATCTGAACTGGCAAGTTCTGGTACAGCTGTGGAGAGCAGACAGTGCACCTGACAATACGACATAAAACAATGACAACTTGCCCTCTTCCATTGTCGCCACGACAGTTGCAACTCTCTTCTAATATGTGGCGAGAATCTGTAAAGAGCCACAGCGCCATTTTGCAATGGAAGCTTCCATAATAAGGAAAACGTGACAAGCATCAGCTTGAAGAAACATGAATAACGCTATAGAAAAAGAATATGTACACCACAGTGTTCTAAAGGAAGGGCTGCATGTCCACCTTTGAGTGTTTTTCAAGTGTATTAAAGCTAGAGCCAGACGAAAAGTACACTCTTTAAGTTCATTAACTTCCTAAGACGACGGATCTTTTCGAGTACTAAATGTATTTTCTTAGTAAGGCCAATAACAGAGCGAGCTCTGTCGTTTAGAACACATGTAAACTTTCATGAGTAACTCGATGCTAGTTTAACAGCGATGAGCTTTCAGCACCGTTAATGATACATTTGCTTGCCGACGCCCAGAACCACATGTGGTAACAGTGGAGGTATCGCAATACTTGAATATGCTTAGCTCGAGTAACGCTAAAAAGCAGTAATAAATTTAAATATTCGCTGTAGCATTTTAGGCAAAATTAGTTATTTTACATGTATTCACGTAAAACTAAGAGACGTCCGTTTTGTCTAAAGATAGGCTGTAGAGATGAGAAGTACAGCAGTAACTTTTGTTTTTGCCTTAGCGTTGAGAGAAAACAGAGGATTTCCAAGACTTGGAAGGTAGGAGACGAGGTACTGGCAGAAGTAAACCTGTGAGACCGGGCGTGAGTCGTGCTACGGTAGCTCAGATGGTAGAGCACTTGCCCGCGAAAGGCAAAGGTCCCGAGTTCGAGTCTCGGTCGGGCACACAGTTTTAATGTGCCAGGAAGTTTCTTTCCAGGACTTGTTTACATTTGAAGCACGAGGGAAGCAGCGTCGCAGACATCGACACCTTCTTTCGCAGCACGGCTGAAGGCAGCAGGTCCGGAGAGAGTCGGTGGATGGATTCGTTCGAATCTTAATTTGTTACTCAAATTCAGCTCGATAAGAATGCCGAGAGCATGTGTGACAAAAATGTCGCTGCGAGAAACGCCGTCCCGAGTTGTAACGGAATGTTCGGCCCACACCTGTTTTCGCGGCATTTTGTAAATTGTTAGTTTACATTTTTCTGAAGAACTGAAAACCTGTGGACTGAGAAGAAATTTAATTACCGTGAGTCGACGCAACATTTAGCTTCGGAGAGTGATCGATTATGGGAAATACTGTCGCTTGTATCATTTTTCAGTGACGAATACGGTACCTAGTTTGTCACGTGATAATTATTAAGCCATAAGGTGACATTTTTTACATCTCCGCCGTTACTATAGCGACAGTTATTGAACTTTTTTTATACGTGGAGAGAGTGGATACATAATGAATACAGGCAAGTGTTACGCAAACACGACGCCACAAGCGGTTAGCCGAAGCTAGTATCGTTTTCCAATAAAGAATACGATACGTAATTTCATTTGGAAAAAAGATGACTTTTGCGAGTTTGTCTGCGAAGAGACAACTCCAAATCTGGCTTTATATAGCTTAATCACAGTTAACGTGTGGCCCAACCGACGTAATTTATTTTTCACAAGTTTACTCGCTTATTACCGTGCTAAATGTAAAGTCTGGCTGCTGTTTCCACATTTATCATCATTTCCTCCCGTTTTCATTTACGTCAGAAAAGAGCCATTACTCGGGAGAGAATTAGACTGCAGACAGTTCGGAGCGCTAGCAGCGGCAACGACAAAGCTCTGTAGGCTTCAGGAGACAGAGAAATAACCGAAAGATAAATTCTACGTTACTGCGATATGAATGTGCGATTACATGTGTACAGAGTGAATACAGTGTCGTTATGCGAAACCGGACATGATTTCACGATCTGGTGTAATACGTGCTTTCGTTCGAGAAGTATCGGAAGATAAGTCGCGACCTGTTTGGAAGTCACAAAATTATGTAAGTGTAACGTATGTGAAAAACTGGAAGAATTTAAACAGTGCTGCTTGAGCGAGGTTTGCCATCGAGTACCGGTAAAGACGCCTGACATGACGTGACAAGTGTGCTAACCGCATTCGAGTTCAGTGCTTATTCATCGGTAAAATCAAATGTGCTTCAAAACAGCAAAACGATGGACTGCTATGGTATCGATTCTTACTTTTAAAATAGAGAAGGAAATCCGGCATCTGAAACTGCACTTGGAGAATCGATATGAAAATCTGATTAACTTGTACTCATGGCAGATAGTTTTATATGCTGACAGAATGTAACTTTTGCAGTGTTACTTGAAAATGGCCATAAGGCCGAAATTGCAATAGTAACAATAAGTATTTTATACAGTCAACGGCGAC
The DNA here is from genome assembly GCF_021461395.2 of Schistocerca americana. Taxonomy (NCBI): domain Eukaryota; kingdom Metazoa; phylum Arthropoda; class Insecta; order Orthoptera; family Acrididae; genus Schistocerca; species Schistocerca americana. The sequence goes on along the minus strand of NC_060129.1, from coordinate 32,026,878 downwards.
TATGATGCCCTTTAAGCGATATGAAAGTGTTTAGATGACGAACCAGAAGCGGTAAACGGAGATCGTTTTATGAAAAACACATTTCGTAGCCATATGTAGGAGTGTTAAAGTACGTTTCATATTCTCTTTGGCACAAGTAAAGAGAATATTAAAATATAGTTCCTTTCTCAGAACGGGAAGATATACAAAAAAATGTATTTTTCTCTTCACATTTCTCCTCCGTTCTGTATTTATAAATGTGTACAAAAAGCTATTGAATTCCTATTTCCATTACTTTATACAATGTCGTTCATGGTTGTGTGACAGAATGGTTTCCAGTACATGTACTATTTCGTTTTTGAACTATTTATTCCTTTCTTGCATCTTGCTGCTTTTATCATTGTTGAGCACTGCAAGTCGCACACTGCCATCTGCCGGCCAACGGCTACACTACGTCCTCTGTAACTCCTTTCGCAGTTCGCCGACGCCCTCGCCCCGCTGTCCATAGCTGCCAGGGGTCACCGCCAGTGCCAGGGTCCGGGGTTCGACCCTCGCGCCGCCCCGCCGTCGCAGCTGTCCGTGCACGCCACCAAATAATGTAAGTCATTAGCGACGCTACGGTGGTGTAGATGCCCACACTATTGTAACATGCCGACCACCAGGCAGCAATTGGAGGCAGGAGCAGCCGGAGAGGATAAAGATCCCCTCTCGGCGCTACAGACCCAGATAAATCAATTAATTTTAACTAACGCGGAGCTTAATCAACAGATAGATGGTCTTCAAATGGCTTCTCCGCAATCTAATGTTGCTAAGCAAGTGCTAGTGGAGGAATAGCCGAAGCAGGTGGCTCCACCACTCAATGATGCAGATTCACCTGTGGCAGTAGCCACCTCTACTTTGGTGCAGAGCTTTCCAGCAGTAGCGTTTATTCCGGCGTTCGCTGGAAAGCCGAACGAGAATATTCAAACGCTTGTCCAGAATATCCAGGTCGTCGGAAAGCTTTGAGGTTGGCCAGATGAATTTCTCTTAAACGTGATGAAAATGAAACTCACCGGCGAAGCGCGGAGCTACGTGCAGTCGGTCGAGAGCTTGAAAAATGCCCCTACCTTCCAGTCCCTTGCAACAGGGTTGATTGAAAGGTATACAGACAAACGTGGTACTAGTTACTATCGCGACTTGCTTTCCACCCTTACGCAAAAAAGGATTTTGAAGCATTCGCGGACAGAATTAGAAGCGTCTCATGACACACATACGCACTAAGTGCCAATTCTGCTCGTATCGAGGTTCTGTTGGAAGAATCAGAATGTCGTGCGATAGACGTGTTTATTCGCGGCATAAACCCTCAAACAGGGGGCGAAATCGAGGTAGTTTCCCCCCGCACCTTACACGATGCCGTGCGATTAGCACTCTTGAGGGAGGAGGCGAGCCGATTTGTGGCCGTTTCCGCGCGGCAAAGCGAGCGCCGACGTGTCTTTTCGAACGACACTGTGCGTGGGCGCTGTAATAGACAAGGACATGTGGCAGAGCAATGCTGCCTGCCATATTGTCATCGGTGCAGGAACATGGGTCACTAAAGCGTGCATTGTCCAAATGGTAGACCACAACCGCCTGCAAATTTCAGGCGACATGCAAACCAACCACAGAATTCGGGAAACGGCCGCGGGGCAGGAAGTGCCACCCCTCTCGGCCCGCGTTAAAAATAGTGACGCCACTAGCTTATAAGGGAATCACGCAGGTGGCAAGCGTGGTTGTCGATGGCGTTAGAGGCCGCAAACCAATACGCGTACTAATTGACACAGGCGCACAGATCAGCTTGGCATTTTTGTCGAAGAGAGATAAAAGAACATTGCAACCGCCGCGGTACCATATCAGTTGTATTGGTCCCGGCATAGTGAAACCTGATGGCAGCTGTTGCGTTGAGTTCATGTTGGACTCCGCAGAATATGCTTTTACGATGGAGGTTGTACGGAACAGGCGCACGGATTACGACATCATCCTAGGAAGTGACTTTCTGCGTCATTTCCAGGGGGTTTTTGACTATAGGTTAAATACCGTCCACTTCGGCGACAACGTGCAACGTTTTGGACGTGACCGTACGTTGCAGGCGAGCGAAGCTGGGAAAAAGGGATCCGTTTCCCTAAATTTCGGAGTCTCCCGTAACGATGCTAAAAGCCGATAATCCCGTGGAGATACCAGAAGGCACAGGAAAGATCCTTTGGGTGCCTGTCGGGATACGTGACTCTGAAGAGGTTCATTTCTTGGTAGATCCACTCTGCCAGAATGACACTCTTGACCAGATGCAGGTCCACGTAAAACGTAGCCTGTGCAAAGCGCAGCAAGTACAGAAAGAAAACTGCGTACCCGTGTGTTTAGACAATTTTAGTCACAAGCAAGCTTTAATACCGCGTGGTACAGTATTAGTCAGCTTACGGGTTATCACAGAAGATGAGTTGCCAATGAAAACCCCTTCTCTGAAAAAGAAAAAATCTGCTGCCACCTCTCAACACCTTTTGACAATCACGTCACATCTGACAGATAAATTTAAAGCTAAGTTTAGTCACCTACCATTGCATGAACAAAAGCTAATAAATGAAGTATTGAATGAGTATTCATGGTTGTTTGAAGACAGGAAATATTTACCAGCAACAGATCTAATCCAACATCATATTCCAACCGGAAATGCTAGGCCAATAGCTCAAAAAGGGTGCTGAATTCTCTATCATCTTCAGTCAGTGGTAGAGGAAACTATACAACAGCAACTAGAAGCAGGAATAATACAATCCTCTTCTAGTGCGTGGTATAGCCCAATTGTAGTCGTTCCAAAGAAATCTATAGACGCAAAAAAATTCTATCGCCTCTGAGTAGACATGCGAGCCGTAAACGAGGTTACTACCCCGGATCCAAGACACACTCGATCGTCTGGGCAATTGCCGGTACTTTACAACACTAGATATGCGCAGTGGGTATCATCAAATTCCAATTGCTCCTCAAGATCGAGCTAAGACAGCTTTTGTAGTTCCTGGTGGCTTATATGAATTCTTAAGGATGCCTTTCGGGCTTCGCAACGCGCCAGCAACCTTTCAGCGATTTGCAGATCTGCTATTACGTGGGCTGAAACCTACTATGTGCCTTGTGTATCTTGATATAATTATATTCTCAAAACCCATTGCTGAACATGCTGAACACCTACGCAGTGTACTGTTGCGATTGCAAAACGCTAATTTAAGCTTAAAATTAGAAAAATGTTCTTTTGCTTAATCACAAGTGCAGTATTTAGGTCATGTCATTAGTTCCAGCGGAGTCAAGCCAGATCCACGATTAACTGAAGCAGTAGACACTTTTCCTATTCCAACAAATTTAAAGGAATTACAATCCTTCCTTGGTCTTGCAAATTATTACCGCCGTTTTGTTAAAGATTATGCTACCATTACCAAACCTCTTACTAAATTGTTGAAAAAGGATACTCTTTTTGTGTGGACGGATGAATGTTCGAACGCCTTTCAAACAGTGAAAACTATTTTAACTAGTTCACCTCTACTTGTTTACCCAGACTTCGCCGAACCTTTCATTTTATCTTGTGACGCATCTGATTTTGTTGTAGGATGTATCCTAAGCCAAGTGCAAGATGGTGAGGAAAAACCCGTTGGGTATGCCTCTCGTCAACTGAATAAAGCAGAAACTAATTACAGTACTACAGAGAAGGAATTGCTTGCCCTTCTTTTTGGAATTAATTATTTTAGATGTTACCTTTATGGTCGCAAGTTTACAGTTCTTACCGATCACTCTGCTCTGCAGTGGTTATTGAATCTCAAGGACCCTAGCAGCAAACTTATGCGCTGGGCCATGAAATTGTCAGAATATGGTTTTGAAGTTCGGCACAAGCCTGGTCGGTTGCATCAAAATGCTGATGCGTTAAGTAAAAAAATGCTTGTCATTCAATCAGATGAGGTATCAACTGAAGAGTTAAAAGAAGCGCAGCAGGTGGACGTTCATTGTCAAAGATACGCCACCTTGCCAGAATTTGAAGTAATAGACGATCTTTTGTATCGAAAAACTCCCCATGGAAATTGTTTGGTAATACCGGAATGCTTGCAGCAGCGTATAATACGGCAATGCCACGATACAATCCAAGCATGTGACAGCGGAAAACGCGCTACGAACGCTCGAATTGCGACACGTTATTGGTGGCAATACCGACAACGTGACGTGGACAGGTGTGTAAGATGTTGCCTGCCGTGTGCACAACGAGCACAAAATAGGCATCCGCGAGTGCCGCAGCAGACACTTCCTCAGGCATCTTCACCCTTCGAAATTCTTGCTTTAGATTTGCAAGGTCCTTTTCCACAGCCGCAACAAGGTAATAAATACATTTTGTCTGTTATTGATCACTTTTCACGTTATTTAATTTTGGTTCCCCTCGCCGACGTGACAGCTGAAACTCTGGCGAGAGAGTTTGTAAATCGTGTGATACTACCTTTTGGAAGTCCTGATGCCATTTTAACGGAACAAGGAACCAATTTCATGTCTGTTCTATTTGTAAAAAGTTTGTAAATTGCTAAGAATCAAAAAATAGCGTACAACTCCCTTCCATCCGAAAGCCAACGGTCGCGTTGAACGCGTACACCATACAATTTGTAAAATGTTATCCTATTATGTTGAAAAAACGCACGCTGATTGGGACAGATATGTACCATATATTTCTTCTGCATACAACACCCGAATACATGGATCCACGGGGTATACCCCTTAAGAAGCTGTGTTTGGACAGCCGATGAATTCGCCGTTCGATATAGACAAACTACCTCAGGGTGTAGAAATAAAAGAAGTAAAAGGTTTAGCCCACCGGCTGAAAGCGATCTGGTATAAGGTCAAGAGGAATAATATCTAAGCTACTAATAAACAGTTGCAGAGGCAGAACAAAAATGCTGTTTAGCGACTTATCAAACCGGTGATTCAGTGTTACTAAGAAACCCGGCAATCAGAGAAAGGGACGAACTAAAAAGTTCTCTCCCAGGTTTGAAGGCCCGTATCGGATTGTACGGTTGACCTCACCAGTCAATGCAGAACTGCAATTAACCGATCGTACGGTGATAGTGCACTTTGACCGCCTGCAACCTTACCACAGTAGGGCTGAGTCACCACAACAGGTCGCTGCCCCCGATCCGCCTGTGTCACCTCCACCTCAAGTGGGACAAAGACGAAAGAAAAAACGGAGGAGATTACCTCCACAGGGTTGTCCAAGATACGCCTTGCGGAATCGACACCCTTATGCTTTGAGGTCGCGTGATTAATCACGCCTAATTAGTGTTTTATGTTATGTTTTATTGCAGCTTAGTTTAAGTCATTTTCTCCAGGGACTTGGAAGCAAGAAGTGCCTGGCCACCATGGAGTTCCCAGCCATTCTCAATTGTCAATCTCCAGTCTTGACATGTATTTTTGCTCATTTTTATATGTATGATTATCTTTCATGTTTTGCAAGCAATGCCACGCATTAGACGTCACGCAACTGACTTGCTTCAAATGCAGCCATTACACTCGGTGCTGGCAGTACCGCGGCTGCTAACTCCGAATAATATTCTTCAGTGTCATCTATTGCCATCTATTTGGAAAACCAGTACATGTGGAGTGTTTTTACTCCGAGTTTCTCTTAATACTTGTTACGTTGACGTCTAGTGTATTGTACTATATGTTGTGGTTATGTATTTGCTGCAGCTGACCGTAAGTAATCGGAACAGAAAAAGCCAGGACTTGAAATGCATACGCCTCGTACGCTTTGTTTACGAGACCAGCTGTTGGCGGGGCAACACATCAGCTGTCGCCTTCCCTCCTCTCTTCAGCGCTGACCCCTCTCCGCGCCAATAACTGGCCAGCGGCCATCATTGTTTCTCAGCCAATGACAGCGCTCCGCGCGATGACGTATCTTATCACCACGTGCGCTGCCGCCTCCAGCATCTCGACACGCGGAGCGTCCGAGTTGTTACAAAAACAAACCGCAAATTACTGCCCTATCCTACGTGTATGACAGACTACAATGCACTTAACACCATTTTATATAACTAACAGCTTTTTTAAAACTCTTATTCTAGATGATTAGCAATTTCGAATTCATAGTTGTTTCTTGTACACGCTAAGCGCGTGATATTTGTCGCTACAGTAGCGGCCGGTCTCTCGCGGCTACACGCCGTCTCACTTGACCGCTGACTTGCTACTCCGCACCTACGTGTGCGCTGCGCGCTCGCTAACAGCTCCGAGCTGGTTTCTTTCATGCCGCCAGAAGACACGGCAAACAAAATTCATTCATACATCCCAATAAATCTTAACATAAATATTAAGTAGATGTGATTCATTGTTTAATTTCTTTTCCTTGTTTTGTTTCACATTAGCTGGATAAATTACACGAAGTTCTTAACGATTTACATTATTCTGCATACCTTAGTCTACAAATCTTATAAGTGAAGTTTCATTATTGCTTTGATTCATTGTATAAGCTACAAACTACAGCCCTAACACTCTTACACACCGAACTATGAGGACCTTTAACGTTATCTTCCTTGAACAAGGCCAGATATGGGCAAACCAACGCAATGCCACGGGTTTTTCACGCTACTGACGAGGCACAAACGACCAATCGTCCGGGCTGCCGTATATCGGTGGGCGATTGTTCCTTGGCTGCTACTCGGTTATTTTTGCTCTCTCCTTTTATTTTACTCTACCGCCGTGGTCATTGTTCTATCCTGTTATCCTTCTTCTGTCAATGAGGAGGCCTCTACAACATGGTAGGTACCCTCTTTCGACAGTACCGGTCTTTTAATCTTAACATCCATTTATACCGAGATATCGCTTCTCCCTTGTTGCAGTCTTGCCCCCAAAATATCGGCCGATGATCCATTGTGAGATACGTACTTTGCCTCTTATTAGCCGGTGATGTAAGCGATACGGGAACTGTGCCTAGTTGTCCTTCCAGTTCAATTTGTTATCGTCAGTTTTAAAACAAACACACACGCAGCCTAGCAGCCAGCCCCAGATGGCCAGTGTTACATGTTAACGTTGCTATTCTAGCATCCTAAGACAACACGTGTGCGCATCTGCTGCCGACAAGGTCGCCGCAGTGTTGCGACACTTCTCTCTACCGCATACCAGAGCACGTGCACCGCGCCCTGCCGCCCCAACAGCCTACATACATCTCGCGTTAACTCTTGTACTACCATTCATAATATCGTTCCGACTACTTATAGCGTTATTATTATACATCATTTTGCTTTTATTTTCCTGTAAATATATTTCATTGTGTTTAATTATGTCATTATGCTAGCGCTAGTGATTTATAGTTCATGATTTTCATTTCATGTATTGTTATATACTGCGCGCACAAAAAGGCGCCCGCTGAACCACGGTATCGCAGGTAGCTCCAATGCACTGCCTACCCATTAATTGTTAGACAGGTTGCCTTAGCACTGTCCGCAGGTTGCTCCATTGCCCTGCAAATTATGTAATTATCAATTGAAGTCTGCAGATTGCACTAATGCACTGCTGAACTTATTAGTCGAGTCACTCGCAGGTAGCTCATTCGCACCGCGAACTTGTACTTACACGTCACCGAATCCTAGGCTCCTCAGTTGACCACAAAACAATTCATACCTCAATTACCGTGAGACAATTTTCGCTCACACTACGCCTTTGGCACTCAAACACAAATGAACTGAGCCCCAGACGCTCTTTTATTACATTTTATACAACGCCACTGTTGTTATACACACACACTCTGTCGGATTCTACTGACGTAGTCCCTTATGCACTTCGTCAACCGACTAAAAAACAACATCCCCTGCCGGATTTCGTATCCGATTCGGATGTTTGGGAAATATTCCCTTTATTTTATTTCTTGTCAATTTTTATTACATCAATGTCATGTTTTGTTACTATCAATTTATAGTTATGATTCATGTTTAGTACACTTTATGGTTATGGTCATTTTAGTATCATATTCGGTATTCCCTTTTAATTGTCATTGTTTTCTTGAGTGGAAATATATCTGATAGCACCTATTGACCTTCAATTAGTATCCGCCATCAGCTACCATTAGTCACACATTTACACAACACTTCATACACAATAACACACAACACACTCACACTGTTCATATTCACACTACCTTGGTGTATCTTCTTGATGTTACCAGACCTCTATTGTCATATACTAAGTACATCAACAAGGCTTTTATCGTTTATGCCCTCTGTTCTTCGGAAGGGGAAAGGGAAGTACGTACGTATGTACGTTATGTTCAGTAGCAGTTTCCTTTAATCAACAACATTGAATATTCAATATCAGTTTACCTGTTGAACACTTAAGTTGTTCTGTTAACGTAGAATGAAACGTCTTTGTGACATCAGCTATTCGTTTACTCTTGCTTTGCAATAAACTGTTACTTTTAAGTTGCACTTACAATGTCTTAGTCTCGGACGCAGAGCCACTAGCGCTCTCCGACGCTGTTATCCGAGCTCAGCACTCTGCCGGCTCAGCGCTGATAAAGCTGCGCTGCGCTGCTTCCACGACTTCGCGCCCAGTCTCTGTATTCACGAGCAACAGACTCGCTAATATTCATTTCCGACTTTAGTACCGTTAATGTCTCTATAGACCACTTCTGTAAGTAAAGATCCTATGATTATTGAGTTAACTTGAGGTGTCCTACCCTCATTCGGGTTTTCTACAGCTGAAAAACCACTCAATATTATTTCTGAAATTTATGAATTACTTCACCTGTCTCGCCGTGTCAAGCCTTAGCGGAGTGGGTGCCCCTGCGTAGTGGCTAATGCGTAGGAGGTACCTAGGCCGTGCGGGTTTACACTGCGATCACAGGATTCCTTTTCATTTTTATTCATTTCAATAAATAAATAAATAAATAAAAACTTCCTTCGTACAAAATCTCAAATTAGTTAACGACACTCGGCCTTCGTGCCATAGCAGGTTGAAAACTTTTTTTGAGCGAGTTACGCTTTGTCTGCGCTGCGTAGTACTGCCTCCGCGCTCAGTGTGTTTTTGCTGACGCGTGATTGATCAGCGGATACTCAGTGTTGAATTACACCGTTGTCTTGCCGCCTTGCTACCCCACGGCTGCCAAATTGTTGGTTGCCTGCCGTGATTCTACTTCATGGCCTTCTTCATCAGTAAGCATCACTGAACTAGTCCATCGTCGCTACTTGCCAGATAACTATTGCTACAACGTTGTACCCCCTCTGTCATCTCTGAATTACTCATCACGAGAGCCAAGAAAGTTTTACTTGTAGGGTCACTACTACTTTCTCTCGCAGTCGACCGTTACCAACATTGGAAGCTGAAAGCAACCTCCGTTCAAATGGCTGTCAATTTATCATCAGCAATGGGAAGTACGTTAACTTCAATGGTTGTCGTCGTCGCCGTTATGGCGCCTCTATTTCACGTCTACCCTTCCACATCTGGCGTGCTTTTTATATGTCATCATAATCTGGTGCATACTCCACATTATGCTATTGTGTTAACTGATGTTAACATTATTAGAAGAGGAATACCGTGCTTTATATGGTACAGCTCAGCAATTGTCAAAATATGAAACCTTTTTGATGCAGACAAAGGAACATGAGTTTCTCCGATCTTTGTGGGAAGTGACTAGAATTATTTCAACCCATCGGAGTCAGTTGAAAAGTATTAGGGATGCAGTACCACGGCCTCGTTTCAAACGAGTCTGGTTGTCCGTTGGAGGTACATTATTATAAACTGTCTTGGGGACTCCTGACGAAACAGACGCAAAACGCTGGGATTTGGACACACAGCAAGCGCTTTCGGAAACAAGTTAATCACGAAGTGTTGTTACATCAACAGGTGCGCCTGACCCATCTTGAGAATAACCTGTTAGCCACAACTAGACAAATACAAGTTGTAGCCGACAGATTAACACGACACTATGGTGCACTTGAACAATCCTTTAACCAAGAGTGGACTCATCTTCGCTCGGGGTTACGTAATCTGACTATCACATTGGACATTGTGAAGACCATGCAGATTCTTTTATTTAATATACACACAGCACAGTTACACGTACACATGTTACACTCGGCCATTCAACTCGGACTGCAAGGAAAACTCTGTCCACACCTGTTACCCTCAGAGCCCTTCTTGCACATCCTACACAATGTGTCGTCGCAAATTTTGGCCCCTAAACAAATGCTTTAAGCCGTGCGGGAAAGCAACCTCCCCTTTTACTTTGCTGCGTTGGAGGTCCGATTTACCAGTAATTCGGATGGTATTTGGATGCGAATGAGGTTGCCAATCACGTGCGCAAATTGCGAATACGAGTGCTATCAAATATACACTTTTCCAGTCTCTTGGGCCACCCTTTACCACCATGTTGTTTGGCAGACTCTAGAATTTTTAACAGTTAGTCGGGATCGACAAACCCATGCCACTCTCTCTCGCGCTGAACTATCCAGTTGCACCCATACAACACATTACCTATGCTCCACGCAAATTTTACACTCTAACACTACTGACTGCGAGATGTCTAGCTGAAACTACTACACCTCCATGTCCTCGTGTTCTAGTCTCAATTCGTCAACCAATAATTCAACCTGTTGGCAACAGTTTTCTATTCGCTGTTCCATAGACCATCACCGCCACCCTGGTGTGCCACCGTTCAATGTCAGAGACCGACTCGTACCGGGTAACACTGAATAATAGTGCCTTAGTGTATAATAGTTCAAGATGTGATGTATACGCTGCTTCTATGAGGATATCAGCTCAATTTCACTCCACCTTTCAGGTCACCATTCCCACATTTACCTTATACCTTCCTGAACTCTCTTTTAAACTCCATTACCATGAGAAACTAAAGAATTTACCGAATACCAACGATTCAGACCTACTCCAATCGATCAATCGTCTCCTTACCTAGGAACATAACCAAGTTGCTCTTGACCGAGTGGCCTCACATATTGCTGATTGGCACCAAACCAAGCCATTAACCACCGTTGTATGACCCACCGCTGGTTCGGTAATCATAACTGTAATGATTCTGATTATAGTATCCTGGATACTCTGCAAAAGAGGGTTTTTGAAATGTTTCACTTCCTTCCGAGAAGTAGTAGCACCCCCACAACCTGAAGGTGAATATCACACCTGAACTTACCTGCCAACCTTGGTGCATGTGATCAGGCATGACCCCCCCCACCCCCCCTTAGAATTAAGTTGTAGTCTAGGTGTCAGGTAAATGAATTAATTGTGCAATGGATTTGTATTTCTATGTAAAGTCTATGGAATTCCAATTTAATTGCCGAGTCTTAACACTCATGTAAGTCATTTTGTTTTCTCTTTAAATTATTGTCATTTTGTAATGTTTTCATTCACCCACTGGGGTAATTACCATTGTAACCCTAGGTTTAAGAACTCAAAGTAAAATTATGGGGCAAAAGCCCCCTTGTGACTGTCAGGCCTGGGCGCAATGTCTCACCCCCACGAGGGTGGAGTGTTTCAGTGTGCTGTGCTCCAGTGTCCATCGTCATCGCCTGGGTACCCACCACCACTAATACCACCGACACACACACTCACACTCACACTCACACCAATCAGAGACTAGTCGTGTGATCACGTGGGGACTCGGCCGGGAGGGGCGAGGACGGCTCGGAAACAGCTCCGCACCCTCTTAGCTTCAGACCTCGGCCCCGAGTAGTCGCTCCTCTAGCCTCTGCCTCTCTCCTCAAACCTCCTGATGAACAGACGGCAACCCCTCTTCGGGCTACTCAGCCCTACGTAGGCACCCACGTACCATCGCTACATGAATAAACAGGGTCCATTCCAACTTCATTACTTTTCATTTTCACATCGCCAACCGCTCCTGACCTCTATCCTGACGAACAAGAGGCATAAGCAATTAGGCGCGACGCTGGAAGAAGCGTTATCTGAATGGAGAGAGAGCAAAGTTCACAGCTTCAGGGAATTTTGTGGCGGCGTTCGTAGCGACAAACAATTCGCTGTAGAAACGGCTTACGAAGTCACCGCCACACTTTTAATAGCGGGCCGACCGGTCCGCTGGAACAGTGAACAGAAAGATGAAAACCCAAACACTTTGATTAAATAAAAGTCGGTACTTATCTTTATTAACGAAGATACAGAAACACAGTAGTGAACTCCGTGTCTACAGAAATCTGTCTAGTTCGAGTCGGAGCGGCTAGGTCAGCGTCGGCTGACGACAAACAACAACTCTGCTGCGATGAACACACAACTGACTAGCAAGTACACAATTCGGTGGCGAGTATACAACTGAGCGGCGAATACAGAACTGTCCTAGCGCTCGCGACTCCAGCGCTTAAGAACCCAGAAGCCAGCGGTGGCGCGCGCAGACTTGCGGCGATTTCCTGTCTCGCTGGCGCTGCTTATGCGGACAGCGTCCGGACTTTGATGCTGCCAACCTTTTGGCAGCGGGCTCGGGTGGCATTACTGGCTAGGATATAACACTCCTCCCCCCCAAATCGCCGCACTGTCGTGGAATAATGACGTGGCGAGCGTCGACGGCGGGGGAGGGGTCTGGCCGCAGGCGTAGCAGAAGAGACCGGGGCGGAGACTGTTGTCGGTGGCAGTCCCCGGTCCGCACCCCAGCATTGGCTGCGCGGGGCCGCGGGAAACACCGACTGAAAACCGAGGTCAGGGTGCACGCCTGTGACCACGGGCGCAGCTTCTGGTACTGGACGCGACGGGGCGTCGGGACCCACGAAGAAAGGCAGCGTCTCCTGACGCTGCGTCGACGGCTGCTGAGTGGGCGCCGGACAAGGCGCTGCGGTGTCAGACTCCTTGGGGGTGCCCAAGGAAAGCGGCTGCAGGACAGGCTGCACAGCCACCGCGTGGGAAGGCGGCCCGGCTGAGGGGTCGACGTCCATCAGCTCCGAAGGCGGTGGCGACTCAAGAGGGACCGCAGGCGCCGGAGCGACCACCTGGGGCGCTCCCGGATTAAGCTGCGCGGGAGGCATCAACGGGACGGGCTGTCGGCGTGGTAGCGGCGACGGCTGCTGCTGCTGCCCTGGGGGCGGCAGCGAAGTCGGAAGGCGCGGCCGGAACCCGCCGCGGACCAAATCTGTGGACAAAGAACGAGCGGCAGAATCCGGGCGGCCAGCGCGGCGCAACTGGTTCTGATGCCTCCTGTGCACCCCAGTAGCACCTTGAACAGTATAAAAACCGCGACCCTGGACATTTATCACGGTACCACGTTCCCAACGACGGCGACCGTGATAAACTCTGAAAAAAAACGGCGTCGTTGCGCTGAAAACGCGTGCGATGCTCAGAAGCGGCGGGTCGATCCGGGGGGTGCAACAACCGTAGTAGGGTGCGATGACGACGGCCGTGGAGAAGCTCCGCAGGCGAAGGGCCGTCGCGTGGCGTGGTCCGGTACGACGACGACGACAGGAACGTGATGAGGGCCTGTTGACGAGAGTGCGTAGCACGAAGGCGGTCCATATGATCCTTGAATGTGCGTACAAAACTTTCCGCTGCACCATTCGATTGAGGGTGGAACGGCGGAGTAAGAACATGGCGAATGCCATTGGCAGAACAAAAACTTTCAAATTCAGCAGAGGTAAATTGTGGACCATTGTCAGACACTAAAACTTCTGGAAGACCCTCAATACAAAAAATTGAAGTCAACGCCTGTATAGTTTGTGCAGACGTTGTAGACTGCATGGGCACAACAAACGGAAAATTACTAAATGCATCTATCACGATGAGCCAACGAGAATTCCAATATGGACCAGCGAAATCAATATGTACTCTCTGCCAGGGACCGGCAGGGCGTGCCCACTCAAAATAGCGTTGAGGCGGAGCAGCTTGGTGTTCGGCACACGTCGAACAATCTGTAGACATCTGCGTAATCTGCTTATCAATGCCGATCCATGTACAATGACGGCGGGCAAGCTTCTTGGTGCGGACCACTCCCCAATGACCTTGATGCAACAAGTCGAGGACCTTGGATTGGAGCACTTGGGGAACCACTACACGAAGCTGGTCATTCTCGGTGCGTAACAGCAAAACTCCGTGCGAAACAGACAACAGATGACGTTGCGGATAATAGCGACGAACCACAGGATCCGATATGTCCTTTGCCTTGGACGGCCAACCACGTTGAACAAAACGTAATAGTAAACTCAGATGAGGATCCGTAGCTGTCTCACGTGCCACCTGACGATAATCAATCGGAAAATCCCGGAGGGATTGATGCTCATCGGCGTCAATCTGATGGCAAGAGTCGTCCGAGGAATCGAAGACATCATCCGCAGCAATCGGCAATCTAGAAAGCGCGTCAGCGTTTGCATGCTGAGCTGTAGGGCGATACTGTATCTCATACTGGTATTGTGATAACAAAAGAGCCCAACGTTGTAGTCTCTGAGCTGTCCGCTGAGGAACTGGTTTAGACGGATGAAACAGTGACGTCAGGGGCTTGTGATCTGTTACTAAATAGAATGGTCTACCATAGAGGTAGTGATGGAATTTTGTGACACCGAACACAATATCCAACGCTTCCTTGTCCAATTGGCTATAATGACTCTGAGCTTTGTTTAGCAATTTAGATGCGAACGCTATAGGACGTTCGGTGTTACCGACTCGGTGAGACAACACAGCACCGAGGCCGAAAGAAGAGGCATCACAAGCTAACACCAGAGGCTTGTTAGGGTCGTAATGGACCAGACAACGATCATTCAATAAAGCCTCTTTAAGCTGCTGAAAGGCTGATTGGCAATCAGCTGACCACACAAACGGAACATTCTTACGGCGGAGACGATGCAACGGTGCAGCAATCTGTGATGCATTAGGTATAAACCTAATATAATACGTCAATTTGCCAAGAACTGCTTGCAATTCATGCAGATTGCGAGGGGCGGGCAAATCACGAATAGCTGCTAAATGTGACTGGGAGGGATGAATGCCTTGAGCATTAACAACATGTCCCAGATACTCCATCTCCGTAAAGAAAAATGAACATTTATCGATGTTGCAACGTAGGCCTGCCTGAGACAACACTTTAAACAAACACTCCAAATTACGGAAATGTTCAGCAGGCGTCCGACCGGACACAACAATATCGTCTAAATAGTTGCAACACGATGGCACATTAGCCAGAAGTTGTGACAAAAAACGCTGAAAAACAGCTGGAGCTGACGCACAACCAAAAGGCAAACGCAGAAAACGGAACAACCCCAACGACGTGTTTATGACAAAATACTGTTGTGATTGCTCGTCGAGGGGCAATTGCAAATATGCTTCACGGAGATCAATTTTGGAAAAGAAACGAGCTTCCCCCAACTTGTCCATCAGCTCGTCCGGTCTAGGCAAAGGAAAAGAATCAATGACAGTCTGAGGATTAACTGTCGACTTAAAATCAGCACACAAACGTAACTTGCCAGACGGTTTCTTTATAATAACTAAGGGAGAAGCCCACTGGCTCGCTGAAACGGGTTGAATAACACCGTTGTTTTGCCAACGACGAAGTTCATCTTCTACAGGTGCCCAGAGGGCGTGAGGCACTGGACGAGCACGACAAAATCGAGGCTGAGCATTATCTTTTAACGTAATATGAGCGGCAAAGTTCGCAGCACAACCTAGTTCGTCTTTAAATATGTCACTGTATCGTTTACACAAATCGGTTATGCTGTCTTGAGGAACAACAACAGAATTAATTTGCAACACATTGTCTTGGATAGACAGGCCAAACAAGTCAAAACAGTCTAATCCGAAAATGTTTACACTGTCTGTAGCGCGGGGCACTGTGAATGAAACTGTTTTTGTATTGCCACGGAATGTGGCTGGCACGCTACATACACCTAACACAGGAATTTGTTCTCCACTATAAGTAGCCAAAGAATGTTTTGCCGCTGAAAATTTAGGGCGGCCGATAGCCGCATACGTAGCACTATTTATGAGAGTCACAGACGCACCAGTGTCTAATTGAAAATTGAAGGTCTTATCCTGGATGCGTAGCTTCACAAATAGTTTATTACACTGTCTCTGGATCGGCGCAGTGGAGGCGGAAGACACAAAATCAGCGCGTTTAGCGCGCGTTCGCTGCTTACGACAACTCGTGGGTTGGGCGGGTGGAACAACAACTCCCGCTTCACTTGCAGTCTATACATTACTTTTTACAGCGTTGGAATTACGCTTGGGTCGCATAGCAGAGGGCTGGGTGGGTGGCTTATTGCGAACAAGTTTATTACCCACACGAACCGTGGAAGAGTCTTTAAACGCGACCTTCTGGGCGGGCTGGCTTTGAAGAACATGAATATCCATGGGCTGGGCAGCACTAGAATTGTCCTCGCGTTTACGCAAACAAACAGTCTGGATGTGTCATTTCCCTTGACAAAAGTGACAAACCGCGTTTCTTAACGGGCAACGTTCACGAGGATGAGCAAGAACACACTTAGGGCAAGACTTAACTTTATCATTTTGCACACGCGGCTGACGAATGTGTTTAACATGACGCGGCCGGCTAGTGTTTACAGTCTGACTCTGCCGGTGGGGCCGCGGGGGTGACATAACTTGCTTAGCACAGGCAATTTGAGGAATACATGGCTGATCTAACTCACACTCAGCATAGTCAAAAGTATCTTGGGCTTCAATGATGTTCATCACAGTCTCTAATGACGGGTCAGGCAACTTTAAGATAGCAGCACGAATACGAGAATCTGCAATGTTTTGAGTAATAGCGTCTCGTAACATGACATCACTGTAGGAAGCTCCACACACACAATTAAATCGGCACTGACGGGTGAGGCCCCGTAAATCTGTTAACCACTGTTTATTAGATTGATGTGGCAGTTTCTTTAATCTGAAGAACTTGAATCTGGCTGCTGCCACATGAACTCGCGACTCGAAATACTCAGCAAGCTTGTTAACAACAACGTCATAGTCTAAAGCTTCTGGCTGGGATTCCGGGAACAACTTACAAAGTAGTCGATAGACTTCCACGCCTGCAGTGGAAATTAAATAAAGCTGCCGCTCAGTACCTGTGATTTTGTAGACTGTCATATGCGCCTGCAACTGCGCGAAATATTCTCGCCATTCTTCTCTTGATGCATCAAAAGCACGGAAAGGTGGTGCTGCCTGTGCTTGTTCCTTTTGTGTTGGAGGATTAGCCGCTTGTTTGGCGATTGCTTCCACCAGACTTTGTATTTGCTGACCCTGTAACAAGATCAACTGTTGTAATTCGGCAGACGTAGTGAACACAAATTAAACCAGCCCCCAAAATTTTATCGCTATAAGTAGTATAACCAGAAACAAGTTGAACCAGCCCTGCACACGAGTTCGGAAGTCCTCGTCGCCAGTTTTGTGGCGGCGTTCGTAGCGACAAACAATTCGCTGTAGAAACGGCTTACGAAGTCACCGCCACACTTTTAATAGCGGGCCGACCGGTCCGCTGGAACAGTGAACAGAAAGATGAAAACCCAAACACTCTGATTAAATAAAAGTCGGTACTTATCTTTATTAACGAAGATACAGAAACACAGTAGTGAACTCCGTGTCTACAGAAATCTGTCTAGTTCGAGTGGGAGCGGCTAGGTCAGCGTCGGCTGACGACAAACAACAACTCTGCGGCGATGAACACACAACTGACTAGCAAGTACACAATCCGGTGGCGAGTATACAATTGAGCGGCGAATACAGAACTGTCCTAGCGCTCGCGACTCCAGCGCTTAAGAACCCAGAAGCCAGCGGTGGCGCGCGCAGACTTGCGGCGATTTCCTATCTCGCTGGCGCTGCTTATGCGGACAGCGTCCGGACTTTGATGCTGCCAACCTTTTGACAGCGGGCTCGGGTGGCATTACTGGCTAGGATATAACAGGGAAAGCGGTCGTGAGTCACAGTCTGGGAGCGACCGTCTGTCTGGCGCATCTTGAAACGAAAAGTCTAAACTAAATCAACAGCAGCGGGACGTGAAGGGCGAACAAGTTCTGTTACGTAGGAAGACTACCCAGTAATCTGAGAGCGGCGACATGGTACTCCGTGGATAGACCAAAATGGAGTAACTGATCATTGATTGGGACACGGTGCTGGGCACACATCTTACAACTGGCAGGATACGCGAGACTCTGCTGCAGGTACAGTTTCGGAAATTAGTTCGCTGCTTCAAGTAGGGAGAGATTCCAATGTTTCTCTGGAACTATCCTATAATTTTAGAAGGTAGAAAACCGGTTATGACGGTCAAGAAAAAGACAATCCTAGAAAATCACAGAATAAGAAATGGAGTGATATTTAGACAACATAAATGGAGTAAACTGAATGGAATATTATATCTGTGGAAAACATAATATTATGTGACTAATTTAAACAAATATGATACAGTAGTGTATAATTTTCTATTTAGTATAGAATGTTTCATAACTTTTATGATATGTTAAGTGGAATGGAGGGTTTGTATCGATTTTGAAAGGGATGGGTAGTGTAAGTAAAAGAATGGTTTATGACAACAGGTAAATCATGACTAGCACTAAACACACATCACACCTTTCCGACAACCGTTACAGACTACACGAACACAATTCCGCTTACACACAAAGAAATACGGATACGCAAACAATAAAGTTACTGATTGGGAGGATATAAGAACCGAACTGCCAAGTAGTGTAGGGGGAGAGAAATGTGTACATCTGGCTATCACACACACATACACACACACACACACATATATATATATATATATATATATATATATATATATATATATATATATATATATATACCATGGGCATTGTTGTTGATGGGGAGATAGTCATACTGTAGGTGCAACCGCAATGGAGGTGTATCTGTTGAGAGGCCAGACAAACGTGTGGTTCCTAAAGAGGAGCAGCAACCTTTTTTAGTAGCTGCAGGAGCAACAGTCTGTAAGATTGACTGATCTGGCCTTGTAACACTAACCAAAACGGCCTTGCTGTGATGGTACTGCAAACGGCTTGAAAGCAAGGGGAAACTACAACCATAATTTTTCCCGAGGGCATGCAACTTTACTGTATGGTTAAATGATGATGTCGTCCTCTTGGGTAAAATTTTCCAGAGGTAAAATAGTCCCCCATTCGGATCTCTGGGCAGGGACTACTCAGGGTGACGTCATTATTAGGAGAAAAAAGAACTGATATTCTATGTATCGGAGCAAGGAATGTCAGATCCCTTAACTGGGCAGGTAGGTTAGAAAATTTAAAAAGGGAAATGGATAGGTTAATGTTAGATATAGTGGAATTTAGTGAAGTTTGGTTGTAGGAGGAACAAGACCTCTGGTCAGATGAATACAGAGTTATAAATTCAAAAACAAATAGGGGTAATGCAGGAGTAGGTTTAATAATGAATAAAAAAAAAGCCTGGATAAGATACTACAAACAGCGTAGTGAACACAATATTGAAGCAAAGATAGACACGAAGTCCATGCCTACCACAATAATACAAATGTATATGCCAACTAGCTCTGCAGATGACGAAGAGATTGATAAAAAGTATGATGAGATTAAAGAAATTATTCACACAGTGAAGAAGACTAAGATTAATAGTCATGGGTGGCTGTCATTCGATAGTAGCAAAAGGAATAGAAGGAAAAGTAGTAGGTGAATATGGAATGGAGGCAAGGAATGAAAGAGGAAGTTATCTGGTAGAATTTTGCACAGAGCATAAGTTAATCATAGCTACATTTGGTTCAAGAAACATGAAAGAAGGTTGTATACATGGAAGAGGCCTGGAGACACTGGAAGGTCTCAGATAGATTATACAATGATTAGACAGAGATTCAGGAACCAGGTTTCACAGGGGCTGATGTGGGCTCTGACCACAATCTGTTGGTTATGAACTGTATATTGAAACTAAAGAAACTGCAAAAAGGTGGGAATTTAAGGATGTAGGACCTGGATAAACTGAAAGAACCAAAGGTTGTAGAGAGTTTCAGACAGAGAATTAAGGAACGATTGACAAGAATGGGGTAAAGAAACACAGTAGAAGAAGAATGGGTACCTTCGAGAGAGGAAATAGTAAAGCCAACAGACGATCAAGAAGGTAAAAAGACAAGGGCTGCTAGAAATCCTTGGGTAACACGAATAAATGTTGAATTTAATTGATGAAAGGAGAAAATATAAAAACGCTGTAAATGAAACAGGCAAAAAGGAATACAAACGTCTCAAAAATGAGATCGACAGGAACTGCAAATTGGCTAAGCAGGGATGGCTAGAGGACAATTGTTAGGATGTAGAGGCATATCACTAGGGGTAAGATAGATACTGCCTACAGGAAAATTAAAGAGATCTTTGGAGAAACGAGAACCACTTGTATGAATATCAAAAGCTCAGGTAGAATCCCAGTTATAAACAAAGACGGGAAAGCAGAAAGGTGGAAGGAGTACATAGAGGATCTATACAAGGGCGATGTAGGCCTACTTGAGGACAATATTATGGAAATGGAAGAGGACATAGATGAAGATGAAGTGGGAGATACGATACTGCTTGAAGAGTTTGACAGACCACTGAAAGACCTAAGTCGAAACAAGGCCCCGGGAGTAGACAACATTCCATTAGAACTACTGATAGCTTTGGGCGAGCCAGCCCTGACAGAACTCTACCATCTGGTGAGCAAGATGTATGAGACAGGCGAAATACCCTCAGACTTCAAGAAGAATATAATAATTCCAATCCCAAAGAAAGCAGGTGCTGACAGATGTGAAAATTACCAAACAATCAGTTCAATAAGTCACGGATGCAAAATACTAACGTGAATTCTTTACAGACGAATGGAAAAACTGTTAAAAGCCAACCTCGAGGAAGATAAGTTTGGATTCCATAGAAATATAGAAACACGTGAGGCAATACTGACCCTACGACTTATCTTAGAAGATAGATGCATGAAAGGCAAACCTACGTTATTAGCATTTGTAGACTTAGAGAAAGCTTTTTTCAATGTTGACTGGAATATTCTCTTTCAAATTCTGAAGGGGGCAGGCGTCAAATACAGGGAGTGACACGATATTTACAATTTATACAGCAACCAGATGGCAGTTATGAGAGTTGAGGGGCATGAAAGCGAAGCAGTGATTGGTAAGCGAGTGAGACAGGGTTGTAGCCTATCCCAGATGTTATTCAATCTGTATATTGAGCAGTCAGTGAAGGAAACAAAAGAAAAATTCGGAGTGGGAATTAAAATCCATGGAGAAGAAGTAAAAACTTTGAGGTTTGCCGACGGCATTGTAATTGTGTCAGAGACAGCAAAGGACTTGGAAGAGCAGTTGAACGGAATGAACAGTGTCTTGAAAGGAGGGTATAAGATGAACGTCAACAAAAGCAAAACAAGGATAATGCAATGTAGTCGAATTAAATCGGGCGATGCTGAGGGAATTAGTTTAGGAAATGAGACACTTAAAGTAGTAGACAAGTTTTGCTATTTTGGGATAAAAATAACTGATGATGGTTGAAGTAGAGAGGATATAAAATGTAGACTGGCAAGGAAAGCGTTTCTGGAGAAGAGAAATTTGTTAACATCGAGTATAGATATGTGTCAGGAAGTCGTTTCTGAAAGTATGAGTATGGACTGTAGCCAATTTAGTATTGGAGGGCAGCGTGGAGGGTAAAAATCGTAGAAGGAGACGAAGAGATGAAAACACTAAGCAAATTGAGAAGGATGTAGGTTACAGTAGGTACCGGGAGATGAAGAAGCTTGCACATGGCACAGGATAGAGTAGCATGGAGAGCTGTATCAAACCAGTCTCTGGACTGAAGACCACAACAACAACAACAACACACACACACATATATATATATATATATATATATATATATATATATATATACACTGCTGGCCACCGTAAATGCAACACCCTGAAGGAAGCATTCGAATCAAGTGAAATTTACACCATGGGTTTGCAGCGAAGAGATATGCAACTGATTAGAATTTCAGCGCAGACGCACATCACGCGCGCCTGTGGCGCCACCTCATAGCGCCATTTAAGGCTTGGCGATTTCGACGAGTGTACGTTCGGCACGTGTGTGGTTGTTTCACAAGACGATCAGTTATGCCTCGTAGACAACAGCGAACATCGTTTGATCAAGTATCTGAGTTCGACAGAGGAAGGATAGTGGCTTACCGAGATTGTGGATTATCATACAGAGAAATCGCTATTCGTGTTGGACGAAACCAAACAACTGTAATGCGGATATGTGACCGTTGGATGCAGGAGGGTACGACGGACCAACGTGGTCGATCGCATTCACCTCGGTGCACCACTGCACGTGCTGATAGGCAAATTGTGCGCATGGCAGTGACGGATCGCTCAGTGACATCCCGAACCATAGCACAGCACATTGCGTCTGTAACGCATCATCCAGTGTCTGCGCGTATCGACGCTGTTTACAGCAGAGTGGTCTGTCAGCAAGACGTCCATTGCTTCGTCTACCATTGACGCAGAACCAGAGACGTCTCCGTCGCCAATGGTGTGATGACAGACGGATGTGGACGGCAGAATGGAATGACGTTGTCTTTACTGACGAGGCACGCTTCTGTCTGCAGCACCACGATGGTCGGATTCGAGTGTGGAGACACCGTGGAGAGAGGATGCTGGACAGCTGCATTATGCACCGCCACACTGGTCTTGCACCGGGTATTATGGTATGGGGCGGTATTGGACATTACTCTCGCACGCCTCTAGTACGCATTGCCGGCACTTTAAATAGCCGGCACTACATATCCGAGGTGCTGGAGCCGGTTGTCCTTCCTTACCTTCAGGGCTCGGCCACAGCCATATTTCAACAGGATAATGCGCAACCACACGTGGCACGCATTGTCCAAAGGTTCTTCGTCAATAACCAGATTGAATTGCTTCCCTGGCCGGCTCGCTCTCCGGATCTCTCGCCGATAGAAAACATGTGGTCCATGGTTGCTCAACGAGTGACCCAGATTACATCCCCAGCTGCCACACCAGATGATCTTTGGCAACGTGTGGAAGCTGCTTGGGCTGCTGTACCCCAGGAACACATCCAACGTCTCTTTGACTCAATGCCGAGACGTGTGGCAGCGGTGATCTCCAACAATGGCGGCTACTCTGGCTACTGATTCTGGCAGGAACCACATGTCACAGACGTCTGTAAACGTAATCATTTGATACTTGGTCAACATGTTATCTACAAAATAAATTTTGTTGTGCTACCTCTTGTCTTTCTTGATGTTGCATTTACGGTGGCCAGCAGTGTATATATCTATATAAATATAAAGACCCACTTCAAGTACTACATAAGATAGAGGCATGAGTTATGAAGGAGAATGCAAGCCAAATTTGAGTTAATTGTGCTGCTTGTTTGGGAAAAGTCAGAGTAGCAAGTACTCTGATAAATTTATGAGTAGTAGGATCGTAGGACTTGAAAAATGTAGGTGAACATAGTATCTACTAACAGGTGGAGTATAGATAGACATAGTATCTACTAAGAGTGGGTTTATATCTAAAGATAGTGTCTATTAAGAGTGTAGGAGTTGAAAAGTAGAGGAGGACTCTAGAGGATTGGATGAAGTATCAACAATGATATGTGAAGTGTATAACAGATTTATATTTTTCCAGAGAGTATTTAATTATAGAGTATATAAGCATTTGCTAAGGATATAGGGCAGGCATACCTACATAAAGATAGGATGACCTGTGGCCTGAAGAATAGGGGTGTTTTAAAAAGGGGCGTACCTACCAAAACGGAAGGAGGAAGTGCACTCATAGGGTTAGCCCACATGTGAGGTATAGGTACTGATGCTAGGGAAGTCACAACATTTAATAGGAATTATTCTGATAAGTTTGAATTCTATGCACTTCTCGCATTATTATGTTTTATGTGAGTTTACAAGTGCCTTGAGTTCATCCAGACTACAAACTACTGTAAATAATGAAACTAGTACGTGCTAAAGAAAAAATAGTACAAAGAATTAGAATAAAGGATGAAATACTCAAGTGTCCATGACACCTGGAGGTTACGATTGGAAATCAGAAATGTTGTCCGCAAGATTCCTAGATATGAAAGAATTGGCTCCAACATTAGGTGTAATGCTCAAGTTGTTATTATTCTGAAAATAGAATGAGGAAAAAAGAAGAGCTAAGTATTAAGTAAAAGGCTATCCTCAATTATTAAAAGAAATATAATGTCTACTGGTTAAAATGTCAACTAGAATTACGTGGGATATTAAAGTACATAGTGATTAAGTATACAATATCTCGTGTTCGAGCTGAGGGGAGGGATATGTATTGCTTCGAGAATTTCGGTGTAAATTGTAGAAACACTCAGCCTTTCACAGTCTCGTACACCCGATATTTTAGATGTGAGTGAGAGAAAGGAACTTTAGTTACTGCGCACCACCTGTGTGTGCAGGTTTGAAGTTCATCGTAAGAAGACTGTAGACGCGGCAGTCGAACGGGAAACTCAAAAATTGTCAGCTGTGATGAAGGAACAAGGAGCAATAATGTGTTACTCTGTGCTGTTTTAGTGACTATGATTATTGTAAAAGAAAAATGAACAACTGAATTTAGACTTTCAAGTAACTTCATGTATTGGACTTGAGAGAAACAAGACGTGTTCATAAGTGCTGGTGTTTATTAAGCCAACTACATTGTAAATGTATTCTAATCAGATCTGACACTATGCAAGTCAGTTGACCTGCACGAGTTAAAATATTGATGTCGAAAAATAGTGAATTTGTTCTTTTTGGAAAATGAAATAGACCATGACTGAATCAAAAGTATTCTGCGAGTACCTAATTATTTCAACAGTAGAGAGTGAGTTTGATAAATTCCTATAACCAGCATTATTCATCGAGGAAGAAGAAGCTTTCAGACATCGATGTAGCTGGCTATCCAGAGAAGAAGATAGGCTTTGCAAGTCAACTGATGTGGACGCGGTGAGAATTTTGAATTTAATCTGACTTCACATCGCTTCTTGTAGTCAAAAGTGTTAGAAGTGGTAGTATGAGGACACTTTTGATGCCAATTGATATCAAATTAATTATTCAAATTAATTAAATTGATCAACTAATTACCTTCATTTCCTGATGACATCATGGGTTTTCCATAGCTAGTGTGTGTCCCCTTCCCCCAACAACCTTCTGGGAAATCCCTGCTCCTCCCCTTCCTTCACCTAGAAAAAACAGTGAAAATTCAAATTTTGATGGGAAATTTAAAATTTCGAAGTAAATTCGAATTTGGCAGTAAATTCAAATGCTAATTACAATGTATTACAGAGGACATAATAATAATTAATATTAATTTGCATATCATTTTGGAATACTAACACAGTCTAATTAAGACTTCACAATCCAAGATGGCTGACCTAGATCATTGGTGCAGTCTAATGTCCCTATTCCTATTGGTTGGAAATTCAAACATTGGCAAGCAAAATCCAATTTTTTTCTTCTGGCTTTGCCACTGATCTAGCTCTAGACAATAGCTCTATCCAGTTTTGTGAATAATTGCAGGATGTCGGAAGATATTTTCGCTGTTAACCCAGCACCAGAGAGTTGCTCCAGCCATTCTAGCCAATAGCCCTATTTGGGAAGGGTGGGTAACAATGATAGGATAGCAACCTATCACAGTAGCCTCCTGCCAATCTACATGCGAATACATGCTGGTCGAAACATAAGGATGAGTAATAACATTAGAACAGCGACATAATATTAGAACAGCGACCCACTGTCCCAGTGAGCATATATATATATATTGTATTTCAATTCCCCATCTGGGTTGGCTGGAAGCAGCATATGCACTACTCTTCAGCCAAGAGACATAGAATATACAATAGAAGACACTTGAATGTAACATTGCAACATAAAGGAGAAAATAGGGTGTGCATGGATATAAAAAAGGGGAGAACATTATGGAACATATAGACAAAAATGGGGCGACTGTAAAATGGAGGTAAAAACCTTAAAAAAGTAGTGCACACAAAACCACACACTAGGACAATTAAAAGAACACAAGGCGAAATGTGACTGGAGCTTAAAGGTATCTACAGATTGTGTAGCACATAACAATCAATGACAGTAACACTATGTACAAGTCCAACACACAATTAAAATCACAGCTCTTGAAGCACAGGAGAACAGCATCAAACACAACACTGATGTAGCACAATGATGACGATGAGAAAAACGGAGGATCCCCCAGGTACACGGAGGTGAGGGAGAAGGAAAGCAGGGAGGGAGGGAAAAGGGGGGGAGATGGGCGGGGGGCATGCCATAGAGGGCCAGGAAGGGAAGCGTGTGGGAGGTAAGAGTTGAGGATGGGGTGTAGGGACTCAGGGGGGAGGAGGAAAATCCGCTCTGGAAGAAGGAAGGGAGAGAAAAAGGGGAGCACTGGGGAGGGGGGAACAAAGCCACGTTACAGTTGGAAAGAAGGGTATATGTCACAGCGAATTTCACCATCTGGGAGGGGGATGTGCTGGAAATTTCCCTCGTGAAGGGATGTAGGGTGTGGAGGTGGAGAAAGGGAGGGATACATTGATATAGACATGTCAATTGGTGGGTGGTGGAGAGGAAAGAGGAGAGCAGTGGGTGGGGAGATCAAGCGTGCAGACAGTGTAATGGATGCAGAGATGTTAGAGGAAAAGAAGGAGGTAGGGGAAGGGGATGAGGTCGTACAGGAGGCGTGTGGGTGAAGGAAGGCAGATATAGAAGGCAAGACGGAGTGCAAGGCGTTCGAGGATTTGGAGGGCCTTGTAAAAGTGGGTGGGTACAGAGATCCAGGAAATGCTGGCATAACAGATGATAGGACAGATGAGAGATTTGTAGGTGTGGAGGATGGTGAAAGGAGGAAATCCCCATGTCCGACCAGACAGGAGTTTCAGGAGGTGGATTTGGAAATGGGCTTTCTGCTGGATGGTTAGGAGGTGAGGGGTCAAGGTGAGGTGATGGTCAAGAATAAGGCCAAGGTATCTCAGGGTGGGGGTGAGCTGGATGGGATGACCACAAAGGGTGAGATGAAAATCATGGAGATGGAAGGAGTGTTTGGTGCAGCAAATGATGATTGCCTGGGTTTTGGAGGGACTGAGATGAAGGAACCTCTGATTACAGCAACTGGTGAACTAGTCAAGGTGGGTTTGGAGGGTGCATTGGGACCGTTGAAGGGTAGGATGGAGAGCCAGGAAGGTGATGTCATCAGCATATTGGAGAAGGTGGACAGGTGGGGGTGGCTTGGGCATATCAGCCATGTGCAAGAGACAGAGCAGAGGGGAGAGGACAGAGCCCTGGGGGACGCCTGCAGTGGGTAAAAGAGACAGGAGTTGGTGTTGTGGAGGATGACATAGGAAGGACGTCGCAAGAGGAAGGAAGCGACCAGACGGACAAAACTGATAGGTGGGGCGTAGTTTTGGACTTTAAAGAGGAGACCGTGATGGCATATGTGGTCATAGGCATTGTGGAGGTCGAGGGGAACAAAAATGGCGGAGTGGCGGGAGTTAAGGTGGAGGGAGAGAAGGTGAACGAGGTTAAGGAGTCGGTCTTTGGCAGGGAAAGAGGGTCAGAAGTCACACTGGGTAAGGGGGAAGAAGTGGTGTTGATTACGGTGCTGATGAATACGACAGGAGAGGATGGATTCAAAGACCTTACTGAAGACAGAGGTGAGGCAGATGGGACGATAGGAAGAGGCAACAAAAGGTGGTTTGTTGGACGATGACATTATACAGATGGGCAAGGACAGTCAGGAACGAAAAGGGGCTTTGTCTAAGGTCGCGGTAGGTGACACAGTCGTGACCGAACAGAGACTAAATTTAATGGCTTGTTGCTGTGACTGGAGTGTTGATTTCAGAGGGGGGAAAACTGCCCCAAGTACCAGAGACTAGGAGCAAGTGGGGATCATCAGGGATGGCGAGACCTCGGAAAGGTGGAAAGTGAAGTGGTTGGCCTAACTGAGGTTGTCGGGAAGGGAGCGTTCGTTATGGAGGAGGGGGTAATGGGATGCAGAATGGGAAACAGTAAGGTGATGGAAGGTGGACCAGTACTTGGAGGAGTTGATAGGGAGGCTGGCGTTGAATCGTGTACATGTCTGGCTCCAATCTTGGCGTTTCTTTGCTGTAATAAGGTTTTGTACATGAGCCTAAAAATCACTGCGTGTATATAAAGGACTCCTGTGGCGACATCATTTAACCCATTTACGAGTCGCAAATCTTCTCTTAGCCAACAGAAACAAGGGAAATACATTGTACAAAATTGTTACGACTGTAATGCTCATTACCTTGTAAGGTTCCAGGGTTTTGTTGTTCTTGCTTGCTTATTCTAGAATTGAGAACAGTGTGTGAGGTGATATGACAAGCTTAATGTCGCATTATTTCTCACCACATTACAACTTTTCACACAGTTTTCAGCTCGCCAACATAAATACAGCGCAATGGATAACACATATTGCCAACATCAAAAAGTGAATTATGTTTACACACAACAACGTTAAATATGAACTCTCTGGAAGAACATTAATTTTAAGTTCAATATTATGAGGGTTTACTTGGAAGTTTCTTTACATTAATCCTAACCACAATAATATGAAAGTTTCATTGGACGTTTCTTTACAAAATTGCTCCTACTCATACTTTATGGTGTTGGTGAGCGTTACGAAAATCCTCCGATTCCGGTTCACAGTTCGGAACTATTTAGGATGACAAGCAAGTCTACGGTGGATAGTAAGTCAAGTGACAAATTTGAGCGCAAGATTACCCAAGGCCGCTCGAGTTTACAGTGGACGCAAGATGGTAAACCAACAAAGTTTACACCTCTGTACGGGGTATTTACCTTAAGCTGCGACGTGCTGCTGTCTGCATGGCCTCTCTCTCCCACTGAAATTCCTACAAAACTAATCTGGCCTTTGTTGAACTTTACAGGAGAAACTTTCCCTATGTTTCTCGTTATGCGAGAAAACATGTACTCAGCCATAGTCTTATTATGTGGCGATATACACGCGCATGGTTGGAGCGGCGTGCATATTATAGTGCGCTCTCAGTTCTTGCAAGAACACTTAACTATTTTGGCTGGTTCGTTTTTCCACAGTTGGAGCTTAACGTTGCTACAGCAAATTTTAGCTGGAGTGCAGCCGCTGTGAACGCAGTGTCCACACCAATTTCTTCTCTGCATCGTATGGAGTGTTAAGCGCTCCGTTCTGCGCTTGACACCAGTTCAGAGAAGATCCCTAGTCCAAAATTTCTCTGTTGTGTTACTCGTGGCAGAACTGCCTCCCTCCACTTGGGTTCCTTTTTCACGTCACGGCTTTTTTCGACCAACAGGAGCGTTCCTCTCATTTTGTAGAAACACCCTCTACCAATCACTACGTCCCTTCTATCAACTTGCGTCGAAACTTCAGTAGTTTTCTCCTTCCTAGTGAGTTTACACCAGTCGCACGTTTTGTGCCCGTCCCAGACGCCTAAAGTACATTGACCTTCCAATGTGTCGCACTTGCTTGACGAATATGCTTTTGTTCGTATCCTGTTGGAATTTCGAAGCTTCTTCTCTGCTCTTGTACCGATGCCCTCGGTACAGGCGGCCCTCCAGCTTGAATCACCTGGCCCGGGGTCGCTGTCCTCCTTTCTGCCACCCCCTTAAAGTGGTTGCCGGCGTAACTCCCGCAGCACGGCTTCGCTACGCCGTTGTCGAGCTGGCTTTTCAAAACTAAAAGCGACCCGACTCGCGTTCCCTGTTCTACCTTCCGCTCAAAGACATGCATTGTATAGGAATGATGTGTTAATTACCGTTGACTGACTGTCATTCCTTTTTGCAGTACATATTGATAGGCAAATGTTCTCATAACTGTCGATTTACGTTAGGTGTCATCTTCACCTTCTCATTGCGATTTGTAAAGGTCTCACGTAAGGTGCTAATCTGACCATTTATTCTGCTATCTTACAAACTTATTGGAACATAGCATCTCAAGACGAAAACGAAAACTGACGAGTCACCTCCAGTGCAATTCAGCGCTATCTACCGTGCATATTGTGTAACTGAATAGTTGACCTCTTGGGCCTTAAGCCACGTCTTCCTATCCCTGACGCCTGGTGACCATTCCTATCACTGCTGTGACACAATGCAAGACAAGCGTGTGTGACTAACTGACGTAGACTCCTTAGTTTTAAAAAAAATCCACTTTACCCAGTCTCAAATGGGGATATTGTTGTGTCAATACACCTTGAATTTCTTATGTGAAGTGTAGATAGAAACTGGACCATACACATGTTTTCAAATCGCTTATTTGTTGCGAAAATCCTGTACAACATTATGGCATAGGTTACGTTACCTCTAAGCATTTTCTACCCAGGTAGAAAAATATGTTATTATCAGCTTAATATCTTCCATGTCCACCACCAGAGTACTAGAACATTAAGTTCACTGTTGGTTCATGACAGGGTGATAAGAGTATGCCCTATCTCTGTCACAGGATGTCTCCCCACTTTCGAACTGTCTTAAAGTAACCACATGACAGCGTTACCTATGACGTCTCTCAAGACAGCAGCACAAAGGGGTTGTAAATATCAGATTTGTACTACTATCACTTTGCAAATTTAGTAATATAGCTGATTTTCATCTGATTAGCATCTCTCCCTGTGTAGGTGGGATATTGAAATTCCTTTAAAAGGTCTCGTTGCAACACAAAAAACCCCTCATTACAACTTCAACTCTCGAATGAGATCTGCTACTCTCTCCTCACACTCACCATCTGCGCGGCAGTCATTGATATCAAATTGATGGACTAATTAATTCAAATGATGATGAGAGTGCCTTTGCATGGTGAGTAATTTCTTTTTCTTGCAGTCGGGGAACCGTTACAGAAGCTTCTGTGACTTCTTGGAGGCTCCCCACAACCTAGGTAGTCATTTCCACTGATACCAAAATACATGCTAACCGCCGTAAAATACCTGAAGACATCCAACATTATTGTTTTCTGACTCTAAATTGCCTCGTCACGCTTGTGGAAGTAAGTTACTTCGAATTCTGGTATACTGATTCCGAACTAATCCTGCTGTGACTGGGGAGAGTAGGATGTTTCACTCTCCATTCCACCTCTGAGTCGCCCCAGCACCCCCCCCCCCTTCCCTTCCTGCCACTGGGTCGCATGTGAACAGCTGCCAATGCCATCATCCGGTTGCGAACCTCTGACCTCGTGTCAGGGCACTACCCCTCCCATCCAACAACAACCATGCCAGGCAGCTGTCAATGAATCCACCTCTCAAAAGCTTGTTCTATCATCCTCAGAAGGAGTGGTAGCTTGAATGTCACCAGGGTGAATACCAGGATGCTGAACAATATTCTCCCCTTCATCCCTTCTGCAAATCTAAACATTCCAAGACGTGTTTTCGGAATATCCCGGAAAGAATGACCCAGTGAACAGTATTAAAATACCTGTCTACTTACCGCAACATCTCAAATGTGTACGAGTCTGCGGATCTAGGTTTCCCTCAGAACAGAATCCTATAGAAGTGTTCGTATTGGTTCTTGCCAAATTAATGGGAAGATGCTTCATGAACTCAAATGGGAATCCTTGAATGGATTATGATGTTCTTCTCAATGAAACTATTGAGAACCAACATATGAATCTGACTGCAGAAGGATTATACTGCCGCCAACATACATTTTGTGAACGGACTACAAAGAGAAGGTACAAGAAATTAGCGCTCATACAGAGGTATATAGACAGTCTTTGTCTGCCTCACTCTGTTTGCGAGTGGAACAGGAAAGGAAATGACTATTACTGGTAGAGGGTACCCTTAGCCATTTACCATGCAATGGCTTGTAGGGTATGCATAGAGATACAGATGTAACTTTAGTCTACCTATTCAGGTGTCAGTTCATGCTTTTATAGGCACACAGAACTCACGGAAGAATCTTGTCTCTTACGTAGAGAGAAAACAAAAGATGAAACTTCAGCTGCTTATTGTCTCTGGGTAGAAACCTTTATATTAGCCCCTGATTTTCGCACTGAAATCACTTCACGAGATATATAAGAGAGATTATAATATGTTTGGCCACAATACTTAGAAGAAAGGTGTTGAGCTCACCTTTCGACTCTTCTTCCATCACAATATCGCTTACCCTGCCATATTCTCAGGAATCCTTCAATCTTCGATATATAGCGTCTGAATCCACTTGATTTCGAGAGTGAGACCCCTATTAATTACCTCGAAATATCAACAAGTTCCAACAGCACTGTTCTATTAGTTAGAAGTCTGTCTAGTCCTCCACCTGTCGCTGAGTGGGTAGAAGGCTGACAATGAGAAAAATAGCACACTAACGTACAGAAAGAAATTCACAACCATGCAGAGTACGCATGGACTTGTAACTTCCCCAACTTTTAGACGAAGTTTACCGAAGCAATGTAAACACGCCTGAGGCCTCTGGATAATGTATAATTAGTATAAGTAGTTGTCAAACAAGGGCACCACTCTCTTTTCTTTTTGCTCTGCTCTTTTGCTCTTTTCTTTTTGCCATTGTGTTTGCCTCTCTCGATTAGCTTGATTTGTGTTAAGCAATTAATTCTGCGGATTCGATGAATTAGGAGTAGCAGAACTTTCTTTGGCTCTTACCTAATTATTTGCGACTGGAACTATTAGAAATCGGAATACCAAGTGCGTGTGTTTAAATATTGCACGTTTCATGTAGAGAATCTTCTCTTCTAAATATTAGACTGTGTCGAATAGTGTAAGATAACTTCTTTTTTCCTTAAAATATACTGTTAAAGTTTAACCATATTTCATTTATAAACCTGTTTCGTTTACACACTTCGAATTTTGTGCGTTTTAGTAAATACGAAGGCATTTATTTTTGTTATTATAGTTTTCGTGCGACACTTCATACGCCATAGTCTTTTGTTTGTGAAATACGATAGATCTGCAATCATTTTAATATTAAGAAGTCCGATAATCAATTTAATACTAACTTCCACAAGGAAACATATTTCAATTCACGGCCAGTAACAAAGTTTACCAAAAGATTTGCTCTCCAAGCCAAATCTGTGTGCCATTGCTACTTTCAGATGACATTGCATTAACTTTTGTAAAAGTTCTGAATTAAGTTAGTCGTTTAATGAAAGAGGGCCCAGTTTCTTTTAACGTTGCCCCCATTGCTTTTCATTTTAATATAAAAATAGTTCACAACCCGAAACTGTCCGTCATTTTATTTGCAAGTAAAATAATTAAATCCTAATTAACAGACAGTGACGATGAATGAAGACCTCAGACGAGGACTGCCAAGGAGTAAGTAATAAATGAATTTATATTGTGTATATAATTGTTACAATTTCACGTTTGTCTTTATATTTATATCCTGTCCCATGTATGCAACACATAACTGATGTCTGCAATTGAGAAACATCAAGAGAGTGAACCAAGAAAAGGAATAATAAAAGCAACAACACAATAAGAAGTGGCTACTGTAAGGTACGGAAAAAACAGTCCAAGGTTAAATCTTGCATTTCGTGTTAGAAAATAGATGGGCCTGAACTGCTTTCCTGGGTGAATTTATAAAATTATTTCGTGTGACTTTTAGATATTTATCTATGAAAGTTGCGTGCCACAAGATGGTAGAATTTATTAGTGGATTCGCGTAATGGCTATGCGTGGTTAGATTGTTTAGCTTTGTTGGTAATCATCACATCTGACAGTGATTTTTCGATGTAGAATACGTGTTTGTAGAAAAGTGTATTTTTGCGTTTACGATTTTGGTCTGTATAACTCATGGATATGGGGAATGTAGGAGAGGATCCGGCAGTTGAGGACGAGGTGAATGCACACGATAGGAATTAAATACCGACCATCGGCAACTTCCGGAAGTTGAACCAGAGGCTACAAGAGCTCCACAAGCAAAACTGATGTGCCGGCACACTTGGAAGCCAAAACTAAATTACCAATTCCTGTATCTTGTCCTTTTGCCGAGTGGTATAAGAGACTAACAGATCTTATACAGCAAAGTTTCTAACAACTTGCAAAAAAACCACATGTGCAAATGATTGAAAATTTCATTCATGTTGCACTAGAGCAGACAGTAAAAATTAGTACGATTATTCAGGACAAAATGAACGAAGATTTTAAGCAAATTGGAAATCAACAAAAGAAACAAATAAGTGGCCAAATTCAGTACCAGATGATGCTTAGAGGAAGAGTTAAGGGGAGATTTTCGGCAGCTAGGCGAAGAGCAGCCAGCTGAAATAAGAAAAATAAATTCGAAGATAAAAACTGTTACTGATAACTTTGCTGAGTTACAAATTGCATGTAAAGACATATCCGAGTTGGTAAGACAGATGAACTCGGAAATGAGCGAAATAAAAGAAATGCAGTCTGAATTGCAAAGTACTGCACAACAGACTGTTCTGCAAAACCGCCAGCAGAATGAAGAGCTTGTTACTTGGCTGCATGACAAAAGACAAGCAGGTTACCGAGTGCTAACAGCATGAAGTGAAAGAAATAATAGCGACTTTGTGAACTGGTTACATCAGAAGGACTAACATATTAACAAGGCACTTAGGAACAAATTACACACCGTAACTCAAAATTCTAGTGCTGATGTGTTATCTCAGCACAACAAGAGGAATATTGGTGTAAAAACAGAATTAGAACAAACAAAAGCTATGCAAAAACGTGATCTTCCTAAGTGGAAGCATGATGTGGAAAAACACGTTGGCAAATTGAACTGCGAGTTGTCAGTCATTCCCAGTAATGCAGGCAGAAACCCAGCAGCAACGGCAACAAACAATCCACATATGCATTTACTGTCTCCACAGTAGTATATGTTGTAAAGAGAAACATCGTACAATACTTACACGAATGGAGGATAATCATCGTGTAATACGGGGGCGGTAAATGCTTTGACAAACGTCTTGTTGCGAGAGTTTGCTCAAGCAATGTCAGTTTCAGATATACATCCCAGAAAAGAAAGGAGGTCAACACTCTGTTGTTTTCATAAAGAGTTTCAGAGAGATACTCCCCAGATCCTGGACGGACACCCAAAGAATACAATTTGTTGCCTAGGATGTACAAGGTGAAGGTGCGCTGTGGGCATCAGAAATTACACAGGTATGTTAAACGTATGAGCAATTCGAGCGTTTCTGTCAAAGTACTGTCCTCCAGAGAACTAAGAGAGATTAAGAAAAGAAGTGTACTCACCCGAGGTTTATAACAGTAAACAGGATCCTCTACGAAAGTACTTTGAGAAGCATATCAGTGAGAGAAGATACTGCGATGATTACATCAGTAAAAGATGTTATTCGAATTTTAAATGCAAAATTACCTTTAAATTTAAAACAAAAACTATTGCATGCTGCTGAAAATTACATTGAGTGGTTTATGTCTGTTGTTGTCACAACAGACTTGTTACATGAGAACACACAGCGGACAATCGGCAAGCACTACAATAATGGTGCTAACGGGAACCAGATACCAAACCAAAACAGTAAGGTGTCGGTAATAGGCATGGAAACAACGGAAATACACCCCAGCAAGGTTACAGAAGTGCCCATGCACAGGAAGGTAAAACCAACAGCAC
Organism: Schistocerca americana; assembly: GCF_021461395.2. Lineage (NCBI taxonomy): Eukaryota > Metazoa > Arthropoda > Insecta > Orthoptera > Acrididae > Schistocerca > Schistocerca americana. Next base: position 31,991,397 of record NC_060129.1, on the reverse strand, counting down.
TACGGAAAGAAAGGAAGGTATAACAATCGGTGTAATCCTGGTTATCGGAATAGCAATCACAGGGACAATCAGGGTAACAACATAACGGCACCAACATGGCCAAACAACAAACAAGCTAATTGGCAATAGTATAATGCACAATGAAACAGTGGGCAACAGCATCTGATACAGAATAACTACCCAAACCGAAGTAATCAGAATAACAATAATAATATTGCGAACTGGCGGGTACAAAACCAACCTGTGAGGCTAACTGAAGTGACTGAAAGTAATCAACCTTCAAACAGCCTGCCAACAAACTAATTTCGGTGTCATCGAGCCCTTCGATAGTGGTTGAGAATAGTGTAGGGGTAATGCTCAAAAATAGATCAGCTTGATCCGTTATAGTAACGGAGCTGATATACGTGATGACTTGTTCTATGAGGAAACTTACTGCAGAGAGCCAAATAATACAGTGGTGCAGTCTGCATTTGAAGCTGAAGTAGGTAAAGTACCAGCAGTAGTAATAACTGACACCGCTGCAATGGCAAACGTTATTTCTTATAGTATATTTAAACAAGTATGCGAGAAGAGTACACCTCCCAGGCTACCAGCCCAGAATTGTAGAATTATTGGTGCAATATGCACAAGGGTAAAGAATATTAGTTAGCAGGCTGAGTTGGAAATCTTGACAGGAAATGGATCTTTTGCTGCACGTTCCTAGTGGTTGAGGATTTCTCAGCCAACTGTAATATTGTTGTAGGATTTCTTCAAGGGAAGGACGCAAAAATCGACTTCGTAGCAGGCAAATGCTACATTATAGTTGATGGAAAAAAACACAATTCTGGATTTGCTCAAACAAAAGCTTCGCCATGGTAGATTCTGCCAGCGAATGAAGTCAAATTTGTCGGCATTGGACCCCCATTGACAAGTGGTAGATAAACTGCTCTAGCTTATGTAACCAAGCGTGCTAATGTTGATGACAAGTAGAAAGATCTCGAGACAATATTACCAGGCAAGATTTTACAATCAGATTACTTAAGTGAACAGCAGAGAAATGAGATATGCAATTTCTTGTATAGATATCTACAGGTCTTTGCAGAAAAACCAGCTATAATAAAAGGAATGTATACCACATGCAAGTTAAGCCAGAAGATAGTTTACGATTAGTGCTGAATGCACGAACGATCAGTAAGATTACATTACCTTTAAAAACAAGGCCAGAAGACATAGAACAACAAATACAGAAATATTATCGTGTGCAACATCTATCTTCGATAGATTTACGAAATTCCTGGTGGCAGATTTTTCTGTGCGAGGAATGAAGAAAATATACAGCTTTCATTTACGATGGCAGAAGTTATGAGTTTCATGTACCACCTTTTGGGCTAAAAGTGAGTGCTGGTGTGTTTATCACCGCTCTAGATACGTTATTAGGTCTCGAGTTACTGGATAAAGTAACAGTATACGTAGACGATCTGCTGATAGCCACTGCAACGTAGAACGAGCATATTGAGTTACTTGACACATACTTCACAAGCTCCAGAATGCGGGTGTCACTGCAGATATGCAGGAATCCAAGTTTGTAATATACAAAATAAAATTCTTACGTCATATCATAACCGCTGAAGGTATAAAACCAGAACCGAGTAGGATTGAGGTATAGAAGAACATGCCACCTCCCTGTACTAAATAACAGCTAAAGGCTTACTTAGGATTAGCTTGTTTCCTTCGTCGCTTAGTCCCAAGTCAGTTACTTAATAGTGAAGCACTATTAAACTTACTTTGAAAAAACGCACCTCGGTGTTGGACAAACAGGTGCTAGATTGCATTAGATAAAATGAAATGTGCTCAACTAGTTGCACAAATTCTGCGTCACCTGGATATGAGCAGAGATTTCTGTCTGATGACGGATGCGTATTCCCCAAACTTGGTGCTTGGCTTTTCCAGATGGATACTAGTGCCAACAATGTTTACATTAGAGTCATAGGGTTTGCGAGTAGGACTCTATTGCAGTGTAAGAGATCTTACTATGCCACCGAATTTGAGTATTAGCCATAACATGGTCATGAAAGAAATTTAATTACAATGTGAATAGTAAACACGACAAGATGTTTTGTGATCACCAAGCCTTGAGTTTCCTCGTGAGATGTAAGTTGCTCCATCAGCGTTAGGCGGGCTAGTCACTGTGTGCTTCAACAATATGACTTAGAGAGTGTTCTCATTAGCAGAAACGAAAATTTGGTAGTAGACGTGCTATATGGCCAACTGCAAGGATTGCATGGGTATTCAGAACTTTTTGTTGAACAGACTACTGAATTTAAAGTACTGTTGTTCAAAGAACCTACATACTGGAGGTCATACGTGAATATGTGTCGCAATGTGCAGGCCTTACAGAAGGATGACACAGGGTGCAACACAATGTTTGAAGCAATAGCTCAGCGGATCAGTAAATCCACATTTTACTTCACACAATGGCATTCTGCTCCAACGTCATGATACAGGAAAAGACGAATGGTGCGTACATATTCCACTGGAATACCAAGAGCCTTTGGTAAGGTGTACACACTAATCCAGGAGCCACTATGGCATAAACAAATGTAATGAGAAACTGAAACGTTATTGTTATTTTCCCAATATGAAATGGAATATTCTTCAAATACTGAGAAAGTGTATAACACGTCAGAAAGCCAAATCCATGAATGTGTGTACCTGGATAAAATTATGTGCAATATTGGCAACTAAACCACTGGAGACCATGGCGACTGACGTCGGAGAACTCCTGCCAAGGTCACGTGGGGGTGTTAAGTATGTAGTAGCATTTATAGGTGTAGTCACAAAACATGTGAAATTGTATGCTACGGAAACCACTGCCTCTGCTTCTATAATCAAACGCATTGCTAATGATTACATGCCTAAAATAGGAAAGCCTTCATCAATACTTTCTGAAAATGCAGTAATTTCACCAGCTGTAAGAAGAAATCCTTTTTGAAAGAACAAAACCTGAAGCAAATTTTAGTATCCCGCTACCACCTGAAAAAGTATGCAGTGTATTCAGTAGAGTATCAGAACTTAAAGACCTCATAGACAGACCAAATGGATTGAATATATAGAACCCTTCAAGGAAATTATTAACAATTTGCCACACTCATCCACCACTTCTACACCTGCAGAACGTATGCTAAAGACACATGAAAATGATGAATGGATTAAATCCCTTCCACAAATGCCTACAACAGAAATTGCGTGGGAGGAAAAATTAAAATGTAATGAAGCTTCGTTAGCTCACTAAGCACAGCTTAGAAAACATAAATATGATAATAACTTGGGTACAGTACAGAGCTACCGAATTGGGGACAGAGACTTACTAAAAGCTATTTTTAAACTCTCCTTGTTGAAAAAGAAGAATAAGAAGTTGAAGCTGAAGTAAAATGGTCTACACAAAATTGAGGACATTCCTCATAAAGGAAGCTATTTACTAGCCAACTGACTACCAAATAAAAATTCAAACATAAACATCTCAAGAAATTTATTTCATAAATGTAATATTTGTGTTGTATATATCTGTGTAAATATTTCATTTCTATCTTATGCACATAGTAGAGTTTGTTGTGAAAGCAGATGTCTCAAAGCAGATATATGGCTATTGCAAAGAGAAGGTGAAATGCATTTAAAGACCACTAAAAAATTATTGTCAACACTCAGTTTTACTTGTAAAGCCTAAACCTGTGTTATAAAGATACCTCACATAATAAATTGTAAATTGTAGTATAGTTTTCTAAACAGAAATTGTAGATAGGGTGTCTGTTTTAAGATTACTAATTTATACTTTGTGTCGGAAATATGTGATTAGTTGTAAATAGTTGCATTATTCATATCAGAAGTGCATGTTGTACAAGCTAGAGATAAAAGTTTTGAATAATAGTATATGTACTCATGTGCATAAATACTGAAGGACATATTTTCTATAGGATGATGTCCTACGTCAATGTTTAGCCAGCAGGCAAGGGGCTTAGGTCCTCTATCTTGCAATTGAACTATATGCTTATTTTGGCACTTACTGATGTCCTTCGGCATTAGTTTCCCATTTTAGAGTTGTTTTTATGCATGCTATCTCATAAATATGGTACAAAACTGGAAATGGCCCTTTAACTGGGTTTTACTTGGAATAAAGAAATAAACTGTTTGCAAAATACGAACGAAACAAATACGTGCAAAGCACGGCAGCATAACACACTAAATAATGGCCGAACAATTTGCATCGCTAATTTTCAAAGATATTGCAAAAACTGATATAATTACCATTCACAAGCAGCCATGTTCCAATGTAAATGTTAAGCAAGTAGTGTAAGGTTGTGTCGTTTCCAATGATTCTCCACACAGAAAACGAACAAGCTAATTTGGGCGTTAGATGAAATGCATAGTTTCAGTACCAGCGTAATTGACTCAAAAGACTATGTAACTGCAAATGAGTAACAAAACGAATGCCAAAGTCAGTGCTATTAAAGACTTCCAGAAAACACCATAGTAAGTGGACTTTATGTACAAATAAACAAAGCTGTGCAACAGAACTCGTCTGTGAGAAAAGTGAAAATACTAGTGTTGCAAAATGTGGAATAACGTTGACGCTTAACTTCAGTGAAGTGTTCAGTCATGTGTACAGGTGCAGTATCCGTTATACTTCTGCATCCATTTTCAATAAGCTACCACAAGAATTCAAAAATCTTAGCAGTAATCCACACGTTTTCAAATCAAAACTGAAGAGTTTGCTCATGGGTCACTCCTTCTACTCTGTCGAGGAGATCCTTCAAAAATTAAGCTGATTCTTGTTGCATTGTTGATTGCGTTTACTGAAAGTTATGGCACGACTTTTTTCAGGTTCATAAAAATTTTATTTTTATCTTTTATTACTTTTATATTGTAATTTCACGTACTGACATGTTTCATGACCTTGTTGATTTGCTCCTCAATTTGGTCCAATGGAACTTGACATTTAAATAAATAAAAATGAAAAAACTCTTAGGTAAAGCACAAGTAGCCATTCTAGGAAACTCACACTGCTACGAACCGAGTGTACACAGAGAGCAACGCAAACCACACCTCACAATGTTCCACATGAAGCTCTGGATTGTTGAGGTGCAAAGCGAGCCATGTGATTGCTCAGTACTAGCAGCAATTCAAAAGACACTAATAGTGATAGCGTAATATGCCAATAAATAAACTGCAATGCTCATTGCAAACAAGTAACAATCATGATGAAATCGAAAAGAAACGACAACATGGACAACACTACAGGTACGGTACCTTAACTTCAACGGAGCAAACAAAACGCAAACGAAAGAAATAAATGGGCAGAGCGAACTTTAAACTATCACCACAAACAGAATATACAGTCATTTTATCCACCCATAGGCCAATACATGTACTAATACATCCTCTTTCAGCCAAACCGCACAATTATATGCTTGTATATTAATGCTTAATTTGTTGTGTCCCATGTACCCCACACCTGAGATGCTGGTCCTGCGAAAGAACAAGACCTAGCCACGTGTATCCAGTAACCAGTTGCAAATCCTGGCACGTCTTCCAATGTTTCTGTCTGTACCTGAGGGTCATGGCATCATCTGCTGTCTACCAGCAAGAACCATCGTTCTAGCAATCCTTTGGAACATATATCATCGCAACTACAAACCATTCTGTTTGACGTTGTAAAAATGTGATAATTCTTAATCGTAGTCAGTTTTATAAAGACTTACGATTTTGATTTGTGAGGAAGAACGTTTATGAGAAACTCACATAATGTGACCTTAAAATGAAAAAGCTGTATGATAAGAGACTCTTACACGAAAGAACAGTTTAAAAACTGAACGTTCTATGTAATAATCCTGCTTGACATGAAAGTTTTATGGACTTCAGAATGTAACATGACAAAATGCCTATGAATTTCTGTAATATTTGTACTGTCTTGTTACATGTTAAATAAAGTGTAAATGTAAATGTACTCAAATTATCACCCTTTTTCACAAATGAAAGAAGTGGTATCCATGTAAAACTGTACTATGAAAACATTAAATGAAGCGACATTAGTTAAATATTGATCTACAACAGTCAAAGCAGTATCATTTCAACATTTATGGGTCATTTTACAACGCCCCCAACTTTTACATGAAATTTACCCAAAGTAATGTAACTATGCCAGATACCTCTAGAAGATACATCGATATTCATACAACGATCATAACTTCTAAGTAATATAAACAGTCATCAAACAAGGGCGATGTTATCTTTTTTCCCACTGCTCTTTTGTTCTTTCCGCTTTGCCATTGTGTTTGTCTCTCTCGGTTAGCTTGATCCTGTAACGTAGTTAATTCAGTGGATTCGAAGAATTGGTTGTAGGAGATCTTTCTTAGATTGGTGTTTGATTATCTGAACTGTTATTAGAAATCAGAATACCAAGTGCATGCGTTTGAATATCTCTCATTTCATGTAGAGGATCTTTTGTTTTCAATATTATGCTGTGTGAAATAGTGTAAATTGACTTTTATTCCCTTAAAATATACTGTTATAGTTTAATCATATTTCATTTTTACCTCTTTCCTCCGTTTATAGATTCACAATTTTGTGTGTTTTTTCAAATATGGAAGCTTTTCTTTCAGTTATTAAATTTCATGCGCCGTAGTCTTTTGTTTGTGAAATACAATAGAACCTTCAATCATTTTAATATCACACAGTCCGATAATCAGTATAACGCTAATTTCTGCAAGGACACATATTTCAATTCACAGTCAGTAATAAATTTTACCAAAAGATTTCCTCTCCAAGCCAAAGCCATGGCCGTTGCTACTTTCAGAAGACATTGCATTAACCTTTGTAAAAGCTCCGAATTAATTTAGTCATTTAATGAAAGAGGCTCCAGTCTCTTTTAACGTTGCCGCCATTTCTTTTCAGTTTAACATAAAAATAGTTCACAACCGGAAATTGTCTTTCATATTGTGTATATAATTGTTACAATTTCATGTTTGTAGTTATAAGTATTTTCTGTTCCATGTATAAAACACATAACTATTGTCTGCATTGAGACACACCAGGAGAGTGAACCAGCAAAAGGAATAATGAAAGCAATAACGCTATAAGAAGTCGTAACTGGAAGGTATAGAAAAACAGTGATTATCATACAAGAAATACGACAGTGTACTGTTGACAGCACAGTGTCTCCCATCGCCTTTCTCTCTCACACACTATCTCTGTTTTTCCTCCTTATTTTTGTAATATTCAGTGGAGTAAGATGACGAACTATACAAACTACACGAATGTAACTTGGTAGAGAGCACAACAACATTTAGCATCTCTTTCTCCCGATACATCGGAAACAAATAGTTTCTGCATATCAACATCAACAATGTGGTGATCTCATTAAATATATATGTATTTTTCCACTGGAGCAGGCGACAAGTCACAGAAGTCGCTCCCATGGACCTGTGTACACTACTTCTCTCCTTGTTGTTGCTCCCTGCAAGTTTCAGTGGGAATCAAGTCAGCATGCGTAACTGTTTCCCATCAACTGCAGCACTACACGAGTCTGCTGACACATTCTATGATGCATCGGTGTGAGACATTAGGATGTTTCCAGACTTCGAGTTTTCACTATATCCTTCACACGCTGCACTCGTAGAGCCACATATAGCTACAAAACGACTATGTAGTTCGATTACTTTCATGCTCATTCCATCGGAATCGGATGCATGTAAATCATCAGAAAGAGGGAAATTCGTATGATTTTTTTTAGAAGGTTGGTGTATATTACATGTATAAAATCAAACCACGCCTGGTTAGCAATATGAGCATATGCAAATAGAAGAAATGTGCAGAAAAAGACCTGAAAACGGTAAAAAGTACGAAAATTGAGGGAAAGTACATATAAACTCAGGGGAGATACGACAAAATACTGGAAAATTGGGGGAGAATGAGAGAGTACTTACTTGTCTGCTTACTGCTGGCAAGTTCTTGTTCATGGGAACGAGTGTGTGAGAGCAAAATCGATAGGAGAAAAAAATCGAAATGGAAGCATTGTGACCCAGGGAAACAGTGATGATCGACTATAATAAGACAGCTCGAATAGACTGTTTAATGCGGATAACATAGAAATGTAGTGTAACAAATTTATATATGTCAGATCACAACCTCAGGTATGACCACAAACTTATCTGTAACCACCTATCTTACATATTTTTCTAAAATCTAGGCATGTGACTACGAAAATCTTTTACATCCTTCTCAGGTAATGAGTGTTGTACTACCAAGTTTGGGGCTGCATTATGTAACTACTGAATGGATTGCATGTTTGACCCTGTACAATACTGCCTAAGTGTTTTAAACTCTAATGAGCATCATTTACAATGTGCTTATCTGTGTTCTCTACCAGTCATAACAATGTGATCCTGGTACCTTACACAACAGTTGCTGCATGGTTTTTTTCAATGACATTATACAGTATGTCTACTGAAGTGGTAGGAGTACCTGCAAGTTGGCTGCGGTCATGGATGATTTTCTAGACTGTTGTTAGGGTGTGAGTTAGAGTGCTACCTGCAATCGTTAACAGCAAACCTCTCCATACCACAGCCAACAGAGAACTTCCAACGCATGTGTGACGAATCATGTCCACCAAAAAGATGGAAAACCTATTTCAGCATCTTCTTTTACATGAACGAAGGTGCTGGTCAAATTTGAACATGAATAAAGTCGCTGTTTCATTGCTACTTTGATTCTAAGTCACTGACAGGTCCTTTTTTAGGTACTGCAGAGCCTGTGTATACATTTGCCTGACAGGTGTGTGTGTGTGTGTGTGTGTGTGTGTGTGTGTGTGTGTGTGTGTGTGTGTGTGTGTGTATGTGTGTATTTGTGTGTCTGAATCCTTGTCAGGAAGAGAGAGAGAGTGTTCTGTACATGGAGTTAGTGCAGCATGTCCACCAAACCGGTGGAAATCCTATTTTGGACCCCTCCTTCAGATGAATGAAGATGCATATGAAGTACACCATTTTAATGTCACATTTTGGACATGAATCGAGTCATGAGTTTCATAACTTCTTTGATTCTAAGTCACTGACATAGCATTGTGAGATACTGCTAATCCTGTGTGTGCATTTGCATGACAGTTTTCCTGTTCACAGAGGTAAAGCATATTGGTCCATAATTTCACATGTCACATACCGTTGCTATGTATTTGTTTAATTCCTCATAAGATGCATTTTCCATTGCTGGCGATCATTTTATAGGACTGATGCCAGAATAGCATAATTTCTGAACTGTAATCGGTTGTGAACAGTGGACGCTATGCACTTTGGAAGGCTATATTGCGCATGTATCACAAAAATCTATGTTTTTCTTTTTTATATAAGGAAGTAGTTCTATCATCTTAAAGTCGGTCAACGTAGAAAGTGGAATAGAAAATTGGCAGGGTGGATGTATGTCTGATGTTGGACATGTATGTCCTGCAGTAGAACATTGAGAGCATTGCATTCTGCACGACTAATATTTCAGAAAACCACATGGATTTAACTTTGTAGTGTGTTTCAGTGCACAACTGTATAGCCTTAGGAGTGTATGTGTTTATGTTCTACAATCATTTTTATCTTGCCAATACCTTCTTAGTGCTGACTCCAGACACTAGAACAATAGGCCAGAATTTATATCACAGCTGATTTATGTAAAATTTTTCAAACTCCATTCGTCTGGAGCTCCATCATACATAAGCCACACATTTCTTGTTAACCATCTGTTACATCAACATAGCACCCTCATATCTACTATACACTGATAAGGAGTGCTCACCTCCTCGAGATGCACACATCCAGAGAGATCCTGTGGACTTGGATGGGTGCTGAGAGTAAGGTTGATGTGGAACACTCTTCGTTCAGCAGCAGTCACATACTCAGCTCGAGCTCACTTTGTTCCTTCATGAGATGTTGAATGTAGTGGGTGTAGTACCCTCCTACATATGGCCAGTTGCAAATTAAATCGGCAACTGTGTTGCAGAAAGGATTGGTCAAAGACAATGCAGGGAGCTCTTTCATTCTCGGACTTTGTCCTACAAATGCGAGAATACTTTGTGAATCCCATCCACATAGAGTTATATGGCAAATCTTCATTAAATCTCACCGAATTTATGAAGTGTTTTGCCTAAGGATGGTAGTTTTCGCACCTTCTTTCTGCTGATTGCTATTTCCTACACTAAGAAACAGTATTTGTGTCATGTGTATTAAGCAGCGTAATAGGACTCCCATGATACTCGTGTATCCATTTGTATATGGGCCTCGCAGATTAATGACGGAGTTGGTTTTGCAATGATACAGAAATTGAGAACCATGCTGCAATGTCATTGGCTGATAACACCGCGACAGTGACGTGATGAGATATTCTGTTGACTTGACAACTCGTCGAAGGTAGTGGTTTGGACCTTGTGTAACTGGATAAAATGTGTTGAAATTAAGGAAAACGTGGTACACTTTCGAAATTGATGGAGAATACGTAATCACTGTAGAAGATGAGATTAAATGTAGATGTTATCACCTTTGGACAGCTGTTTGGAAACATTGTGCCACACCACAAAATCTTCCAATATCCATATATTGCAGTATATTCAACATTTTTGTCATTAAGAAACACCACCTCTATCTGTTATTCCAACCATTCTATATATTGTGGTAGCAGCATAATTTACATCATGCATTGTCTATTCTTTTGTATGAGAGCCAATGGACCAAAACGTGTTAGAGTTGGATCGAACCTCACATGGACCCCAAAGTTATGGTAGAAAAACAACATGTGTGGCTGTGTGTATAGCTGTAGTCATAAACTGCTTCAGTGTCTTAGAACAAAAAAAGTGTATCAAATTGCATATGAAACAATAACACAACAACACTCTCCTTATGATTGATAGTCTGTGGGCTGTGGCCTTTCTCCAGTACAGGCGACAAAACTTTATTCAGATCCGTGGAAATGACTTCGATCACTGGCCACCTGGCCACCTGGTCCAGTGGGCCAATACATTTATATGGTCGATGACAACAAGGATATGGTATTTGTTTCTCATATTACAGGAGAGAGATACAGTAAAATGTTACTCAGTTCTCTACCAGGTCGCGATCGTGAAATTTTTGTGGTTTGTAGTTTTGCTCCAGTGGATCTTACAAATATAATGAGGACAGAGAGTGGGAGAGAGAGAGAGAGAGAAAGAGAAAGAGAGAGAGAGTGAGATACACTGTGCCATCACCAAAGATTCAGACACCATTACACTGTCGTATTTCTGATGTGGTAATCATAAGAATACCATAAAGGAATTAGGACATGTACAAGGGGATATGTGTAGACAACTGAATTTCTTTGTGTGGTCCATGCATACTGTGCTTGGTTGTGAATTTCCTCCTGTACATTAGTGTGTAATTTTTTTAGATGTGGTAGCTCACTGTCTAGTCGGTGATGGATGCAAGACTAGACAGCCTTCTAACAAAGGGAATACAGCTCTTAGAATATGATGAGATTGCGAGACAAACAGCAGGTGTCTGCAACTTGGCGGAGGACACTTCTTACTCTCGAAATCAGGTGTATCCAAATCCTGTTATCGAAGATGAGTGGATTCGTGAGGATATCACAGGTAACCGATAATCTGACGAAACTCATTACAACCTTTCACATACATCTCGAGACGTGACTGCAATGAGAAAATTAGGGGCTAATATGAACATTTCTACAGAGAGACAATCAGCAGCAGAAGTTCTGTCTTTGTTTTCTCGATAAATTGGAGACGACGTTCTTCCTTAATGTTTTGTGTGCCTGTAAATGGATGGACTAACATTTTAATATGTATATTAAATTTACATATATATCTATATTCATACATCACAAGCCATTGTATGGTGAGTGGCTAAGGATACTATGTACCGTTACTGCTCATTTCTTTACTTATTCCATTCACAAACAGAGAGAGGGAGAAAAACGTGGTCTACGTACACGTCTATGTATGAGCGCTAATTTTTCTTATCTTTGTGGTCCAAGCAGAATGTATGTTGGCAGCAGTGGATTTCTTCTGCAGTCAGCTTCAGGTGATGATTCTCGATAATTTTTCTTGACAAGAACATCACATTCCCTCTGTGGATTCCCATTTCGAAAACACACCTCAAAACGTTTTCGTTTGCAGAAGAGGTGAGGGGAGCATATTGTTGAGCATTGTGGTATTTACCCCAGTGGCATTTAAGCTCCCACTCCTTCTGAGAAAGGTAGGACAACTATGCAGGTGTGGAATCCGCTGCCTGACACAGTGAGTAGTGGGTTGTAGGACCGGAGCAGTAGACCCAATACAAGGACAGGAGTCCAGGACCCAGTTGTGGGAGTGACAGCTGTTCACATGAAACCCAGTGGAAGGGTGGTGATTGGGGTGGAGGCGATGCGGGAGTGGTGAGGGGAGTGAAACATCTCCTTGCACCCATACACGAACAGGTCTCAGCAGGAATGGTTTGGGAGTGGCATACCAGAATTCTAAGTGACTTACTTCCACCAGCATGACAAGGCAACCGAGAGCAGACTAGAGTTAGAGTTGGATATCTTGAACTACACTCCTGGAAGTGGAAAAAAGAACACATTGACACCGGTGTGTCAGACCCACCATAATTGCTCCGGACACTGCGAGAGGGCTGTACAAGCAATGATCACACGCACGGCACAGCGGACACACCAGGAACCGCGGTGTTGGCCGTCGAATGGCGCTAGCTGCACAGCATTTGTGCACCGCCGCCGTCAGTGTCAGCCAGTTTGCCGTGGCATACGGAGCTCCATCGCAGTCTTTAACACTGGTAGCATGCCGCGACAGTGTGGACGTGAACCATATGTGCAGTTGACGGACTTTGAGCGAGGGCATATAGTGGGCATGCGGGAGGCCGGGTGGACGTACCGCCGAATTGCTCAACACGTGGGGCGTGAGGTCTCCACAGTACATCGATGTTGTCGCCAGTGGTCGGCGGAAGGTGCACGTGCCCGTCGACCTGGGACCGGACCGCAGCGATGCACGGATGCACGCCAAGACCGTAGGATCCTACGCAGTGCCGTAGGGGACCGAACCGCCACTTCCCAGCAAATTAGGGACACTGTTGCTCCTGGGGTATCGGCGAGGACCATTCGCAACCGTCTCCATGAAGCTGGGCTACGGTCCCGCACACCGTTAGGCCGTCTTCCGCTCACACTCCAACATCGTGCAGCCCGCCTCCAGTGGTGTCGCGACAGGCGTGAATGGGGGGACGAATGGAGACGTGTCGTCTTCAGCGATGAGAGTCGCTTCTGCCTTGGTGCCAATGATGGTCGTATGCGTGTTTGGCGCCGTGCAGGTGAGCGCCACAATCAGGACTGCATACGACCGAGGCACACAGGGCCAATACCCGGCATCATGGTGTGAGGAGCGATCTCCTACACTGGCCGTACACCACTGGTGATCGTCGAGGGGACACTGAATAGTGCACGGTACATCCAAACCGTCATCGAACCCATCGTTCTACCATTCCTAGACCGGCAAGGGAACATGCTGTTCCAACAGGACAATGCACGTCCGCATGTATCCCGTGCCACCCAACGTGCTCTAGAAGGTGTAAGTCAACTACCCTGGCCAGCAAGATCTCCGGATCTGTCCCCCATTGAGCATGTTTGGGACTAGATGAAGCGTCGTCTCACGCGGTCTGCACGTCCAGCACGAACGCTGGTCCAAATGAGGCGCCAGGTGGAAATGGCATGGCAAGCCGTTCCACAGGACTACATCCAGCATCTCTACGAACGTCTCCATGGGAGAATAGCAGCCTGCATTGCTGCGAAAGGTGGATATACACTGTACTAGTGCCGACATTGTGCATGCTCTGTTGCCTGTGTCTATGTGCCTGTGGTTCTGTCAGTGTGATCATGTGATGTATCTGACCCCAGGAATGTGTCAATAAAGTTTCCCCTTCCTGGGACAAAGAATTCACGGTGTTCTTATTTCAATTTCCAGGAGTGTATTTTAAGACAGTTAGCACCCATTTTGGTATCAGAGGAAGTAACTACCTAGCCTGTGGGGAGCCTCCGGAGACTCCACAGGAGCATCTGTAATGGTTACCTAACGAGTGTAATCTGACTGCAGGAAAAAAAATTACTCACTGTGCAAAGGGACGGTCATGATCAATTTTATTAATTAGTCAATCAATTTTTCTTTGTGGTGAAATTTGTTAACGGAATTTCAATCTCCCAACTACACAGGGAGAGAAGATCATATTAAATTTAGCTACTGTACCGAATTTATAAAGTGATATGTAGTATTAACTTGATATTTACAACTCCTCTGTGCTGCTACTTTGACAGACTTTGTGGGTGATGTGGCATTTGGTCACTTTAAGAGAGTTCAAATATGACAAGACATTCTGTGACAGAGGTAGATAATGCTTTCAGCACCGCATCATAAACCAAAAATGAGCTTAATTGTCTAGTCCTGTAAATCAGGACATGGCAGATATTAATCTGATAATAACATATTTTTCTACCTGATGAGAGCATACTTAGGAGAAATACAGTCTGTGCCACAAGATTTTCATAACATATCCAGTTTGTGGAATGATGGTGACTTGAACTGTTGTCTGTGGTCCATTGTAATGTATACCAGGCAGCCAAATCAAGTGAGTCATGTACAATGGAAAGTCTTGGCTGGTTTATCAACTGAAATGTAGATAATTGGAGACATATCAGCCCAACAGGTGTACCTCTCAGTTGCCTTGAGAACTTACCAGAGCCCTTCTGCTGGAGGTAGTAGGCACATAGATTCCATGTGTACATAGGAAAAACGCACTGTGGAATCAGAAAAATGACCTATTGGCCAATGTACATAGTGATAGCTTTTGCTGCCTGAAGTGAAACACATGAACTAGTGCATGATCAACAGTATTTCCTAGTACACGGCCAAATGTAGCTGTCCTTGACAAGTTTAACTGTGGTATTAGATCCACAGTGAGTGTTTGACGAACACTTGCTTGCAAAAGACAGCAGTAGGTATGATAAGGTGTGGGAGGTAGTTGAGATGTACTGCACTACAATGAAGTTTTTGACTACCTTAAATTACAATTCTTTTGAGCTGAATTCCCATGTCTCCACTCACATAAGCTCCTCTGTCTGCATGTTGACTGCTTATTCTGATACATATTCGCCCAATCAATGGTATAGAAAATTCCATTGACCTCGAAAGATAGTTGGTCATCATGTTTTCAGTCCCTTAAACATGTCTCCCATCTGTGGAAAATTGACTAATAATTCTAACTGCCAAAACCACATCAGGGAAAGGTTTCTTTAGGCCTTGTAAAAACCAAAGTGGTGGGCTTGTTGTCTGCATAAACTGTATACAGTAAACAATGATAATCCATAAACAGTGTCACTCGAAAGGGCAAAAACGGCTTACCTGTTACCAAGAGACCAGCTATCAACTTAGCACCAATCTCGTTTGTCACAAAAAGCGACGAGCTATTTCATCGAAGCACAGATGGCAGCAACACCAATGTGCATACTCTACTGAGGACACCCTTCATGCTACACTGTCCCGACAACTGTTTGCAAAAGCATAGGTCATCAAGTTGCACACAAATTTCCATACTTTTTAAAGATCTGATCTGCTACAGAAGGCGGTGGAGGGGGGGGGGGGGAGAGGGGGACACTTGTGGGACTAGGTGTGTCTCAAGGTTGATATCCAGTATTTTTTGGGCATGTTGCATCTCTGTCATGTGTGCAGCAAACTATCAGCTCTTGTTGGTATATGTTAATGATGGATGTATATCTGCAGGATGTGAATAAATTTGGTTTTTGTTTAGAATTTTTATATGTGTGATGTTCATTATGGTTAAAATATCTATGTGCCAACTTGACAGAAAATCCTAGGAAGTTCAGGTCTTGCGTTAAATCAGTAAGTGGCTCGAAACAACATATCCAGACACTCCGGAATGATGATGGCATTGAAACAGAGGATGACACACGTAAAGCTGCTATACTGAACACCTTTTTTCAAAGTTGTTTCACAGAGGAAGACTGCAGTGCAGTTCCTTCTATAAATCCTCGCACAAACGAAAAAAATGGCTGTCATCGAAATAAGTGTCCAAAGAATAGAAAAGCAACTGGAATCACTCAACAGAGGAAAGTCCACTGGATCTGATGGTATACCAATTCGATTCTACACGCAGTACGCGAAAGAACTTGCCTCCCTTCCAACAGCCATGTACCGCAAGTCTCTAGAGGAACGGAAGGTTCCAAATTATTGGAAAACAGCACAGGTAGTCCCAGTCTTCAAGAAGGGTCGTCGAGCAGATGCGCAAAACTATAGACCTATATCTCTGACGTCGATCTGTTGTAGAATTTTAGAACATGTTTTTTGCTCGCGTATCATGTCGTTTCTGGAAACCCAGAATGTACTCTGTATGAATCAACATGGATTCCGGAAACAGTGATCGTGTGAGACCAAACTCGCTTTGTTTGTTGATGAGACCAGAAAATATTAGATACAGGCTCCCAGGTAGATGCTATTTTCCTAGACTTCCGGAAGGTGTTCGATACAGTTCTGCACTGTCGCCTGATAAAAAAATTAAGAGCCTACGGAATATCAGACCAGCTGTGTGGCTGGATTGAAGAGTTTTTAGCAAACAGAACTCAGCATGTTGTTCTCAATGGAGAGACGTCTACAGACGTTAAAGTAACCTCTGGCGTGCCACAGGGGAGTGTTATGGGACCATTGCTTTTCACAATATATAAGAATGACCTAGTAGATAGTGTCGGAAGTTCCATGCGGCTTTTCGCAGATGATGCTGTAGTATACAGAGAAGTTGCAGCATTAGAAAACTGTAGCGAAATGCAAGAAGATCTGGAGCGGATACGCACTTGGTACAGTGAGTGGCAACTGACCCTTAACATAGACAAATGTAATGTATTGCGAATACATAGAAAGAAGGATCCTTTATTGTATGATTATATGATAGCGGAACAAACACTGGTATCAGTTACTTCTGTAAAATATCTGGGAGTACGCATGCAGAACGATTTGAAGTGTAATGATCATATAAAATTAATTGTTCGTAAGGCGGGTACCAGGTTCAGATTCATTGGGAGAGTCCTTAGAAAATGTAGTCCATCAACAAAGGAGGTGGCTTACAAAACACTCTTTCGACCTATACTTGAGTATTGCTCATCAGTGCGGGATCCGGACCAGATCGGGTTGACGGAGGAGATAGAGAAGATCCAAAGAAGAGCGGCGCGTTTCGTCACAGGGTTATTTGGTAAGCGTGATAGCGTTACGGAGATGTTTAGCAAAACTCAAGTGGCAGACTCTGCAAGAGAGGCGCTCTGCATCGCAGTGTAGCTTGCTGTCCATGTTTCGAGAGGGTGCGTTTCTGGATGAGGTATCGAATAAATTGCTTCCCCCTACTTATACCTCGGGAGGAGATCACGAATGTAAAATTAGAGAGATTCGAGCGCGCATGGAGGCTTTCCGGCAGTTGTTCTTCCCGCGAACCATGCACGAATGGAAGAGGAAAGGGAGGTAATGACAGTGGCACGTAAAGTGCCCTCCACCACACACCGTCGGGTGGCTTGCGGAGTATAAATGTAGATGTAGATGTAGAAGTATGAATACTGACTTGTGGTAACAATAAGTAAATTACATGTAATAATAGTTGGGTGAGTTAAATCATTTGTTACCATTACCTAACATGCACCTGATTTGTAACAGGTGATTAAGATTAATATTCCATAACAGAATTTGGCTAGAGTACACATACAGGGTTGGTGGCACTTGCATTGTGTGCTAATGGAAATTTATTGATGCTGGTCACAGGCAATTGGATGGCAGTATATGGAAGCCAATAAGAATCACTTAACATAATTATTTCTTTCAGTAAGTGAAATGAGTTGATTATATTATTTTTAATAAGGAGAGCGTAAAATAGCTGTTATGTGTCTGGTTATTATGAATTTTAGGGTAGGTTACTGATTTTTGTAGTTGTTTGATAAATGTAAAAATGTAGATGTAGTGACACACTTACTTGTAGTGAAGCCTGTGGCCTAGGTTAGGGCTGGAGTTTGACCACTTTACTGTGAGTTGGCGAAGCCAACAAATGTGAATGGAAGAAAATGTAGGTGTGCTGACAGACTTATCTGCAGAGTACTAGTACCTGAAGACCTTGAAATGTTGGAAAGTGACAGTTCAGTTGTGAGCTACAAAGCCAATGAAGTTCAAGATGGAAGTATGGCTGAAATAAAAAACTGATGGGTACTGCAACCTGAGGTATATGTTGAACATTGCAGTAATCTACTCATTTGCCCTGTTTCCGATTTGGCCAAAGATTGTGACTGAGTGACTAAATTGTAACCTAACAGAATAAAATGCCAGCTAACTTTCCTCAGAGGTCATAGAAAATTCCGAATGAGCTTCTAGATTTGCAGTTGACAGCTGCCTTTCTAAGTGCACTTTCATCCAGTGCTTACATTCATATGTATATGTCTGTCTGTTGTCATACAACAAAAAAAGACATATGCCATCTAAACAGTGATTTTTATTACATTGTGTCCTGTATCATCAGGTAAGTTTTGTCACTAAATTAGTAGACACTACAATCATCATCGATTTGGTGTATAACTGGCACATACATCTCTCAAAAAAAAAAAAAAAAGAAACTTCATGTTATCTGTAAACTATACTGAAACTAGAATGAGGAGCTTTGTGGTATGTATTTTGCACTGAGCTTGGACATGAGTACTTTTTTAAACACTACGAAAGGAGGAAACGTGTAGCCTTGACAAGAAAAAGAAATTAGGTAAGTCAGTTTAGATGTAGCTGATGTTGCAACTTTCTATTATTGGGTTTTGATACTAATTAATTAATGAATAGACACTGTTTTAACATGTTCTATGAGCCATCATTTTGCAAGTATGAAATTTAAACAAATTTTTTGTTAAGTGCCGAAATTCAGTTAAACGTTGTTAAATGAATCTGATTCTATATTTTAGCAATTACTTCCATTACCAAGGAGGGACAATAATTTTAGAGAACATTGCATATAGGCACATAGGTATTTACATTACTGCACAACTATTAGAATTTTAAGATTTCTTAATTCCAGCATAATAAATTCATTTTCGTATTTTGGTCACAATTGTTACAATTAAATAGCAACAGAAAATTTATTAGTTCTTTCAGATATTTAAAGCTGAATTTGAACTGACATCAGATCCCATCAGAATGAAAAACCGTTCTTATAAACACAAACGCCGATTTACTGCGAAATATCCTATGCATAGCATTTGCAACTTCCGAAAATTCTCAAAACTGCATTTTGTTTCAAGCTGATATGCATTTAAATTCCGGGTGAAAGATTTTTTGAATGAGGATAACGTTGCTAAAATGTGATCAAGCTTGCTTTACTTGAAATTCTTTAAAATTTGATACATGCTTCCAGAGAAAATGTTAAGCTGGGAAATCATACCTTAACACACATTAAACTATATGGAGGTTATGGGCTCTATTTTGTTCATAATTTTTTGTAATATTTTTCTATTGACATTTTCTAATATTTCTGGCTGCTTTGATTGAGATTATTTTTACTAGTCTGGGCATTGTATCTTTAGCTGCCATACAGTTATTCATAGTATTTCAACCAATCTTTACAACTGCTAAAAAATATCGTCACATTAGTACGATAACTAGGTTACTCGATGTTTTCCACCTTTGAGTCGTCACTATTACTTTTCCCTGTGCTACAGCTAGGTATCTCTCTGGATTTACTGTTGGATCACAATACTCACTTCAACAAATATGCAAATATAATATCAGTGAGCATTTCTCTGCTACAAATAGCTGTCTTGAATTGCCCAGGTATTCCTTAATAAGAACTGCGAATGATAGGATAACAGTTATGCTGGAGGCAGATATCTTGAACTACACAACTGTAATGCCTAAGCTTCATACAGGGAAATATTTATGTGGTCTGTGTGTGATGGTAACACTGTTTATATTTGCAACAACCTTTGGTGAGTATTTTTGCCCATTCTTTATGGTTTTGTCCGTTTATGCCATAAAGAGTAAAAAAATCAGAGGCATTTGTTTGGTTTCAGAGCTCTCTTCTAGAACTAATTTGTTAGTTATTAGTTCCAGAGCAAATATATGATGGAATTTGTTCTATAGAATTTGTAGTCTCTTGCTTGTATGTTATAACAATATTCTTCTGAAATACTGTAGTTTTTGAATCAAATTTCAACGCTTTATTTCTCTTCCCTGTTTCCTTCATTTTCTATGGACACAGAGTGGAAACATTTTTTTTAAATTTTTGTTAAGCTGAAGAGTAAGGAAATTTTGAAATATAGATCACACAATACCGTAGAATATATTTCTGTTCTCCTGTAAGTAGCTTTGATTCTTCATGTTTGCTGAAAGGGAAACCACCTATATCAGTCACTTTCCTTATATTTTACTCACCAGTGACAACAATCATGCCTCATATTCGCCATCGGATATCTCTCCTTCTATTTTGGAATATCAACTAACATCTGGTGATGAATCAGATGAAGAGGCACAAAAATGAGCAAATTTTAATTTGAAGCAATGAAAGCTAACTGATGGTAAGAAAGTTCAGAGCTATTGTAGACTGCCAATAAAGGTGATGTTACTGATGTGCACAAACACTGGAATAAAACCTGGAATTCATTGATTTAAAATTCTTGTTATTTCCTCACAGTGAAATGGAATTTATCTCATTGCATTTGGCAGTCCCCACAGAATTTTAAAAAAGTTGGTAAAAGTGGATTGGCCTGTTGACAGGAATACTATGATGAATATCCGAGAAGAAGGGGGTGGCAAACCTTTTATTGTTCTTGAAACAACCCGTGAGAAAATTATCAATTAACAGTATCATGTGATTTGCTATGTTGCTGTTACGAAAGAAGATGTGAACAGGAAACCAGTTAGTTAGCTTAGACCGAGTGAGGTGATGCAGTGGTTAACACACTGGACTCGCAATTGGGAGAACTATATTTCAAACCAGTATCTGACCATAGAGTTTTAGGTTTTCCGTGACTTGCCTAAATCGCTCCAAGCAGAAGTTGGGATGTTTCATTTGAAACGACACAGCCGATTTCCTTCCCCATCCTTAACACAATCGGAGCATGTGCATTGTCTCTAATGGCCTTTGTGTAGATGGAACGTTAAATCTAATCTTCCTTTCTTCTTCGGATGGGAATGTCATAAAAGAACTTCTATTTGGTATGCGATTTAAAGAAAACTTTGACGAAGAGTTAAGGGCTCATAACTCAAACAAGAAAAATCAACTAGATCTCATTGTCAAGCACCTTGTACACGCCCGTCGTGACTATAACAAAGGAAAACTGTTCAGATCAGTGCTTCCCACACGGTACAGTGAAGATTTAACATTCCCAGAAATTTTCAAACGCATTTGTTCAATACCAGCTATTTTAAGATACCTAGTTGTTAACTAAAATAGCGATAAGGAATTACCAAAGGGGTAGAGTAGGTATTCTATGGAATTTAATTTTGCATTTCATCTTCCCAATTTTTCCATACTGCTTATCTCATAGCCCACGGCAAAGTGGTTTGTCTTGCTGCAAGATCTTTGGTGTAGCTGGTTTCGGAGGTTCGTATGAGCAGTTGCCAGTGGGCTCGTGCGCATGCGCAGAGCTGAATTCGCGTATGAGCAGCGCCTTCCTCCCGCTTCTGGCTACTTGGAGCGTGGCTGTTTGGTGTACGAGCAGTAGCAGCAAGTAGCCAGAAGCTAACCGGAAAAATTTTCCTGGCGCGCCCAAGCTGCCAGATTCGCGCATGCGCAGAGTAAGCTGAGTTATAGTGGGGGGTCCTTCCTCACGTGACCTGCGGCCACGTCTTCGTTTATAGCTCCCACGTCACATGAAAAAAAAAACAGATTTCTGTGGCCGGGAGCCATCAAGTGAATTAATATACATTCTCATAACCATGAAAGACCAAAATAAGTTAGTAGTTTCAATTTTCTGATTTTGTATTATTTCCAGGTTATTAGTAATCAACCATTAATGTCTTAATGAAGCTATTTCTGTCTGTTTTATAGAGAAATTTGCTTCAGTTAATTTTTTTTTCCGCTGAGGCAGTTAGTTTATTTGAAACGAAACGAAGTGTTTCATTCCGCGCTATTGGCTACTTTCAACCTCGTTCAATTTAAAGTGCTAATTTTCATTTTCTGGGACGAATGACGTTATACCATAATAAAGAACCAAATATGAGAATACAGTACTGGACCTCCAAGAAAATTTGTATCACGAGAACCACATGAAAAGCTGAATATCAGGAACTTCCCCGTGCATCTGGACATAGAAATGTGCAATTAGAGCGGAATGAAGCATTTAGTATGATTTATGGAATTCCGATGCTGCTGGAGTAGTCTCTGATGTCCTGTTCCTTGTATGACACTGTAAGATCTCTTAATGCTATATGCGTACGAATATACGTCAACATTGACTTGAAGTTAAGTAGGCAAATTTGGTCATTAGTTTTTAATTAAATATTTTGCTTAAAATATTATGACAGCTGTAGCAGAATGTTATAGATCTGCCTTCTGTGAAAGTGTTTTTCGATCACAAGGCACTTGTCTCGGACTTCCTCTGGGCCAGAAGTTATTTCTTAATTTGTGTTTACGTCTTAAATTTATAGAATGCTAAATGCTATGCTAAATTTTAGACTGTCAGCATACCATGTTTTATCGTTTTAACTCCCCACATGGCTTCATATTTATTCCTAGAGTAGAATATAAACTGTCAGTTGTACAGTTTCTTTGCCCCATAGACAACCATGTTAATTTTTTCACGTTTTGAAATAGTCATGAAATTTATTGTCCTTCATTCCGGTGTAAGCTACACAAGAAACTTTCTCTTTTTTGTTGCAAGTAATTTGTATTCCATCCTAGTAGCTTTTTGCAGTGATGTGTAGATGTAAACGTGTTGGAAATGCTACATAACAACATTGCAGAGCACGAATTAAAAAAAAAATCTGTCAAAAATTTTATGGTATTTCGAGCTGTGGAGTCTAATTTTGAAACGACTCAAAAGCCAAGAACTGCTTCCTTATTTGCATCCTTTATCTGTGTGGGATATGATAAAACAATTGCTGTAAGTACAATTCAGTATGTCCTCTCAACAACATGCCGCACGGGCGGCACGGCTACACATGGTCACGTGATGCCTCACCAGAAATACGACGAAAAGCGTATGAGCAGAGCAAGCACCAAGCACGGGCTGTCTGCGTCATCGTAGCTGCGCATGCGCAGTACAGCCTGTTGTCTGGCGCATTCTGGTAACTGCTCAAACGAACCTAATGTGTTGTGCAGTCAGCTGCAATGTCGTGCTTTGGCGGAAAAATGTATGTGACATTCTCAAGGTAATTTATGAGCGCTTATATACCGTAAACAAGAATAAGCGAAGAAAATTGTTTCGGGAAGTAAATTAACACTGCACTTCATTCTATCACAATAACAGTTGCATCTGATGAGTGTAATAGTTCGCGATATTTTGTGATGACGCTGTGATAGCTATGTTTGAGGCTGCTGGGTACATAAGAATGAGATTTTGTTCTGTATTTAATAGTGATCACATCACCTATGGTGTACTTGGTGATGGTGTGTGAATGTTGTAAATTTTTCAGGTTATCTTCATAACAGCCACATACTTGAGTTATTTGTTCTTGTTGTTTTTGGTGTGTCCGCTACCTTTATCTTCGTAAAAGAAACGGCTGAGATTGTGACGTGTTGTCAGGAGCAGTTTGTTTATGCAGTAATCTCCGCCATCATCTGACGAGAAAAGGCGGACAGTGAAGTTCAACCATTCGCAATGTTAGTGCGGTTATGTTGACTTACTTACCTGTAATAATGACTGTGATGTTAATTTATTGTGATGTAGACATTTAGGGGCTCCAGATTTTAGGGCTGACGTAAACATTTTTCAAGTGCCCACAATTACATCATTTCATGGTTCGAGTATGTTCGCATGAAAGGAAATGCTGTAGTTCTGTTGCATTTTGTTAGTTTTCATTGTGCTTTGATCAGTAGTGTCGTTAGTATTCGTCAAATCATGTGTAAATACAGTTTGTTGTAGCGTGCTGGTTTTAATGGAGTTCTGTAGAAGAGTACTGTAACGTTATTTACGAATTGGCGAAATACAAGGTACAAATTAACTGTAATATGTCTAACATAAGGCATTACATGTCATCAGAACTTAATAGATCATTCATCTTAGTTGCAGTTAGTAGGAAGTCGTTTCAGTAAATCAGTTTTGTAAGAAAAAACTAACCAATGTCCAATTTTGATGGTAATCAAGAATGAGAACTTCCACATTGGAGTGTGCAATCTACGTTACATGTATCTGGTTTTCTTTAAAAGCTGGTAAAAATTCTAAAATGATTATGCTTACTGTAGAGTATACATTTGTGAATGAATACAGATAAAGAAAGTTTGAAGGTAATACCTATGTGGAAAATGCATATTCACTGATAAAAAAAAAAAAAAAAAGTCTGTATGTCTGGATTTTCATCACCTCCATATCAGACTAAAATTAACACTACGAGCAAAGTGTACAATGAAGTATTTGGTTTAATTCCGTAATTTCACTGCAATCTATTGAATGCTTTGATTGTTTGTAATGCTGAAGTTAGTGCATGCACAAAAAAAATACAAAATCTTTCATAATTGTCACAATAGAACAGTATCCGTAAGCCAGTGTTAGAAAGGAGCAGTAGCAACTGTAAATTCTCTGTTTCCAGTGCATATTATTTTATGATTGTTCTCACTCTTCATGACCTGAGAAATGTGAATGGGTTTATATCAAGGAAAATTCCTTTCCTTAACCACTTTGAATCTGTTTCCTGTGTAATCAACCTCTTACTGTACCCAGCAGGCGAGTGAAAATACTGCATTAGAGCTATACCACATGGTAACAATGGAAACTGAGTAGACCTATAGCTGTTCTTATCTGAATGCTTTTTTTTTTTTTTTCAGACTGTAGAATTGAAGCCATGGACCAGGATCCAACTATGTGGATAAAACAAGAGGGAACAGATGAAGTACAAACTGAGTTGTGCTTCATGGTGAGTGGTTTACTTGTATTAAGTGTTTCATTTATTTCTGTGAGCAGTATGGTGTGTGAATGCATACAATTGATGTCATACAGCTGGAAACATGAGTAATTCCATTTACTAAAAATAACTGGTGAACTTTGTCTTAAATATGGCGTTTTGCACAGTGCATTGAAATAATCCTTGTATTAAGCCTCACATAGAATTGAGCAAGAGTTTAAATTTAATGTTCAGTAAACATGGAAAACTTTTTTTGATGCACAACCAAATTATGCTGATAAAGTGGGTATATTCCGCTCCGATGTGCTTCTTTTAAATGACAACCTTAATGAGCAACTTAAGAATAACTGACTATTGTAAATGTTAGCAGTGCCATTAAATTTATAAATGGTATGGCTTCACTTAATGCATTATTGCAGTGTATTGTGGTATGGAATGAGAGTTGTAATTTATTTATTGATGGTATAAAATAAATTATTTGTAAATAATTTTGAAGTGACATTCACATGGTCACTAATCTGAGAAGTACATTCTGTAGTACTCTTAGCATTAGGTGTTGACTTCGAATATGTGAACAAAGTGTAAGTGGAACTGTCAGCAGTAAAGTTAAATTTCAGACAAATCACATGGAAGCTTAAACAGTTACACAGCCCATAGGTGCAGAATGAATTTTTATGTTGGCAGTAAAGTATCTATGAAGCCATGGGGCTACACATTAAATACTGACAGGTTTGTTCATAACCACTTTCTGTGTTTGCTGCATGTTGTTACTCATTGTTTGTGAAACTGCCAGAATGTTACACTTACTAGTGGAAAATTATCTTACATATACATGTCACTTAAAATCCAATGCAGTGCAACCATTTGTAGGGTACTCGGCTATCAGCAGGCAAACAATTTCACTTGGTGCCACTAGTATTTTTATTGTGCCAACCAGAATTGAAGGTCCTTACACAATCACACAAACTACTTGTGTACTGTCTGTGCTGAAAAAATCTGTTTCAACATCCATCTAGAGTGCAACTGCAGAAGTACTGTGATAGCATTAATGCAGCATTTGCATGTGAATATATGTAAGTGCTTCATTATAGTTTGTACAAACTATGTGATCAGCTTGCAATTCATTCGACAAGCAGTATCACAACAATAATCCTAAGCTATCACTGTGAGGAAATTGTAGGAAAGTATATACACTAAATTGTATGAAATACGGTAAAAGAGTGGTTAGACCCAACATAGTTCAGGCTTTGGCTTTAACTGCTGACGTAATAATGCTTTGGCATACAGAATGATATGTATGCACAACACACGTTATGTGAATGAAAAGCAACTTGAATAGTCATTGACCAAGTAAAGTATGTGGTAACAAATTGACCAGTAGCACAGCCTAATATTAACCAAAAAATCCAAATGATGCCCGTAATGTAACTTCTACCTACAAGAAAACTACTCATACACTATGTTCTGTGTTAGTTGATGGACTGAACTTCCCTGTGACCTTAATATATCATATTATATTAGTTGAAAGCTACCTTCTGTGCCTGTTAATTATAGCTTAATTTTTAATTGATGTATATTTTTGGCATTAGCACACGCTGGAAAGTAATGGCACACAATTTTTATTTGAAAATTTTTGAAGCATTTTAATTAAAACAAACTTTGACATTTTACGTCTTTATTCTTTGTGTTTACATATTTATTTCAAATTTATTTCAAACATAGTCACCATGCCACTGGACACTTTTCTCATAATGAGACACCAGGCTGTTGGTGTCATCACTGTAGAATGTTTGACTTTGTTGGCAGACCCACATCCTCACCTCTGCTCACACAAATTCATCACTATCAAAGTGAAGTCTTTGAAGGTGTTCTTTAGATTTTGGAAACATTTGAAAATTCATTGCCTCAAATTGGCTCACTATGGAAGATGATTAATAATAATGAATCAAACGTCAGACTGTTCCAGGTGCAAAAAAAGTTGTGTATGGTCTGGCATTGTCCTGCTGAAGGAGAGGGTGCTCCACATGTGGATGAACTATTTGAATTATTGCTGTTTTCTGAGGGTTTTCTCATGTGCTGACATGGTTAAATAACACACACGCATGTTACACACTGCAGTTCAAACCCTACAGCAGGAGGCTGCTGCATTTTGCATCAGCAAAATGGTAACATCAACAGAGTAATGTGCATGACAACTGATATTAAGAACAGAATCAAAATTTTGGAGGCATTAATTTCTGGTACACCCTTGCAATAAATTGCTGCATTTGAAAATTGCCTTGAATGTTGTAGAATGGTTCCCTTGGCATTGCCCAGCATCCATTTGGAAGTTGTAATACTAAATCCATATACACATCAGCCAAAACATGACCACGGATTTGCTATCAATATAAACTCATCCAGGCAATAGCACCACCTTGTCTTCTAGTCAGACATGTGCAGTGCATGGAGTATCAGTGAGCATGCTGACAGGGCGTAAAATAGGGACTGCACACAATCTGTCCGAGTCTGACCTAGAGCAGATTTTGATGGCCTGGCGGCTTGGGATGAGCATTTTGGAAGCTGCACAGCTTGTTGGGTGTTTGAAGAGTGCTGTGGCAGTTGCCTTCAACACAGCGTGAAACAAAGGTGACATCATGTCCAGACACTGGGGTTGGGCAAGTACCCTTCATGACAGATGGTAGACATTATAGGCTGGGCACATTGGTAAAACAAGACAGGCAGCAAACTGTGGCGTAACTAACATCAGATATTAATCATGGACAGAGTACAAGTGTGTTTGAATGCACAACTACAACTGAAATATGCATGTAACAATTTGCACTGGATGTTTGCACAATGGCAGAGCACTGCATGGTCTGGCAAATCCTGATACCTTCATCATGTCTTTGGGAGGGTGCATTTCTGTCACACACAAGGGGAACAGCTCCTTCAGTGCTGTAGTGATGGGGCCTCCATTATACTCTGGGAAACATCCATGTGGGCACCCATGATCCAATGGAGCTCGTGCAGGGCCCTGTCAGAAAAGGAGTATTGTAAACAGGTTGCAAAGCACATCCAACCCCCTCTGTTGTTGTTAACTTCAGTCCCAAGTCTGTACTGATGCAGCTCTCCATGCTACTCTATCCTGTGCAAGCTTCATCGTCTTAGAGTACTTACTGCAACCCACATCCTCCTGAATCTGTTCAGTATTCATGCCTTGGTCTCCATCTTTGTTTTTACCCTCAGCACTTCCCTCCAATACTAAATCGATGATCCCTTGATGCCTCAGAATGTGTCCTACAAACAGACCCCTCCTTCTGGTCAAGTTGTGCTACAAATTGCTCTTCTCCCCAATTCTATTCAGTATCTCCTCATTTGTTACATGATATACCCATCGAATCTACAGCATTCCTCTCTAGAACCATGTTTTGAAAGCTTCTGTTCTCTTTTTGTCTAAACTATTTATCGTCCATTTTTCACTCCCATATGTGGATACACTCCATACAAATACTTTCACAAACGACTTCTTGACACTTAAATCTATACTCGATGTTAACAAATTTCTCTTCTTCAGAAACGCTTTCCTTGCCATTGCCACTCTACATTGTAAGTCCTCTCTACTTCGATCATCAGTTATTTTGCTCCCCAAATAGCAAAACTCATCTGCTATCTTAAGTGTCTTATTTCCTAATCTAATACTGTCATCGTCACCTGATTTAATTAGACTACGTTCCATTATCATTGTTTTGCTTTTATATCCCCCTTTGAAGGCACTGTCCATTCCGCTCAGCTGCTGTTCCAGGTCCTTTGCTGTGTCTGACAGAATTTCAATGTCGTTGGCAAACCTCAAAGTTTTTATTTCTTCTCCCTGGATTTTAATACCTACCCAGAATTTTTTTTTGTTTCCTTTATTGGTTGCTCAGTATACAGATTGAATAACACTGGGGAAAGGTTAAACTCTGTCTCACTCCCTTCCCAACCACTGCTTCTCTTTCAGTCATTCACTTCTATAACTGCCATCTGGTTTCTGTACAAATTGTAAATAGCTTTTCACTCCCCGTATTTGACAACTGCCACCTTCAGAATTTCGGAGAGAGTATTCCAGTCAATATTGTCAAAAGCTTTCTCTGAGTCTACAAATGCTACCAATGTAGGTTTGCCTTTCTTTAATCTGTCTTCTAGATAAGTTGTAGGGTCAGTATTGCCTCACATGTTCCAACATCTTTACAGAATCCAAACTAATCTTCCTTGAGGTCAGCTTCTAACAGTTTTTCCATTCGTCTGTGAAGCATTCATGTTAGTATTGTACAGCTGTGACTTATTAAACTGATAGTTTGGTCATTTTCACACCTGTCAACACTTGATTTCTTTGGGATTGCAACTATTATATTCTTCATGAAGTTTGAGGGTATTTCGCCTTTCTCATACATCTTGCTCACCAGATGGCAGAGTGTTGTCAAGGCTGTCGGTAGTTTGTGGATGTTGTCTACTCCCAGGGCCTTGTTTCAACTTGGGTCTTTCAGCACTGTCAAACTCTTCATGCAGTATCGTATCTCCCATTTCATCCTTGCCTACGTCATCATCCATTTCCATAATATTGCCCGCAAGTACATCTCCTTTGTATGGACCTTCCATAAACTCTTCACCTTTTTGCCTTCCCTTCTTTGCTTGGAACTGGTTTCCCATCAGAGTTCTTGATATTATTATAGGTGGTTCTCCATTCTCCAAAGGTCTCTTCAGTATTCCAGTAGGCTGTATCTATCCAACCCCTAGTCATGTATACCTCTACATCCTTAAATTTGTCCTATAACCATCCCTGCTTAGCCATTTTGCACTTCCTGTCAATCTCATTTTTGAGACATTTGTATTTCTTTTTGCTTGCTTCATTTACTGCATTTTTATATTTTCTCCTTTCATCTATTAAATTCAAAATCTATTCTGTTACCCAAGGATTTCTACTAGCCTCATCTTTTGACCTACTTGATCCTCTGCTGCCTTTACTATTCCATCTCTCAAAGCTACCCTTACTCATCTACTGTATCTCTTTCTCAGGTTTTTGTTAGTGGTTCCCTAATGCTCTCTGAAACTCTCTACAGCCTCTGATTCTTTCAGTTTATCCAGATCCCATCTCTTAAAAGTCCTACCTTTTTGCATTTCCTTCAGGTCTGGACAGATGTCTGCCTATTACACATTACGACTATCTTCAACTGTTAGCGGTATCTGTCAGTCAACAGACGAGATTGTCCTGTATGCTTCTGTGCTGCAGGTGTCTCTTCGCGTTTTCACTTCACTATCATGTCGGAAACAGTGGACCTAGGGATGTTCAGGAGTGTGGAAATCTCACATACAGATGTGTGACACAAGTGACCCTCAATCACCTGACCACGTTCAAAGTCGATGAGTTCCACAGAGTGCCAGATTGTGCTCTCACAATGTCTAATGACTACTGAGGTCGCTGAGTTGGAGTACCTGGCAGTAGGTGGTAGCACAATGCACCTAATATGAAAAAGTATGTTTTTGGGGGTGTACGGATATTTTTGAGCACATAGTTTGTGATGAAGTTATGCTCTGTGCAAAATTCTACCAGACAGCTTCCTCTTTCATTCCTTACCCATATTCACATACTACTTTTCCTTTTATTCCTCTTCCTCCCTCCTCTTCCTCCCTCCTCTTCCTCCCTCCTCTTCCTCCCTCCTCTTCCTCGCTCCTCTTCCTCGCTCCTCTTCCTCGCTCCTCTTCCTCGCTCCTCTTCCTCGCTCCTCTTCCTCGCTCCTCTTCCTCGCTCCTCTTCCTCGCTCCTCTCTTCCTCTTCCTAATATTGAATTCCACTCCCCCATCACTATTAAACTTTCGTCTCCCTTCTCTATCTGAATAATTTCTTTCATCTCATCATTCCTTTTTTCAATCTCTTCATCGGTGGAGCTAGTTGGCATACAAACTTGTACTACTATGGTAGGTGTGGGCTTTGTGTGTATCTTGGCTACAACAATGTGTTCACTATGCCGTTAGTAGTAGCTTACCTCTGCTCCTATTTTTATTCATTATTAATCCTACTCCTCCATTACCCCTATTTGATTTTGTATATGTAATTCTGTATTCATCTGACCAGAAGTCTTGTTCCTCATGTCATCGAACTTCACTAATTCCCACTATATCTAGTTTTAACATATCCATTTCCATTTTTAAATCTACCTTCCTGATTAAGGGATCTGACGTTTCACTTTCCAATCCGTAGAATGCCAGTTTTCTTTCTCCTGGTAACGACATGGTCCTGAGTTACGCCCACCTGGAGATCTGAATGGGGGACTATTTTACCTCTGGAATATTTTACCCAAGAGGATGCCATCATCATTTAACCACACATTAAAGCTGCATCCCGTAAACAAAAATTATGGCCTTAGTTTCCCCTCGCTTTCATTTGTCCACAGCACCAGCACAGCAGGGTTCTTTGGTTAATGTTACAAGGTCAGATCAGTCATTCATCATGACTGTTGCCCCTGCAACTACTGCAAAGACTGCTGCCCCTTTTCAGGGACCACACATTCATCTGGCCCCTCAACAGACACCCCTCCATTGGGGTTGCACCTAACGAATGGCTTTCTGTATTGCTGAGGCACACAAGCCTCCCTACCAGTGGCAAGGTCCATGGTTAATGTTAGGTCCACCCCTTCATGTCGATAATATTTCCCACTGGCAGTGTCATTTTTCATCAAAATAATGCATCATTTCACAAGGCCACGAGTGTGATATAATGGTTTGAGGAACACAGTGGTGAGTTCCAATTGATGTGATGGCCACCCAACTCACGAGCTGTGAACCTGGTCGAACACATTTGGGATGTGATTTAACGTAACTTCAGAGATCATTCCCCCTTTCAGAATTTATGGGAATGAGGTGACCTGAGTGTACAGATATGGTGCCAATGTCATCCAGTGATCTACCAAGGCCTCATTGTCCCCCCCAGGGGGTCCACAACTCTTTTGTGGAC
The DNA here is from genome assembly GCF_021461395.2 of Schistocerca americana. Classification (NCBI taxonomy): domain Eukaryota; kingdom Metazoa; phylum Arthropoda; class Insecta; order Orthoptera; family Acrididae; genus Schistocerca; species Schistocerca americana. Next base: position 31,959,313 of record NC_060129.1, on the reverse strand, counting down.
ACGTGCGTAGCGAGCACGGGACCCCGAGCTGATGTGGCCCTCCTTCTTTTCCGGGCTGCATACCTTCCTTTTCCGCATCCTTCCCCGTCCCCCCTCTTCGCGCCCCCCCCCCCCTCACCTCTGGCTCTTTCCTTCCCTTTCTCCCCCTCTGGGAGTATGGTTTGTGCCTACGTCCGGAGATGGACGCTTGAAACTGTTCCAAATTCCTTGCTTTCTACACTTGCAAGTCTTCGTCCTTCCTCTGTTCTTCTCTTTTCCTTCCCTCTTCTCTTTGCCCTTTTCTCCACTGCGGCGTTTGAGACCCCTCTTCTTTCCTTTCCCTTTCTCTTTTTTCCTCCCTGTGCGTGTCTGAAGGCCGACCCACGCACTTCCATGCATAGCCGGTGACGGGGTAACGCGTAATTCCCCGCCCCGGGTAGACAGGTAGGACACGTACGTACCCCCTGGTAACGGCCAGGCCCAGGGAGGGGTGATTACCCGAGCTGATACCTTCCAAAAGTGCCGATTGGTCCCTCCGTCCGTTTGTCGGGAGGTGTGACCTGAGGTGTGAACAATCACCTAAGGCGGGAGTGTCCTCAGTGAGGGCCCCCACAAGGGAGGAGCGCACCATCGGAGACGCCAGTAATCATGGGGGATTCTTCCACAATGGTTTCCTCACCTTCCACTATGTCTGCTCACAAACGTAAGTTCACTGAGTCTCAGCCACAGACAGTTCTTCCATCGTTGCCACAGTTCCTTGTTGTTTCTCGGTCTGACGAAGGTCACGACTTCTCCACGGTCAACCCTTTCATTATTCAGAAAGGTGTCGACGCAATTGCAGGTCCTGTAAAGTCTTGTTCCAGATTACGGAATGGCACCCTGTTGTTAGAAACAAACAGTGCCCTCCAGGCACAAAAATTGCTGCGTACTTCTCTGCTCCACACCTTCCCTGTCTGGGTGGAACCGCACCGTACCTTAAATTCCTCGCGTGGAGTCGTTTATACACGCTCCCTCGATGGATTGTCTGACGAAGAAATTCAGCACTACCTGTCTGACCAGGGCGTAACGGCTGTTCATAGGGTTATGAAAAGGGTTGACATGAACATCATTCCAACCCGCACTGTCTTCTTGACATTTGACAAAGTTCAACTTCCATCGAAAATCAAAGCAGGCTATGAGATAATTTCCGTTCGCCCTTACGTCCCAAACCCTACGCATTGCTATCGATGTCAGTGGTTCAATCACACCAGCCAGTCCTGTTCCAATCCGGCCAAATGTGTTACGTGTGGCAAGGATGCCCATGAGGGTGCTTGTCCACCTCCATCCCCTCGCTGCATCAACTGTATGGGTGACCACGCTGCTTCCTCTCGAGATTGCCCCATTTTGAAGGACGAAAAGCTCATCCAGGAAATAAGAGTGAAGGAAAAGGTGTCGACCTTTGCTGCTCGAAAATTATTCGCCAGTCGACAGCCCACCGTGCCTCACACAGGCAAATACAGCACTGTCCTTGCTTCTCCTCGGCCAACAAAGGAGGCGGCCACGCAGACTTGCAACCTCACCTTTAGTGCCACGGTCGTCAGATCGGCCAGCGCAAAGATCGCCCGTTCAACCTCACCACTTTCGCCTGCCCACTCTATGGCTCACCCTTCGTCGGGTTCTGCTAAATCTCGAGCCCAAAAGTCGGACACCAAGTCTTCGAAAAAAGAGCATACTCGTGAAGAGTTTTTACGTACCGCAACTTCACAACCATCGGTTCCTCCTTTATCTAAACATCATACTTCCAAGAAGGCTACGAAGAAACCCAGTTCCTCTCCTTCTCCGCCAAGGCATGTCCCATCTACAGCGCCCCCCCCAGGGGGTCCACAACTCTTTCGTGGATACGTGCATGGCGAGCACGGGGCCCCGAGCCATTGCAGCCTTCTTTCTCTCCCGGGCTGCATTTCCTTTCCCTTCCCCTCCTTTCCCCTCCATACCCCTTTCCCCTCGCCCTCTCCTCTCCCTCTATTGGTGTCCTTGCTTATGTTGGCCCCCGCTATCCTCCTGGTTCTGTTGGTTTTACACTCTGGCTTTGTTGCGTAATCATCTCCTCCTTTTGGCATTCCTTGGTCCCCCTCTGGGGTTTGACCTCCATTCCAAAATTTCTCTTCCGTAGTGTGAGCCATTTGGGGAAGAGCACCTTACCTAGTGTCTCCGACGTGTGCCCTCCTAGTATATTCCACCTTTTCTTCTACGTCGTTGTCTGATGCTAGGGTGCATAGCCAGCACGGTAGCCAGCCCGTGTGGTGGGGTCGCTATGTACCCTTTTGGTTGAGCCCCCTGAACACACAGGGATCACACTTCTGATACCTGAGCTGTGACCTCCTCATGCATGCCTTGGAGTGGTTGCTCGTCCTCCTGGAGCATCGGAACTCCCGGCAATGGCCGCCGTGCCAGACGGCCCTTGCTGTGGCTGGGTGGCGCCCGTGAGGAGAGCCCCTGATCGGAGTGGGTGGTATCAGGGCGGACGCTATGCAGATGAAACGCATAAGGGTCCAAACCTCTGGCCGCTCTTCTGCGGCCGTCTCTCTGCGTGGTACTGATTCCTCAAGTGCTGCTTCTCTTGCCCCTTCGGCCTTCCCTTCCGTGGCTACCCCCTGGGAGGAGGGTCAGGCCCGTCGTCTAGGGGCAAAACCTTTCCCCCGTTATCTAGTTTGCACCAGGACTGATGGAGATACTTTCACCAGTGTCAAACCTTTATTCTTTGTGGAACACATTGAAGACAAGTTCGGCGAAGTGGACTCCCTGAGCAAGATGCGGTCGGGTTCATTACTGATAAAAACTGCTTCGGCTGCCCAATCTGCGGCCCTTCGTGCCTGTACCCATCTTGGCACAATTCCCGTGTCCATTACCCCTCACCAGTCTCTAAATATGGTACAAGGTGTGATTTTTCACAGAGACCTCATCCTTCAAACTGATGAGGAACTTCGGGACAATCTCGGACGGCGGGGTGTTCACTTTTTTCGGCGTGTTCAGAAGGGTCCTAAAGATAATCGTATTGATACTGGTGCCTTTATCCTGGCCTTTGAAGGGGATACCCTTCCTGAGAAAGTTAAGATTATGGTCTATCGCTGTGATGTGAAGCCGTACATCCCACCTCCTATGCGGTGTTTTAAGTGCTTGCGTTTTGGCCACATGTCTTCTCGCTGTACCCAGGACCCTCTCTGTGGTGACTGTGGACGTCCACTCCATGAGGGGAGTCCCTGTGTTCCCCCTCCTGTATGTGTAAATTGTCATGGTAGTCATTCTCCACGTTCAGCAGATTGCCCAGTCTATAAGAAAGAAAAAAAGATACAGGAGTATAAGTCTCTTGATCGTTTAAGCTACACAGAGGCCCGTAAGAAATATGCACGATTGCACCCTGTGTCCATGACATCTAGTTACGCCTTGGTTACATCTTCATCCCTTCCTCCCCCTTCCTTACCCCCTCCCGGACCCCTCTCCTTCCCCCCTCCCCTGCGGCTCCCACACCTTCTCCTCTGGGCGCCGCTCCCCCTCCCCAGCCGGAGAAGTGTCCCACTCCTTCGGCGTCTGCCGGTCAAGGGCGCCTCTCCCGGGATGTCCCTTCCCGGCACCTTCCAGGTCAAAGGTCTGCTGCAGCGCGGCGACCGCGAGAGCCGCGGTCTATCGGCCCCCAGGTCGCCCGGTCTCTTTCTGTTCCTGATCTTGCTGCAGCTGGCTCCATTATGCCACACAGCCCTCCTCGATCTCAGCCTGAAAAGAAGAAGAAACATAAGTCCCAGGACAAAGAGCCTCTGGTGTCACCGGAGGTCCCTTCCCCGGCTTCACAACCGGATTCTGACCTGTCGTTTATGGATGTCGCCCCCTCCTTGTCGGTGACGGGTGGGGACCCGGCGGTATGACTGGATTTAGCGTGTTCAGCCCTCATTTAAACCATCGTTCTGTGGTTCTCCAATGGAATTGTAATGGCTACTATCGTCACCTTCCGGAATTGAAATCCCTTCTTTCGTCCTACTCAGCAGCTTGTGTGGTTCTCCAGGAATCTCATTTTACTGATGCTCACTCACCGACCCTCCGTGGGTTCCGTGTTTTCTGTCGAAATCGGGTCGGACCCTTGCGGGCTTCTGGTGGCGTTTGTACGTTGGTCCGTACAGACATTGCTAGCACGTGGATTCCTCTCCAAACTACATTGGAAGCAGTTGCTGTTAGGGTCCACTTAGACTCTGCAGTCACAGTATGCAATCTTTATCTCCCTCCTGACAGGACTCTTACACCTGCTGCCTTAACCACCCTTCTTCAGCAACTTCCTCCTCCCTTCCTCCTCCTTGGGGATTTTAATGCTCATCATCCTTTGTGGGGCAGTGCCTTTCCATCTAGACGAGGTCTTCTTATCGACCAATTTATTGCAGACCACGACCTGTGCCTTCTTAATGATGGCTCCCCTACTCATTTCAGTGCTGGTCATGGTACTTTTTCTGCCATTGATCTTTCTCTTTCTTCTCCCTCTCTCCTCCCTTCATTACACTGGTCGCCACACGACGACCTTTGTGATAGTGACCATTTCCCGTTGATTATCACGCTCCCTTCCCACTCCCCAATGGAGAGGTTACCTCGTTGGTCTTTCCACCGCGCCGATTGGCCTCTATATACTGCACAGGTCGAGTTTTCTCCCTCTTTGTCGGGTTGTATTGATGACGTCCTACGTGACGTGTCTGACGCGATTGTTCGCGCTGCTAACCTTGCTGTCCCGCGCTCATCTGGACAATTTCGTCGTCGGCAAGTCCCGTGGTGGAGTACGGCCATTGCCATTGCCATCCGTGATCGCCGTCGAGCTTTGCAACAGTTTAAGAGGCACCCATCTGTAGCCAGCCTTTCTACCTTTAAGCGCCTTCGCGCTAAAGCCCGTTATTTAATCAAACAGAGCAAGCGGATATGTTGGGAACGATTCGTTTCTTCCCTTGGTTCCACTGTCCCTCTGTCACGGGTATGGGCTACACTTCGCTCTCTCCAAGGTTGCCATCGGCAGTCCACCCTCCCAGGCCTTCACCTCCCAGATGGCATTTGTACGGACCCATTAGTTCTCGCAGAACATCTTGCGACCCATTTTGCAGTGGCATCAGCGTCGGCCTCCTATCCAGCTGCTTTCCTTCATCAAAAACAGCAGGCTGAAGCTGTCACCTTATGTTTCACCACTTGTGAGTCAGAATCTTACAACGAACCTTTCACTGAATGGGAATTTCTTTCTGCTCTATCTGCTTCTCATGATACAGCTCCTGGCCCAGATTCCATTCATAACCAGCTGCTTCAACATCTCAGTGCTCCACAACGGCACCATCTTCTTCAGGTGTTTAACCGTATCTGGCTCCAGGGTGACTTCCCTTCTCAGTGGAGGGATAGCATTGTGGTTCCTGTCCTTAAGCCTGGTCAGAACCCCCTATCTGTTGACAGCTATCAGCCAATTAGTTTGACCAATGTTGGTTGTAAGTTACTTGAACGGCTGGTAGCCCGTCGGCTCACTTGGGTCCTCGAATCTCGGGATCTATTGTCCCCTTACCAGTGTGGCTTTCGAGAGGGACGATCTCCAATCGATCATTTGCTTCGCTTGGAATCCGCAGTTCGGCAGGCTTTTTCCCAGCGCCGCCATTTGGTTGCAGTGTTTTTTGACCTTCGCAAGGCCTATGACACGGCCTGGCGCCATCACATCTTACTAACCCTTCATCAGTGGGGTCTTCGGGGCCCACTCCCGATTTTTATCCGCCAGTTCCTGATCCATCGGTCATTCAGAGTTCGAGTTGGTACTGCTTTTAGTTCTCCACAGACCCAGGAGACGGGCATCCCACAGGGTTCTGTCTTGAGTGTCCTTCTTTTCCTCATTGCTATCGATGGACTTGTGGCCTCTGTCGGTCCCTTGGTCGCCCCTGCCCTGTATGTGGATGATTTCTGCATTTGGGTTAGTTCCTCCTCGATGCCATCTGCAGAACGGCAGCTCCAGGTGGCTATACGGCGTGCCTCTGCATGGACCCTCTCCCACGGGTTTCAATTCTCTCCTTTAAAATCGCGGGTGGTCCACTTCTGTCGCCGTACTATGGTCCACCCTGATCCAGAGCTCTATCTCGCTGCACAAAGATTGCCTGTGGTTCCACAGTTTCGTTTCCTCCATTTTCTGTTCACCCTATGTCCATTATCCACTGGAATATCCGCGGCATTCAAGCCAATCGGGATGAATTGTCGATCCTCTTGCGATCCTACTCGCCGGTCATCTTCTGTCTTCAGGAAACAAAGCTGCGTCCCCATGACCGCTTTGTTCTCCCTCATTTTCAGTCCGTCCGATATGACCTGCCCTCGGTTGAAGGCACTCCAGCCCATGGAGGACTCGTGATTCTTCTCCATGATACTCTCCATTATCACCCAATCCACTTAAACACTTCCTTCCAAGCTGTTGCCGTCCGTCTTTCCCTTTCTGGATACACGTTCTCTCTTTGTACTGTATACATTCCATCGTCCACACCAATGGCACGAGCTGATCTCCTTCATCTTCTTGGTCAGCTTCCACCCCCCTATTTGCTGGTTGGGGACTTCAATGCCCACCACCCGCTTTGGGGATCTCCACATCCTTGTCCACGTGGCTCCCTATTGCTAGACGTCTTCCACCAAGCGGATCTAGTTTGCCTCAACACTGGGGTCCCCACATTTTTGTCTGCCTCCACGACAAATTTATCTCATTTGGACCTTGCGATCGGTACTGTTCCGCTAGCTCGGCGCTTCGAATGGTTCGCCCGTGATGATACACATTCGAGTGACCACTTTCCATGTGTCCTTAGACTGCAGCCTCGACTGCCATATATGCGCCTGCGATGCTGGAAGTTTGCCCAAGACGATTGGACACCTTTTTCGTCTCTAGCGACATTCAATGACCGTCGCTTTCCCAGCGTCGACGATGAGGTCACACATATTACCGACGTTGTTCTTACAGCTGCGGAACGTTCAATACCACACACCTCCGAATTGCCCCGGCGCCCCCCAGTTCCTTGGTGGAACGAGGCATGCCGTGACGCAATACGTGAGCGGCGACGTGCTCTTCACATTTTCCGTCACCATCCTACTTTGGCCAACTGTATCCGATATAAGCAGCTCCGTGCGCGATGCCGTCGCGTCATCCGCGATAGCAAGAAGGCAAGCTGGAAATTCTTTATTAGCTCATTTAACACCTTCACTCCCTCCTCGGAAGTTTGGAGTCGGCTTCGACGGTTCTCAGGCGCGCCTAGTTTCTCCCCGGTCTCTGGGCTCACTGTCGCGCATGATACCTTAGTGGATCCCGTCGCAATTTCTAACTCACTGGGTCAGCACTTTGCTAAGATTTCGAGCTCTTCAAATTACCTGCCAGCGTTTCTCCCGAAGAAACGTGCAGCGGAAGTACGACATCTTGCTTTCTCCTCTCAAAATCACGAAAGCTACAATACTGTTTTCTCCATGCGGGAACTCCAACATGCCCTCTCTTCTTCTCGCTCCTCCGCCCCAGGACCGGATGGTATCCATGTCCAACTGTTGCTGCATATATCAACCCATAGTCTGCGTTCCCTCCTTCGCCTTTATAATCGAATTTGGACCGACAGTACCTTTCCCAGATGATGGCAGGAAGCTATCGTCGTTCCCATTCCGAAACCTGGAAAGGACAAACATCTCCCCTCTAGCTATCGCCCAATTTCTCTCACGAGTAGTGTCTGTAAGGTTTTGGAGCGTATGGTGAATTACCGTTTAGCTTGGTGGCTGGAATCCCGCAGTCTTTTAACACCTGCCCAATGCGGATTCCGAAAGCATCGTTCTGCCGTTGACCATCTTGTTGCTCTCCACTTATATCATGAACAATTTTCTCCGGAAACGCCAAACGGTAGCAATATTTTTTGATCTGGAGAGAGCATACGATACCTGTTGGAGGACAGGCATCCTTCGCACACTGTTCTCTTGGGGCTTTCGAGGCCGGCTGCCCCTTTTCCTTCGGGAATTTATGGCAGAGCGCACATTTAGGGTGCGGGTGAACACTACTCTCTCCCGTACTTTCTCCCAAGAAAACGGGGTACCCCAGGGCTCCGTGCTGAGTGTTGCACTGTTTGCCATAGCTATAAATCCAATTATGGATTGTCTCCTTCCTGATGTCTCGGGCTCCCTCTTTGTGGACGATTTTGCGATCTACTACAGCTCTCAACGGACCAGCCTTCTTGAACGACGTCTTCAAGGATGTCTCGATCGCCTCCACTCTCGGAGCATCGAAACCGGCTTCCATTTCTCTCCCAGTAAGACCGTTTGTGTTAATTTTTGGCGACGTAAGGAGTTTCTTCCACCCTCATTACATCTAGGACCTGTCAACCTTCCGTTTTCGGACGTCGCTAAATTCTTGGGTCTTATGTTTGACCGAAAACTGTGCTGGTCCTCCCACGTTTCCTATCTTTCGGCTCGCTGTCTGCGTTCCCTTAACACCCTCCGTGTCCTGAATGGTACCTCTTGGGGAGTGGACCGAGTAGTCCTTCTCCGCCTCTTTCGCGCCTTAGTGCACTCGAAATTGGATTATGGAAGCATAGTCTACTCCTCTGCTCGGCCGTCTATTCTTCGGCGTCTCGACTCTATCCACCACCGTGGATTACTTTTAGTGTCTGGAGCTTTTTACACTAGCCCTGTGGAAAGCCTTTATGCTGAGACTGCTGAACCTCCGCTGTCCAATCGGCGAGCAGTCCTTCTGACTCGTTATGCTAGCCATCTGTCTTCCATGCCTGCTAATCCAGCCCATGACCTTTTTTTCGACGCCTCCTTTGATGTCGGGTATGCAGGCCGCTCCTCCTCCCAACTACCCCCGGGAGTCCGCTTCCGTCAACTGCTCCATTCTCTTTCCTTCCGCTTTCCAAAAACCTTCTTGACAACTTGGGGTACAGCACCGCCTTGGCTCCGCCCCCGGATCTGCCTGCTCCGTGACCTTTGGCGATTTCCCAAGGATGGTACCCCTACACTTGTTTATCGTCGGGCATTTGCTGCTCTATGTGCACAAATGACAGACGCGACATTTATTTACACCGATGGCTCGAAAACATCGTTCGTTTTAGGGAGTGCCTATATTGTTGGTGACACCCCAAATCAATTTCGGCTTCCCGACCAGTGTTCGGTGTATACTGCGGAGCTTTACACTGTTCTCCAGGCTGTCCACTACATCCGCCGCCATCAGCGGATACAGTACGTTATCTGCTCAGATTCTCTCAGCTCTCTCCTCAGTCTCCAAGCTCTTTATCCTGTGCACCCTCTGGTCCACCGGATTCAGGACTGTCTGCGCTTGCTCCACCTGGGGGGCGTCTCGGTGGCGTTCCTCTGGCTCCCGGGACACGTTGGTATCTGTGGAAATGAGGCGGCCGATATTGCAGCCAAGGCTGCAGTCTCTCTTCCTCGGCCAGCTATTCCATCGATTCCTTTCTGCGATCTACGGAGCGTTTTATGTCGTCGTGTTGTTCATTTATGGCACGTGCATTGGTCAACACTTCCCCATAATAAATTGCGGGAAGTGAAAGCTCTTCCTTGCGCTTGGACCTCTTCCTCCCGAACGCGTCGTCGGGAGGAGGTAATTTTAACTAGACTCCGGATGGGGCACTGTCTTTTTAGCCATGGACATCTTTTAAGCGGCGATCCTCCCCCACTCTGTCCCCACTGCTCTCAGCTGTGGACGGTCAGACACCTTTTAATTGAATGCCCCTATTTTAATCCGTTACGCGCCCGTCTACAGCTATCGCCTGATCTATTGTCGATTTTAGCAGATGACACACGCTCAGCCGACCGTGTTCTCCAGTTTATTAGTGCCAGTGAAATGACGTCAGTCATTTGAAGCTTTTTTTGGGGACAATTAACCGCTTTCTGTAGTGGATCTTTAAGCCTTCCTTCTGCTTTTAGTTTCTCCAATTTTATGACTTTGTTCCCATAGCTGCTGGTTTTCAATTTCGGTATTTTTACTGTTTCCTAAGTCACGGGCTGGGCGCTAATGACCATAGCAGTTTTGCGCCCTAAAACCAAAACAAACAAAAAAAAAGGCCTCATTGCTTCCGTGCTACACTCCGTTACCTGTGCCAGAGGTGGACATACCAGCTTTTAGATGAGTGATGATAATGTTGGGGCTGATCAGACTATGGCAGTTACCATTATTGAGAGAAGATTTTTTTTTGTAGTGATGGTGATAATTAAAGAGGCACATAAAGTGCAGCCAAAAAGCGCATGCTGCCCATGAGCCCTGCATGGTTCACCCTCCAGTACACCTTTAAGACACCAACTGTCTGTGAGATCCACTGCTGTTCCTCTACACCCAGTTTGGCTCCACAATGCCCACTGGCACCATGAGCTCAGAGCTGTGAGAAGTGACATCTGCCTGACACATTGGGCTGTAATTCAAAGAGGGAGTGCACCATGGCTGAACCTCCCCCACCAAACCAAATTCCCCCTTCCCTACCACTCAGGAGCCCTTTACACCTGACTACTCTCCTTCGAGTGTGTAATGTGCATGCATGAAGCATTACTTTTGTGTAAATTCAGAACCAGAAGGTTTGCCAGGCTCACCACCCTGACAATCTCACAGGGTCCCAAGAACTGAGGAGCTATCTTGCTAGTGCCCCAACTCCCATTTTTGAGCAATATTAGGGTTTCAAACTTGCACTCTGTCCCCAACCTTTACACTCAATCATTTAGTCCCTGATTGTAGCAGATGGCTAGCTTGTAATGTGCAATTTTAGTATTATACCTAGCCTAGCTCCAGTTGTGCTGTCACTGCTAGGGTGACTTGTTCTGGAATCAAGTAATTGATTGACCACAGGTTGACAAGAGGAGAATTGGCCAGGTGTGCTAGCATAAGGGATACTGGAGTAGCCTCCAGGGACTTGAGTTGTGCAGTGTAAAAGACAAAATTGAGCCATGGTACTGACATGTCCCACTTCGTCTGAACCTTGCTGTGAATTGTTAGTGCAGAATGTCATGAATAGCTGGGAAACAAAAGCTAACAAGCATCCTGGGTGGCCTGTAAATAGAAAAAATTCATAACATATGATGGATAGCTACCAGGACGGTCACTCCTCTGCTTTGAATGAGTCAAAAAAACGAGAAAAGTCATCCATGATAACTAATAGGTGTGTAATACCCCCACACACGAGGAAGCAGACCTATATAAGCAATAAGAAATTTATGCATCGGGCATTCCTAATGGGTAGACTCTAAAAGCCCCATGAGGGAATTTGGGTTGATCTCAGCTCACTTATTGATCTCACTCCCCCACCAACCTCTGGACGTCCTTATACAGGGAGGACAAGGTGACATGTTGAATGACCTTGGCGCCCACCAACCTCTGGGCTTCCATACACTGGGAAGACCAGGTGATGTGTTGTCTGACCTTGACAGCAGTTTTATAAATGCCCAAATGATTGTCTAAGAGGGTGTTAAGGAAATAATGAGCCAAGACCTAACTAAGAGCTTGATTGTCAGTCTCAAAACAAAATTCCTGGCGTTCCAAATAAATTCTGAATTTCTCAAGGGCAAACAAAACCACCAAGGCTTCCCATTCATACATAGAATACTCCATCCCCACAGATGAAAATTTCCAAGATGCATAGGTTATAGGGCATCAACCCGCAACACCTCCTCTCCCATTCTGTTCCTGCAGGAGGACACCTGCCACTTTCTACTCCAGGATAGTTAGGTGTCTGTCTGCAAGAGGAACAGGAGCTCAAAATTGGGCATGGCTAATACTAGTGGGTTGCTGAGTGCCACCTTAATCACTTCAGAAGATTCCGGATGACTTTCATCCCATTTGAAATTTCTTAATTCGTTAAGGTGTCCCAGTATTTTAGTAAAATTGGGCACAAAATTTTGAAAAAAATTGTCATGCCTATGAAGTGTGCCACGCCTTTCTTATTTCTAGGAGCTGGAATTTTTCGCAAATCACTAGTTTGCTCCTGGTCAATTCTAATGCAATAAGAGTCAGCTAAGATGTCCCAATAATGAAACCTATGTGCCAGTGTCATTTTAGATGGTTTCACAGTAAGTCCCACCTCCCTCTGATAAACCAGGACTGCCTCAAGATGTTGCAAGTGTTCAGACAGACTAGAACTGTAAATTACCATTCCATCTAGCTAAATACAGACACACTTGAACGTGAAATCACCAATAACAAAATCTAGAAGGCAAGACATAATGGCAACCAAAGGGCACCCTGTTAAAATCGTAGAGGTTCCAGTCTGCACAGAAGGCAGTGATATGCTTGGAATCCTCTGTTAACATGATCTGATAATATGTAAGGTTGAGATCCAGGACGGTAAAATACTGAGCCCAACTGAACCAAGTAAAAGAATTATGCAGTTTGGTAAGTGGCACAGATTCCAAAACTACCTTCTCATTAACTGCATGATAACCCACAACTGGATGAAGCACCCAACTGCTGCCCGTAGATACTGAGAATATGCCAGAAGCATAGGCTGAGGTTGAGGGCCTGATGACTTCATCGAACAACATATTATTAATTAAAGCACATATACATTTCGTCTTTAATGGAGAGAGCCTGTAAAGATCCTGCCTCTCTGGAATGTCATTTGTAAGGTGAATCTTGTACTGGCTTTTATTGGTGATGTCCAATCTGTTAGTCAACACCTACGGTAAACAATTAATAGCTTCCAGTACCTGCTTCACCTCTACTGGACCAAGGTGACAGAGCTCAAATTGTGAACATTGCAGTAACACATTACGAATTCCTGTGGCAACCTGACAGGAGCACAACGTGAATTTTTCAGCTGGGTTAAATTAAAAATAAACAACCCTGCCTTGACAATCTAACACCAACACAATACCTCTTACAAAAACACACTCCAAAATTAAGTTCACTGAAAGATTTATAATTACTATCCACTTCACAGGCCAAGAAAATTTTCCAATACTCAGTTTTGCTAATCAGAGGCTACATCTGCCCGTTGAGAGCTCAACATTGGGAGGACAGATGCAAATGAGACAATTCACAGATATGGCAGAACTCCAAATACCACAGATAATCTAAATGAGAAACTGAACTGCCAGAGTTGAGGAGGGTGCACACTGGTTCCTGGTTAAGTTGTGCCCAAAGGTAAGGCAGGGGTTCCCCTACCTCGGACTCGGCACAGAGACAGCACTTCGGCAGTAGAGCACTACCATGCCTCTTCCATTCCTTGTGATGTTAGCTCTTTGATTCTATTTCCACGGAACCAGACATTGCCATACCAAATACCCCTCTTTGTTACACTAGAAACACATCTTACGCTTGTTCCGTATGGGTGATCCCCTTTTAAATTGCCTGGAATCTCGATCCCCATCCTGATAATGACACTTAAGCCCCCATCACTGCTGGTCTGCGAAACTCAGGTTTCAATGGCGGACACAAAAGCCTCTAATTCAGTAAAAGATCTGCATTTATTAGCGAAGGTGATCAATAAACGATTGTGTGGGTGCATTTTCTGTAATATATTATTGAGTATTTGTATCTCTGTTACTTGCAATTCCAAGGATGGAATAGCCATATGCATTCATCTATGTACCTAGGAAAAGGTTCATGAGCAAACTGCACTAGCCAAAAATGTTTACGCTTGAGCAGCCTCTTAATATGAGATGACAATGTCAGCCCAATAATTGATTTCCACAACTCCCTCATTGTTGCACTTTTGTGTAAAATTCGACTGAAAACACAGCTTAACACGGGGTACAATGCCTGAACAACAACATTATTGGAGATGGCCAAAGTGTCAGCATGAAATGTAAATTTGACCATGATCCACAGAATGGATTTCACCTGTCTTTAAATTCTAAATTGAAAGTTCCATTATAGCTTCAAGCAGTAACATTATTTGGTAAGGTAATTTCCCAAATGAATTCCATTCTGGTCCTTAGAGGTGTCTGTGGCATTGCTACTACTTCCAGGAGTTATTTGTTGGTGGGAGAATCTTGTTCATCACCTATTGCTCTTAATTTTCTTAAATCAAGGTGACTGACCCCATGTTGCAAGTCATGCACCTACCCCTGTAACTGAAGAGCCGATATAACTGGCTTAGAATACAGGTTACATTTTGGAATACCACGTAAGTGATTATCCCAATGGATCAATTGTGCCTGAATTGTGTGTCTTTGCTTATGGTGGGCTTGACTACTTCCTAAATACTCTACATTCTGACACAAGGTTGTCATGGCCTGAGCTCAGTCAGCTATTGCAACATATACCTCCACGGTGCAGTTGGTACTAATCACCAAGCAGTTGTCCACACTGGCATGCAGACGAGCCTCAAGTTTGGCAACACTGCCCTTACATGGAAACTGATACACTTTAAATTTGTAGATTAACTGTTGCTTCTTCAATAAGGACAAACTGGGACAGTCATGGGATCTCATGTTCAGCAGTGGGCACACACACACACACACACACACACACACACACACACACACACACACACACACATTGTGAATGACAGTATGAGGATACCTTCCCCCTTTACTTCCAGGAAAGTAACCATCCTCTGTTACCAACCAAACATACAGCAGGAAAAGGGGAAATTAAGTGGAAATACTGGATTGATTGGGCTTCACATGAGTCAGCATTGTTTATTAAAACCTATTTATTTAAGAAAAATAACTAAATCAGATACATTAACAGGTTTACAAACAACACTCTGAACTTTTAAAATTTAAAACATTACACACCTTAGTTTAGTGTTAATTTAAATAAGGCAATAGTTAAAGACAAAAGCTGTGTCTGACACCAGTTCTTAGATTTGAGATTCAAAATTTCCACCTTCACAAACTGCAACTAAAGAAAATGCTTCAAGAAATGAACAAATAATTATTTGGAAACAGATGTCTCTTTAAGACAAGACAGTTGCATAACTCATCTCAAAGGTTAAAACTGAATAGCTATACTGGAAGACGGAGGAATTTATAGCTGCCTTGGAACCACTAGAAAAAGGAAAGTTTTAAAATACACTTCAAAGTGCATGCAGATAATTTAATAAAGTAAACCGGTGCACTGATTTGTAGAGCTGCCTTCAGGCAGACAGAGCAAGTCTCTGTAAATCTTGCCCCCAATGAGCAGTTAAGTAATTAATAGAGAATGAGAGTGCACAGATTGATTTAACTGGTTTCAGACACAGTGAAAATTGTATTAAGGTATACTGTAGAAACTGTGTAAGTGATTCAGTAAGTGAATGTGCATGCATGGAAGCTCAAGAATGCCATTTAAAACGGAAAACCAGTATTTAGTACTCAGAACCAACTTTTAGCAGTAAATAAATAAAAGTTGAGGAGATTGAATTATATGCATATGAAAGCATATCACCACAAAATCTCCTCTATGAACAGACAGAGTTAGCCAATGCTGTCTTTCTTCAAAATTTCATTCACCTGCTTTCCAATTTAAAGTACAATAAATAAATAAATAAATAAATAAATAAATAAAGGTCCATTTTCAAAATATTTGCAATATTTATATATGCACATCCATCCGAACCCATTTACTGCTTTCAGTGTATGCAATAATGTGTCCATAGTTGTAACATTTATTTATGTAGGTCTCGCCCTTCTCATTAACTTTGTTCCGATGTATACCATAATATTTACATAATATCACTGCAGTAACACTTTATAACTGACTGCTCCATTTGTTTATTTTCATTTTAATCAGTTCTCTTTCAATGTAAGTAGTAAGTAATGTAACATTAGCAATTTGTAAATATCCATCACATGCAAGTACATAATGAAATATCTCTGAGAGTGGAAGACTTTGACATTGTTATGGGTGTAATATCGTCATCTTTGTAAGCATACATCCACAAGACAAAACTTCTGTGTAAGTGGTGCATTACATTCTGTGCATATATATTCACAAAAAAATGCATTATACAGTTATCGATGTTGCAAGATATTAAACAACCTTCAGTGGAACGCAATGACACGATTTATTCATTGTAAGTAACCAAAAAATCTTCCATTTAATGATAATTTGTTTACATCACTTAAAATTATTGTGAGGCACAATTACGATTAAAAAGACACTGTCTCACATATTGTTTCGGTTGTAGGGCATTACCACTCCAAAGAAGTTTTGTCAAATGGGGAAACAAAACTCAAAATGTAATGTAAAATGTGAACTAGCCGTATGAAGATGGACCAGTCATTTTGAAATCGGTAATTGTGCTATTTAAGTGAATAAACAGCATTAAAAAAAGTGGGCTGGCTGGAGTGGCAGAGTGGTTATAGGCGCTACAGTCCGGAACCGTGTGGCCGATACAGTCGCAGGTTCGAATCCTGCCTCGGGCATTGATGTGTGTGATGTCCTTAGGTTAGTTATGTTTAAGTAGTTCTAAGTCCTAAGGGACTGATGACCACAGCAGTTAAGTCCCATAGTGCTCAGAGCCATTTGAACCATTTTATAAAAAGTGGATGGTTGCTGTAATCTTATGTGTAAGAATCAACCTATACTTCGTATACAGCCACAGGCTCAGTATGTCAGTTTTTCACAAAATTCTTGTTTTGTTTTGACAAAATTGTTTTTATTACAGTTTGTTATTTTTGCCACAGGCCCAAGTATACCCAACCAGCATGAATGTAAAAGAAGAGTTGGAGGAGGGTGCGAAGGAAGAGGTAATTTTAGAATTTATATGACTGCATGGAATTAATCATTGCTGAGTTGTGGTGAAAATGAGATGGTTATCAATTGTGTGTGTGTTCACTTTAGCAGTCCTGTTTTTACTTTAGGATAAAGATGACAAGAGTTACAGTATTACAGTATGCTCCAGGTTGGAAACGAGGAAACAGGTAAAATAGAATATTTTGTTACATTTTACCCCATATGGATTTAAATATTACCTTTGAGCTGGTGAAACAGTTTAGCTCATGTGTTTTTAGAATTGCTTCTTTACATTATAAGCACAAATCAGAATTACATGAGATAGCATTGGCGAAGTTATATGATAATTGGTAGCAAGACTCAAGCTATGATTTCCTGTTTCAATGAGTAGTTTCCTTAATGGTTCCGTGTATGTGAACACAGCATTGGATGTTCTTATTCACCATGTTATACTGCTGTGACAGTTACAGAATCATTCAAGAAAAATCTACACAAAGTAGTGCAGAAAAAGTAGGTGATCCTAACCTACTGAGTAGAGACTAAGATGTCTGTGCATACATTGCAAGTGGTATGGACAGGCAGTCATGTGAAGTACTTTTGAACAGTTGTCTGAAAACTGTTGTAAGCTGCTACTTCGACAGCCCACACAAAATTGAAATACTTTAGACCTTATAACTATGAACAAGCATGTCCTTGTAGATGGTATTAGTGCATAGAGGGGTTAGTGATCATGATGCCAGCAAATCAACAGTGGTAAATGGATTTATTGGATCCTTAAAGAAGGGTAGGAGAATAAATTTGCTAGAAAGAGCAGGTAAGTAGTTGTCAGCATCCCATTTAGGTTCAAATGGTTCAAATGGCTCTGAGCACTATGGGACTCAACTGCTGAGGTCATTAGTCCCCTAGAACTTAGAACTAGTTAAACCTAACTAACCTAAGGACATCACAAATATCCATGCCCGAGGCAGGATTCGAACCTGCGACCGTAGCGGTCTTGCGGTTCCAGACTGCAGCGCCTTTAACCGCACGGCCACTTCGGCCGGCCCCATTTAGGCAATGAGTGAATGTCATTTACTTCCAATATGATTTACATATAGGAATATGGGCAAACATTAAATGGACTATAAATCACACAATGAATAAGTATGTGGTGAGTAACTGGATTGCAGACAGAAAAGACCCACTTTAGTTTAATAACAAAATTTGAAAATGCTGAGGAAGCACAGTCGTACTCTCAGTTCAAAAAAAGTATGTACAGTGGTGACCGGCAATAGTTAATGGAAATTCATGTGTTTGTAAAAAGATATATGTTTCAAGCATACAACTACCACAATCATACGTGAGCAACTGATTTTACAAAGAACATGAGACTTTTCTGGTTCTACATAATATCATTGGGTCAGAGACATCTATACAGGCAGTCATTTACCAGTCTGGTGTATCTTTGGAGGAAAGCAGATGATGATCACTAACCCCTCTCTGTACTGAGTTTTCAAGTTTGTGCAGGAGGATCATACAGACATTGTTATCTCATTGTCACACAGACTCATGTATTGGGGACATAGGAATAGGATCCCTGGAGTAGAGAAGCAACTCGAAGAGTTGAAAACAAAATAGTTGCCATGTCCAGACAGAATCTGAAAGCATTTATCCAGAGAGTACTCTGCAGCATTGACCTCTTAATTAGCTTGCATTTACTGCAAATCTCTCGCCTAGTGCAAAGACCCAGGTGTCTGCGAAAAAGTTCTGGTGGCTTCTGTATATAAGAATAGTAAAGGAATGTGCCTGCGAAATTACAGACCAATATCATAACATTTATTTGCTCCAGAGTTCCTTAACATATTGTAACACCTCCGTTTATTCATCCCGACCTGATCTGATCGAATAGCACCCCAATAATTATTATTAATGTGACCGTGTACCTAGTGGGGCTGGCAATCGGAATTGACTGCTACAGAAGTTGTTACTTCCCAGTACGTCCTTCTCAATACTGTAATAATGAAATGTCTGGTAACAAGAAAAACACCAACACAGTTTCACTAATTACGAACCTATATTCGTCTCAAAAACACACAAAGGAGGAGACAGCCACTGCCTTCGTCATACATATCTAATTACGGCTAATCTCAGCACAGTCTTCTTCATTTTCCATTATCGTCACATGCTAATCCATCACTGCAATCCAAGGAGATGCCGGCGCGGTAGACGCGAAACCAAAATATGGGCACTAGAAATGTCACTGACCACTTCCGTAATTATACTTTTTCACTTTCTCGGTATTATTCTAGTACAAAGGGGTTAAACCACGACGATGGCAACTCCCTTTATCGTTAAAGCGTTACATTTCAACAACTGGCCTCCACACACCTCTCCCCGCAACATGGCACACTCTCAACTCCACACTCGCTCTCGCAACACGACACAATTGATTGTTTGCCCTATCGACCTGTGCCGAGTGCAAATTTATAGTAAAGGCCTACGGACCCCTTACATCCCCACCCTCAAAAACTTCTTTGGAGCCTCTGGCGTAAAAGAATCGGCAAAGAAATTAGACATTATTACACCTGAACAAAACATACAGTGTAAATAATTAATGAAATCAATTCACCAAATAATCCTTCGACTCCGGTAGTGGGCTGCCTCCGCAATAATATTCTACAAAAGTTTATTACATGTCATAAACATGGCATTGTCCAAATCACAATTTTTTATCAAGCAGCAATAATCCTCTATAGTCCATATTGAATGTAACACGCAACATCAATCTATCTTCATTAACATAGCATGGTAAATATTTTTATAAACTTATCTTACATTCAATTACCAAAAGTCTTCACTTTCAAAGGTTTGTACGAGTCATTAACTACATATTTGTTATAACTTGCTACAGCAAAGACAAGAAAACAAACCCCTTTGGTATGCCGTCCTTTCAGCGGGGTTCCTGCTGTCCATACTACTATCACTCTAACTTATAACTCACTTGGCCAACACGCATTAAAGTTAAGGAAGAAATTCACAACTTATTCATTTGAGTTTTTAACACAAGCAAAATTGAATATCAAAACTGAATATAGCATTTACTCTTTGACTTATGCAATTATTTTACAATCCCTCATACCTCTACAGATTCCATAATATGAAATGCTCCATTATACCATTAAGTATGTGTTATATAACTATTTGCAACACATTAACTAATGTGGTCACACAATGAAAAATTTTAAATTACTGATCATTTCATATTGCCAAACATTTATACTGTCATATGTGACTTATCACTAATGCTCAGATGAGGGGTACAATATTTCCTGTTATATTGACATTAATTCAGGTCTGCTATATAGATATTTATTATTCATTACACAGTGCCAGAATTCTGCTTCTAAAGCTTGATGTAAGTACAACCATACTTGACTTTGATAGCTAATTGAATACATGAATTACTCATGAGTTACACTTTCTGTTTCATTCAGCATACTTCAGATAAACATGTATACCTACAAATAACTTGCAAACAGATGTTGCTCATGTGCTAAATGACATACTTCAATACTTCAAACATCTCATATTCCCCCCCCCCCCCCCCCCAGGGGGTCCACAACTCTTTTGTGGATGGACACGTGCGTAGCCAGCACGGGACCCCGAGCTAATGTAGCCCTCCTTCCTTTCCGGGCTGCATACCTTCCCTTCCCTTTCCGCATCCCTCCCCGTCCCCCATCTTCGCCCCCCCCCTCCCTCACCTCTGGCTCTTTCCTTCCCCTTCTCTTCCTCTGGGAGTATGGTTTGTGCCTACGTCCGGAGACGGACGCTCGAAACTGTTCCAAATTCCTTGCTTTTACACTTGCAAGTCCTCGTCCTTCCTCTGTCCTTCTCTTTTCCTTCCCTCTTCTCCTTGCCCTTTTCTCCGCTGCGGCGTTTGAGACCCCCTTTTCTTTCCTTTCCCTTTCTCTTTTTTCCTCCCTGTGCGTGTCTGAAGGCCGACCCACGCACTTCCATGCGTAGCCGGTGATGAGGTAACGCGTAATTCCCCGCCCCGGGTAGACAGGTAGGACACGTACGTACCCCCTGGTAACGGCCAGGCCCAGGGAGGGGTGATTACCCGAGCTGATACCTTCCAAAAGTGCCGATTGGTCCCTCCGTCCGTTTGTCGGGAGGTGTGACCTGAGGTGTGAACAATCACCTAAGGCGGGAGTGTCCTCGGTGAGGGCCCCCACAAGGGAGGAGCACGCCATCGGAGACGCCGGTAATCATGGGGGATTCTTCCGCAATGGTTTCCTCACCTTCCACTATGTCTGCTCACAAACGTAAGTTCACTGAGTCTCAGCCACAGACGGTTCTTCCATCGTTACCACAGTTCCTTGTTGTTTCTTGGTCTGACGAAGGTCACGACTTTTCCACGGTCAACCCTTTCATTATTCAGAAAGGTGTCGACGCAATTGCGGGTCCTGTAAAGTCTTGTTCCAGATTACGGAATGGCACCCTGTTGTTAGAAACAAACAGTGCCCTCCAGGCTCAAAAATTGCTGCGTACTTCTCTGCTCCACACCTTCCCTGTCCGGGTGGAACCGCACCGTACCTTAAATTCCTCGCGTGGAGTCGTTTATACACGCTCCCTCGATGGATTGTCTGACGAAGAAATTCAGCACTACCTGTCTGACCAGGGCGTCACGGCTGTTCATCGGGTTATGAAAAGGGTTGACTCGAACATCATTCCAACCCGCACTGTCTTCTTGACATTTGACAAAGTTCAACTCCCATCAAAAATCAAAGCAGGCTATGAGATAATTTCCGTTCGCCCTTATGTCCCAAACCCTACGCGTTGCTATCGATGTCAGCGGTTCAATCACACCAGCCAGTCCTGTTCCAATCCAGCCAAATGTGTTACGTGTGGCAAGGATGCCCATGAGGGTGCTTGTCCACCTCCATCCCCTCGCTGCATCAACTGTATGGGTGATCACGCTGCTTCCTCTCGAGATTGCCTCGTTTTTAAGGACGAAAAGCTGATCCAGGAAATAAGAGTGAAGGAAAAGGTGTCGACCTTTGCTGCTCGAAAGTTACTCGCCAGTCGACAGCCCACCGTGCCTCAGAAAGGAAAATACAGCACTGTCCTTGCTTCTCCTCGGCCAACAAAGGAGGCAGCCACGCAGACTTGCGACCTCACATTTAGTACCACGGTCGTCAGATCGGCCAGCTCAAAGATCGCCCGTTCAACCTCACCACTTTCGCCTGCCCACTCTATGGCTCACCATTCGTCGGGTTCTGCTAAATCTCGAGCCCAAAAGTCAGATGCCAAGTCTTCGAAAAAAGAGCATTCTCGTGAAGAGTTTTTACGTACTGCAACTTCCCAACCATCGGTTCCTCCTTCATCTAAACATCATACCTCCAAGAAGGCTACGAAGAAACACAGTTCCTCTCCTTCTCCGCCAAGGCGTGTCCCATCTACAGCACCACCTGGCGGAAATCGCCCTCGGCCATCTTCTGTGTCGCCGAGGCGCACTGCTGGTGGCCGGTCAACTGGCCGATCATTGGTGGCAGGAGCTGCTCCTGACCAACCTATGGATCAGGATCTTCTGCCTTCGACTGAATGCCATTCCATGCTGTCGGTCGCAAGCTCTGAGCAGTCGTTGAGTTGACAGCACCCTTGGTCACGTTCGTCCATTTTCCGTTCACCCTATGTCCATTATCCACTGGAATATCCGCGGCATTCGCGCCAATCGGGATGAATTGTCGATCCTCTCACGATCCTACTCGCCGGTCATCTTCTGTCTTCAGGAAACAAAGCTGCGTCCCCATGACCGCTTTGTTCTCCCTCATTTTCAGTCCGTCCGATATGACCTCCCCTCTGTTGAAGGCACTCCAGCCCATGGAGGACTCATGATTCTGTTCCATGATACTCTCCATTATCACCCAATCCCCTTAAACACTTCCTTCCAAGCTGTCGCCGTCCGTCTTTCCCTTTCTGGATACACGTTCTCTCTTTGTACGGTATACATTCCATCGTCTACACCAATGGCACGAGCTGATGTCCTTCATCTTCTTGATCAGCTTCCACCCCCCTATTTGCTGGTTGGGGACTTCAATGCCCACCACCCGCTTTGGGGATCTCCACATCCTTGTCCACGTGGCTCCCTATTGCTAGACGTCGTCCACCAAGCGGATCTAGTCTGCCTCAACACTGGGGTCCCCACATTTTTGTCTGCCTCCACGGCAAATTTATCTCATTTGGACCTTGCGGTCGGTACTGTTCCGCTAGCTCGGCGCTTCGAATGGTTCGCCCTTGATGATACACACTCGAGTGACCACTTTCCATGTGTTCTACGACTGCAGCCTCAACTGCCATATATGCGCTCGCGACGCTGGAAGTTTGCCCAAGCCGATTGGACACTTTTTTCGTCTCTAGCGACATTCGATGACCGTCGCTTTCCCAGCGTCGACGATGAGGTCACACATTTTACCGACGTTATTCTCACAGCTGCGGAACGTTCAATATCACGCACCTCCGAATTGCCCCGGCGCCCCCCAGTTCCTTGGTGGAACGAGGCATGCCGTGACGCAATATGTGAGCGGCGACGTGCTCTTCGCATTTTCCGTCACCATCCAACTTTGGCCAACTGTATCCGATATAAGCAGCTCCGTGCGCGATGCCGTCGCGTCATCCGCGATAGCAAGAAGGCAAGCTGGAAATTCTTTATTAGCTCATTTAACACCTTCACTCCCTCCTCGGAAGTTTGGTGTCGGCTTCGACGGTTCTCAGGCGCGCCTAGTTTCTCCCCGGTCTCTGGTCTCACTGTCGCGCATGATACCTTAGTGGACCCCGTCGCAATTTCTAACTCATTGGGTCAGCACTTTGCTGAGATTTCGAGCTCTTCAAATTACCCGCCAGCGTTTCTCCTGAAGAAACGTGCAGCGGAAGTACGACATCTTGCTTTCTCCTCTCAAAATCACGAAAGCTACAATACTGTTTTCTCCATGCGGGAACTCCAACATGCCCTCTCTTCTTCTCGCTCCTCCGCCCCAGGACCGGATGGTACCCATGTCCAAATGTTGCTGCATTTATCAACCCATAGCCTGCGTTACCTCCTTCGCCTTTATAATCGAATTTGGACCGACAGTACCTTTCCCAGGCGATGGTGGGAAGCTATTGTCGTTCCCGTTCCGAAACCTGGAAAGGACAAACATCTCCCCTCTAGCTATCGCCCCATTTCTCTCACGAGTAGTGTCTGTAAGGTTTTGGAGCGTATGGTGAATTACCGTTTAGCTTGGTGGCTGGAATCCCACAGTCTTTTAACACCAGCCCAATGCGGATTCCGAAAGCATCGTTCTGCCGTTGACCATCTTGTTGCTCTCTCCACTTATATCATGAACAATTTTCTCCGGAAACGCCAAACGGTAGCAATATTTTTTGATCTGGAGAGAGCATACGATACCTGTTGGAGGACAGGCATCCTCCGCACACTGTTCTCTTGGGGCTTTCGAGGCCGGCTGCCCCTTTTTCTTCGGGAATTTATGGAAGAGCGCACATTTAGGGTGCGGGTGAACACTACTCCCTCCCGTACTTTCTCCCAAGAAAACGGGGTACCCCAGGGCTCCGTGCTGAGTGTTGTACTGTTTGCCATCGCCATTAATCCAATTATGGATTGTCTCCTTCCTGATGTCTCGGGCTCCCTCTTTGTGGACGATTTTGCGATCTACTACAGCTCTCAACGGACCAGCCTTCTTGAAAGACGTCTTCAAGGATGTCTCAATCGCCTCCACTCGTGGAGCATCGAAACCGGCTTCCGTTTCTCACCCAGTAAGACCGTTTGTGTTAATTTTTGGCGACGTAAGGAGTTTCTTCCACCCTCCTTACATCTAGGTCCTGTCAACCTTCCATTTTCCGACGTCGCTAAATTTTTGGGTCTTATGTTTGACAGAAAACTGTGCTGGTCCTCCCACGTTTCCTATCTTTCGGCTCGCTGTCTGCGTTCCCTTAACACCCTCCGTGTCCTGAATGGTACCTCTTGCGGAGTGGACCGAGTAGTCCTTCTCCGCCTCTTTCGCGCCTTAGTGCGCTCGAAATTGGATTATGGAAGCATAGTCTACTCCTCTGCTCGGCCGTCTATTCTTCGGCGTCTCGACTCTATCCACCACCGTGGATTACTTTTAGTGTCTGGAGCTTTTTACACCAGCCCTGTGGAAAGCCTTTATGCTGAGACTGCTGAACCTCCGCTGTCCAATCGGCGGGCAGTCCTTCTGAGTCGTTATGCTAGCCATCTGTCTTCCATACCTGCTAATCCAGCCCATGACTTTTTTTTCGACGCCTCCTTTGATGTCGGGTATGCAGGCCGCTCCTCCTCCCAACTACCCCCGGGAGTCCGCTTCTGTCAACTGCTCCATTCTCTTTCCTTCTGCTTTCCTAAAACCTCCTTGACAACTTGGGGTACAGCACCGCCTTGGCTCCGTCCCCGGATCGACTTGCTCAGAGACCTATGTCAATTTCCCAAGGATGGTACCCCTACACTTGTTTACCGTCAGGCATTTGCTGCTCTATGTGCACAAATGACGGAAGCCACATTTATTTACACCGATAGCTCGAAAACATCGTTCGGTGTAGGGAGTGCCTATATTGTTGGCGACACCCCAAATCACTTTCGGCTTCCCGACCAGTGTTCGGTTTATACTGCGGAGCTTTACGCTGTTCTCCAGGCTGTCCACTACATCCACCGCCATCAGCGGATACAGTACGTAATCTGCTCAGATTCTCTCAGCTCTCTCCTAAGTCTCCAAGCTCTTTACCCTGTGCACGCTCTGGTCCACCGGATTCAGGACTGTCTGCGCTTGCTCCACCTGGGGGGCGTCTCGGTGGCGTTCCTCTGGCTCCCGGGACACGTTGGTATCTGTGGAAATGAGGCGGCCGATATTGCAGCCAAGGCTGCAGTCTCTCTTCCTCGGCCAGCTATTCAGTCTCTTCCGTTTACCGATCTACGGAGCGGTTTATGTCGCCAAGTTGTTCATTTATGGCATGCGCATTGGTCAACACTTCCCCATAATAAATTGCGGGAAGTGAAAGCCCTTCCTTGCGCTTGGACCTCTTCCTCCCGAACGCGTCGTCGGGAGGAGGTAATTTTAGCTAGACTCCGGATAGGGCACTGTCTTTTTAGTCATCGACATCTTTTAAGCGGTGATCCTCCCCCACTCTGTCATCACTGCTCTCAGCTGTGGACGGTCAGACACCTTTTAATTGAATGCCCCTATTTTAATCCGTTATGCTCCCATCTACAGCTATCGCCTGATCTATCGTCGATTTTAGCAGATGACACGCGCTCAGCTGACCGCGTTCTACAGTTTATTAGTGACAGTGAAATGACGTCAGTCATTTGAAGCTTTTTTTGGGGGACAACCAACCCCTTTCTATAGTGGATTTTTAAGCATTCCTTCTGCCTTTAGTTTCTCAAATTTTATGACTTTGTTCCCATTGCTGCTGATTTTAAATTTCGTTTTTTTCCTGTTTTCTATGTCACGGGCTGGGCGCTAATGACCATAGAAGTTTTGCGCCCTAAAACCACAAACAGGAAAAAAAAAAAATCTCATATTCCATAACTTCATTACATATAACTCCCTCAACTTAACAGCAACTTCAACTGCAAATAAATATACATCTTCAAACTACATCAACCCTCCATATTCACTGCAATAACTACATAAAAATACTACTCCAGGCTCCTTAGCCTCTTCGTTCATCATATATCACATCATTTATTCGAGCAACTATCTCCTCATGTATTTGTTTCTTTATATGATCATCTTAATTATAAGCTCATACATTACTTCAATTTTCTTACAATTCCTTGACCTTTTCATGCCTCATAAAAAAACTCTATAAGATTACACAAATTCTTGTTTGACCAATTAGCTTCCCACAACATTTTGTAAACATTAGCTTTCTTATCAGGTTCTCATTTTATTACTTCTGGCACTAATAATTTTGCAATATACTGACACTAAACTGAGTTTTTAACCTATTGATTCTTTGACACCTCACACACTACATCAACAGTAACTACTTATTCTTATTTTAAATCAACTATAACTATGCTATTAGGTTCCTGACTGAATTACTTGGATGACCACTACCAATCCTAACTACTACACTAACTTTCTTAACCTAAGGATAGAGAAAGATGGTAGAAGAGTGAAACTTGAAATAAGAAATAAAGTCTCACCCAGCTGGAAGTGTACCAGTCGCCACTTGGTATACCAGCAAAAGAGTTGCTGGCTCCCTACACCTTACTTTCTTCAATTTGTACCTCTTGATCCCTTTGTCTATCATCTCTTCTCTCATAATTCCTGTCATTATCGTCATCATCTCTCCCATGATTGTGGTGAAACTTTCGACCATTGCCATCGTTCCTATGTACATTACCCCCACCTCTACCTCTGTAATTTGGTGGGCCATTAAAGCGACTTTGATGGTAATTATTTCCATCTTGGTTCTGACCATGCATTTGGTCATTTTCCTGTGCACAAATAGCTTCTAATTGCCCCAATACTTCCATTAAAGTATCTTTATCTTTAATCAAGCTTCCAGATAAGTTTTCTTGTATTCTCCGACTCAATCTTCTTTTTATCGCTGGTATCATTATGTCATCACTCAGGGGTTGTTCCAAGGTCTCGTTCAATTCCCACAAATGTTCGGCAAACTCTCTCAACATTCCTCTCCATGTATTAAGTGACTTGCAATGTAGTAGGTCCTCAAGTGCTGCACACTGATGACTTTTGGACCAGTATTTCTTCAAGAATTCCCCTTCAAACTGGTCATAACTAGTAGTCCCTTCCTTCTTCCTGACTCCCCAAGTGAAGGCCTCACCTTCCATCCTATCTATTGCAAATTGAATCTTGTCTGCGTCTTTAAAATGTGCTGGGAAAACTCCTTTTAACCATTTCATAAATATCATTGGGTGCAACTCTCCTTTCAGTTTAAATTTCTGCCCTGTATTATTTTGGACATACCGATTATCACTGCTCATCAAGGTAACGACTCTACCTTCCTCAACGGTTAAAGTGGCATTGCTAATTCGTTTATCAATTTCTTCTGTCTTGCTCTCCAATTGTTGCACTCCCTGTTGTAATTGCCTGACCTCCATTGCAACCCTCTTGTTATCCTCTTCTCATTGCACAGCTATAGCATTTCTCAGATTGACAGCCAGTTGGTTTTGCCTATCTCGTATCCCCTTAACCGCATCATTGCATTGTTTCTGCATCTGCGTCACCTCGGCGATTCGATGATGGCAATTTTTTTCCACTTCGGTGATCCTTTCTCCCAATTCGGCTTTAGTTTCTTCAATATCGTCTTCTATCTTTCTTGTTAACTTTCCTTCCACCTTCTCCACATCTCCCTGGACTTGGTCTATACTCTTCTGTAGCTTACTCTCTCTCTCGTTGATGTCCATCTTCAATCGTTCTTGTAACTCCTGCATTTCCTTCTTCAGATTATATTCTACCTTCATTTGTGATGTTCTGATCTCATGTGCTATAGTTTCCTTAAATGACTTTTCTAAGCTTTCTTTGGTTTCTTGTAAATCTTCCTTTAATGATTTGCGGAATATTTCTTCCCTTTCTCTAGTTTCTTGTAAATCTTCCTTTAATGATTCTCTAGTTTCTTGTAAATCTTCCTTTAATGATTCTCTAGTTTCTTGTAAACCTTTCTCTCTCACCGAGCGAGGTGGCGCAGTGGTTAGACACTGGACTCGCATTCGGGAGGATGACGGTTCAATCCCGCGTCTGGCCATCCTGATTTAGGTTTTCCGTGATTTCCCTAAATCGCTCCAGGCAAATGCCGGGATGGTTCCTTTCAAAGGGCACGGCCAACTTCCTTCCCTAATCCGATGAGACCGATGACCTCGCTGTCTGGTCTCCTTCCCCAAACCAACCAACCAACCAACCAACCACACCTTTCTCTAATGTTGCCTTGGTTTCCTTTAGCCAGTGTGCTAACATCGACCGTATATCCGCACCCTCTGAAACTGGCTTATCTCTCGTCGTTTGTCCTGGTGTCTCGGGGTAACTAGTTGAATGCGCTAATGGGCTTTCTAATGACAATCCATAATCACTGATTCCTGAATCATCTCTGTCTTCCTGTCCTATCCCTTTCCTTTCAACTACTGCCTCACAAACATGCTTATCTTCAGTAGACATGTTTGGTTTATTTTTAATGCACAGGCAAGTAATACAAAATAACCTCTATTAACCCAAAACACTCCTAATTACCGCTAAACTAATCAAACAGTAACTGCAGTGTCTTCAGTTAATCCCAAAATTGATACGATACGTATGAGTATTGAACATAACGACTCTCAAAACCTAATAATTTCAAATATCAATTTTCACATACACAGTTTATGTCAAATGTTTTAAATAAAACAAATCACACCATTCATTAAGTCTATAAATGTAAAATCCCCAAAAACAATGAGCATATCTGTATAATCACCATTTAGACAGCACAGTATGCATAAATAATTATGCTATATTTCAGAGTATGTTTCGCAAACTTTTCGGAAATTACTGTAATTATTACTGTAATTGGGCACTTCTCCTAAGGTGAAACACAATTTAAAATTGTTTATTTATCGTGAAGACAGTATACTGCAATTTAATGTTATGCTAACCAGTTATCTTCACTCACCAACTGACATTACCACGAGTCGCGATGTTTTGACGTTTGAAGTAAGCGTAGCGCTGTACTGCCGCTGGAGCCGCGTGAAGTCGCACTGAAGATCTGTGGCGAGTTGTCGTAGTTCTCAGTCGGCCGCTCCGTGGCGCTGCAGGCGGGCGTAGTTTGTAGTTCGGCCGCTAGATGCCGGGTTGGCACTCGGTGTCTCGAAGTCACGCTGATCGCTGTCAGTGTAGTGCGTCCGCGCCTGACCTACTCCTTGCACAGGTAGTTGGGATGACGTGTGAAATCACCTCACGGATCGTAGCTCTTTGGCGCAGCTGCTGCACGGGTCTACGTGACGTCATTCAACAATTGCGTCGCCACACAAATTGTCGCCTGCATAACAGTTTATGGGTCCACATGAAGTTGCTTGATTTTCATTATTCAAAAAGCAATTTCGGTCATAGTAATACTACTAAACACTTCTTTAAAAGCTTTTGTGAAGAATTCTTGGCTCGTTTTGTTGTTGTAATGTTCACACGTGTCTTTCTTTGGTGTTCACTTTTCATAGTTTTTCGTGCGGATTTACGCGTTTGCACATTATAACACAGTTTATCGACACTACTACTCTCATCTAATATGGCGAAAAAAAAAAAAAACAGTTTATTCACAATCGTAAGATGCTATTACTTCGTATTGTTCAAAATGCACTGTTTCTTGTCGCGATTTTAAAGTTCATACTCTGTCTTCATCCGAAATTGGAAAAATATTTTCTCGCGTTAAGCAAGATAAAATTACCTATTGTTGTTACTATTTGTCCGAAGATTGCACTTGTCCTTTCACGGTAAGCCAAGGTGTAACACCTCCGTTTATTTATCCCGACCTGATCTGATCGAATAGCAGCCCAATAGTTATTATTAATGTGACCGTGTACCTAATGGGGCTGGCAATCGGAATTGACTGCTACGGAAGTTGTTACTTTCCAGTACGTCCTTCTCAATACTGTAATAATGAAGTATCTGGTAACGAGAAAAACACCAACACAGTTTCACTAATTACGAACCTATATTCGTCTCAAAAACACACAAAGGAGGAGACAGCCACTGCCTTCGTCATACATATCTAATTACGGCTAGTCTCAGCACAGGCTTCTTCATTTTCCATTATCGTCACACGCTAATCTATCACTGCAATCCAAGGAGATGCCGGCACGGTAGATGCGAAACCAAAATATCAGCACTAGAAATGTCACTGACCACTTCCGTAATTATACTTTTTCACTTTCTCGGTATTATTCTAGTACAAAGGGGTTAAACCACGACGATGGCAACTCCCTTTACCGTTAAAGCGTTGCATTTCAACAACTGGCCTCCACACACCTCTACCCGCAACATGGCACACTCTCAACTCCACACTCGCTCTCGCAACACGACACAATCGATTGTTTGCCCTATCGACCTGTGTTGAGTGCAAATTTATAGTAAGGGCCTACAGACCCCTTACAATATCCTCAGTTCAAATATAACTAATTTCTTTGAAACAGATAAGTTTCTATACCCAAATCTGCATGGATTTTGTGCAATACTCATCTTGGTCTTTCAAATTATGTACTGCAAACCATGGATGATTGGCAACAGGCTAGATTCCACATTCCTATATTTCTGGAAAGCATTTGACACTGTGCCCCACTGCATACTTTCAATGGAAGTATGAGCATATGGAATAGGTTCCCCAATATGTCAATGGTGCAAAGACCTCTCAAGTAACAGAGGCCATTACTTTGACCTCAATAGCGAGATGTTTTATAAGGTCATTCTCATTATATATACATGAAATGAAATGATCTGATGAACAGCATTCTGTGTCTGTCTGTTGATGGCATTGTGTGTGGGAAAGGGTCATCACTGAGTGACTACGAGGATGCAAGATGACTTGGACAGACTTTTCATTTGGCGTGATGAATAGCAGGTGTAGAAAGATTCAAATGAATGCAGATGAGTAGGAAAAACAATTCCATAATGTCAGAATACAACAGTGGTACTGTACAGATTGACAGTCTGGTCAATAAAATGTTTAGGCATAACATTGCAAAGTGATATGAAGTGGAACAAGCACACAAGGATAGTAGTAGGATGGGGAATGATCAACTTTTTTTTATTGGGAAAACTGTGGTTCATTTGTAAAGGACACTAATATACAACACCATACAAATGCCTAGTAGTAGTAGTAGTAGTAGTAGTAGTAGTAGTAGTAGTAGTACTGCAAGGTGCCATCCAACATGCACCATTTGGTGGCATGCAGAGTTTTTATGCAGACGTAGATGCACTGCAGCCAGAAAGAAGCTAATCAAGTTGCAGATTCCATGTGGAATGCATTCTCATGCTTTTAAGTTTGGAAAGCCCCTTTGTAAGGCTAATAAGGTGTTAACTGGAGTATGTGACAGAGCCAAGGATCGGTCATCTCCTTTTGTCATAAAATTAAACTAGAGAAAAGCTGTCATCAGCCCGGAGGTTTTAAACACTGAAGTTATCTACTACACACACTCCTACTGACTACTGTATGCTGTTACCCTCTTTCCACCTCTGAACTGATTCACCCAACCAGTTACAAAATACTTGCCATTCAATGATCAAGGACCATTGGATTTGTAGTGTCACAATAACCCATTGAGCCACCAAATACTAGAAAAGGGCAAAAGTATTTAGCAATATAGTAGAGAGTTATTCTCATTAGGCAATGATAGCATTGGGGACATAATACAAAAAAAAACAGAATAAATAGTTACATGATCTTAAATTCCATATGAAATACACACCAAAAGTAGATGCTGAACAGAGGGGAGGTCACATGACCGTGAAGTGTAGTTATCAGATTCAGTTACACAAAAAAATGGTGAAACTTCCTGGCAGATTAAAACTGTGTGCCCAACCGAGACTCGAACTCGGGACCTTTGCCTTTCGTGGGCAAGTGCTCTACCAACTGAGCTACCGAAGCACGACTCACGCCCGGTACTCACAGCTTTACTTCTGCCTGTACCTCGTCTCCTACCTTCCAAACTTTACAGAAGCTCTCCTGCGAACCTTGCAGAACTAGCACTCCTGAAAGAAAGGATATTGCGGAAACATGGCTTAGCCACAGCCTGGGGAATGTTTCCAGAATGAAATTTTCACTCTGCAGCGGAGTGTGAGCCGTGCTTCGGTAGCTCAGTTGGTAGAGCACTTGCCCGCGAAAGGCAAAGGTCCCGAGTTCGAGTCTCGGTCGGGCACACAGTTTTAATCTGCCAGGAAGTTTCATATCAGCGCACACTCCGCTGCAGAGTGAAAATCTCATTCTGGACAAAAAATGGTGCCAAACTGGCACGTTTCTGCCATCTGAATTGTTCATTTACGAAACAGTGGTTTGTCACATGTATAGAAAAAGGCAAAGGTCATTCCAGTTTGTAAGAAATGTCACAGGAAATACGTGCAAAACTACAGACATACCTAGCTGGTGTAAAAATCTTGAATGAGATTGTAATTCTGTATGATGGCTCTTGAAAAAAATAATTTCATCTGCAAGAATGGAAATGGATCCCGTAATTACTGGTCATGTGAAACTGTTTAGTCTGATATAAAATTTGAAATTTTCCCGGAGAATCAACTGTTCAAAAAGATTAATGAATCTGAGAATCCTACTTGCACTAGTGTTTGAGGAGTTACCACCAATAGCATATGCTTTGATTTTTAGCACACAGTTTATCCATATTCATTCTCTTCCTTCCTGTCCCCTCGTCTCTTCTGACACTCCCATCCCAGTGGTGTCTCCCCTGTCTCTTCAGTGTACATTCCTTGATTTGCTAGATTTTTCAAGTGTTTCTACTTCAAGATTCAGCCAGCTCTCAGTTCCAGAAGTATTTTGAACATGACAGCTTTCCTGGAGGGCATTAAATTCAGGATCTACAAATACATCAAGAATTTACTGTTAACATTTTGATAGTAGTATGGTCTTTACTTTGTATGCAGTCTGATTTCTGTATCTCACACTGACTAGCATGCATTCATCAGAGGACCCCAAACAACTGCCTAACCTAAAAAAAAGCTTGCTTTGTGTAGTGCCTCCCTGACCCATCAAGTATTCCTAGAATTCTCCACCTCATAACACATGTCCAGCAGTCTGCAGTCTGGACAGTCAGAGAATCGATGAAGCCTTTGGTTGAGACACCCTCCACTCACACCACACCAAAGGACTCGAATCAGTTCTGGGAATGCTGATACAAACCGTGTGTGCTGCATGCACTTATGTGTGACACATGGGCTCTTCGCCATTTGTGCTACCTCTGAATATAAACTGAAGATGGCCTCAGAACCCAAACACACCCTATGTGTTTGATAGCCACAGGCAGGACATTTTCCACATCTCGGATGAGGCTCCCTGGCAGACATATTCAGTACACATAGGATTAATTTCCAGTACTGGACACCATTTCCCTAAGGAGCTCCATAATGCATTTGACGTTGGAGGCCCTGATTAACTAGAAAACTTCTCTCCACTTGGGCCTGTCTGGACCCTGATGAATGAACACCTGCCAGTCCACTCACAGGGTCAATGGGTGAGGCAGCCTCCACATCACTCTCTCCCTCAAACAGCACTGACTGTTACGACCCATCCCTCACCATTTGGTGAGGACAACTCAGCCACATTGTGTACACCACAAAGTGTCTTGACAGTAGAGCCAATGGGCAAAATAGGTGGCACCTTAGGCATCCCATGTGACAAGCCAAATTCTCAGCCACCACTACTACAATAGGAAGCAGTCTGAACGCTGCTGAACATGGCAAAAAGCATCTTCAACTGTTCGTGAACTGAGGCCAGCTTCTCCATCTGCACATGGCGTTCACATGTGATATCCATTCCAGTACTACTATTCAAGAATTAACTATAAAACACACAGAGAAAGCAATATATAACTTGATATTGTTTTGATGTTTCACCAGTGGAGGCTAATGCATTACAAATTGAGAGCTGTGCAACAGAGTGCAAATGTGCTTTAAAGTTACAAAAATATGAGATTGCACCTCTTGACTACAGAGACATGGAAGGAATGTAATTGTAAAATTAGAGAGAGAGAGCGCTACATTTGTAACTTGATTCTGAAACAACCCCGATTAAATTACGGTATTGTTAGCTGTCGAATAATGTACCAAATTAATCCTTGTTTTAAGTAG
The DNA here is from genome assembly GCF_021461395.2 of Schistocerca americana. NCBI lineage: Eukaryota > Metazoa > Arthropoda > Insecta > Orthoptera > Acrididae > Schistocerca > Schistocerca americana. The sequence continues at coordinate 31,924,855 of NC_060129.1, read as the reverse complement.
TGGAAACCCAATGCATACATGCAAATTGGTTTTGACTGCTATGGGTGTTGTTTCAGCTCAGCAATGCTACATTCAGGAGCAAAGATTTTTGACTAAACAAGGTTATGAAATGTAGCCCGAAGTAAAGCTACATGTTTTTGGTTAAACGTAAATGGAAGGAGTCACTATCACTGCAAAATAAATTTTATTAATATCTAATCTCGACACATGAAATATGCATGTGTTGTCTAATCTTTTGGACATGTCCAAGGGGACAGATAGTATTTTGATCCTATAGCACAATGACTCAGGGCACAAAGGAAGTAGAGACATTAGTTGTCTATGGGCATTAATTTACATCAATGGGGAGAGTTTAAAATTTGTGCTGAACCAAGATTTGAAACAGAGTTTCATGCTGACTAGGCAATGCAGTGACGACTAGGCCATCTAGACACAGTGGTCATCACATCTGCATGGACTACTCTAGTGTGCTTCCTGTCACACCCAATTCTCAACTTATTCACACACCACTAATACAGTGCTCATGCTCATGATCCTCAGTATACATGGTGTCTAATTGGTTCCTGTAAGAGTTAAAGTTTGGTGTGCATCTACATTGCAAGGATCATTGTCTGACATCACCTTAATTATATATGTGGGGTCTGTTCTTTCAGACATTTAGATGTATTGTTATATCCTGTTCCAACAATATGAACGTGTTTTCCTTACAGCAGTACTGTGGGCAGTGTTGTGGACATGAATGTGTAATATTGGCATTCCGTACTTATGATCATTTCTTGATAAAAACAATTTTCACAATATGGTATAATTTTGCTTGCTGGGGTCAACCCACAATGATGGCAACAAACATTCAGCCAGTGCAGTATTCCTCCTCTCACTGTGCCATTATGGTCAACACTCACTGATAGTGCAGTTGCATCACTGCATCAGCAGCAACAATGCATACTAGGAGCATTAAGTGATTGACTACCGATACCTGATATCTTCTTCTACTGGTGTGAATAAAATATGCTTTTCTTTCAGTAGGTAATTGTGCATCCTGTACAGTGCTCTGCTGGTGTTACATACTGCAGTTTGAAGCTCTGTGACAAGCATTTGCTGGCCATTCAAAACAAACAAAAGACGACTGTGCAATAGACTGCACAAATGTACACATTACAGTTTTGTAAAGATGAGATTACATCTCCGAAACATACTCATTGCTGCTACTTGAGGACCCTATCATGTTCCACAGAATATGTAGTGGAGATCACAAAACTAATTAAAGGTCTGATCTGAGTCTTAAACTCTGCTCCAAATTTGGTGATAGTAGTTCATCTGCAGCTTGACTCTACAAATTAAAAGGTGTTCTTTGTCTCACTAAGAAACGTTCATTGCCTTTTCAGCCAACAGCCAAAAAGTGAGCCTAGGATGTCCTCTGAGCCCAACCAACAGATTTTGTTGTTGCAAACGAGCTACAGTTCAGAGCTGCCCAACAGAACTTGCACCAGATCTCATATGAGATAGTGGCAGATAAAGAAAAACCTGGAAGGGACTATACACATATAGAAGACAATGCCATCTTATGCTATAAAAAAGATACAACTGTGGTAGTGTTCCTAAAATGATGAATTCTGTGCACCTATTCTTCCTGGCAAAATGTCTTTGTACACCACAGAGTCTAAAAACTTCTTTCTAGTGTAGCAACAGATGCAGGTAGACAGGCAAATATTTTGTACTCTGTGTGCAAAGGAGGATAGTCAGATCTAGGACAGAGAGACCATGCTTGCATAACAAATCCCAATCATTAAGGGCATTTATGGTCATTGCTTGTATTGAAGAATCTGTCTTTGCTTGTATTGAAGAATCTGTCTTGTTAGTCTCTTTTTAATCACAGAGTGATTCTTCTTCAAAGAATGGTAGTTCAGTTAAGCACTCATTAACTTTGCGCACTGGATCACTACCATCATGTTTCAGTAGTTGTGAAGTTGTTGAATTTTATATGATAAATATTTTCTTCAGCAAAACATTCTCTCATGCCAGTTGTAACATTGTCAAGTGTTGGAATAAAAAGTTTTTTTCCAATATGTCATAGCATCATCATTATGATCGCAGTTTTCCCAGTGTCTTTGTCAGCCTGTTAGACAAGGAACACTTACCTTCATGTCTAACTCTATGATAACTGCCTTTGCCTCTAACAATACAAGCAAAGTGGATATCAGCATTAGCTCTCATGCCGTCATACACCTTGAACATCGAATCTAATTTTACTTCTACCATTGTGACGTCAAAGACAGAGACTTGCAAGATTTTGCTGACTTGATATGTTATGCACATAGTGTCACTCAGTGTAAACAGAGTGATCAGAAACTCACAATAACAGAGAACTCAAGCAAAAATATTCGTTTTGGCAGCTGCTGTTCTGTCCCTTCAAAATTGTATATCTTGAAAAACTTGGCAAACTATTTGGAGATCAGCTGTGAATTGAATAACAGCATCATGTCGCTCAACCCATCTCATTTGACAGTGGGAGTGGAGCAAGTGTTGTAGGTGACTCTTCAAGGTTGCAAACCACTTGCTAGACACTGTAAAGAACAATACTACTTTTTCAATAGTACCAAGTGAATTTCTCACACTTGCAACTTCGCATCTGCGAGAGACAGCAAGGTTGAGCTGATGACCTCAACATGGTGATACTTGCTCGTTGATAGCTTTCTTTAATATTGTAGCCACAGTTCCTATCAATTCTGACATACCAACTGAGCAACCATCGCATTCTATACCCATGCAGTTCTCCAGGGACAGAGAAAGGCTTTCATTTCTCCCTAGAATCGTTGTACTTTATACTTCACCAGTAACAATACGCTCTTCATGTTGACACTCTTGATTCATCATGAATGTTTCTACTACAATCCTTATCTTCATTGATACTTGCAGCTAAACTCAATTGGGCAATGTGCACCATGTCCATAGTCTCATCAAAGATTATGCTGTAATAATGAGAGTCTTTGATTTCCTCCAGTAATCTCGATAACATCACTGTTTCACAGCATGAAGTAAGTTCGTTACACATTGTTTTACGTATGGAAGTGGCATTTGCTTTAGTGGTTTCAAGATGATGTTTTAGTTGTAAGTCTCCAGTGTCAATTCTAAATCTTATAAGAGCTCTAAAGTTTCCCGTGTTACTCACTATACTTTCACGATCATTATCGTTTTCTAATATACTCTCATCATCTGTGTGCCCCTGTAGGGGAATATTTTGTTTTCCATGAAATATGATCGTTTTTATTATAGGTACAAGACGGTCTGTTTCCCTTATGCTTTCCATTCTGTGTCTTGACAATTGATTTATGACCTCAAGTTTGCGTTCCTTGTGTTGCCAAAATGATCTTGCACCTGTTGACACTTCAACATGGTGCTTGAGCTGAGAGTGAGTCTCAGAGTCACCATCTTTACCAAGTTTGGCAAACTTTGTTAGTGGTTCAGTCACAAGTTTCTTGGCTATAATGGATTTCTTTCCTCCAGCCATTTTATTATTCACAAAAATTGAGCAGTTAATGCAAAGAAGTCCCTTATTGACTTGTGAGAACACCAGCCGTGGATATTGTTCAAAATGATTATCGTGCACATGTCTACATTCAACCGGAACTCCCTCGTTGTGCTCAGAAGTAGGAAAGACATAACCATTTCCAGGTTTCCTTGGGGCTGCAAGAAGCTTGTGTTTTATATCAGCACTAATATTTCCTGATCCTAATATATTCAAATAATTGCCAATATCCATAGGATTAAAGGAATCAGTCGAACCTTTTTGTGGAAGTTTCGATGAAGTGCTGGGCTCTGCCTTTACATCTGGTGGTATTTTTGCGGCTGAATGGTGACCAGAATCATCAGATGTTTCTACTTTTTTTCTGTGTTACATACTGATCCATTTTATTATATTGTTACGATGTAGGTAAATTAGATGCCAATTACACTCCTGGAAATGGAAAAAAGAACACATTGACACCGGTGTGTCAGACCCACCATACTTGCTCCGGACACTGCGAGAGGGCTGTACAAGCAATGATCACACGCACGGCACAGCGGACACACCAGGAACCGCGGTGCTGGCCGTCGAATGGCGCTAGCTGCGCAGCATTTGTGCACCGCCGTCGTCAGTGTCAGCCAGTTTGCCGTGGCATACGGAGCTCCATCGCAGTCTTTAACACTGGTAGCATGCCGCGACAGCGTGGACGTGAACCGTATGTGCAGTTGACGGACTTTGAGCGAGGGCGTATAGTGGGCATGCGGGAGGCCGGGTGGACGTACCGCCGAATTGCTCAACACGTGGGGCGTGAGGTCTCCACAGTACATCGATGTTGTCGCCAGTGGTCGGCGGAAGGTGCACGTGCCCGTCGACCTGGGACCGGACCGCAGCGACGCACGGATGCACGCCAAGACCGTAGGATCCTACGCAGTGCCGTAGGGGACCGCACCGCCACTTCCCAGCAAATTAGGGACACTGTTGCTCCTGGGGTATCGGCGAAGACCATTCGCAACCGTCTCCATGAAGCTGGGCTACGGTCCCGCACACCGTTAGGCCGTCTTCCGCTCACGCCCCAACATCGTGCAGCCGCCTCTAGTGGTGTCGCGACAGGCGTGAATGGAGGGACGAATGGAGACGTGTCGTCTTCAGCGATGAGAGTCGCTTCTGCCTTGGTGCCAATGATGGTCGTATGCGTGTTTGGCGCCGTGCAGGTGAGCGCCACAATCAGGACTGCATACGACCGAGGCACACAGGGCCAACACCCGGCATCATGGTGTGGGGAGCGATCTCCTACACTGGCCGTACACCACTGGTGATCGTCGAGGGGACACTGAATAGTGCACGGTACATCCAAACCGTCATCGAACCCATCGTTCTACCATTCCTAGACCGGCAAGGGAACTTGCTGTTCCAACAGGACAATGCACGTCCGCATGTATCCCGTGCCACCCAACGTGCTCTAGAAGGTGTAAGTCAACTACCCTGGCCAGCAAGATCTCCGGATCTGTCCCCCATTGAGCATGTTTGGGACTGGATGAAGCGTCGTCTCACGCGGTCTGCACGTCCAGCACGAACGCTGGTCCAACTGAGGCGCCAGGTGGAAATGGCATGGCAAGCCGTTCCAGAGGACTACATCCAGCATCTCTACGATCGTCTCCATGGGAGAATAGCAGCCTGCATTGCTGCGAAAGGTGGATATACACTGTACTAGTGCCGACATTGTGCATGCTCTGTTGCCTGTGTCTATGTGCCTGTGGTTCTGTCAGTGTGATCATGCGATGTATCTGACCCCAGGAATGTGTCAACAAAGTTTCCCCTTCCTGGGACAATGAATTCACGGTGTTCTTATTTCAATTTCCAGGAGTGTATTCTCAAACACTTTATTCACACTGAAAAATGCAACACTGGTACACTTAGCACTAAAACACACTCATCCACACTCCCCATATTTCTAAGAACACAAAGCTCAATACTGACTGAAGTCCGTGGAAATAGCCAGTAATGCAGTTGTTCACTTTTTATCACTTTTAAGTTATTGTGAAGATTGTAGTTTTCAAACAGACTACCTGGCAGCAACTCTGCTTCTCATATATATATATATATATATATATATATATATGTGGCTCAGTTGTTTGAGAAAATTTGCTGCCAGGTCACATTGGTCATGTTCCCTTCCCCCCCCCCCCCCCCCACCATCCTAGGTTGCAACAGGTGCTTGTCTAAGTCACATGGCAGTGACAGCTACAGCATGGTTAAGATGAATGACAAAATTAGTAAATGAGGGTAAAGCTCTCACATTCCCACAAACAAGGAAAAGCTAAATACTGATAGAGAAAAGCTTACAATGTTGGTTTCCACACAGACACAGTAAAAGGAAATTAACACAAATATATTTATGCATCTGCTAATATTGCTACTGCAGAAGTGCTGTATTTGTTCTGCACACATTGTACCACTCAATTAGCTTTTTTCTTTTTTTATATAGCAGATGCCATGAGAATATTACAGATAAGTGGCCCAAAAAATAGTTTTTATGCCACAACTTTTGTAAGGGATAAATTTGTGATACTGGATATGGTGGATGCAGAGAAAGTCCACCCATCAGGTAGGAGATCTCAGAAAAATAATCGAAGAACAATTATGGATGTAACAAGAGGGCAGTTGCTGTAAACTTAACTTTGGTGGCGTGCATAGATGTTCACTGACAGCTATAATTGTACCAAGAGTGTGGCTGCGTCATTATACCAATTTGAATAGGACAAGTGGAGAGTAAACCAGCTGTGAAATTGTACTCTACTCCACATAAAACAAGTGTTCACCACGTTTTACATCAAAGGCCATTTGTTGTGCCTGTTCATCATAACAGAAAATTTCTCTGTAGTTTCAGATTCCTAGGACAACCACCATGGGTGCCCAGATGGCATACGTGAGTTGTTCGCTGTGAGTCCTGAAGATTGCTAGTGGTGCAAGCAAAACGATTATATTTATTTTTATTTGTACAGATTTAGGTCAAATTCACAATTACACTCAACTGTAAAATAATTAAATTTATGGCTTACATGGCATCCATAATTCACCACTTCACTACTGTAATAGTGATACTGGAGAGACGCAGAAAGTTGTTATGATATCTTACATGTTATCTATTTTGCACTATAATGATGTGGCATTGTTTTTCAGAGTGAAGGAACTTTCATTTTAAGGAAACTAGTGGACTTCTTGGCTTCATCTGGCTATTTGTTTACTCCAGTTCTAACCTCCTTGACCTCAATTACCTTTCACTCCATTCTCTGTCCTTGTCCCCTCCCCAAGGGCCTTCTAGGGTGATGCATTGACGCAAAAGGTCAAGGTGATGGTAAACTAATGCGATTTGAAAGCATAGGTCTCCCCCTACCACCCCCCCCCCCCACCCCCCTCATGTGGTGCTTAAAATGTCTGGAATTTAAGTATGTCTCTGCACTGCAGCTCTAACCTTATCTGTAGAGATTGTGGATAAGTATCACTTGCAAATGTCCTGTATGCCCCTCTCCCCATCTGTGTCCACTGTGGAAAGCACCACACTCCATGCTCACCAGATTACACTGTTTTCTAGAGAGTGAATAAGATACGCGAATACATGACTCAAGACAAACCTACTGACAAAGAGGCCAAAAGGAAGTGCAAGCTGTTGTCCCCAGCATGTACACAATGTCATATGCTACAGCTACAAAGACATTTCCCCTTTGCCGATGGTACTCCTGCCTATTACTCTTTCTGTATTGGGCCCTCAGGGCCACTTATCCATCCCTGCCCCCCTGATGGTTTGGGGGCTCCCCTCCTGCTGCTTTTTGCACACATGTTTTGGGATTGATAGCTTCCCATCCACCAGGGACATTTGTCCCCACCTCGAAGCCTGAGACAAATACGCTTCTTGTGGCTGCTCTTGCCAGGAAGCGATCCTTGGGGACACTTCATTCCATAGGTTGCACTGATCTATAACTGGACACCAGCAAGTGGCTGAAGAAGCCACTGGCTGTTGGTTGCTCTGCTTCATGATCATTATCTTCACCTGAAACTGATTCAGAGAAGCCTTTGGCATCATGAAAATCCTCCAAGGAGAGGAAAGACAAGAAAAATACTTGGAGGAGGACCTTCCAGTACTCCCACGCGGGCAGATCTCACCTGTTCAACTCCTGTGGCCAATACAGAGAATCCAGCAACCCCTGATGACCCAGTTCTCACCACACAATGGAACTTGGAATGGAATTTGCACATATGTTGTGGATACACTCTCCAGCAAACTTCAGCCCCTTGGTACACCTTTGGAGGCTGTGCCTGCTCAGGTAAGTGCATTTCAGCATATTACTATATGCAGTGTTTATCTCCCCCTTGATGACAAAGCATCTTATGACATATCATTTGCATTGGTTTCTCAGGTCCCCTCCTCTCCCCCCCCCCCCCCCCCCAATCTTTCCCAATCTTGGACAAGTGCTGTACACACAAACCTTTGTGGGTTTTAACCATGATCACTGGTCATCATAAGGACCTCGGAAACTTATTGGCACAACTTTAACTCTGCGTCTTGAATACTGATACCGCCACACTCTTCAGCATGTTACACAGAATTTTCTTGGCCATTAACTTTTTCATCTGCGGCCCTTCGCTTGCCCCATCCATCCAATGGGGAGTTCATGATGACCTGTGTGGTTGTGACCATTCCAAAATCTCCCTGTCCCTACCTCAGCATCACTACCCTGGATGCATGCCCAGATGGGCTCTCACCATTGCTGACGGGAGTGCTTTTGGCATTGCTGTTGGCCTTTCCTCCCCACTGCATAGAAGCATCAACAACACAGTCTGGAATATAATTACAGCCATTCATTTGGCAGCTGATTTAACAATCGCCTGTTCGTGTTCTTCTCTGACCGAAGAGAGTATCTTGGTGGTCATCAGAGATTGCAGAGGCCATTAGCGATAGTAGGCAGGTGCTCCAGCACCATAAGTGGCACCGACCAATGAAGCATCTTATTTACTTTAAGTGGCTTCATGCCCGTGTCTGCCACCTGATGAAATGATGTAAACAAGAATGCTGGGAGCAGCATGTTTCAACCATCAGACCACATATCTCTAATATGAAACTTCCTGGCAGATTAAAACTTTCTGTGGGACCGAGACTTGAACTCAGGACCTTTGCCTTTTGTGGTCAAGTGCTCTACCATCTGAGCATACCCAAGCCTGGCTCACGCCCTGTCCTCACAGCTTTACTTCCGCCAGTACCTCATCTCCTGTTGTCTTCATATCAGTGCACACTCCGCTGCAGAGTGAAAATCTCATTCTGGTCACATACCTCTCCTTCGCGGGTTTGACCTAAGATGAGATGTGTCTACATATACCATACACTAGTAGGTGTATCTGCTACTGCCTTGAAATTGCACTGTCTTCACTGACCCAGGCACTATTGCCAAACAATTTGCTGTGCATATGCCCAAGTCTCAGCATCTGTGAATTATCAACCTGTCTCATATTCTCAAGCAGTGGGTGGAGCAAAAGCAATTATCTTTTACTACATGCCACCTAGAGCTGTATAAAGCCCCATTCATTGAGTGGGAATTCATCAGTGTCCTAGCCCTCTGCCCTGATACAGTCCCAGAGCCAGGTCACATCCACAACCAAATTATCAAGCACGTTTCAGTGGATTGTCAGCATCATATCCTTGCTGTCTGCAACTGTGTCTGGAGTGAGAGCCAGTTCCCACTGCAACAATTAGAAAGCACCATTATCACAGTGCTGAAACTGGGTAAGTGCCTTTACATGTGAGCAGTTTTCACCCAGTTAGTTTCACCTATGTTCTCCATAAATTAGTTGAATGATCAGTGAGCTGGCAGCTGTGTGGCTCCTTGAGTCTTGTAATCTTCCAACTGCATCCCAGTGTGATTTTCGCCAAGGCTGTTCCACTACTGATGATCTGGTTTGCCTGCAGTCTGCCAGCCAATCAGCTTTTGCTCAATGTCAATGCTTTATTGCCTCCTCCTTCAACCTGCAAAAGCTGTATGCCCCCAGGAAGTGACACCATAACCTTGCTATCTTACACAAGTGGGATCTGTGGGATCCATTCCCAATTTTTATCTAGAATTTCCTGTCACAGTGTGTGTTCTGGGTTCTAGTTGGTGCCTCGCTCAACAGTCCCCACATCCAAGAGAATGGAGTCCTGCAGAGCTCTGTACTGAGGGTCCTTGTCTTTCTGCAAGCCATCAATGGTCACCTCCAGCTGTGAGGTCATCACTGTCACCATCCTTGCATGCTGACTATTTTTGCCTCTTACTATAGCCCCTCTAGTGTGGGTGTCGCTGAATGTAGACAGCAAGGTGCCATATGAAAGACACTGTCATTGGCATTCACCTATGGATTTTGGTTTTTAGCTGCCAAGACCCATGTCATGGTTTTCTGTCAACATTGTGTGGTTCATCCACAACCAGAACTTTATCTTCCCGACAAACTACTCAATGTGGCAGAAACTTACTGCTTTTTAGGACTGGTCTTTGATTCTTCGTTGACATGAATTCCCAGTATTTTGCATTGTAAGTGAAAGTGCTTGCTGCACCTCAGTACACTTTGTCACGTGAGTAATACGAGCAGGGGTGTGTAGTGCACTACCCTTCTGCAGCTTTACAAAGCCATGATACAATCCTGTCTTGGTTATGGGAGTCTGGCATATGATTCAGCATAATCCTCAGCATTGTGGATACAGGATCTGATGCACCATTGTGGGATTTGATTTGCAACAGGAGCCTTTTGAACTAGTCCTGTGGACATATTACTCATGGAGGCTGGGGTCCACTCACTGTGTATCAGGTGCCAACAACTTCTCAGTTATGCTACCTATGTTTGCAACTCTCCTAAGCATCCAAACTATCATCCTCTCTTTCCAAACATGCAAACCCATCTTCTACAATGGTGGCCCGGATCGGGGATTTTGATCGCAGTCCACACCCTGTCCCCTCCAGTTACTTCTTCCTCCACCTCTCCTCTGGGCCCACTCACATACACCTCTGAGGGGAAACCATTGGTCACAGCTTTGTCTTGACCCATCATGTGGTCTGAAAGACACAGTCCCTCCTGAGGCCCTCTACCACCAGTTTTTCTCCATCCTTGGTACATCCTTGAGTTTAGCAGTAGTCTATACTGATTGCTTCATGATTGCTGATCACATGGGCTTTGCTTACACTGTTATAGGTCATACTGAACTGCCTCCCTTGTTGGAAGCCGTAGTGTTGGTAGCCATCTCTCATGCTCTTGAGCATATCCTTTCCTCCACTGGTGGGTGCTTCATCTGCAGCAACCTCTTCACTAGTTCGAAAGCTTTCAAGCAGTATTACCCTCAGCATCCCTTGCACATCTATAACCAGTATTTCCAGTATGCCCTTGAGAAATGTGGATGCTCAGTGACAATTGTTTGGACTCTGGTTCATGTTGGGATGCCTGGGAATGAACTTGTTGGTAGCTTGCCCAAACGAGCTACCAGTAAACTGGCTTTGGTAATTAGTATTATGGAAACAGACCTCTGATCAGTATTACACAATCAAGTTTTAGGAACCTGAAATATGTAATGGATCACTGTGACTTCATACAACCAGTGATAAGGAGACATCTATGGAGGTCCTCCATGCATGCCCCTCACAAGCATTCTGCCATCCTTTGCCAGGTCCACATCAGCTGTATCTGGTTGACTCACAGTCACCTCCTCCAGTGCCACCCCACTGTAGTAATTCCCATTAAACAGTGGTGTACATTTTGCTGTACTGTCCAACCAAGCCGCTCTGGTGGAATCTCAATCTCCCTGACATGCTACCCCTGGTGTTAGGAGATGATGCCTCAGTGGCTGACTTAGTTTTATATTTACTTCATGAGGAGGGCTTTTACCGCTCTCTTTAAGCCCATTGAGGGGTTAGCAGAACACTCTGTAGCCTCCTCTGCCCAGACCAGACTGCGGCTGTCTGAACTTGGTGGACCGGCCCCGTTCTCAGCCTACCTGCTCTTTTACTCTTCTTCCTCCGTCTCGCATTAATCTTTTGTCCCTTTACTTCTCTTGCCCCTTCTGTGTTGCTAGTCTTTCCAAGGCAGTTTTTGAGTGGAGTATTTCTGGTAAGTGGTGGGGACTGTGTGAGGTATGTCCCCTCATTGCATTCAGCTCTCCAGTGCTTCTGGTTGCTCCCTAAATGGGGCACCTTGCCTGTCTTTCGTCCTCGGTCTCCCTTTTTTTTTTTTGTCCCTTACCAGTTTTATTGACCTCTCATAAACATCGGGGTTTTCTTGCTCTGGATTGTGTGTGGTAGGCTCTTACCAACTGTCACGTAGACCTGTGTGCCTGTTTGAGGAACGAGGGATGGATGGTCTAGTAGTTTGGTGCCTGTAATCATTCAATCAGCCAACTATCTCTGTCCATTTGCTACCCACTCTCTGTCCATTTGTTCCTGCCACCTCCCTGTCTGTCTGTTGTTCTTCCCTTCCTCTTGCCACATCATCCTGCCCAACTCCATAGGAGGTTGCTACTTCTTACCTTCTTAGTATTTTAGTCTAGATAGTAATATGTGTACCTGGCTTGGTTGAAGATGAACCAGTGGTTTAGGAGATGATAGGACACATCCACTTTCAAAATATGTATGGTTCTTGTGCATGCTAGTTGCTGCTCGGTATGTAAGAAGAAATTTTGATTGATATTTTGCGGTCCTCACTTACTGTTGTGCTTGTTTTCAAGAATAAATAAAGCTTTGGTTTCAAATATTTGAGATGTCGCACCACATATCCTCACTGCCTGTTTCTAATTGATGAATATATGTGATTATTAGTGTTATGGTCTTGACAGCTTCTACACAGTATATATGTTTGAAAGTTTCTCTCCATCCACCCCCTCTCCCTTTCCATCCACCCCCTCTCCCTTTCCATCCACCCCCTCTCCCTTTCCATCCACCCCCTCTCCCTTTCCATCCACCCCCTCTCCCTTTCCATCCACCCCCTCTCCCTTTCCATCCACCCCCTCTCCCTTTCCATCCACCCCCTCTCCCTTTCCATCCACCCCCTCTCCCTTTCCATCCACCCCCTCTCCCTTTCCATCCACCCCCTCTCCCTTTCCATCCACCCCCTCTCCCTTTCCATCCACCCCCTCTCCCTTTCCATCCACCCCCTCTCCCTTTCCATCCACCCCCTCTCCCTTTCCATCCACCCCCTCTCCCTTTCCATCCACCCCCTCTCCCTTTCCATCCACCCCCTCTCCCTTTCCATCCACCCCCTCTCCCTTTCCATCCACCCCCTCTCCCTTTCCATCCACCCCCTCTCCCTTTCCATCCACCCCCTCTCCCTTTCCATCCACCCCCTCTCCCTTTCCATCCACCCCCTCTCCCTTTCCATCCACCCCCTCTCCCTTTCCATCCACCCCCTCTCCCTTTGAATCCACCCCCTCTCCATTTGAATCCACCCCCTCTCCCTTTGAATCCACCCCCTCTCCCTTTGAATCCACCCCCTCTCCCTTTCCATCCACCCCCTCTCCCTTTGCATCCACCCCCTCTCCCTTTGCATCCACCCCCTCTCCCTTTGCATCCACCCCCTCTCCCTCTGCATCCACCCCCTCTCCCTTTGCATCCACCCCCTCTCCCTTTGCATCCACCCCCTCTCCCTTTGCATCCACCCCCTCTCCCTTTGCATCCACCCCCTCTCCCTTTGCATCCACCCCCTCTCCCTTTCCATCCACCCCCTCTCCCTTTCCATCCACCCCCTCTCCCTTTCCATCCACCCCCTCTCCCTTTCCATCCACCCCCTCTCCCTTTCCATCCACCCCCTCTCCCTTTCCATCCACCCCCTCTCCCTTTGCATCCACCCCCTCTCCCTTTGCATCCACCCCCTCTCCCTTTGCATCCACCCCCTCTCCCTTTGCATCCACCCCCTCTCACTTTGCATCCACCCCCTCTCACTTTGCATCCACCCCCTCTCACTTTGCATCCACCCCCTCTCCCTTTGCATCCACCCACTGTCCCTTTGCATCCACCCACTCTCCCTCTCCATACACCCCCTCTCCCTCTCACTCTCCATCCACCCCCTCTCCCTCTCACTCTCCATCCACCCCCTCTCCCCCCTCTCCCCCCTCTCCCCCCTCTCCCCCCTCTCCCCCCTCTCCCCCCTCTCCCACCTCTCCCCCCTCTCCCCCCTCTCCCCCCTCTCCCCCCTCTCCCCCGTCTCCCCCCTCTCCCCCCTCTCCCCCCTCTCCCCCCTCTCCCCCCTCTCCCCCCTCTCCCCCCTCTCCCCCCTCTCCCCCCTCTCCCCCCTCTCCCCCCTCTCCCCCCTCTCCCCCCTCTCCCCCCTCTCCCCCCTCTCCCCCCTCTCCCCCCTCTCCCCCCTCTCCCCCCTCTCCCCCCTCTCCCCCCTCTCCCCCCTCTCCCCCCTCTCCCCCTCTCTCCCCCTCTCTCCCCCTCTCCCCCCTCTCTCCGCCTCTCTCCCCACCCCCTCTCCCCTCCCCCTCTCTCCCCACCCCCTCTCCCCTCCCCCTCTCTCCCCACCCCCTCTCCCCTCCCCCTCTCCTGAACCCCCTTTCCCCCCTCCCCCTCTCTCCCCCTCCCCCTCTCTCCCCACCCCCTCTCCCCTCCCCCTCTCCTGAACCCCCTTTCCCCCCTCCCCCTCTCTCCCCCTCCCCCTCTCTCCCCCTCCCTCTCTCTCCCCCTCCCCCTCTCTCCCCCTCCCCCTCTCTCCCCCTCACCCCATCTCCCCCTCGCCCTCTTTCCCTCTCCATCCAACCCCTCTCCCTTACCCTCTCCCTCTGCATCACACCTCTCTGCCTCTGCTTCACCCCTCTGTGCCTCTGCTTCACCCCTCTGTGCCTCTGCTTCACCCCTCTGTGCCTTTGCTTCACCCCTCTGTGCCTCTGCTTCACCCCTCTGTGCCTCTGCTTCACCCCTCTGTGCCTCTGCTTCACCCCTCTGTGCCTCTGCTTCACCCCTCTGTGCCTCTGCTTCACCCCTCTGTGCCTCTGCTTCACCCCTCTGTGCCTCTGCTTCACCCCTCTGTGCCTCTGCTTCACCCCTCTGTGCCTCTGCTTCACCCCTCTGTGCCTCTGCTTCACCCCTCTGTGCCTCTGCTTCACCCCTCTGTGCCTCTGCTTCACCCCTCTGTGCCTCTGCTTCACCCCTCTGTGCCTCTGCTTCACCCCTCTGTGCCTCTGCTTCACCCCTCTGTGCCTCTGCTTCACCCCTCTGTGCCTCTGCTTCACCCCTCTGTGCCTCTGCTTCACCCCTCTGTGCCTCTGCTTCACCCCTCTGTGCCTCTGCTTCACCCCTCTGTGCCTCTGCTTCACCCCTCTGTGCCTCTGCTTCACCCCTCTGTGCCTCTGCTTCACCCCTCTGTGCCTCTGCTTCACCCCTCTGTGCCTCTGCTTCACCCCTCTGTGCCTCTGCTTCACCCCTCTGTGCCTCTGCTTCACCCCTCTGTGCCTCTGCTTCACCCCTCTGTGCCTCTGCTTCACCCCTCTGTGCCTCTGCTTCACCCCTCTGTGCCTCTGCTTCACCCCTCTGTGCCTCTGCTTCACCCCTCTGTGCCTCTGCTTCACCCCTCTGTGCCTCTGCTTCACCCCTCTGTGCCTCTGCTTCACCCCTCTGTGCCTCTGCTTCACCCCTCTGTGCCTCTGCTTCACCCCTCTGTGCCTCTGCTTCACCCCTCTGTGCCTCTGCTTCACCCCTCTGTGCCTCTGCTTCACCCCTCTGTGCCTCTGCTTCACCCCTCTGTGCCTCTGCTTCACCCCTCTGTGCCTCTGCTTCACCCCTCTGTGCCTCTGCTTCACCCCTCTGTGCCTCTGCTTCACCCCTCTGTGCCTCTGCTTCACCCCTCTGTGCCTCTGCTTCGCCCCTCTGTGCCTCTGCTTCACCCCTCTGTGCCTCTGCTTCACCCCTCTCTGCTTCTGCTTCACCCCTCTGTGCCTCTTTAACCACCCCCTCTATGCCCCCTCCCCCTCTACGCCCCCTCGCCCTTTGCCCATCCCCCTCTACACCCCCTTGACCTCCCCCTATTCCTCTCCCCCTCGCTCTCCCCCTCGCTCTCTCGCTCCCCCAAGCTCCTCCTAGCTCCCACGCTCCTAGCTCCCCCCTCCTGGCTCCCTCCTCCTAGCTCCTGCCCCTCCTCGCTCGTGCCCACGTCCCGCTCCCCCCTCGCTCCACCCCGCCCCCACCACGCCTCGCTTTTCCACACACGCCCTCGTTCCACACACACAGCCCCCCTCCCTCTCTCCACACCCCCCTCATCCGCTGCACCCCACCACCCTATGAGAGAGCCATGTAGGAATAAAAGACAGAAGCCTTGAGCCCTTAATTTTTTCCTTCTTTCAGTTTCCTGAAGACCCATTAAAGACTGATGGCGCTACCATCTTGGTAAAGCATGATCACAAACAGAAACAAAATGCTGTTGGATCTGAGCATAATGTAAGTTTTCATGTGAGCAATGTATTGTTTAAAAAGTGTAGTAAGAATGTCATGATACAAAAATGGGCAATTGAAGCTGAATTTTCATGGATGGTGAACAATTGTAACCTATGACACCAGTTATTTTCAAGACTTTTTGTGGTCTTCCAGTTGACTCTATTTACACGTGCTATTTGTAGGTTATTACCGATGGTATTTTAACGGCACTTGTAACAGGCAGATCCTTACAAACCATTATCCTTGGATTAATGTTTTATTTTGATTCTCCCTCTCCATCCACTCCCTCTCCCTCTCCATCTCCATCCACTCCCTCTCCATCTCCATCCACTCCCTCTCCCTCTCCATCCACTCCCTCTCCCTCTCCATCCACTCCCTCTCCCTCTCCATCCACTCCCTCTCCCTCTCCATCCACTCCCTCTCCCTCTCCATCCACTCCCTCTCCCTCTCCATCCACTCCCTCTCCCTCTCCATCCACTCCCTCTCCCTCTCCATCCACTCCCTCTCCCTCTCCATCCACTCCCTCTCCCTCTCCATCCACTCCCTCTCCCTCTCACTCTCCATCCACTCCCTCTCCCTCTCACTCTCCATCCACTCCCTCTCACTCTCACTCTCCATACACTCCCTCTCCCACTCACTCTCCATCTGTGTCCTCTCCCTCACTCTCCATCCGTGCCCTCTCCCTCACTCTCCATCCATGCCCTCTCCCTCTCACTCTTCATCCACTCCCTCTCCCTCTCTCTCCATCCACTCCCTCTCCCTCTCTCTCTCCATCCACTCCCTCTCCCTCTCTCTCTCCATCCACTCCCTCTCCCTCTCTCTCTCCATCCACTCCCTCTCCCTCTCTCTCTCCATCCACTCCCTCTCCCTCTCTCTCTCCATCCACTCCCTCTCCCTCTCTCTCTCCATCCACTCCCTCTCCCTCTCTCTCTCCATCCACTCCCTCTCCCTCTCTCTCCATCCACTCCCTCTCCCTCTCTCTCCATCCACTCCCTCTCCCTCTCTCTCTCCATCCACTCCCTCTCCCTCTCTCTCTCCATCCACGTCCTCTCCCTCTCTCTCTCCATCCACGTCCTCTCCCTCTCTCTCTCCATCCACGTCCTCTCCCTCTCTCTCTCCATCCACGTCCTCTCCCTCTCTCTCTCCATCCACGTCCTCTCCCTCTCTCTCTCCATCCACGTCCTCTCCCTCTCTCTCTCCATCCACGTCCTCTCCCTCTCTCTCTCCATCCACGTCCTCTCCCTCTCTCTCTCCATCCACGTCCTCTCCCTCTCTCTCTCCATCCACGTCCTCTCCCTCTCTCTCTCCATCCACGTCCTCTCCCTCTCTCTCTCCATCCACGTCCTCTCCCTCTCTCTCTCCATCCACGTCCTCTCCCTCTCTCTCTCCATCCACGTCCTCTCCCTCTCTCTCTCCATCCACGTCCTCTCCCTCTCCATCCACCACCTCTCCCCTACCCTGTCCCTCTCTCCCTCCATCCGCCCCCTCTCCCTCTTTCCCTCTCCATCTTTCCCTCTCCCTCTTTCCCTCTCCCTCTTTCCCTCTCCCTCTCTCCCTCTCCCTCTCTCCCTCTCTCCCTCTCTCCCTCTCTCCCTCTCTCCCTCTCTCCCTCTCTCCCTCTCTCCCTCTCTCCCTCTCTCCCTCTCTCCCTCTCTCCCTCTCTCCCTCTCTCCCTCTCTCCCTCTCTCCCTCTCTCCCTCTCTCCCTCTCTCCCTCTCTCCCTCTCTCCCTCAGCCCCTCTGCCCCTCTGCCCCTGCTTCACCCCTCTTCCTCACCCCTCTCTTTCTCTTCATCCACCCCCTCTATGTCCCCTCCGCCCTTGCGCCCCCTCGACCTCACCCTATCCCTTTCCCCCTCGCTCTCCCCCTCCAACTATTCCACTTTCCTTCTTCCCCTCCTCGCTCCCCTCCTCGCTCCCCCCCTCGCTCCCCCCCTCGCTCCCCCCTCGCTCCGCCACCCCTCGCTCCGCCACCCCTCGCTCCGCCACCCCTCGCTCCGCCACCCCTCGCTCCGCCACCCCTCGCTCCGCCACCCCTCGCTCCGCCACCCCTCGCTCCGCCACCCCTCGCTCCGCCACCCCTCGCTCCGCCACCCCTCGCTCCGCCACCCCTCGCTCCGCCACCCCTCGCTCCGCCACCCCTCGCTCCCCCCCCCCTCGCTCCGCCACCCCTCGCTCCGCCACCCCTCGCTCCGCCACCCCTCGCTCCGCCACCCCTCGCTCCGCCACCCCTCGCTCCGCCACCCCTCGCTCCGCCACCCCTCGCTCCGCCACCCCTCGCTCCGCCACCCCTCGCTCCGCCCCCCCTCGCTCCGCCCCCCCTCGCTCCGCCCCCCTCGCTCCGCCCCCCTCGCTCCGCCCCCCTCGCTCCGCCCCCCTCGCTCCGCCCCCCCTCGCTCCGCCCCCCCTCGCTCCGCCCCCCTCGCTCCGCCCCCTCTCGCTCCGCCCCCCCTCGCTCCGCCCCCCTCGCTCCGCCCCCCCTCGCTCCGCCCCCCTCGCTCCGCCCCCCCTCACCTCGCTCCCCACACCCCCTGCAAACCCCCTCTGCACACCCTCCCTCCCTTGCTCCACACATCCCCTCGCTCTAGCCCCCTCCCCCCTCGTTCCACACACACCCCCTCGCTGCACTCCCGCCCTACCCCCCCTCCACCCACACATCCCCTCGCTCCACTCCTGTCCCACCCTTGCTCCATCCCCCCTCGCTCCACCCTCTCCCCCTCGCCCTCTGCACCCCACCACTCTATGAGAGAGCCATGTAGGAATAAAAGACAGAAGCCTTGAGCCCTTAATTTTTTCCTATTTTCAGTTTCTTGAAGACCTGTTAAAGACTGATGGCACTACCGTTTTGGTAAAGCAAGATCACAAACAGATTCAAAATGCTGTTGGATCTGAGCATAATGTAAGTTTTCATGCAAGCAATGTATTGTTTAAAAAGTAGTAAGAATGTCATGATACAAAAATGGGCAATTCAAGCTGAATTTTCATGGATGGTGAACAATTGTAACCTATGACACCAGTTATTTTCAAGACTTTTTGTGGTCTTCCAGTTGACACTATTTACATGTGCTATTTGTAGGTTATTACCAATGGTATTTTAACGGCACTTGTAACAAGCTGATCCTTACAAACCATTAACCTTGGATTAATGTTTTATTTTGATTCTATGTAATGAATGCTTTCAGTACATACTCGGTGTCAACAGAGCAAAGACGACTTGCTTTAGGAAGTAAATGTTAATGTTGTTATGTCTCTTTCTCACAGTGCCTTGACAGATGATGTGGAACTCTGATATGTGATGGGTAGTTCCCAGTCATTATTCACTGTAGTATTTACATCATTACTGAAATCCTGCTTTCGCTGTATGTAATTCTGTATGATTTTTGTCCAGTACACATGACAAATTGTAATTGTTTCTTAAAGAGCAGCACTGAAAATACATGCTAACAGAGCAAGAAGCTGTATAAATAGCATTAAATTTGGTTAATTTTGCTGATAATGTGTGGAATGCCGTAGTCATTTGATTAATGACCAAAAATTTGTCATACGTACAGAAGTTGGTCAGCAGTTATAATTAAGGTTGTTTTCTTCTTTCAGTCTGTTAGAGATCCATTGGGAATATCTTGGTCCACTGATTTTATCAAAGAGGATCCTGAACTAAATTTGGAAATGAATGTAACAGAGAATATTGTAAGTATTTACATCTCTGATTTATTGCTTCTAGTCAAGCAATAGTGTAGAATATAGGATGCATTGCAGTGGAATTGTTACAGATTGTCAGTTTTCTGGAACTTCCTTCTGTTCGTAATTGTAGAGTATTCTTGTACTTCTGCACCTGACTTTCATGTCACCTGTTACGTGCTGTTTTAAATAGAAGTGGAAGGGGAGTGGTGGCTGACCTTGTTGATATCAACTATATTGTATAATGGCTGTGTGTGATGGATAAAAATAGAATACACGTTTAGATGAAGTGTAAGTTCTAATAGTGTAGGTCATTTGAGAAATATTCCTCCTTTCAATAACTTCTAATAAATACAATTCAAAAGAACATTGGCTATTCTTGTCTTTTGTGTGAATCATAGTTATCCTTCAGTTTGTCCTACAAATTTTTGGGGGTTTGAAAAAGAGAGATACAATTTGTGTTGCAGATCAGCCCTGATAGTTGGCCACAACCTGAAATAAGGCAAAGACAGGGGAACATTCAACACACAATTGCAGAACGTTAGGTACTGGCTCATTCTTCATCTCATTGTTCATAAAAAACTTGTTGCGGTTATAAAGGATACTTCAGGCACTGAAATGTGTGGTGATTATACAAGCATACAGGTCAAGGAACCAAGCTATCATGCTAGGGACAGCTCAGAGTAAGTAAAGGAGTGTAGCTGATTCACAGCTAACAGGCCAAGACTTACCGTTACATAGACTCATACTATGCCATTTGAAACAAATTAAAGGGATGCATTGCATCACAAGCAGACAAGACAGTAAGTGAAACAGTAGTAGTGTGCCACAAAAAGGGTTTTGCAGAAATGAGAATGCCATGCGTGGTAGTCATGGATGTGCATATGAGGAGTTTGACCAAAACAGTGAACTGTAGTGTGTTCTAGGGCGTAGCTGTAGTTGTCAAAGTGGCTGGACTGTAGTTGGTGGCCATGTACCATGAAAATACAAAAGGCCATACTGGCCTTCGTATGCATCCCAAGAGATCACAGGTCAAACAAGATGCCTCCATGGCACCGGGGCCAGATGTTCAGGGATAGTGTCCACTGCAGGTAGTGCTGCTCCCATAGCAAGTGTGCAGAACAGTGTGTTGCTGGTTGTGTGGTCTGGAAAACCATATCATGTTGTTGGCACTGAAATCACTGATGTGTACCCCACTTGTTACTCTGAAAATATGTAACATAAATTAAATAGTGGTAGACACCTGAGCAGCAAATGTAAGAGCAGGATGTGTGACCATAACAGTGATCTTGAGTAGCACATGCAGCTGTGAGGTGAACATCGCAGTTCTGTCAGCTAGCACGACATACAGTCTTCGTGGTATGGAGAACATAAAATGCTAGTGCTTAATAATGGTGCAGAAAAATAGGACTGACCATTTTGATACTGGCACATGGACAGCAATATTCTCTATTAATTGTAGAATTGGGAGTTATTTGGTAATTGTATGAGAAGCAGTTTGGCAAAGTAACACTTTGTTGGAGGAGCAATTCAGTGGCAGGCTGCTACATGTGTTACTGGTAGGTTCAAACAACACACAAGTGTTACGGAGATGCTTCAGGACATGAAACAAGAATTCCCAGAGAAAAAGGGGTTGTTCTTTTGAGGAACAGTATTGAGAAATTTAGAGAACTGCCATTTGAAGCTGACTGCTGAACGATTTTGTTGTTTCTTAAATTGCACATAAGGACTATGAAGATAAAAACTGAGAGATCAGGGCTGTCATGGAGGCACATATCCAGTCTTCTTCTCTCATATTTGGGAGTGGAATGGGAAAGGAAATGACCAGCAGGGTTATGGGGTACCCTTGGCCACGCGCCATTAGGTGGATAGCAAAGTATTGATGTATTTGGAGATACTAGGCAAAATAAGTAGCTGACTAATTTAATAGGAGCGACAGTGATGTTTTTAATAATAGTCAAAGTATGTATACATATATACAAAATAATCTATTAGCAATTCCCATAATTAACAGTTTCGGTAGATTAACGCATCATAAACAGCTGGTTGTAAGTATTCTTCGCAACGGTAAATTCCTGTGGGAGCTTCTGCCTTCAGATTTGCAGCCTGGCTCATTCCACATCCATCCACATTTTCATTTATGGAATGCAATGTGTAAATCAAAGAATGAACAAATGAGTAACGTTCACACCCCATCTCTAGCCAGAGCAGAGGTTGCAGTGTTGAAAGCAAATTTAATTTTATGAAAAAATTATGAAACATTCAATAATCGATGCAACCCATCAAGACAAATTTTACTGAAAGAAGTTATACGTGTATAAGCAATTCTTCATGATGTTTAAAATCATCAGATTTCACAAGGCTATGACTTTGTCATAAATAAAGGTACACAATTGGGGGCACATTTTTACTTCCATACATGCCTGCATAGCCTTTATTTACAAAGGAACCATATGATTTTCCTGTTGCTCACATTTTATATGTGTGCACATACAACATTAAGGTGCTTTTCACAGCTGTGTTTAGGATCATATTCGTTATTTACTGATCACAAATATCAAAATTCCTTTCAACACATATAAGCATCCAGGCGATAGACTTGATCCATGCAATTGCAAGCATGTCAGTTTAGGAAACTCACTGCTGTTCCCATGTAGCATCATAGTTCATCCAAAGTTGTTGGAAGAGGAGGCACATAGGTGGAGCCTTTCACAAACTCCTACCAATAAAAAAAGATACCATACTGTGAGCTGTAGCAAATTTCGAGGTCAGGTCTGCAGCCCTATTAGCTCATAAATCACTCAGGGTGCTTACTGTTAAGAAGTGCTGTTCTGTGCAGGTTCCAATGCAATGGTACACCATCCGTATGAAAAATTGTATGTCTGATAATTTTCCATCTCTTCTGTTGTAGGTCCATCTATGTGTTTTCTAATATTGTCAACTTTCTTAAATTTGTTCCATAAATCCCTTCTCTTCAGATTCAGTTCAGTGCTAATCCCACTTAACTGTTCATCACATTACATAATTTGAATTACAAATCATGATCACTACCAAAAAACTTCCTGTCTCATATTGCACAGCACATTACCCTTATTAATGTTGCAGCTACCAGTTAGTCATCCCTTGAAGACTCATTTTATAACATGTAAAGCAATCAGAAGTGGCCTGCTACTGGAAGAAATAAACATTACTGATAGATGAAAGATTCTCTAGGTCAATGAAGAGGTTTATGCAAGGTTTTCAGTTGTCAACATCACATCACATTCCTACTAAAAGCTTGTAAATACTAATTTGTTCATAGCTGCCATGCCCTATAAGATTATCCTATATGATACTACTGAGTGAAAGGATGCTAGAAAGCATTTCTGCAAGTTGACACTCTGGAGGAACATTCATTAATTGCAAGGCAGAAAGGTATGTGCTTTTTGGGTAACTCATTCTCATGCTGGTGCCTCCTTAATTTATTATCAATTCGAATGCCCAAGAACTTCACTCATGGATCCTCATCTAGTGTCTGTCATTGATATCTCCTTGTATCTGTAAGTCATTTGGATTTGTTTGGAATTGCATTATGTGTGTTTTTGTAAGTATAAATGTTGGATTTTTGTTCTGTTGCCTGTAAACCAGTTGCAAGCATGTTCCATTATTCTCCTGGCTGTTTGTAGTAAGAAAGTGTTTGCCAGTTATCAGTGTTCTTGTCATCAGCAAGCATTGCAGATTTTGAAGGCATCTGCAATGGTTTTACCACAACTTTTATGTACGTCAGGATGAATCAAATGCTGAGCCCTGTGGGAATTGTATGTATTGTTTCTCCATTTTGTATCCAGGTTTCCTCCCAACGTACCATTTAGTACTATGACACAGTTTTTTATTGTTAAGCTAAGATTCAGTTCTTGTAAGTGTAATTCTTTTAACACAGTAACACTGTAGTTTCCCAAGTAAAGGGAGATCAAGGTTGTAATGTATTGCCAGTAGGTTTTCTCCGCTTCTACTGCATATTTCAGTTATGCTGTAATTCAGCACAATATTTTAGTAATTAGATTGTTAGATCATAGCAAGAAGAGTTCCTGCTTCTGCCACTAGATGATTCTTGTGATTGATTTGACCATTCATCTGATGGAACTGATGTCTGATGAAGTATAGACTTATGGATGTAATTTCAGTGGTCACGCCCCCCCCCCCCCCCCCACCCAGTTTTTTCAGCTACTGTTAAGAAATTGTTTTCATGTCCTGGTATTATCTCAGTTTTTTCTAAATATTATGCTGGTGCTTAAGTTGATAGCATTTTCATTTTGCATGTTTGTTTCCAGTTGCTGAGGATTTATTTATGAATTGTCATTTTTTATTTGTAGTTCACTGTTGCTTTTGGAGTTTACATATATTTGAGTTTACATATTCTTCGTTTGTCATTTGGAGATACTTACTGGAACTGTGGTCACTAGAAAATGGAGTGCCAAGTGGAGAAATAGGAGTGCTGTTTACATATTCATTGGTTTGGATTCTGTACAGGGGTAATAGCAGTGGAGGCAGCCAGAAACATTTGTGCCCTGTTTATGTTTAATGCTATTGGACAGAGCTTTGCAAGAATATGGGTTTGTAATTCTAAGGAGAATTGTTTTGCCATTATTGACTTAGCTTCAGGGTTTGATGAAGATAATTTAAATGTATTAATTCAAAATGAGCCATGTTACTGTACTTGAGAACTGGAAAATGAATGAACTGTGATCATTTCATGACTCTGACATTTTCATGCAATGGAGAAGGCTCAAAAATAGGGTGTAGGGATACCACATGCACTAAACCAAAATCACAAAAACGGATGGCCATATGTACATTCTTGCTTGCCTGTCATCAGTTGCTTGTGAGCAACACTAATCATCCCTAAACTGTATCATTATGCTGATGAGAAATGGTGGCTTTGTGCTAAAATAAGGAAAAGAAAGGAATGGTTGAGCCCAAACAAAGCAGCAACAAAAAGCATCCATAAAAGACAATGTTGTACATCCTGTGTGGTGTACTTCGAATTGCATCCTTGAGATGTAACCACTGATTACTGCTGACATTTACTGTCAACAACTGAGATGTGTTGCAGATGCAGTACATGAACAACGACCAGGAAGACACTACTCCAGGATAATGCCTGCCCGCAGTCTGCTAGACTGACAAAAAAACAGTACACATGATTTGGGTTTCGAAATCATTGCACACCCACGTAATTCAAATGATCTTGCACCCTCAGATTTTCTCCCTTTCTGCTCTCTATTGAACAACCTTCAAGGGACTTCCTTTCAAGATGTAAACCTTGTTCAAAGTGTTCTTCACCTTAAAACCATGTGACTTCTACAGTTACAGAATGAAAGTCATCCCAGGATTGGGAGACCGCTGTAAACAGTGAAGGAGAACGTTTCATTGATTATTTAAGTCTCCCTTATTTGTATCTGTTATCTATTAAACTTGCAGAAAAATCCAATTAACCATGTACCTTCCAAATACTTGCAACAAATGGGTACATGGGCGTAACCTTTTTTTCATTTTACTGGTAAACTGTTCCCATTCATCTCTGTCTAACCAATATGTATAATGTTCAAAATAACACTTGGTCTGTTAAGCGCATTGTCTGGGTAGAGATGGTGCTAACACGGATTGGTATTGTACATATCTTTTGCAACACAATTAACTCAGTGCATGTGTGCTAAGTCTTCAATGATGAATCATATTGTCTTTAGTTGTCAAGTTTATAAAGAATTTGATAGTTTCTC
Organism: Schistocerca americana; assembly: GCF_021461395.2. Classification (NCBI taxonomy): domain Eukaryota; kingdom Metazoa; phylum Arthropoda; class Insecta; order Orthoptera; family Acrididae; genus Schistocerca; species Schistocerca americana. The sequence continues at coordinate 31,899,484 of NC_060129.1, read as the reverse complement.
AAAATATATATGGTCCCCAAGTGAGGTTATGGCCGAATAAATGTCAGAAGATTCTTAATTTCTTGTCATAAAATGACATGGCTCTGTTGAGAGGTTAATGTAATCTGTGCACCATTTTTTCTCAGAACATTTGAGGAGTAGTGATGGGTCAGCTGTGTTGTGACAGTTATCCAACATGAAAACTAATTACTCTTGTTCTGAGGTACAGTATTGGTTGAAATAATTTTAATAAACAATTCAAAGGGTGCATTGAAATATTATCAAAAAATGAGCATTGTTTCTAAATGTAATTTCACATGAATAAAATGCAATGAAGAACCTGTAAATTAGTTAATAAATTTGTTTACTTCCTTGTAGAAATGGCTGAAGCACTAAATATCCACCAGTTGATGTTGGAAATAATTTGAATATGTTGTATGATCAGTAGGCTTGATAGTTGCAGCGGATAGAGATACAACTATTTCTTAATGGAATACAACAGTACAGTTACTCATTAAATGCCAGTTTAATCGAAAGTACAATTCAGCCAAGGAAAGAGTGATTCCAAGTTTCCTCTTTGGCAGTCACATGTATGAAAATTGAGTTCCAACTATACATAAATTGTATGATTTAAATACATAAGTCTTTCAATTTTTAATTATATTACATTTTCTTATTAAAAAAAAAAGATTTATCTCATAACACAGTTGTAGGTCCCAATTCTAAAGACATAAGTAATATCTATGGCTTTTTGAATAATCATTGGTTAATTTATTAATATTCAAATCTGTTCAGTTATAACATAAAGTGCTGTCACTTTTGTATTGTGTGAATACATTGTAGCCTTTGTAATGGGTTTCAAAAACATTACCATAGCCTCTGCATTTTCAGAGATGCCATCAGTTGTTTTATACCTCTCTCATTTAAAATTCCTGCCATGACAAACAATCCAGGATTTATCAGATCAATATGCACATCCTTGACAGCATCTGTTGCTATTGTGTCTTCGTCTGCAGCATTTGATCCTAGCAAGAATCATTTTCCACCTCCGAATACCCAGCACATCTTCGATGGGTTGCATCCTCAGTTATGAAAAGATGTTTGGTTTTTTCAAGCTTCAGGGTTGGAGTGACGACAATATTTTGATAGCTGAAGGTAAAAAATAATTATTATTTTGAATATGAGCGAAACGTTTGACCTGAATCTAAGTTATGCTCACTAAGTTGTACAGAAACCATCTTCCAGTACCATAAAACATGGTTTTTGCTTGAATCAGAGTTTGTGCTCATTTACAAAAATCTGTATCACAGCCAGCATACAATTTTCTGTTTTTTGTCTGGTTCCACACTCCTCTCCTCATTTTTAACCAAAATAGCATCCATCACAACTTTGCCATGACATGCTGCAAAGAATAACAGTCCATTTTCACTTTAAATACTTTTGAACACAAACTGGATAACATGTACTTGTTTTCTAATAGGGGAGTACAACCATCTCAACAAATTGTAAACTTTTTTGAGACATGAGATCATTTTCTTTACTTCAGCTGTAATATATATAAGAACACGGCAATAGAAACTTTCATGTGTTAGATCTCATTAGTGATGATGGCATGATAAAATGTTTCCGCAGCATCCAAGCAAAACCGGTTAAGCCTGTACTTGGTCATGTGATGATGAGCACTTCAACCTTTGTCTCATTATGCCGAGAAGCATTATCTACAAAGTCTGTCTGTAGATCTCCAGATTTGAGAGATCCATTTTGCACATATCCCCAATTCAGCAGATTGTGAGATTTTAATGAAACAGTGAAATATTAAATATAAAATTTGCTTATCAATTTCTGACACTACATCAGTGATGGTACCATTAACTACTTCATATTTTTGTTGCCTGTCAACGTCAATTCATTTTTTCCCATTTTACTTATTGATAAGTAAATTTCATTATTTAACGTGGAGTGAGGTTTGGGAGTTCACAACTCTTTCTTTCACTTTTTCTTTACTTTAAATCCATACATTTGCTAAGTTGCTCTCTTTCCTTTCTTCTGAAGTCTTGTGATATTTTCTTGTCACTTTCTCTACATTGAACCAACTGTAATTGATTTGTTTATAGTTTTGCAACATTTCTCTCTCTCTCTCTCTCTCTCTCTCTCTCTCTCTCTCTCTCTCTCTCTCTCTCTCAAATTTACTATCCATTATCTTTAACAGAAAGCTAGTATTAATAATGTGTAACAATTGCATGAGCCTTCATATGCAGATGTATTACCATGTAAATTATTCAGCAAATGAAACTTTTATTGTTTCATCCATAAAAGAAATCACCTGTAAAATCTTTCTTTCACAACACATTTTTTAAAAAATGGGTAGGTTAAAGTTAACGAACAAAAAATATAAACTTTCTTCCTGACCCACCTTCTGAGTAGTAAGAATCCTTGACGTTAAACTTAATCAGTAGTTTTAGTTGCATATATGGCAGCAAACATTATGAATTCAAACTTAAAATGCCTCTAGCACTGTAGCCAGACAAAATGTACTTTGTAACATGGTCTACACAGTTCAAATCAGCACACAGGAAGTGTCATACTGATCAGTACGTTAGGTATGTATTGTGAGGACAAAGATTCTTCTTATCATTGTAACCCCTACTTCTAACTTCCAAAAATTAGATGTGGGAAATTATTTAAGTTTTTCCTCCGCAGACAGGAAAATAGATACTACAGATAAACCATGATGCAAAAACAAAGATAAGGTTCAGAAAATTATATTTTACTCTCATGTTCACATTTTGGAATTGTTCAAAACTACAAATTTGCCAGGCAAGATGGCTGACCTTCACCTAGCTTCAGGAGGTGAAATAGCTAGTTCTGGCAATACATGCACACAAAAGTACAAGGAACTTCCATAGCTTTTGGAATTAGCAGTTCCCTTATCTGGAAAGAGTTAGTAATAGATACAGGGAGATTGGGGAAGAAGGGCAGCTCACTTACACCCAAAGAGTGTCACTCACAAAGATACATCATCAATTTGACCTTATATTTTAGGGAACAAAAGCATACCATACTTTATAGATTATGACACTTTTTTTCTTCATTAAATTTCCTACAACATTCAGGTGTGTTGTACTCTCAAAGGTAATGTATAAATGTCCAGTGTTTGGTTTAAAATTCCTGCCAGGCTTAAAAAAGGCCATATATTCAATGCTGTGGGAAACCTATCTGGCAACACTGGAGTCAACTGGCAGCAGCAGTGCACTGATGCGATGAACAAGTTGTGGAGCCTCACAAGCTTGCTAACACTTTCCCCCTCCTGTCCTGCCATTACAAACCCAGGACACTGTCTAGCCAATGATGTATCATTGCAGTCTACAGTGCCAGTGAACTTGAACTGAAAGTGATTTGTGTTATTGGTAACAGAGGAGTATTTTATTTAGTAGTTTCCTAACGAAAAAATAGGGGTTTTCGTATGATGTGGGCTATAAATTGAAGCTAATAGCATATGCAGAACAATATGGAAACAAAGCAGCTGAGTGGTATTTTGGTCCTCCTCCAACAGAAAGAGCCATTCGTGATTGACTTCCAAGTAAGGAAGAACTGAAAAAATGAAGAAGACTACATGTGCAAATTGAGGACTGAATACAGATTGGTGAAAACTACATGGTATCCAAAATTAAAGCAACAAACAACTACTTTCCTGCCCTGTTTTGCATTCATGATACAATCCTACAAACTGTAAACCAGATGTCCATACGATCGTGTTCTGCATGGAAGACGGCAGTCTGGTCAATTGATAACTATGCCAGTGATTTCAGTAATTGTATGAAATGGGTTAGTGTTTGTTGTGTAGCCCCACATTCACAATCACCATGTACACAGCTACAGTCAATGCAGTTGGACACAGAGGAAATGCCTACTAGACCCGACAGTGGAGAGCCATAGAAAGAAAGGAAGCAAGATAATCAAAAATTGATGTGGCATGATGGCTTAGTGTGAATCTGTTGTTGTTTCTTGTATGGGACAACAGTTCATAGAGACTCAAACTGTATCCCAAAGTCCAAGTCATGGTTGACCATGTGTGACTTACGAAGAGAGGACTGTTATTTGGCTGTAAGGTCACAACAGACCACCTGAATACTGCATGGAAACTGGCATATGGGCTTGCAGCATCCGCTGGATATGTTGTATCAAAGTAAACACTGTGCAAATGACTTTGCCAGAGTTGCCTTTATTGTCGGAGACCTGCTGTATATCTAACTCTGACACATCTTCACAGAAGGCAATGTCTAGAGTGAGCAGGCAGCTTGCTTGTGACCCAGGGCAGGCTGCCCTGTCTTGTGTTCAAATGGTGAATCCCATGCTGCATTCTGAGATGTCACTGTCTGTCACAGGTGTGTGGTGTAGGTTGTGATAAAGGGACAGGAATTATGTAGTATACGATCCGATGAGTACTTCAGCTTTCCAAATTGTTTGTTTAGGGTTTAAGGCAAGTGGCAAGTGATGAAAAACTTCCACCTTTCCACTAGCATGTTGCAGCATTGACTGTCGCTCTACTATGCCCAGCTGGCTCTGCTTTGTGAAGCACGTTGGCCATGTTTTGCTTTGAAGTGCATAGCACTCATACCCATCTGCAACTGGCTCTGTTTCAACTCACATCTGCTCTGGTGTATTTTTTTTACCAATTATGGTTGATACACTACATTGACATTTTAATCAAGACTCTGGTGTAATGAGTAGTATATTTTGGTCAATCTGAGGGACAGAGTTACTGGTGACTGTTATTTCCAGCCTTATTTCACCTCCTAAGTATCATTCTAACAGTTACCTTAAACCTTTCACTGAATCTTACACATTTCCATAGGGCCCCTTGCCCTGCACCTTAACTGGAACACCATGGTACTAATTTCATTACTATGCTCCTTGCACAGTTTTTTCTAACTCTCTACTTCCCACTTAAAAGCGACAATAAATCAGTTATTCTTCGTAGAATATCACTGTGCAATCTGCTTCATTCTGCTGCTTTTATGCTCTGGTTATCCAACCCAGTGGGATCTGAACTATGGCTGGGTCCAAACTGGGCCATGTTCTTTGTCTATTATGTACCAGAAGAACATCAGACCCATTAGAGTAAGTGCCGCTGCAGTCTTTGGTATGACAATAGTCAGTGTTGTCTCTTTCTGGTGCTGATCTTCACAATATGAATTTACATGCTGCAATAGGGTTTCCGGGGAGATTGGTCCCTCCTGCTGGTTCAGAACTGTGTTCATAGATTGCATTAGTTCTGGCCCTAGAGATTGATTTAAGCTGGTTAGGCTTGCAGCAGGTGGCACTTGCGTGGGTGACCAGTACAAATGTGACTGGGAAATACTCAAGTGAGTTTTCCCAGCAACCATTGTGGACAGGCAGAAAGTAGGCCCCATTATGTTGCATGCTGTTCCATTTAATAAGAAAACATTCACCTTTCATCCTGCCCTCGTTGCTGATGTACCCCTTCATTTCTTGAAACATCTAGATGCTACTACCATCTTGTCAGAGCTAGGGTCCCACCCATGTGCCTCGACCTGCTGAAAGTACAATACTGGCTGGACCACTTTTTAATTGCATTCTCTTTCCTCCTTTGTCCCATTAGCAATTTCACTGCACAGGAATCCTGCCCCACTCTTATTACCATACTCGGACAGACTATGATTTTCTCTTGGTGGCATTTTTGTAACTTTTCTTCCTCCATTTCTACATATCTCCCCTTGTCTTTAGCAGTTAATAACAGTCACGGAGTTATTACTCTCACAAATTTCTCCAGTATTCCCCAGTTGACGAGCAATACACGAATTACGTAGCGGTCATGATGTGCTTGTTTCCCTGCTACTGTTATAGAAATAGAAATAGAAACTTTTCTTCCATCTGTTCTCACTTACGCCTTGGGTACTCCAAATTAAAGGCAAGTCTTTGTGCTCAGGTGCTGAAACCAACCTCAGCTTTGGTGATAGTTCCTTCTGTACTTTCCTTAGAACCATTAAATACTTCTCTTCTTGCAACAAATTTACCCCTAGCTGAAACTCTACATTCTACAGACTGCAACCATTTAAATAACTACTTCCCTATCTAAGACTTCTACTTGCGTTTGCAGTTCACTGATATTCCGAGTAATATGTAATACTGCTGCTTTTCTACTTCAGCTTTCTGCATTTCCATCTTTCTTCTCAGTTTTATGCATAAGTTCAAAATCTTATTCACTTAGCCTAACTGTGCATCGTGTCAACCTATTGGGAAGGATTCTTTAACCCCAGCAACCATTTTAATGCCGCATTATCTGTTATTACTCTAAATGTTTTACCGTACAGTTAAAATTTGAAATGTGTGAATCCATAAATAAGGTTAACATTCAATTCTCCCTTATGGAATAATTTCATTCTGCAGAATTCAGTTGCCTTGAGCGTAAGCTACTGGATGTTCTATGCATTCCATCTCTTCTGATAAGACACAGCCTGGTGCATGGTTTTATGCATCACATAATAAAATAAATTCTCTATTAGAATCTGGAAATGCCACAATTGGACTCAATGCTAAAGCTTCTTTAAACTCAAAGGAATGTTGGCACTGTTCTGACAACACAAATTTAGTACCCTTTTAAATTGTGTAACCTTCTAGCAATATCTGCACATCCTTTTATGAACTGGTGGTAATAGTACACAAGACCAGAATGATTGCTACTTTGTTACAGATTATGTTATAGGAAATTCACATACAGCTCTAATTAATCTTGGGTCTGTCTTAACTCATCTTCTGATATGTCCTATTCCATAGCAAAATCACACTTTCTTGTACTCAGTGTGACCTTCACTGCTTTTAACCTTAGGAATACTTCCCTTAATCACTGAATGTGCAGTTTGATATCACTTCCATAGACGATTATGTCATCAAGATGCACAGAGGATTTCCATAGTTTCAAACATATTAGTATTGCATCCGACAATCTCTGAAATGTCACAGGTGCATTTTTTATTGAGGATGGCACCCTTCTGATTTGGTAGTGTCCCCAGGGTGCCAGAAATTCGGTTGTGTGTCAGTCGTGTGGTGCAGGCTCTATCTGGTGATACATTTCAAATCCATTATTGAAAAATATTAACATTGCTCAGAATGATCCTTAGTTTCTGTGATGTGTGGGAAAGGGTAGGCATCCGCTATGGTTTTCGCATTTAGGTGTCTATAATCAAACACAATCTATATTTTTGGCACAACTATTCCTGCCCACCATTGACTATTACATTCTTCAATTATTCAATCATTCAGCTGTTGATCGATTTATAGCACCAAAATTGGGTGAAAGTTGCTAGCTATTCTATATGATTTCTTAGACTGATGATTCATTTCCTATTGGTATGCAGTGTTGTGCAATATGCGTAACTGATAATGGTCCTTTAGGAAAAAATAAATCATTAAATTCCAAAAGTAGTTTTTTCATCTGTTCCCTATTGCTTTCCTCTAGGCGCTTTACTTTTGCTCCCCATACAGTTTCAGTAATATCTGGCAATTCTCCGTTTCTGACATCCCACATGTCCCATTCTTCTTCCTCTAAGATATTCATGTTAGCGATTAACAACTGGTTTGTTAATCGTATGCCCTCTGTGCTGAAACGTTACATAGAAATAGGTATGTGCATGATATGTCTGTTAAATAAACAACCCACCTGTTCTAATACCTCATTCTCTTCTAATGGTTCCACCAAACACAAAATTCCTATTGGTAAGCTAGACTCATCACTGACCCAAAGTAATTTCACAGTACCCTTAGATACATAATCATGAAAATCAAGTCTTAGTTTGGTTGTTCATGGTTTAATTAGTTCATCTTTTGCAACAAACCCTCCTTGCCACCTCTCTATCATGACGTAACCTAACTGAAGCATTTTTATGTAATGTTCCACGCTAGGTAGCTGGAAGTTAATTATGGCGCAATGCTGAATAAAGAAATCTAGTCCCAGAATCATGTCATAGCCTTTAATTGTGTGTTGCACAATCTCTAATTATTGTTTAAATTAAGCTGTATCCAGGTGGATGCCTATGTCCACCATCCTAATGGTGTGAAGTCTTTATTCCCACTCCATACAGTCTGTACTGTGGTGGGTCCAAGTGCTTACTTTTCACCAGATCACTTGTGGCAGCTGAAACATGATCACTGCATCCAATATCATGGAATCCTTTTCTTCCTACTACTCTTCTTATCGCATCTACTTCTGTACACAGTTTTGTTTCATCTAGTCTTACTGGGAATCACCATAGGTGGACAAAGAGTCCCAGCTAGTGTTTAATATCTTATTTCTCCTGCTCCTCTACTTTTAAAACTGTTACGTCTTCTTACTTTATTCACATCACCCTGAGGCTGGCAACATGTCATCCTTATAGGGCCTGTTCATCCAAACTTGAAATGTCTTCTATTAGCTGCAAACACTGACCATCTGCCCTGCATTCCAGTCAACAAATTGAACTCCTCACACTTCGTAGTTAGCCACACTGCTGTGCACAAATCTGTTGGACACCCTGTCCACAACACATTGTGTTATTTCTGCATGCAGCCCTCTCAAAAAAGCATTGAAGATCCTCTGCTCTGCTTCTTGTGAGATAATGTCGTTGACTTCAGCAACCTGCCCCAGTGTACAGGTTCTCCCATTAATTTTCCTTATTCTGTCTGCAAATTCTTTCACAGTTCCTGTATTTCTCTTAGTTATTACCTCTAATTGTTCTCTATACCGACTGGCACTATTTTGCTCCATATGTCTTTGAATTAACCTTTCTTTAAATTCTTTGAATGTTATGGCTCCCTTCAGAGCTTCTATACATCCTAAATACGTTTCCTGTTGCCCTCAGTTTTGTAACAGTCAATAATACTTCATTAGACCAACCTTGCATCTGAGCCAGATACAGAAGGTGAAGACCTGCTCATTGTCAGTTGTTTTACCAGGACAAGGAACAATTCAACTTTTGTCTGACAGATTTACACTCCGTTTAACGATCATGATTCTGTCAACCCATGAAGTTCTTTATAATCTGCTGGTATTTCTGCTACCTTTCCTAACAATATGCATACTGCTTCTGGTTATGGCACACCTGTTGTCCTTGACAACACTCACTTTGAGAACTAACATTCACAAGACAAGAAGACAAAATACGTTAACTTACTTCTTAGATGTAATTATGAGCCATATTGACTCCCAGCACTGCATACACATGCGGCCCAAATGATTACATGTGTAACACTTTCCTAGAAGTTATTTCATACATTGCTCTTAGTGACCCTCAAGGTTACACTGTGCACATCTAACAGTCACTAACTAATCATGCCTTCCATTACCTCTAAGGGTAGAAAAATCTACTGGTTCTCTATTTGCAATAAAATCTACTTCATAAAATTCATGACTGTCAGATGTTTTTTCTATTATCCCTTTATTCACTGTAACATAGGGTGTAGGTTCAAACATTGCTCTGAGGAGGCAAACTTCTGACATCAGTGTTGCATGACCCTTGGATTGTCACATGTGGAGAGTAAAATGAAATGTCAGGACAACTGTAGATATGTCTAATTACTTTCTTTTGTCCAAACCTCAACCATAGTACATCAGGAACAGCTTGTTAGAAGCTTCCTATTGCCTCTCATTTGAAATAGTAGACGTCTAGCATTGCTGACAGTGCAAGGCTAAATGTGGGGTCACTTAGTGCTGCTGTCAGCAGTGTCTCTGGTTGCGACAGTGATGACACCACAGTGGTGCGCCTGATTATGGCCGTGAACTTTCTCCAATGAGCAACCAGCTCCCTCGTGCATCAGGGCAGGCTGTCTAATGGTCAAACGGCAGACCCCACACTACATTCTAGGATGTCACTCTGGGTGTCACAGACTTGTGGGTGTTGTTGGCTCTGATATTAAGACAAGAATCATTTAGTACACGAATGGCTGAATGTTTATACATTTGACTATGTTCGTTGAGGGCTTCAGGCAAATATTTTAACATGACTGTTGGCAGGTGAGGAAAGGCTCCCGAACTTCCACTAATGTACTGCAGCATTGGCTGTTGCTGTACCACATCCAACTGACTCAGCTTCGCAACGCCAGTTGGTTGTGTTTTGCTTTGCAGCATGTAATTTGCAGCTCACTTCTGCTCTGGTGTATTTTCTGACCAAATTCAGTTGACATGCTGCAGGAAAAACCCAATAAGGACTCACACCAGAGAGACAATTGAAAGGACCTAGAATCAAACATGTGTGTCAGTGGAAAAAAGTCATAGTATAGAGTAGGAGAAGACATTATGGTCACATATTTCAAGAAGTACAGCATAAGTAATGGTCTAGCAGGCAGTAAAGACCATCTCTTACATGAAGACAATGGTCATGAAGGAGACCCCCCTGCGGGTTCGGGGATAAGAATAGGCCCGCGGTATTCCTGCCTGTCGTAAGAGGCGACTAAAAGGAGTCTCAAATGTTTCGGCCTTATGTGATGGTCCCCTCTCGGGTTTGACCTCCATCTTTCTAAATTATTCCGAAGAGCGAGCCAATTGGGGAAGGGCACCTTACATGGTGCACTGTATCCGTCGTGCCTTGAGACCTTTAGCCAACTTTTTCGTCATTGCAGTGGTGTCCTGCTTGTTTTCCGTCTCTTGGGCGGGGATATGTCACTGGGTGCGATTACCACGCTGCACTCTGCAGTGTTGCTTTTAACTGCGACGACGACCTTGGACATTTTTGCACCTAAGACCCAGCATGGTAGCCAGTCTGTTGTGGTGGGGCCGCCATGTACCCTCTTGGTTGTAGCCCCCTGACAACACAGGGATCGCTCTACTGACGCCTGCGCCGTTAGCTCTCCACGTATGCCAAGGAGTAGATGCCCGTGTCCCTGGGGCATCAGGACTCCCGGCAATGGACATCCTGCCAGGTGGCTATTGCTGCGGCTGGGTGGCACCCGTGGGGAGGGCCCTTGGTCGGAGTAGGTGGCATCAGGGCGGATGACCCGCAATGAAGCATGGTACATCATCTCTCGCTGGCGGCCAGCTGCCAGCAGTCTCTAAGCGTTCTCGAGCTCAATTTAATGCTCAAAAGTATGATCCGAAAACGTTCCCCTCTCTGGCTATGCTGTGGGAGGAGCGTAAGTCTCAGGATGGAGGTAATAGTTATTCGCCCCGATTCTTAGTCTGCACGAGAGGTGATGGGGAGTCTTTTCTATCCACAAAGCCTCAGTTCTTCATCGAGCATTTAGAGGACAAGTTTGGGGAGGTGGAGGGCTTGTCCAAAATGCGCTCTGGGTCAGTACTGATACAAACGGCATCCTCTGCCCAGTCACACAGGTTACCTGCTTGTGACAAGTTGGGGGATGTTCACGTTACCATTACACCACATAAGAGTTTAAATATGGTCCAGGGAGTAATTTTCCATAGGGACCTCCTTTTGCAGTCTGATGACGAGCTGCGCGCCAACTTAGAGCGTAGAGGTGTTCATTTCGTCCAGCGCGCTCATCGGGGTCCGAAGGACAATCAGGTTGCTACCGGTGCCTTCATCTTGGCCTTCGAGGGTGATACATTACCGGAGAGGGTCAAGGTCATGGTCTACCATTGTGACGTCAAGCCCTACATCCCTCCCCAGATGCGGTGCTTTAAGTGCTGGAAATTCGGGCATATGTCCTCTCGCTGTACTTCTAGCCTCACATGTCGAGATTGTGGACGACCATCTCATCCCGATACTCCATGTGCCCCGCCTCCCATCTGTGTCAACTGCGGAGAGCATCATTCCCCTTGCTCGCCTGACGGCAAAGTCTTTCAGAAAGAGCGCAAAATCATGGAATATAAGACCCTGGACCGGCTGACCTATACTGAGGCCAAAAGGAAATACGACAGACTCCATCCTGTGAGAATGACATCTTCTTACGCAGCTGCTACAACAACTGTGCTAGCCCCATCAGTTTCGAGACTTCCAGCCCTCTTGATAAGCAGTAAGACTCCTCCTGCCCCCTTGCCTGTGGGGGCTCTACCCAACCGGTTGCTCCTGCACCACCTACCTCAGGAGCAACCTCCTCCCACCCGTCGGGGACGTCCGTCCCCGCTTCTCAGCCGGAGAAGCGTCTAACTTCTTCGGCTACTCTCGCCCGTAAGAGTTCCCTTGGGACCCTCCCTTCCCAGGGTTCCACCAGCGGGAAGGATGACGGCCGACAGTGGCATAAGTCCTCACCAGCGGCCGGGCGTAGGGCTTCACGATCCTCCTCTGTCCCGGAGACTGAATCGGTGAAGCCTTCCCAGCCGGTAAAACCTAAGGTTCAGCGGGAGAAGTCCAAGACAAACACCTCTAAGGCCAAAGAACTTGCGGTGGCACCAACCCCACCGCACCTTTCGCGCTCTGCGTCTGAGGATGAAGTCGAGATTATAGCGTCCGCTGAGGACCTTGATCTTGCTGGTCCCTCAGACGCCATGGATGCCTCTTGTACGGGTACTGAATCGGTGGCAGTGAGTGAACAAGCGGCGTAAATTGCCTTCCCAGTCCTTTCACGCCTTTCTCAGCCATGGAAAATATCATCCTCCAGTGGAACTGCGGCGGTATTTTCCACCATCTAGTTGAGCTCCAACAACTTATCAGCCTTCACCCTTTCTTCTGCATTGCTCTTCAGGAAACTTGGTTTCCAGCAATGCGAACCCCCGCCCTCCGTAGCTATCGGGGTTATTATAAGAACCGGGCAGCATATGAAAGGGTGTCTGGTGGCGTCTGCCTCTATGTCCTTCACACTCTGCACAGCGAGTCTGTCCCTCTCCAAACACCTTTAGAGGCTGTCGCTGTTCGGGTGTGGACACCACAGGCTGTTACTGTCTGCAGTCTTTACCTTCCACCGGATGGTGATGTCTCGCAGCATGTCCTGGCTGCGCTGATAGCCCAATTGCCTCCACCTTTCTTGCTATTGGGCGACTTCAACGCCCATAACCCTCTGTGGGGTGGGTCAGTGGCAACAGGTCGAGGCGCCATCGTTGAGCATTTATTGTCGCAGCTCGATCTCTCGATTTTAAATGATGGTGCCTTCACACACTTCAATGTGGCGCATGGCACATACTCCGCCATTGACCTTTCAATCTGTAGCCCTAGCCTCTTACCGTCTGTCCAATGGAGTGTGCATGACGACCTGTGTGGTAGTGACCACTTTCCGATCTTTCGGTCACTACCACAGCGTCACTCTTCTGGGCGCCCTAGCAGATGGGCTATGAATAAGGCTGACTGGGACTTGTTCTCCTCCACTGCCGCTCTTGAGCCTCTCTCTAATGACGACATTGATGCGGTGGCTCAATCGGTCACCACCGGCGTCGTTACTGCCGCCGAATCTGCCATTCCCTGCTCCTCTGGGTCCCCTCGGCGGCGGACTGTGCCTTGGTGGTCGCCTGAGATCGCTGCAGCGATTACAGATCGCCGGAGGGCACTACAGCGTCACAAGCGACATCCCTGCGTTGAACACCTGATCACCTTCAAACGGCTGTGTGCGCGGGCCCGCCGCCTTATCCGCCAAAGCAAGCAGGAGTGCTGGGAGCGGTACGTGTCCACCATTAGCCTCCATGTCACTCCATCGCAGGTCTGGGCCAAGATTCGACGCTTCTATGGCTATCGGCCACCTGTCAGCGTCCCTGCGCTCTCACTGAATGGAGCAGTTTGTACTGACTCCGACGTCATTGCAAACCACTTAGCAGAGCATTTTGCTATGAGTTCCGCTTCTGCGAATTACCCTCAGGCCTTCCGCTCCATTAAAGAGCGGATGGAACGTCGGAGCCTTTCGTTTTATAATGAATTCTACTCTGTAAATGATGAAAGTCTATATGAATGCAGCTTGCCGCTAACTTGGTGTAATGTTTTGTCTGTACAGAAGTGTATCTGTCGCCTTTATTACTCTTTCACCCTCACACATAAATCGGTACAATAAAGTCAGGGCTTCGTGTTTTCTTATTAGGCTGATCCGTGAAAAGACAGACAAACAATTATGCTAATGGAGGATTCTGAGTAATTTCTCGAATTTCATTCGCGCTCTCTCTCTCTCTCTCTCTCTCTCTCTCTCTGTCCTTTATCTGTGTACAGTTTAAATATATTAATTACGTGAAATCAGCCTAGTAGAATCTCTGGTGGAGCCCTTCGTCTTAATATTCAGCGGCTGGCTTGCTAGAAAAGATCTTTACATTTGTTATTATTATTAAGCGCTGCATTCAGTTGGGAAAATCGGTCGTTTGAACAATTCGTTCAGTTTACGACAGATCTAAAATTTCAGATGTGGACGAAGCCTTTTTGGACGATTTATAAAAACTCAGAGATTGCAGGCTCTCTTCGCCACAGCTGAAACTTCCCAATTAATTACAGGGCCCAGACAATCATCAGTGATTCAGACAGAGAACTCATTCATCATTCACTCTAGAATAAAATGGTCACAAACCTTATTTCTGAGGAAAATTGTATATTGAATCCATTTTCGTACATGTTCCGTTTTCTGTTGGTTCCAAGTCTCATGTAATTTTCTTTTACAGGTTTTTCTTTCTCTTTATCTGTCACGCTAGCGGCACAAACTTTCCTAGCTCGCTTTAGCGCGAAGAAGAGTAAATAAATCTCTTTTAGCAATCCGAAAATCTTCCAACCGATACTTCCGAAGCTGTTCCTCTCTCCCACTATAATAACCATGGAGCATACATATCTGTACCTCTGTTGTTCCAAAGAATAAACGTACTAGAAAAATACCTTGGCGTCGACGAGCTGTTGGCGCATATATTACTAGAAAATCTGATCAGATACTTTTCAAACGTAAATAAATGTGAATGATTTGATTGATCATTATTAATTATTGCGTGGTAGAGGGTAATTTTCCGTGGGGAGATTACAGTTTTGCACTCACCATCCAGAATCGTACAATGTTCCATTCAGTGAGTGGGAATTCCGCAGTGCCCTTGCCGCTTGTCCTGATACCACTCCTGGACCAGATAGCATCCACTGCCTGATGCTGAAACACCTCTCAGTGGACTGCCAGCGACGGCTCCTCGATCTTTACAACTGTATTTGGGTCGAGGGTGAGTTTCCGTCGCAGTGGCGGGCAAGTATCGTTATCCCCATTCTGAAACCAGGCAAGAACCCTTTGGAGGTGGACAGCTACCGCCCCATTAGCCTCACCAACGTTCTTTGCAAGCTTCTCGAACGGATGGTGAGCCGGCGCTTGACTTGGGTACTGGAGTCTCGGGGCCTTCTGGCTCCATCTCAGGGTGGGTACCGTAAAGGCCGCTCCGCCGCCGACAGTCTGGTGAGCCTGGAGTCGGCCATCTGTACTGCCTTTGCCCGTCGTCAGAACCTGGTCGCTGTCTTTTTCGACATGCGGAAGGCGTACGATACGACATGGCGTCATCACATCCTTTCTACGCTTCATGGATGGGGTCTCCTCTGCCGATCTTTATCAGAAATTTTCTGTCGTATCGTACCTTCCGCGTGCAAGTCGCAGCCTCATATAGTTCCACCCACGTCCAGGAGAACGGTGTGCCACAGGGTTCTGTTTTAAGTGTCTGCCTGTTTTTTAATAGCCATTAACGGGCTTGCTGCGGCCGTGGGAAATTCTGTCTCTGCTTCCCTGTATGCTGACGACTTCTGCCTTTATTACAGCTCTACTGGCATTGCAGCTGTTGAACGTCAGCTACAGGGTGCTATCCGCAAGGCGCAGTCTTGGGCTGTAGCTCATGGGTTCCAGTTTTCGGCAGCCAAGACCTGCGTAATGCATTTCTGCCGGCGACGGACTGTCCACCCGGAGCCGTGGCTTTATCTTGCCGGCGAACTTCTTTCAGTGGTGGAATCACACAGGTTTTTGGGGGTGGTTTTCGATGCCCGGTTGACTTGGCTGCCTCATATCCGGCAGCTTAAACAGGTGTGTTGGCGGCATGTAAACGCTCTGAGATGCTTGAGCCACACCCGCTGGGGCGCCGACCGATTTACCCTGTTGCGGCTCTACCAGGCGTTAATCCAGTCCCGTCTGGATTATGGGAGCATGGCTTATGGCTCAGCATCCCCCTCTGCGTTGCGGGTGCTGGACCCAATACTACACAGCGGGATCCGACTTGCCACTGGTGCCTTCCGCACCAGCCCTGTGGACAGCATCTTGTTGAGGCAGGTGTCCCTCCACTGTGGTTACGACGCCAAAAATTACTGGCTGCTTATGCTGCCCATGTTTTCAGCTTGCCCGGGCATCCAAATAACTGTGTCCTGTTCCCGCAGTCAGTCGTCCATCTGCCAGACCGTCGGCCCCGATCGGGTTGTCCGATTGCCGTACGCGTCAAGGAGCTTCTCTGCGGGCTTGGGTTTTTCCCTGTTCCACCTCCTTTCCGGGCGCCTCTGCGTACACCCCCGTGGTGTGTTCCTCGCCCTTGCCTTCGGCTCGACTTGGCACAGGGCTCGAAGGACTCGGTCCCTCTAGAGGCCTTCCGCCGCCGCTTTTAGTCCATCCTGGCCACGTATCAGGGCTCTGGAATTGTTTACACCGACGGTTCGATGGTTGCTGGTCGTGTCGGGTATGCGCTAACTCTAGGGGACCATTCCGAACAACGGTTCTTGGCGGCTGGCTGCAGCGTTTACACTGCTGAGCTAGTCGCCATCTTTCGAGCCCTAGAGTATATCCGCTCCTGCTCAGGTGAGTCCTTCGTTATCTGTAGCGATTCCCTGAGCGGTTTACGAGCTCTCGACCAGTGTTTTCCCCATTCTCGTCTGGTGATGGCTATCCATGAGTCCCTGCATACTCTTGCGCGCTGCGGCCGCTCTGTGGTCTTTGTGTGGACCCCCGGTCATGTCGGTCTCCCCGGCAATGAACATGTTGACCGCCTGGCGAAAGAGGCCACGAGAGAACCGTCTCTGGATGTTGGGCTCCCAGAGACTGATTTGCGGGCAGTCCTCCGCCGAAAAGTTTTTGCACTTTGGGACGCTGAATGGCGCGATCGGATCATGCCCAATAAACTCTGTGCGATTAAGGAGACGACGACTGTGTGCCGGTCATCCATGCGAGCCAACCGCAGGGACTCAGTCGTCCTTTGTCGGCTCCGCATTGGCCACTCCCGGCTAACACACAGTTATTTACTGCACCGGGAGGACCCTCCTGTACGTCGCTGCGGGGCGGCTTTGACAGTGGCCCACATTTTGTTGGCCTGCCCCCTTTTAGCTGTGGTCATGCAGACGTTTGCACTGCCTGATACGCTCCCTGCCCTTTTATCTGATGACCCTGTTATGGCTGCCTTAGTTTTACGTTTTATTAGGGCAGGGAGTTTTTATTCTTTAATCTGAGTGTTTCTGTTTTATTTTATTGTTTTGTGTTGATTCTGGCCTTTGGCCTACGGTTTTAAACTAAATTTTTAATGTGTTTTCGGTGGTTAGCTTTTCCCTTTTTTTTTATTCCTATGGTCGGCCAACCACCGTCACACTCCGTGTGATTTTATTTCGTTTTGTCTGGTCCTTGTCTACGTTCCTTTTGTTCTGTGTCGTCTGTCTCCTATTCTGTTGAACATATTTTATTCTCTGTGGGTATTTTTAGTATTTTGGAAAAAGGGACCGATGACCTCTGCAGTTTGGTCCCTTTAATCCTTAAACCAACCAACCAAGCATGAAGGAGAAGCTAAATTTTGATATTCAGGGGCCTTTAGGTCAGTTTGGTTTTATACGCTAAGAATTTTTTTAGCCTGGCTTTGCAATATAATATTAAAAATTGTAAAAATGTCACTTTTAAAGAACTGGTTAAAAATGAAAGTGTGCCTCATAGCCCAGAGAATCTTCTAGTCTGTGAAATATACTGAATGTCTCACTGGAGACTTGACTGATCATTATTATCCTCTCAATCTTGTACAAAAACAAATCTCTCATGCCTTATCTTTCCAGCCACCCATTGTCTGGCCACAGAGGAGCATTTCCCTTGTAACTCAGTACCACACAGGACTGGAGCAACTGAATTATGTTCTCCATCAGGGTTCTGACTACCTCTCATCATGCCCTGAAGTGAGATATTTTCTGCCCACTATCCTTAACACACCTCCCACAGTGGTATTCCACTGTCCACCAAACCTTCACAATCTACTCGTCCATTCCTACACAACTCCTGCTCCAACCCCTTACCTCATGGCTCATACCTCTCTAATAGACCTAGGTGCAAGACATGCCCCATACATCCTCTGACCACCACAACCACAAACACCTATCCCATCAAAGACAGGGCTACCTCTGAACCCAGTCGTGATCTACAAGCTAAGCTGCAACCGCTGTGCTGCATTCTGTGTGGACATGACAACCAACTAGCCATCTGTACGCATGGCTGGCCACCGAAAAAAGTGGACCACTTGGTTGCTGAGCATGCTGCCAGCCATGACATCCTTCATTTGAATGACTGCTTCACAGTCTGTGCCATATGGACCTTTCCCACTAACACCAGCTTTTCTGAATTGTGCAGGTGGGAAATTTGCCTGCATTCATGTAACCCTCCTGGCCTCAACCTTCATTATTCATTGTCCTCACCCATCCAGCTTTCTGTTCCATTCCAGCACCAAACAGCCCTCATTCCACCATCACACCCAGTCATTTTACTTCTCTCCTTTTTTGGTAGCCACCTGCCTGCCTCTCCCCCCCCTTACCCGCCTCTCCCCCCCCTTACCCGCCTCTCCCCCCCTTACCCGCCTCTCCCCCCCCTTACCCGCCTCTCCCTCCCCCCTTACCCGCCTCTCCCCCCCCCCCCTTGCCCGCCTCTCCCCCCCCCCCTTGCCCGCCTCTCCCCCCCCCTTGCCCGCCTCTCCCCCCCGCCCTTGCCCGCCTCTCCCCCCCGCCCTTGCCCGCCTCTCCCCCCCCCCCCCCGCCCTTGCCCGCCTCTCCCCCCCGCCCTTGCCCGCCTCTCCCCCCCGCCCTTGCCCGCCTCTCCCCCCCGCCCTTGCCCGCCTCTCCCCCCCCCCGCCCTTGCCCGCCTCTCCCCCCCCGCCCTTGCCCGCCTCTCCTCCCCCCCTTGCCCGCCTCTCCCCCCCGCCCTTGCCCGCCTCCCCCCCCCGCCCTTGCCCGCCTCTCCCCCCCGCCCTTGCCCGCCTCTCCCCCCCGCCCTTGCCCGCCTCTCCCCCCCGCCCTTGCCCGCCTCTCCCCCCCGCCCTTGCCCGCCTCTCCCCCCCGCCCTTGCCCGCCTCTCCCCCCCGCCCTTGCCCGCCTCTCCCCCCCCGCCCTTGCCCGCCTCTCCCCCCCCGCCCTTGCCCGCCTCTCCCCCCTGCCCTTGCCCGCCTCTCCCCCCCGCCCTTGCCCGCCTCTCCCCCCCGCGCTTGCCCGCCTCTCCCCCCCGCGCTTGCCCGCCTCTCCCCCCCGCGCTTGCCCGCCTCTCCCCCCCTTGCCCACCTCTCCCCCCCCCTTGACCGCCTCTCCCCCCCCCCCTTGCCCGCCTCTCTCCCCCCTTGCCCGCCTCTCTCAGCCCTTGCCCGCCTCTCTCAGCCCTTGCCCGCCTCTCTCAGCCCTTGCCCGCCTCTCCCCCCCTTGCCCGCCTCTCCCCCCCACCCTTGCCCGCCTCTCCCCCCCGCCCTTGCCCGCCTCTCCCCCCGCCCTTGCCCGCCTCTCCCCCCGCCCTTGCCCGCCTCTCCCCCCGCCCTTGCCCGCCTCTCCCCCCCGCCCTTGCCCGCCTCTCCCCCCCGCCCTTGCCCGCCTCTCCCCCCCGCCCTTGCCCGCCTCTCCCCCCCGCCCTTGCCCGCCTCTCCCCCCCGCCCTTGCCCGCCTCTCCCCCCCGCCCTTGCCCGCCTCTCCCCCCCGCCCTTGCCCGCCTCTCCCCCCCGCCCTTGCCCGCCTCTCCCCCCCCGCCCTTGCCCGCCTCTCCCCCCCCGCCCTTGCCCGCCTCTCCCCCCCCGCCCTTGCCCGCCTCTCCCCCCCCTTGCCCGCCTCTCCCCCCCCCCCTTGCCCGCCTCTCCCCCCCCCCCCTTGCCCGCCTCTCCCCCCCGCCCTTGCCCGCCTCTCCCCCCCGCCCTTGCCCGCCTCTCCCCCCCGCCCTTGCCCGCCTCTCCCCCCCGCCCTTGCCCGCCTCTCCCCCCCGCCCTTGCCCGCCTCTCCCCCCCGCCCTTGCCCGCCTCTCCCCCCCGCCCTTGCCCGCCTCTCCCCCCCGCCCTTGCCCGCCTCTCCCCCCCGCCCTTGCCCGCCTCTCCCCCCCGCCCTTGCCCGCCTCTCCCCCCCGCCCTTGCCCGCCTCTCCCCCCCGCCCTTGCCCGCCTCTCCCCCCCGCCCTTGCCCGCCTCTCCCCCCGCCCTTGCCCGCCTCTCCCCCCCTTGCCCGCCTGTCCCCGCCTGTCCCCCCCCCTTGCCCGCCTCTCCCCCCCCTTGCCCGCCTCTCCCCCCCCTTGCCCGCCTCTCCCCCCCCCCCCTTGCCCGCCTCTCCCCCCCCTTGCCCGCCTCTCCCCCCCCCCCCCTTGCCCGCCTCCCCCCCCCCCTTGCCCGCCTCTCCCCCCCCCTTCCCCTCCTCCCCCCCCCTTGCCCGCCTCTCCCCCCCCCCGTGCCCGCCTCTCCCCCCCCCTTGCCCGCATCTCGCTGCCCCTTGCCCGCCTCTCCCCCCCTTGCCCGCCTCTCCCCCCCTTGTCCGCCTCTCCCCCCCCCCCTGCCCGCCTCTCCCCCCCCTTGCCCGCCTCCCTCCCCCCTTGCCCGCCTCTCCCCCCCCCTTGCCCGCCTCTCCCCCCCCCTTGCCCGCCTCTCCCCCCCTTGCCCGCCTCTCCCCCCCTTGCCCTTCATGGCTGTAGGGGATATTACAAGAACTATAGTGACGATAATAGTGTGTCAGGTGGAGTTTATGACCTGAACTCAGTATGCAGTGAACCTGTGCCCCTTCAAACCACTCTTGAAGCTGTTGCTATCAGGATAAGGATGATGCAGGAAATAACTGTCTGCAATGTATATCTTTTTCCAGATGGTGCAGTACCCCTGAATGCATTAGGTGTACTGATTCAACAACTCCCTAAACCTTATCTACTTTCTGGAGATTTTAATGTCCTTAAGCCCTTGGCACTGTGCTTACTGGCTGAGGTGGAGATGTTGAAATTACAGTGCCTCATTTCGACCTCTGTCTCTTAAATACTGGGCGCCCAACACATTTCAGGGTGGCTCATCGCACTTACTCCGCCATTGATTTATTCCAGAACTTCTCCCATCTGTCCACTGGAGATCCCATGATGACTGGCATTGTAGTGACTACTTTCTGATCTTCCTGTCATTTCGCCAGCGCCATTCCCCAGGACGTCTACAGAGATGGTCTTTAAACAAGGCAGACTAGGAAGCTTTCATCTCTGCTGTCACCATTGAAACTACTTCACATGGTACCATCGATGTGGTAGTTGAGCAGGTCACTAGAACGATCGTTTCTGTGGCAGAAAACATGATCCCTTGTTCTATAGGGCGGGCCCGGTGACAGTCTGTACCTTGAGGGTCGCCAGAAATCGCCGAAGCCACTAAAGAGCGTTGGCGAGCTCTACAGTGACGTAAGTGCCACCCTTCCCTAGAGCAACTAATAGCTTTTAAAGGGCTTGTACGTGCGTTCACCAGCTAATAAAGAGGCAGAAACAGGCGTGTTAGGAGAGGTATGTCTCGACCATTGAGTGCCATACGTCCCTATCCCAAGTCTGGACGAAGATCAGATGTGTTTGTTGGTACCAGACCCCGACAGGTGTTACTGTCATTAACATCAATGGCGTGTTACCTACTGTCGCAAACACAATTGCCGAGCAATTTACTGAGCACTATAGTTGAGCCTCCTCTTCAGAGAATTATCCCCCAGCATTTTGCACTCTCAGATGGCAGATGGAAAGGAAAGCCTCCAGTTCACTGAACGTTACATTGAACCCTATAATGCTCGATTTTCAGAGTGGGAGTTCCTCATCGTCCTTTCACATTGTCCTGCCACAGCTCCTGGGCCAGATCGGACCCACAGTCAGATGATGAAAGATATCTTGTTTGACTACGAGCAACATCTCATCATCTCCAACTAGATGTGGAGCGATGTCATCTTTGCATCGTAATGGCGGGAGAGCACCATTATTTCAGTGCCCAAAGCCAGTTAAAACCTACTTAATGTGGATAGCTATCGGCCCATCAGCCTCACCAACGTTCTTTGCAAGCTGTTAGAACATGCAGTAAGTCGGTGGTTGTGTTGGGTCCTGGAATCACATGGCCTGCTGGCTGTTTGTGAGGGCGGTTTCTGCCAGGGTCACTCTACCATTGTTTCCCTCGAGTCTGCCATCGGAACAAGCTTTTCCAGACGCCAACACCTGGTAGCCATCTTGTTTGATTTACGAAAAGCTGAAGACATGACCTGGCAACATCATATCCTTGCCACATTATGTAAGTAGGGTCTGTGAGGCATGCTCCCGATTTTTATCCAAAATTTCCTATCACTCCGTATTTTCCATGTCCAAGTTGGTTTCCTCCTATAGTTTCCCCACATGTACAGGAGAATGGGGTCTTGCAGGGCTCTGTATTGAGTGTGTCTCTATTTTTAGTGGCCATTAACGGTCTTGCAGCAGCTGTCAGGCTGTTGGTCTCACCTTCTCTGTATGCAGACGACTTGTGCATTTCGTACTGCTCCACTAGTACTGGTGTTTCTGAGCAGCGCCTACAGGGAACCATTCACAAGGTGCAGGCATGGGTTCTAGCTCATGGCTTCCACTTTTCAGCTGCGAAGTCGTGTGTCACGCTCTTCTGTCATCATCGTACTATTCATCTGGAACCAGAACTTTACTTTAATGATGATCCACCACTCACTGTAATGGATACATAGCGATTATTACGACTGGATTTCAGTGCCTGATCGACATAGCTTCCTCATCTTCATCAGCTGAAACGGAAGTACTGGCAGCACCTCAATGTCCTCTGCTGCCTGAGCGACACCAACTGGGGTGCAGATCACTCTATGGTGCTGCAGCTCTATCGAGCCCTTGTTCAGTCCCTTCTTGACTATGGGAGTCTGGTTTATTGTTTGGCAGCTCCCTTGGCGTTACGTTTACTAGACCCAGTGCACTACTGTGCCGTTTGACTGGCAGCAAGGTTTCAGGACGAGTCCAGTGACCAGGCTGGAGTGCCTCCATTGAAGATTAGGTGTGCACAACTGCTCGCCAGTTACGTTGCACACATTCATAGTTCTCCTGAGCAGCCGAATTACCGTCTCCCTTTCCCATCCACAGCGTTTCATCTCCTGCATCAGAGGCCCAGGTCAGGGCTTAAGATTTCTTGTCTGAAGTGGCGTCCTTGATTTTACCACCTATGCTCAAGATCCATTCACGTAAACCTCCATGGTGTACGCTGAGTCTGAAGCTTCGCCTGGACATTTCACAGGGCCCTAAGGACTCAGTTAAACCTGCAGCTCTTTGCTGTCACTTCCTCTCAATTCTTGACGTGTACCGGGACCATGAAGTGGTTTACACTGATAGCTTGATGGGTGATGGTCATGTTGGTTTTAGGTATGTTCATGTGGGACATACTGAACAGCACTCCTTACCAGACAGCTGCAGTCTTTTGACTGCAGAGCTGGCAGCCATTTCTTGTGCTATTGCGTGCATCCACTCATGTCCTGTTGAGTCGTTTCTTCTCTGTACTGAATCATTGAGCTGCCTTACAAGCTATTGACTAGTGCTACCCCAACTGTTCCGTGGTGGCGTCCATCCAGGAGTCCATCTATGCCCAGGAATGGTCCAGTTGTCCCGTGTTGTTTGTGTGGACCCCAGGGCATGTCGGAATCCCAGGAAATAAACATTCCAACAGGCTGGAAACCACTTATGGAGATCAGCATCCCTGTAACTGACCTGCAATCCTTATTATGTCACAATATTTTTCAGGTTTGGGAGATGGTATGGCATAATCTCAGTACGCACAACAAACTCCGTGCCCTGAAGGAGACTACGAATATGTGCCTCTCGCAGGCACTCTGTTGTCGCAAGGACCCACCTCATTGTCACTGTGGCTGACATATGACTGTCATCCACATCTTGCTGGACTGGCCACTTCTAGCCACTCTATGGTGGACTTTTAACCTTTACAGCATCCTACATTCGGTGTTGGGCAACAGTGCTTCAACAGCAGATTTAGTTTTATGTTTTATTCTTGAGGGGGGTTTTATTGTACGATCTATGGGTGGGCACTTAGCCTCCCTCTGAGGTCATCACTCTCCCTCCATGTTAACTCTGTCACACTTTCTTTGCGTTTGTTTGTCTTCATGGTCATCTATTCCCTACATGTTTTCATCTCGCCTTGTCTTTCTTGGGGTGAACATTTTAATGTGTTGCAGAGTGGCTGGCTAATCCTCTTTTATTATCATGATCAGCCAGCCCAGACCACATGCTCTGTGTTTTGAGGACCCTCTTCTACTCTTCCTTATAGTGTATGTTTTCCCTGTTGTTTGTTCCATTCTTTTTTGTTCTAGGTGTGGTGTTTGGTGTTTTTGTACCTTGAGCCTTGCTTCCATCAGGAAAAAGGGACTGATGACCCTGTAGTTTGGTCCCTTTATACCCAAAACCAACCAGCCAATCAACTTTGCTCTTCATAATGTTGTTACATTCCATGCAGGATTCTCCATTACTTGATTCCATAAAATATGATGCTTGCAAGACATCAGCACTGCAGTTGATCTGACACTGAAATTTGCGCCATAATTCTAATATTTTGCAGTTGTAACGAACTGAAATACAGCTTTTAAAGATGAACGTGCATAAGTTGTCTGTTACTCCACCCCACTCTAGCATCATCATGTGTGAGCAACAACACTACACTGTTGAGTGGATGAAGTGTTTGCGAAATACTGTTTTGGTGCTGCTTTTATGTTTGTTCACTGTCTAAAAGTGTGTGGTTTCTCATCTGTATCTGGAGACAGATCTCTTTACTTCAAATATTCTTATGTTGCAAGTCACAAATAAAGTGTAAATGAGTGAAGGTCATGTTACAGTAGTAG
This sequence comes from Schistocerca americana, assembly GCF_021461395.2. Taxonomy (NCBI): domain Eukaryota; kingdom Metazoa; phylum Arthropoda; class Insecta; order Orthoptera; family Acrididae; genus Schistocerca; species Schistocerca americana. The sequence goes on along the minus strand of NC_060129.1, from coordinate 31,874,577 downwards.
TAGTAGTAGAGCTCTCACTTTGTTTCTTTCGAATTTACAGCTGGTGCTGTTAAAGTGAAGTACATTTTGCAGGAGGTGCACTGTTCTTAACATAATTGGGGTGATCAAAATGTAGATCAAAAATAGGTAACTTAATTTCGTAAGTCTGAAGTTGGCTAGGTTACTTATTTTCATCTTGAGGTGTGTATATGTAGCTGCAGAATATGGATACAGTAATATTGTTAAAATACATTGTGTACATAAAGTCCAGGAACACTTTGAGTTATTTATTGCACAAGAACTAAACATTGTACTGATATCACACCCATTGCATTTTGAAAAGAAACTGACAGTTTTTCTTTTTTTTTACAAACACTCGATATGCGAACCATGAGTAACGCAGCAGACATCAATACGGTAATCAAATTCTTGCCATATCCATCCCAGCATGTCTCTCGTACGTGCTCCACATTCACTTCACTCACACTGGCATGTCCCCTCTCTTTGCCAGGCACAAGCAACCTGTTGTAACGAATTTGTTGTGTCATTGGTAAATGGCCTTCATTGTTGGTGTCTTCTTACCGTACTTGGTTTTCAACATCTGTTGAACAGCTGTAGCACACTTGGTTTTTTCAAACTCCAGCACACAGAAAGCTCACTCGCAGCTGAACTTGCCGTGTTTGCAACTAGTACTGACTATCAGCATATTACCAAATTATGCTGTGGCAGTAGTCATCAAAAAAACATTTTGGTGTTTCTCTTCAAGGTGAGATATGTATGATATCCATACAATGTTTGGTTCCCGTGAAATAAATAAGTGTTCGCAGACTTCATGTGCTTCTAAAAAGTAACACATTCAGAAGCAGTGGTCTGCACCTTGCCACAACAAAAGGACTGTACAACAGTTGTAACATAATATGTGATTTAAATGGCAGAGAGGTGGTGTGCCCATAGGCCCAGTATAGCCCTCTTTTGTGTGATAGGACAGGTCAGTATTACACAGCACTTGGTGCAGAGATGTCATATGAAATAGCAACATGTAACCAAGTGCCCCTATTCCTTTCCAGTTCCACAAGCTGGAATATCAGGATGTATGTGTGTTCATGGGGCAGAATTGTTGGTCGTTCTGTCATGTTTTGGCTCGCACAAGGCAAGCTGCAACAACAGTGAAGCAGATGCAGAACCAGTGGAGACAAGGTACTGGAGGACACAATGTGACCACAGTGTGAGATGACCACCATATTGTCTGCTTGCAAGGTGTTACAGGAAATGCATAGTGGAGCAAGGTGATGCTTACAGCAAGTGGTTTGAAAAGTGCAAATAGTGCAACAAAAAGGAGAATTAACTTGGGTAACAGGCAGGATATTAAGAGGAGAAAACTTCATGATGGAGGATCGGAATATAAATCACAATAGGAAAGGTAGTTCATGCAAAACAGTCACCAACACAAGTGAGTGGAATAATGCTGGATTGGTTTCATTGGTTTTGTAAAAGGACATATGTCTATAGAATAACAACTGTGCTGAACAGCAGCTTATTATCCCTGTAGAGTACATGGCTCTAACAACATATCTTATGTGCATCTTCTGGCAATATTACAGTAAAAATAAGTAACATGGATAAAACTTACTACAGTTCTATCTTTATAAGTGATGAAAAAGTAGAATACACACTGCTATATTGTTAAAAGAGAATTTGGAGTACGATAATTCAGTTGAATATTGGGTAGTAATATTGACAGCATGATTCAGTATCGTACACAATACAGAATTGTGTTCAAAAGGAGGATTCTAGAACAGAAGTATGTAAATTAAGGTAAAGCTGTACATAGATTACCATGCCTTGGTGCACAATGAAATCAATTTACTTCATAAACTCCACATAAATAGTCGTGCCAGCCAGATGAAAGGAAGGTACGACAGATGGTACTTCATGGAAACAAGCTAGTTTCAGATATGAAGTCCATTCAAAAGAAGTCTGTTAAAATCATTGCTTGACATATTCTGCATCACCCAGCAATGAAAACTCTCTCTTCAACATAAACAGGAAAGAGGAGTGACCACTCCTGAAGATGGTTGAGGAAAATAATTGTGTAGGCCACAGCCTTATCAAATGATGAGAGGTATCTGATTTAGGAATTCAGTTTCAGTTCCTCAAAGTAGGAGTAAATCTTCAAAAGAATGTCTGTACCACAATCTCAGACTCTGTAGAATGTATAGATTCTTTATGCTTGCAGATTCAGATGAGATACAAATGTACAACATAGAACTTATGTCATTTGTCACGCAAAAGAAGACTGAGCATATAAACTGCTAAAAAAAAAAAAAAAAAATCAGAAATGGCTACAAAGGAACAACAATATATATGTAACATATGTGGATGTACAACAGGTTCTACTTTGTCACACATTGACACAATCCATGGTATTCTGCCAGAGATAGCTATAATCATATAATTTCATGGTTGATGACTTCAGTACTTAAATAACACCGTAAATTTAGGGGCTGGATCTGATGCAAGGTGTGGTTCAGCCAAAATAGTTTCCTGTCGGATTAAATTTGTGATGCTTGAAGAAGGTATGGAACACAAACTAATTATATGGTCTGACCACCATGTTGGGCAGAACAATAACTGGAGAATTTTAGCACTTTATTTCTATCTGGTCAACTGCTAGTACTGTGAAGAAACACACAAAAAGTTTTTATGCTAAAGTCACAGTTTCCTACCTTGTGACAGGAACACTGCAATGATTGAGAAAAGAATGTCATAAGTTATGGCTCCTTTAGAATGGAAACATGTCATAGCTTAGGCCTCTGTAGAACCTTCAAAATTGACCATTCAGGAGATGATGCAGGAATTGAAGGGCGTAGGATCTGTTGAACTGGTTCTCAAAACAGCACCTGCTTAGAAAATTACCAGTGTGCTCTGGCTGAAGTTACGCAGTAACAATCCTTGAGGCATATGCTTGCTTCATCCACGTGAAAGACATTTTATTTTGAAACATGAATTGTGAACATGAATTAAAAGAAATTCTGTTGTGTTTTGATTTTTGGTTGCTCTACAGTGGTGTACTGAAACTTGTAACAAGATGAAAAGTGATCTATTGTACATGATGAAGTACATGGAATCAAAATAAAGGTATTTTATGAAAACATTCAGTGTGCCAACTGTGTGTAATGTGCCAGCTTTGGGTCTCAACTTGATAACACTCATGTTCTATTATTTTTTTAGGACAAAATTAATCAGTTTAAAATAAATATTAGTTTCTATCTTGCTATAATTTTCCTATTTAAAACTTTGGAATTCTAGGCAACCTTATCATTACAGCAAAATACAGAGTGATCAGCAGTAATGCCATAAATCAGTTGCTATAATTTTTTTTCGTTTTAATAGTTATTTATTTTCTAAAACCTATCTTTAGTGCAATTTTAAAAAGCACAACCATTTTCAATAGTCTGCCCCTGCAAACAATACAGATCTGCTATTACTTTGTTATTAACAGTTTTTGTCACATTCATAAAAAGTCCGAAATTTGTAAGACAGCATTATTCATGCACATGCTTCATTTTGCTATGATTATGTTCATCTATCAAGTGACACTAATTCAGAATATGATTGATTGGTGCCTTCTTCCAATCACTAGCAAACTTTCATGGTCTCAGAGGTGTTTGATAAGCTAGTGTTATAGAAGGAACAAGTTCAGTGTAATATGAACAGTATTGTACAGCCACCTCATATTGTCCAGGTGTTTTTTTTCTATTAAGTGGCTACACAGTAGAAAATTGACAGAAATTGATTATCTCAAAATCTGTCAGTTTGGTGTTGTTGCCGGTACTGAAAGAAGGAACTCCATTACAATATCCCATGATGAAATAGGTTTGGAAGAGCAAACTGTATATTTTGGCCATGTGTGTGTTATCTTCAGTTTGTGTGCCAGTAGGGTGACTGATGGTGATTTCAGTCCAACTGGTGACACTGTTAGGACTCCTTACTGAGAACAACAATCAAGATGCGTAATGTTAATGTTACGAAATTGGTCCTATGATGTATTGAGTTTCAGGCTAGTGAACAGATCTGATGTCGGAGAGTACTTCTACAGTCCCATGCATGGGTCAAGGCCATCCACCACTGAGTATCTACCCTGTTAAAAGCACCATCTGTCTACACTAGATTTTGTCAGTCAAGCACCTTTTAAGAGTATGAAGTTAGGCATACATCGCAATTGTTAAGGTATACTTATACAAGATGTTTAAACTGAATTTAAATGCAGTGAAAACTAAATAAGGAAATATAAACACAGTGGCAAAGTTAAATTGAATGGTGTATACTGTCAATGTAAGACAAAAGTAGAAATAGCCATACTTAAAATCATTATTTTGAATTATATAGATTTACATAGCAAGGTTGAATATGTCAGACTGAAGATAATCCAGTTCAGTTATGTGAATAATTAGGGATATTTGACAGATTCCCCAGTTACATAAGCTACTTCGAAACCGTAACTAAATTCTAAGTTACATCTATGGGTTAATATAAGTTCATCTGGGATTCTGTGTCACTGATCAAAGTTCAGCACAAAACAGAACTATCAGTTGCGCAAAGTGAAAGTTCTTCAGTCACAAAAACATACAACAATTGAATGTAATGAGAAAATGTGAAAATCCTCACGTTTTGCTAAAATCATATCATCCATGCAATTTTAGAGAACTGAAATGGCACAACTGGTTGGCTGCCCAGAGACTTCAGTTCAACTACTGTCAAAACCTACGCAGACTTAACAGTAACTGTTCACCAGCCCAAACTATGTGAGAAACACAAATATATTACCAAAGACTATGAGGCACTGCTTATTTAAAACCTCAAGAAACCATACCATGCTAGTCATCTTCAAACCATCTTACAAAAGTAAATTAAAATAACAATGATTGAAAGTACACAGTTTTTGTTAAAACTAAACAACTTGAAACAATCACCTTCCCATGCTGGTCACTTTAGAAGCTTACCAAACATTCTAAGATAAATATTACATTAAATACCAGTGAAAACATGATAAACTGCCATCATATGCAACTGTTAAAATAAGCAAATACAAGGAAATATTTCTATACAAAAAAGTGTGTCATATCAGGTGAGATCACAATTTCCTGCTCATTTACATGGTGCTTTAGGTTACTATGTAGCACATACCAAGTTAAAATTACAACCAATTGAAGTGGACCCATCTTGTTCACACTGCGTAATAGTTAATTCATCAAAAAAATACCTAAACACAAATTCACTAAGGATTATTCATTCGATTTGATTTTTGCAGGCAATCTAAAACAGCTTTGGTCTAATCTGGCACGACCTACTTCGAAACAGTTTGTTTTGCAGTATTGCTCCCTGTAATTCTAGTAATGCCAAGCAGTGCCCTTATATAGTGCTAGGAGTTCCTTTACCAGTTCTTTATTAGACCAAATTTCTTCACTTCTAGTTGCCCCAAAAATTATGTCTCTCTTGGTTTCCAATGCCGTGCAGCAGTTTCTTCACTCTCATCACAGATACTACATTTAGGGTCTTCTTCCATTATACCCATTGTATGTTGGTGGTGTTTGAAATTGCCATGGCTGGTCATCAGTCCTACCATAAGTTTAATCTCTTTCCTATTGAAGCCCAGAATTAGAGATCTTATTTCAAAACACGGCTATGACAACATTACCTTATCATGTTTTTGCTATAGACCTTGGTCCAGTGTTCTGTGTGCTGTCTTCTAAGCCAGTTCTGTAGTTCTAGTTTGATCAAAGCCTTGGTAATTGTCAGGATACGTTCCGGTCCAATGAATGGAGTCTTTGCCCCCATCCTGGCCAATCTGCCGGTTTGTTCGTTGCCACCAATCACTGAGTGGCCAGGGGCCCACATCAGATTTACCCTATTGCTTCCCCATAGCTCCACCAGAGCCCTGTGACATGCTTAGATCTTGGTGCAGGAGCTGCCAATGATTTCCGGGCTGCCTCGTTGTCTAAATAGATGTAGATGCTATGTATAATCTCCTCCAGACACACCCTGATTGTAGTAATTTCAGCTCGAAATACAGAGACCAGTTTTCATAGAGGGATGATGGCCTCCAGTCTTGGCTGAACCACGTACACCCTGGCCTCAAACACCTTGGTCTGATTTTGACTTTTCAGTGAACCAGGCAGTGTCCCCCGTATGGTGTCTAATTGTTTTTCCCACTGTTCCCTGCTTCCAGTTATTGTATTGTAAGGCTTGTTGAAGCAGTTGGGAATTGTTATATAATAGCTGGCATTTCCCCAGCCATTCCTATATTTTCCTCACTCACTATTTTAGTGTGAGAGTCTCGATATACCAATGAGATCCAGTTTTCACCAGTTTTGAGTATGTATGCATCAACTGCTGCTGTCATCTAAACCATAAGTTGTAGTGGAGGCATGTCCAGCATACCTCCCATCCCAGCAGTTGGTGTGCTTCTAATTCTGCTTGCTATGGTGAAGCAGGCTAATCTTTGCACCTTAGCAAGCTCCTTACCTGCAACCTGCCGTTGTACCTTCTTCCACAACACTACAGCCCCATAGGAGATTGTAAATCTAACCACTGTGGTTATATCCAGTGCATACCTGAGGGTCTTAGGCCCAAATTTTTGCCACAGGCCCTTCTGGTACTCAGTAGAGTACCTTTTGCCTTCGAGCAGATGCTCTTAATGTGAGGGGTCCATGTTAGTTTCTCATCTAAGGTTACCCCTAGATCTTTCACTATCCCCTTCACAGGTAGGATTTCATCAAAAAGCTTTATGTTCCAACTTAAGTGTTGGATATGCCTGTGATTGGTGCCACAACAGTCTTCTTATGATTAATGCTTAGGTCCTGTTTAATGCACCAGTCTTGCACAATATCCAGTGCACCTTGTGCCATATTCCTAACTCTCAGTAAATTTGACAAATATTACTATGGCAAGGTCATCTGCGTATCCTTGGCAAAAGTATTGTCTGGAATTTAGTTCCCCAATGAGTTCGTTCACCACTAGATTCCACAATAAAGTGGATAAAACTCCTTGTGGACAACCTCTAGTGGTGTTAATTACCATCTTTTCATTCATCATGGTGGCCTCTACCCTCCTTCCGCTAAGCATGGCCCTAGGCCACCTACATATAGTGGTCACTAGGTCATGCACCTCTGCTGCCCTAACCATGGAATTGAAGATTGTCTTACTAAAAGCCCCCTCGATGTCCAGGAGGATGCAGAGGGCTGTTTCTTGAAAGCGAAGTGCTTTCTGTACCTTCCAACAAGTTGACAGAGCTGGCTCACATGATTTAAATGGTTGATGTGTGTTTTGGTTTTAATGCAGAGGAGCCCTAGTTAGCGTCCTCTCCCCAACATGTACACTAACCAGACTGATTTGTCTCATATCCTTGGCTTTGGTATGATCAATCCTCCTTGGCTTTGCAAAAAGACAACCTTCACTGCCCCCCAGACATTGGGAATGACTCCCGATTCTAGCTTAACCCTGAATAACCTGCACAGGGTTCTTACAGGATTCTCTACTGCTTCTTTCAAGAGAGCTGGAAAGATTCCATGTGGGCCAGGTGACGTGACTGGTTAGAATGTTCCCACCGCCCATTGGATTTTATGTAAATCGACACACTCCTTGGCCGACTTCCAATCCTCTCTTTGAGTGCCTGAGAACCATTGTCTTTCAGGGGTCACATTCTGGTGTATGTTATCCTCCAGAGCATATTGAGAAAAATGAGTTTTGAGGAGCAGTTCCAGTGTGTCATGTGCTGTATTTGCATATTATCCATCCCCTTCCTCAACATACCTTCTAGATTAGTTGGTACTATAGTGATGATTTTGTGAAGCCTGGCTTGAGATAGGCACCTCCCCATGCTGGTTGCTTTAGAACCTTATGAAACATTCTAGGATAAATATCAGTGAAACATGATAAACTGTGATCATAAGCAGCTGTTAAAATAAGTAAATATGTGGAAATATTTGTGTTCAAACAAGTGTTTCTTACCAGTTTGAGATCATAATTTCCTGCTCATTTACATGGTGCTTTAGGTTACTACTGCACATACCAAGTTTAAATTACAACCAATTGAACTTGACATGTTTTGAACACACTGCATAATACTTAATTTGTCAAAAACGTACCTCACACACATTCACTAAGGATAAAGATAAGGGTGTAGTGTAAAATATGCAGTCTCTTGGTGTATAGAATTGTGGAGTATATTTAGCTTTGGTCAAATGATTTGAGTAGTCTTAGTGAAATTTTAGATAGGCTGGGTACAGTTGAGTTCCAGACAAACTATGTATTCACTTTACAGTTTGATGTATTGTTTATGCTTCTGGCAGTTTTGGCTTACCAGTAGTACAGTTTAACGTTATTGTAATCAGTGTTTATAAAAATTGATTAATGAAAAACTATACAGTGCTATATTTAACTCCTGAAGTTCAGATGCACAGTTTGATATAGTACTGTTGAATTCAATTTTAGTGTTTTTCTGTGTAATATTTGTGAATAATATTTTATTGCTGGAAAGTGACAAATTAGCAGTTGGCTATGCATCTGAATTGTTGAGAGAAGTCAGCAGAGTTAGAATATTTGATTTGTTGAATCCTTTGTTTATTGCTGTTCCTCACTTATTTTGGCCACATTCATCTTTTGTTCATCAATGTGTTTTTGATTATGTTTAAATGTGTGGCAAAAATTGTACTTGCCATCATAGCATTGACCTTGAAGATCTAAAATTTCTCGAAGATGCTAGTGCAAAAGTTGTATGAATGTGAATTTAAATAATGCCGCACAGCCGTCGGCTTATTCTCACAGGAAAGTATTCCCAATGGATAGCAGGTTACTGGCATTTCTCTTGGCTTGGGAGGAACATAGCTCACCAGAGCAAAAGATTAAATGTATAGATGTTTGTGTTTCAATCAATCATGTGCATTTGATGTTAGATTCACATTACTATCTCACTTGTAGTACTTGAAACTTTGAAAATTTGTCATGCATTCAGTTACCTTAATTATTTGTTCAAATTAATCTCCAGTGTTGCTTATAAAGACTTGATACCATATATTACAGTTTGTAAAATTCATTTGTTTCTTCAAAAAATTGCCTCCAAAATTGAGGTGTGTGTGTTATACTCGAATTTAATATAACAAGTTCAATGTTTGTGTCAAAATTCCTGGTTGCCTTAAAAATGGCCATATATTCAATGCTGCAGGAAATCTATTTCTATCTAGCAACTTTGGATTGAAGTGGCAGCAGCAGTGCACTGATGCAACGAACATCAGTTACTGGGATTCACAAGCTTGCTATCAGTGTCTCCCTCCTGCCCCAATATCACAAACCCAGATCATTGTCTAGCCTGTGATGTGTCACTGCAGTCTACAATGCCGGCGAGCTTGAAATGAAAGTCTTTTGTGTTTTTGGTAACAGAATAATATTTTCTTTAGTAGCTAGTTTCACAATGGAAGAAATAAAAGGTATTCATATGATGCAGGCTGTAAATAGAAATAATAGCATATGAAAAACAACGTGGAAACAGAGCAGCTGAGCAGCATTTCAGTCCTCCAGCAACAGAAAAAGCCACTTGCTATTGGCAGGCTAGTAATGGAGAACTGAAAAACATTAGGAAGGCTAAATGTTCAAATAGAGAACTGAATACATAATGACCAAAACTAGATGATGTATTGAAATGGATTTAAGCACACCATGTAAATGGTATTGGAGTTACTGCAAAGATGACTCAAATACATGCATGTAAGTTAGTGCTACATTGGAAGTTGACAGATGTTAAGGGTGGAGTTGGTTGGTGCTACAGGTTTCTGGAGTGTCAAGGACTTAGCATGCACTCCAAGGCCAAAACATCTCATAAAATGCCATAAGCGTATGAAGAGAGAGTATTACCTTTCCATCACATTATTGTACAATAATGAAAGAAAACCAATGTGGAACTAAGCTAAATAAAGAATAATGATTTGATCAGCCAAGTAACAAAATTGTCATGAAAAAAAAGTGCTAAAAAAGGTAACTATAAAAACAAGTGAACATAAAAAAATGCATTAAACTGTTGTTCTTTGATGTTGTGTTGATTGTACTAAACTTCATCCAGTGATCATCTTAAAGTGCTAAACAGTGTCAAAACCTTCTGAATACTTCCAGGTGTTGTTCACGTACATGACGAGGCTGGGATGGAGTAGGCTGATACGAAATTGTGGATTAACAGTGTGTTGAAGCAAAGGAAAGTCACATCATTGAAGAAGAATTCTCTTCTTGTGTTATATCACTTTAGTACTCATTCGTAATATTCTGTGAAAGAGAAATTGAAGCTGTTAAATACAGATCTTGCTGTTACTGCAGGATGACTTACTTCACAATTGCAACTTCTTGAAGTCTAGACAAATACACTGCACTGAAGAGCCATAGAAGCTGGTATATCAGGTAGGGCCTCTTAACAATACCACCACTTGCAAAGTAGGTTAGAAATCAGATCAATAATGTTGTTCCCACAGCATATGTTCGCTTTATCGGGTAACAACAAATTTATTGACTGTGGATGGTATTGTCAGAATGGAAATAATGAAGTCACTGTAAAAGAGTCATTAATTTTGGCACTTACCTTGAATGGATTCCTATGTAGATTTTGTTGAAGTTGTTATGGCTCATCTTGTTGATTCTAGGGTGACTCCACTTTGACTGCTAGAAGGTCCAGATCTGTATTTTAGCAACATTTGAAGACATAACAAATGCGTTTTTCAGGAAATTGTTAATCAAACAATCCCTGATCAGAACAATGGTATGATAGAAATAATATGATAGAAATAATATTTGGCTTGGTGTTCACGATCCACATTTTTATTAAACTAAATGTAAATTCACATATACTTCTTAATTGTCACATCATCAAGAAAACAGTTTTGTATTAATCTTCATTTATGTAATTTCCAATTTAACCAAACACAAGACTTGAATGTTCTTTTACAAAGCGAAATAACAACTTCTGCAAAGTGAAACAAAGACTGCTCTGTGCGCATTCACACCGAAACAGTTACAACTAAGTCAAAGATTATGACAGTCTCACAGAAATGAATACACACAAGAACCATATCATTGTAATATATCGATACATCAGAGTACCTTTACATTAATAAAACCAAATGTGAATATTGTCACTAAAAGTGTTACTTCGCAGAAAAGTAGTACGATATTACTGGTATCGAGAACTGGGGTTGGAGTGGCGTAATGGTCACGTAAATAAAGAACCATTACAGGCTCCAGTGAGCATGCAGAAGTGCTGCAAGACAATGTGGCATGGACTCAGCTAATGTCTGAAGTAGTGCTGGGGGAGAATTGACACCAAGAATCTTGCAGTGCTGACCATAAATCAGAAAGAGTATGAGGGATTAGATATCTTTTCTGAGGAGAATGTCGCGAGACATCCCAGTTATGCTCAGTAATGTTAATGCCAGGGGAATCTTTTGGTCAGCAGAAGTGTTTCTCAGTAGAGTGTTCTTGGAGCCACTCTGTAGCAATTCTGGACGTGTGGGGTGTCACATTCTACTGCTGGAATTGCCCAAGTCTGTCAGATTGTACAATGGACGTGAATGGATGCAGGTGATCAGACAGGATACTAACGTATGTGTCACCTGTCGGTCATATCCAAATGTATCAGATGTCCTGTATCACTCCAGCACTCGCCCCACGCCATTACAGAGCCTCCACCACCTTGAACAGTTCCCTGCTGACAAGCAGGGTCCAGAGATTCATGAGGCTGTTTCCGTACCTGTGCACATCCATCTGCTCAATAAAATTTGGAATGATACCCATGTGACCAGGCAACATGTTTCCAGTCAACAACAGCACAATGTCACTATTGACAGGCCAAAGTGAGGCATAATGCTTTGTGTCGTGCAGTCATCCAGGGTGCACGAGTGGGCCTTTGGCTCCAAAAGCCCATATCAGTGATGTTTTGTTCAATGGTTTGCATGCTGATACTTTCTGATGGCCCAGTATTGAAACATTCAGCAATTTGCACAAGGATTGCACTCCCATCACACTGAATGATTGTCTTCATTTTTTCTTAGTTTCGTTCATGTAGTATCTTTTTCTGGCAACAGCGATATCAGAAATTTTATATTTTAACAGATTCCATCTTTACACTCAGAAATGCTGTGTCCCATCACTCATGCTCTGGCTATAACATCATATTTGGATTCAGTTACATTTCAATTACCTGCCATTGTTGCAGCAGTAGATTAGAGATGAGATTAGATCTGTAGTAACTGATATAACAGCTGCGCCAGACATAAGTTGTCTTATATGAGCTGACATCAAACAATGCACTTAAGGATTGTTGCTGCTGTCCAGAGGGTCAAAACACAGTCCTATTGCAGTTGCATCAAAAATGTTTCATAGAAAGCATTAGTTACAACTACATAAACATAACTGTGTAATGGAAAAAACTGCAATCGGGTAGTTGAAAAATATGAAATTGTAATCTGTTTAGTACAGGTCTACATATAGTTTAAACAAGGTTATGTCACATCAAGAGAGAAGTAATTCTTCTGAATCAAAAGTAATTTGTAGGTCTAAGTGTGTAAAAATAATTCTATTTTGAGATCTGAAGAACAAATCAGTATTTGTTGCATACCCATGGGCTTTGATTACAGCTGCACGTAAAGTTGGCAGTGAATCCACAAGCTTTTGTAACACGTTAATTCAGAGTTCAGACCATGGATCCAGTAATATAATAACAAATTGAACCTTGTTTAAGTAGCTTCTACCATGAACACATCAATTCAGCTCATATCAGAGGCGCTCAGTTGAATTTAGATCCAGGCACTGGCTTGGGCACTTACAAAGTTTGTTGTTGGTCTGAAAAGAATTTTTTAGAAAACAGGTGGAGGTGTGTTTCGAATCATGATCTGCTGAAATAGCCAATTATATGACATATTGTGTCTCCTACATGGAACATATTCTTTTCTAAAATGTGACTGTACAGGAAACATCCCCACAACATGACAATTCAACCACCATGCCTAGTGATCTACATGTGATCCTTGTTTTTTCCCTTTAGCTTTATTGTTATGCATACAGGGTGAGTAACTATTGCCACCTAGAATAACTCCAAAAGTATGAGAGTAGCTGAAAAGTTTGTGGGACAAATGTTGCATGGTGTTTTGTTGCTAGATGGGGTCACATCAGAGATATGAAGGTCGACTTTGTTTTGTTTTAATGGGATGCTATAGTTTGGTACTTACTTTCTGACAGCGGCTATCGAGATGAATCCAATGATGTGCAACAATAAGGTCTTTGAATGAATGTCAACGAAGAGCAAAAAGGTGGCATGAACGTCCATTTACAGAAGGTGTTCGAAGTGATGATCATTGGTATCAATGCAGTGCTGCAATCTTCTTGTCATGGATTGACTGGTATTCCTTATCACATCAGCACTTACCGAAGCACATGCTCTTACAATTCTCTCTCATATCTCATGCAAATAGTAAATATTCGCCAAATAGGGCATATCCATCTAATGTGCCAGTGACATGTAAACACCATTCGACTGTTTTGCAATAGAACACTAACAGGAACAGTAAGACTACTATTGTTGAATCAAGTGAATGTGAATTATGTATTCCTTTGAAGAACAGGTCGATATGCTTCTCATTTATGGAGAATGCCAATGAAATTCAGTGAGAGCTGGTACTGTTGCACTGTGGTTCAAGATCCTTGCGCTACTTTGCATCAAATCACAATGAGCCAGAGTAGTGTTGTTCATGTTCTGCATCACCATAAATACCACCCTTACCACATCAATCTCCACCAAGAATTAACTTGTATGCATTGTATGCATCGCATTAAATTCTGCTGGTGGCTCAGCTTCAGATTCACAGGGATGACACATTTATTAATTTAATTTTATTTACTGACAAGACTACATTCATGAACCATGGAAATGTTAATTTGCATACCATTCATTACTGTGCAACTGAAAATCCATGTCGGTTGCTCCAAGGTGCACACAAGGTCAGTGATGGTGTAGTGTGGGATTCTGGAGGACAGAATTATAGGCCCCTATGTCATAGAAGGCAGTCTTAATAGTAGGAAGTACACCACATTCCTGCAAGAAACAGTAGGTCTGTTACAGTAACAAAAACCTGTAGCAACAAGGAGCAGAATGTGGTATTAACATGATGGGTGTCCGGCACATTTTTCGCTGATTGTTAGAATTGAGCTGCAGAGACAATTCCCAAATCCTTGGATTTGACACAGAGGTGATGTGTTGTCGCCACTTGACACCTGTGGATTATTATTATTATTATTGTTATTATTATTATTATTATTATTATTATTTTATTTACACGTGAAGTTCCACCGGACCAAATTGAGGAGCAAATCTCAAAGCTCATGGAACGTGTCAGTACATGAAATAACAACATAAAAGTAATAAGAGATAAAAATAAATACTCATGAACCTGAAAATGTCGGTCCATATGTGTAAGTAAACGTTATCACCAATACTATAAGAATCAGCTTAATTTTTCAAGGAACTCCTTGACAATACAAAGAGTGACCCAGAACTCCAGTTTCGGTTTGAAAGCGCGAGGATTACTGCTAAAGAGTTTTGAATTCGGGTGGTACCTTATTGAAAACAGATGCAGCAGTTTACTGCACAGCTTTTGGCACAAGGGTTAAGAAAGTCCGATCCAAACGCAGGTTTGATTTCTGGCGAGTATTAACCTAGTGAAAGCTGCTTATTCTTGGGAATTAACTAATATTGGTAACAAGAAACGGCAATAAGGAATATATACAGGTGGTCCATTGATCGTGGCCGGGCCAAATATCTCACGAAATAGGCGTCAAACGAAAAAACTACAAAGAATGAAACTAGTCTAGCTTGGAGGGGAAACCAGATTGCGCTATTGTTGGCCCGATAGACGGCGCTGCGGTAGGTCAAACGGATATCAACTGCGTTTTTTAAAATATGAATCCCCATTTTTTATAACATATTCGTGTAGGTACGTAAAGAAATATGTTTTAGTTGGACCACTTTTTTCGCTTTGTGATAGATGGCGCTGTAATAGACATATGGCTCACAATTATAGACGAACAGTTGGTAATGGTAGGTTTTTTAAAATTAAAATACAGAACACTCGACCGTTTGAACATTTTGTGAACTTACCATTTCTGAGAACGCATGCTATTTCAGCGTGATTGCCTGTAAATACCACATTAATAAATGCTCAAAATGATGTCAGTCAACCTCAATGCATTTGGCAATACATGTAAAGACATTCCTCTCAAAAGCGAGTACTTCGCCTTCCGTAATGTTTGCACATGCATCGACAGTGCGATGACGCATGTTGTCAGGCGTTGTCGGTGGATCACGATAGCAAATATCCAACTTTCCCCATAGAAAGAAATCTGGGGACGTCGGATCCGGTGAACGTGCGGGCCTTGGTATGGTTTCGGCGACCAATCCACCCGTCACGAAATATTCTATTCAATACCGCTTCAAGCGCACGCGAGCTATTAGCCGGACATCCATCATGTTGGAATTACATTGCCATTCTGTCATGCAGTGAAACATTTTGTGTAACATCGGTAGAACATTACGAAGGAAATCAGCATACATTACACCATCGATAAAATGGGGGCCAATTATCCTTCCTCCCATAGTGCCACACCATACGTTAACCCGCCAAGGTCGCTGATGTTCCACTTGGAGCAGCCATCGTGGATTTACCGTTGCCCAGTAGTGCATATTATGCCGGTTTACGTTACTGCTGTTGGTGAATGATGCTTCGTTGCTAAATAGAACGCGTGCAAAAAATCTGTCATCGTCCCGTAATTTCTCTTGTGCCCAGTGGCAGAACAGTTCATGACGTTCAAAGTCGTCGCCATGCAATTCCTGGGGCATAGAAATATGGTACCGGTGCAATCGATTTTGATGTAGCATTCTCAACACCGACGTTTTTGAGATTCCCTTTTCTCGCGCAATTTGTCTGCTACTGATGTGCAGATTAGCCGCGGCAACAGCTAAAACACCTACGTGGGCAACATCATTTGTTGCAGGTCGTGGTTGACGTTTCACATATGGCTGAACACTTCCTGTTTCCTTAAACAACGTAACTATCTGGCGAACGGTCCGGACACTTTGATGATGTCGTCCAGGATACCGAGCAGCATACATAGCACACGCCCGTTGGGCATTTTGATCACAATAGCCATACATCAACACGATATCGACCTTTTCCGCAATTGGTAAACGGTCCATTTTAACACGGGTAATGTATCACGAAGCAAATACCGTCCGCACTGGCGGAATGATACGTGATACCACGTATTTACACGTTTGTGACTATTGCAGCGCCATCTGTTACAAAGCGAAATAAGTGGTCTAACTAAAACATTCATAATTGTTTAGGTGCTAAACGAATATGTAATAAAAATGGGGGTTCCTATTTTTAAAAAACGCAGTTGATATCCGTTTGACCAATGGCAGCACCATGTAGCGGGCCAACCATAGCGCCATCTGTTTCCCCCTTTTGTGACTATTGCAGCGCCATCTGTTACAAAGCGAAATAAGTGGTCTAACTAAAACATTCATATTTGTTTAGGTACTAAACGAATATGTAATAAAAATGGGGGTTCCTATTTTTAAAAAACGCAGTTGATATCCGTTTGACCAATGGCAGCACCATGTAGCGGGCCAACCATAGCGCCATCTGTTTCCCCCTTAAAGCTAGACGAATTTCGTTCTTTGTAGTTTTTTCGTTGAACGCTTATTTCGTGAGATATTTGGCCCGGTCACTATCAATGGACCACCCCGTATATTGAGAGGCCAATGTCAAAATACCCAGACTCGTGAACAGAAGTGGACAAGAGGCGCTTGACTCACACCACTTGTTACCCGAACCGCCCGTTTCTGAGCCAAAAATAACCTTTTAGAATGCGAAGAGTTACCCCAGAATATAATACCATACAACATAAGCGAATGAAAATAAGCAAAGTACACTAATCTTCATGTCGAATGATCACTCACTTCTGATACCGTTCGAATAGTAAAAATGGCAGTATTAAGTCTTTGAACAAGAGCCTGAATGTTGGCTTTGCAATACAGCTTACTATCTATCTGAACACCTAGAAATTTGAACTGTTCAGTTTCACTAATCATAGGCCCATTCTGTGAAATCAAAACGTCAAGTTTTGTTGATTTGTATGTTAGAAACCATAAAAACTGAGTCTTTTGTGATTTAGCATTAGTTTATTTTCTACAGGCCATGAACTGTGGTCATGTACTGCACTATTTGAAACTGAGCCAATGTTGCACACAACATCCTTTACTACCAAGCTAGTGTCGTCAGCAAACATAAATATTTTAACTACCCATAATACTACAGGGCATATCATTTATATAAATAGGGAACAGGAGTGGCCCCAACATTGATCCCAGGGTATTTGTGAAGGAGGTTGTTTATGAAGACATTCCAGCTACACCTGAAAATATATGAGAGGGAATTGTCAGAGCATGTTCTTCGACAAGTGTCAATGTGATAGGGAATACCACTCAATCCATGATATGAGCATTGCAGCACTACATTCATACCAATGACCATCACTTTGAACACCTGTAAGTGGACGTTCATGCCACCTTTATGACGCTTTGTTGACCTTCAAAGACCTTACTGTTACACACAATTGAATTTGTCTCCATAGCTGCTATCAGAAAATATAAAATAAACCATAGCAACCCATTTAAAAAAAGAAAGTTGACCTTTATATCTCTGAAGCAACATAAAACCAACATCATATTGTGGCCCCCATTCTATCCCGCAACTTTTGTCCCACAAACTTCTCAACTCCTACCATAATTTCAGGATTATTCTTGGTGGCAATAGTTAGTGACTAACCCTGTATACTGGACACCATCAGAAAATAAAATCGTTAAATTAACTTTTGTCACTCCATAAAACCTTAGACTTGTCTTTGGCATTCCAAGTACGGGGTTTCCTTGGGAACTCTATCCAGTCCTAATTTTTTGAATTTATGAGTGGGTTTATGTCATTTATCATGTAAATCACCTGTTACTAAGTGACTTTTTACAGTAGACATGTGTCAGCTCAGTCCCTTATGTTGCTTCAGATGATCCCTGTTTTGTTGAGATGTTTCTCTTGGAGCAGCAGCTGATTGTTTACAAATCATTCAGTCCACCCTCCTTGCTCTTCTTCAAGGATGACTGGACCTTGGCTTTTTGATTACTGTTATTTCCTGTTCTTGCCACTGACTGTGCACATTTGTTTGTGGTTGCAATATGCCATAGTCTCCAGAAGTACTACACTGCTACCTCCCAATCTTTAGAACATGCAGGTTTGAATCCTGCCTCGGGCATGGATGTGTGTGATGTCTTTAGGTTAGTTAGGTTTAAGTAGTTCTAAGTTCTAGCGGACTGATGACCTCAGAAGTCAAGTCCCATAGTGCTCAGAGCCATTTTTTTAACTTGCTGTTGGGTTTAGAAGTCATTCCTCACCTCTACAAGTTGGTATGGGCTGCCCAGAGGACAGAGACCTAAATGTTTCTCTTATGATGGTCGATTCATCTGTCAGTGAGTGGCAGTTTTCATAATAAACAAAAGTGAATGAAAATCGTACACAAGGTGTAAAAGCAAGACAAATTAAAAATGCTTATTGTCACTTTCCTTTGTGAAGTGTCTAATAAGAAGTATGGCCACAGCTGAATTATTGGCTTGTGTAGTTATTTACAGTACTGAAAACAAAGTGAGAAAATGGAGAGTGAATTCTTACTATCATTCTGTTTCATTAACTGCAACAGTTTATCATATCCTCTTTAACGATATTTTGAAGCCTCACTTACAGCATTTTGTGGACCAATCACATGTTGGTGGGCATTAATAGAAATCTGTTTACTGTCTTATCTGTTGTAAATCACTGGTCATTTCTTCAAATATTTCAGGTGGAAACCTCAACAAGATACTCATCTGATAGTGCAAGGTAAGTTTTCATAATTCACTGTAGAACTTTGTGAGAAATAAAAATTATTATTACTTGTGAAAGTACTTCAGATATAAAATGCACTACAGTAATTATTGAGTGTTACCAATAAGCAACAACATTACAAGATAGTATGGTCAGTAATGCTATTCTCTGCAACAACCATTATGTGACTGTTGGTAGAGAAATAGAGCAAATGTCTAATATCTGTACAGGAAAATAAAAGTTCAGGTGGTATATCAGCAGCTGTATTGTGCTTAATGCAAAACATCACATGAAATTCAACAGATTCATCTTGATGGGCACAAGCTAATGTCATACTGTCGTAGAACAAGAAAGAAGAAAGAGTGGCTATATACCCAAAAATTTGAGCTGATTCCCAGCCTTCTAGGTTAATGAATATAGTGTTGAACAGCTCTTTCAATGCTCAGGAAACACACAAGCTTGTAGTGGTGACAGTTTATGGGCCACCATCAAGAAGAAACATAATTAGCTGGTGCCAGTTTCAGTAAGGTTGTGAAGACTTAATCTTTGAATCCTCATTGTCTTTGTTTCTCCTCCATCTCAGTGTGTTCCTGAAGGCTTGCCCATTCATTACACACATTACAGGTGACAAGGTAATGCATAATTCACAAGGTAATGCGTCATTCCCAGCTCCAGGTCAACAGGTACGGTTTGCACATACCCTCTGATACAGGCCAGGCACAGAGAGGGGTGACTGCCTAAGCTGTTACCTCTCCAAATGCCAATTGGTCCCCAAAGCTGTTACCTTCCCAAATGCCAATTGGTCCCTCTGCCTGGAGTTCGGGAGGTGTGGCCTGAGGTGTGAACAGTCACTTAGGGTGGAGGGAGCATGCCATTGGAGATGTTGGCAATAATGGAGATTTTTTTTTCAGTGAGTCAATATCACCATATTAGTGTGTCTACTAAACATAAACAGAATGAGGTTAAAGATTTGAAGTCCCTCTCAGCTGCACGTAAGTTCCTCATGGTATCACATACCAGAGGTGGTCAGTCCTTTGCTACGTTTTATGCATGCATGATTCCGAAAGGTGTTGTTGCAGTTGCAGGCCCTGTGAAATTCTTTTCTCATTTATGTAATGCAACTTTACTTCTGAAGATGTATTGCGATTTTCAAACCCAACATCTGCTTACAGCATCACTCCTCAAGATTTATCCTGTTCTCATCCAGGAGATCCGAGTCAAAGACATAAAACCCCACCCTGTTACTTGCAGTTGTTAGCTAGTCTAAATCCGTGTATTTTACCATCTGGCATTTACAGTACCGTTTTTGCTATGCCATGCATAATGGAGAATATGCCCACCGAAACTTGCAACCTGAAGTTCAGTGTTGCAGTAGTGAAATCACTCAGGCCACAGTAGCATCCCAACTCCTCCTACAGCTGCGCAACAAACCATCAGATCTTTGCCCTGGTGGCGAAATCACCTGCTGCGCAACTGTCAGGCTGAAAGATCAAAAACAATACTCGTGCAAAGACTTTCTACAGCCAAAAACATGGTCTTCATCTTCCAACTAGAAAGCTCTAAGAAATGAAACAAAAAACAAACGGTTTTCTCCTTTCCTGACTTGGAGATCCCCTTCAGTGCTTTTGGCACATACACCCTCACCCAGCTGACCTCCGTTTTGCTGGTGCCCACTGCCTACCGATTTTATGCCATGGAATTAACTGGATGACCAAGGGAGAATGCCAGTATGTTCGTAGATCTCATGGAACAGTATTCTCCAGCCTCTGCCCCCTGTAGCATTGAAGTTTTGAAGGCTGGTACCCAGCTGCCATCAGGGTGACTAACCTTCATTTGTTCCCTCCTCCCCAATCCCCATTATAAGTCTCTCCAATGAAACATTCGTGGCATTAGATCCAACAAGGAGGAATTACAGCTGCCCTTGGAATTTCAGTGTCCACTTGTTTTCTGCTTCCAAGAAAAAAAAAATTCCTTCAGGTCCTCTATAACCTTTCCCCCAAGGACACCATTCCACCTCGCAGGGGAACCATGCTGGTGATCCATCTCATTAAACATTCCACTGATAGCTGTTGCAGTCTGCATTCTCCTTCCTCATTTCACCTTTTCTCTTTGTAACGTCTACACCCCACCATCATTTGCTGTTACCAAGTTGGACTTGCTCTAGCTCATTGTTCAGCTCCCTTACTCCTTTTTGCTGCTTGGCGACTTAAATGCCCACCATATGCTTTGGGGCTCATGGAGAACCTGTCCAAGAGCTTCCCTGTTAACTGACCTGAATCATCTCTCTTACCATTGGAGCACCCACATTCCTTTCAGATTCCATGCACATTTATTACCATTTGGACCTCTCCTTCTGCAGTGTCCAGCTCATCCATCGTCCTGAATGGCTCATTCCCTCTGACACATACTCAAGTGATAACTTTCTATGTGCTATCCATTCGCCGACTCCTATCCCACCTAAGTGCAAATCCAATTGGCAGCTTTCCAAGGCCGACTGGAGGCTTTACTCCTCCCTCATGACCTGTACACAGATGTGATGACCAGGTAAAGTGTCTTCTGAACGTTACCCTTACTGCTGCAGTATGTTCAATACCATGCACTTCAAGTTTACTGTAGCATGTCCTGGTCCCTGGTGGACTGAGGCACGCAGCGATGTGATTTGCTTGCAGAAATGTGCTCTTCACATTTTGAACCATCATCCTGATGCATCTGCTAGAGGGCTGGTATTCTCTGTAGTCTATACATGTGGGGCTTCAGAGGTATTTGCCCCATTTACTACAGGAAGTTCTGAAAGATAAAGTTTTCTCAAGGTTTATATGGTTTCGCTGTGTCACACACATTTATCCAGGAAAAGGAGAAGCCTGAATGCTCGTACTGAGTATCATTATCGTTCCTATCCCAATTAACCATATTGTGGACTCTCCCACCAGGCATCTCAGCTCCCTTTTCGTCAATGATTTTACAATATGTTGCAGTTCTACATCAACTTGTCTCCTTGAGCGGCGTGTTCAGCGTCGTTCCTATCGTCTTTTCTCGTGAGGCATGGGCAGTGGCTTTCACTTTTCCACTGCCAAAACCTTTTATATGAATATTTGGAGGCGGAATGAGTATCTTACACCCTCTTTAAATCTTGCACCTTTTGTTCTTCGACTTGCTGAGACTAGAAAATTCCTGGGGCTCATGTCTGATACGAAACTTTCTTGGTCATCTCGTATTCTTACCTGGCTGTGCATAGTACCCAGTCCCTCAGTGTCCTACATCTCCTAAGTGGTACTTCCAGGGTAGAGGATCAGACCACCCTCCTCCATTTTTTTATCCCATGCCCATTCATAACTAGACTGTGGGTGTTTAGTTCATTCCTCTGCACCTCTGTCCATCATGTGCAGCCTTAACACACTCCACCATCATGGAATATGTTTCGCTACTGGCGGCGTTTTACAAGCCCAGTTGAGAGTCTATGCAGAAGACGCTGAACTGCTAGTCATACTGGCATGATGTCCTCATTGAATAGGCATGCCGTTTCGCACCTGGCCACTTGTCCTATTCCCTCTTATTCAATGACTCCATTTTCTGCCAGTATGGGGCACGCCATACGCCTTTGTTACCTCCCGGATTTCACTTTTGGCTTCTGCTTCGCCAGTGTAACTTCACGATACTTGCCACATTCCTGATTGTTGTGAACCTTTCGCTACCTTGGCTTCATGTAGAAGCCCATGTTCGTTGTGGACTTCATTTTCTTCACTTGTATAAACAGGACACACCGTAGGAAAAAATGCATAAATAGTATGGACTAATCTGTTGTCAAGTTAGAAAATTCGTTGCAATATTACACTCTACACGAATTGTACTGACAGGCGATATGGCCACCGGTTGATAACTAAAAGATTTTATCAGTATTATACACCATCACTTGACCCTTCTAGAAACCTAGTAGCCATCCTATTGAATATTTGTGACTAAGGTCCTCAATGTGTTTTGCTTTTATCTCTGATTTCAACATATTAATGTTTGCATGTACCTCGAATCCTTTAAGAAAACGTTTCAAGTATGCATATGAATTGTCAGTGTCGCAAGAGCCAGGAGGTATTGCCACAACTTTCCCATTCCCTAGATGCAATTTATTATTAATTCAGTGACGTTAGCCATGCTTTTGTGTGTTTCCAGACCAGTCAATGCAGTACATCACTACCCCATGCTCGTATGTTGGAGGAAAGTAGTTTGCTTTCAATTTAGATCAATTAGGATTAGAGTGAACGTCGTTACATCATAGATTCAGATGATCTGGAGACTTGCATACTTCTTGTTTTTATGCAATTTTCAGGAAAAGTATCATGCAGAAATATCCTCAGAGGTATCAACTGATGTCATGGTAGAGTCGAACATTGTACAGTAGCTGGTTCCTATTGGTGAAGTGACAACACAATTCTTCAGGTGGCTTTAAATCACCAAGAGCTCTATACCCCAAACAACATCGAAATTGACAATTCCACGTTTCTTGTATTTCCACATTGTCTCAGGCAGTGTATCCTACATAAGAACGCTGTGAAATCTCGTTATTTTAAATTTTCTGACGAGTTTAAGCAGCTCTTATGTTTTTAATCCTTCTTTCCAGTACCATTGCTATGGGCCTTTTTTAAAATGTACAGCCCAAGCCATTTCCTGTTTTGTAAAGATAGGCCTTTAACGGTAGCGATGGCCTCCATGGTCATATTATGCCTTTTGCTGTTTGTAATTAATTTTCGCATTTTCGGGCGCTCTGTACTGCTCGAAATATGATTTCAGCTCTCCTACATAATGAAACCAGTGGCTGACATCACAGCAAATGGAGGCATCAGAAACGAAATCATTCCACCAGATGTCTTTGGTATTGGTAGTAACCTGGGCGTTTTAACACACAGTTTCCTTCCTTCTTTCTGCCTCAAGGCACCCTTTGCCGCTGTCACCAATTTTTTACATGATGACTAACTGAAACCCTCAGCTACCGACAGGTGTTGATATACCTCGATGTGGACAGCTGAAAATGTGTGCCCTGACCAGGACTTGAACCCAGGATCTCCTGCTTACATGGCAGATGCTCTATCCATCTGAGCCACCGAAGACACAGATGCATAGCGCGACTGCAGGGACTTATCCCTTGCACGCTTCATGTGAGTCTCACATTCCCAACTGTCCACAATTCTACCTATGTGATGTACCTTATAGACATTTGCCCATTCAATCATTACTCGCGCACGCTTTGGCGATTCCCGTAAGAGTTTGGGCAACCTGTGCGCATTCACACAGACGAAGGTCAATGGCTGAGTAGCCTTTAACTATATATATGAAGACAGTAAGTGTTCTCGAAAGAACCAATACTGTAGATGACCGTGCAGCTTTTCCCTGGAAATGTCTATAAGGTACATTACATAGGTAGAATTGTGGACACTTGGGAATGTGAGTCTCACAGGAAGCGTGCAAGGGATAAGACCCTGCAGTCGCGCTACTCATCTGTGTCCTTGGTGGCTCAGATGGATAGAGCGTCTGCCATGTAAGCAGGAGATCCCGGGTTCCAGTCCCGGTCGAGGCACACATTTTCAGCTGTCCACATCGAGGTATATCAACACCACCTGTCGGCAGCTGAGGGTTTCAGTTAGTTATCATTTATTCCAGGGAAAAGCTCCACAATCATCTACAGTATCTGTTCTCTCGAGAACAGTTACTGTCTTCATATATACCAATTTTTTAAACATCCCATGGGTTTTTCTTCTTTAGTATGCAGTGAGCTGCATTCAGTATTGCTTGAAGGTTAGTCCGGTACCCAATTTAAGTTCGAGCAAACACTGCCTTATCAATGACATACCTGCACAGCCTTATCAATGAGTGAGCATTTGGTCTGCAATATGATGAGATTTATTTGTAGTGTAAGCAGTGTTGTCCTCTTTGCATACATTGTCCAGAACCTTAACGCCCTTATCACCATAAGCTAGGTGCTATTTCAATTTTGTTCCAGCTCCACAGAAATTGTATCCAGAGATACAAACTTCTGATGGCAGATTCTCGAGAATACCACCTCCAACTTTGTTGATACGTTTCCTAGCACTCATGTCCCACTACTGCATGGTTTGAGCTTTGCTGTTCATATTACATAGGATTGTGAGTGTTCACCCAGCTGTTGAGCTTTGATGAGAAACTAACCCATTTCATCAAAGTCCTGTTCCCTCGACATCTTATGACCAGCTCTATGAGGAAAATATTGGATTCAAAGCTTTCCCGTAATTCATTTGTGACATCAGTAGGTTTGTTCTTAATTCTTTGGTGAATAATGCGATTATACTTGTCAATGATTTGTGGCTGTATGTTCAGCCATTTGTACATATGTTGAAGATCAATTGCTTCCACATTCGGTTTTTGATTGTTCAGTTCAACCAATTGGCAATACTAGCTTCCAAATGGGAGAATGTTGAATAGTGATTTATCCCACATCATTCCAATTCTGTTTTGAACTGCCTGTCGTAAAATTCACTTCCATCATGTCTCAAGGTTGTTGGACAGTCGATTAGTCCTGTGTGCAACAATTGTTCAGAAACCTCTCAAACCTCCTTCCCTATCTTTCCTTTCAAAGGTAAGGCCCAAGCGAAATTGGAATGTGTCTGTGATCCTGAGAATGTACTTGAAACCATTATTTGATTGTTAGTAGTCTTGTGTATTTGAGATCAGCCTGCCATACATAATCCATTCCTCGTATTATCAGAAATATTCTGCATGCAGGTCTGTAAGGCTCATGAACAACTCTCTCCTCAATTACTCGGCGATGTATATTTTTCTAAGCTCAGGTAAGATTGATAATATTTTGTTCATGTGATCTGCATTCTCTTTACCAGCTGAAGCTGTAAGCAGTCGTAATCGAGCTATGATTTCATTTAGTTACTAGAGGTAGATTGTTCAGTGTCTAAGGCTGAACTTCGACTATTTTACCTGCACTATGTGGAGCTGCTACTGCTCTATTTCTCGCTCTGTGAGACTTCCGTTCATCCTTTTGGGGTTTTACATGCGTTGGCCATGTATAATATTGGACCACATGTTTTTAGAGTTTCAGGGTATATTTTTAACATTTGACATTTTCGAAATTATTAACTGTAACAACCTAGGCAATCTTTGAAATTACTTGTTGCCTATTCTTATTGCCTTCTTGGTTAAGCATATTGAGTGCTTACCTAACAAATATGGTTTTGCCCTGATGATCCCCATATGTTCTGTCTTAACTTAGCATTACTCCTCCTCCTGTTTCTGCTTTTATCCACAGTCCCTGACAGCTCTTTCAGCCTGTCGGTGCACGGCGTCACTCTGTTGTATCTCAAAAATAGCATAGGCAATGTGTCCCAGTAGCCACTGGAAGGTGCAGTTTGGTTTATAAGCCCCACCATCAGTCGGCATAACTCCTGTATTTCCCACACATAGCGGCACTGTATATGGTGTTCTCTATTGTCAGCATCTCCACACTGGCTAACTGTTTGAGAGATGCTCGTCTCGTTGCAGTTGACCTAACCTTCACAAAAGTAACTCCTGTCAAATTGCCATCCGCACCTCAGTTTTTAACATTACACTTTTTCGCCAACAAGCTGCTGTTTACTAAGCCATTTTTGAAAGTTTACAACTTCCATATACTTTGAGACAATTGGTGGTGATGGGAGTGAAGTGTCTTAGCTATCACATTGTTGTTCCACATATATGTTAGTTTTGCATTGAATTCTTTAATTTCTCATTGACACACAGTTCACATTGCTGTATTCAAGCAGTCAACAACACATCATTTGTAGCACCTCGCTTAACAAGACCTTCAGTTCCATTAATTTAGTGTTGATTGGCTCCATTTTTTTTGTCAAACGCACTTGCTTTGCGTCCTCTGAATGTATGTGCAGCACATGTGCAAATTTGTACATAGTGTACAATATACTGACACAGGTACATTTTGGTGCATTGCCTTTCTGAAGAAACTTGTTGAAGTTTTGTTTCTATTGACCCTCATTCAATTTACTAGTTTTATCCGTAACCAGCAAGCTATACTGAGAGTTACTCTGGCAGTCCTCACATATAACGAATTCATTGAGTGACATGTGAGCTCCTACACATGCTTGGAAAATATGCTTTAAATTCAGATTGTCCTGTTCAGAAGTTCAGACCAACAGCTGTGGTACGCTTAAGTATATCTCGCTGAAATAAAATATATTGACTTGCATGTGGCGATCAAAGCAGAAATATCTGCAGATATCCTGATTTTCCACTGAGATGTTAACAAATAAAAATGTGCTGTTTGGTTTTACATTTTCAGGTGGTGGAATATCATAGCTTTTGCTGGTAGTTCAGTATGTTAGTGCCTTAACTCCATGCAAAATCTTCTGCAGTAGCTGATATTTTGACTGAAGCAGAATTTTTGAAAAATATATACATGCTCTAAGTGGACTCCCACAGAATGTCAACAGTGTAATAACTAAATTATGATCTGCAGCATGAAGCCCCAATGGAAGTAATGAACTATTTGTGTTGTTCTTCTGGTTTCTACCTTCATCATTGCAGGACCAATCATTTAAAGACCCTTGTGGTGAGACTATTTTGTCCACTTGGTTATGGTGGTAATTGTTTATTTACATTGAAATAGAGGGGTTTTATAAACTCTTCCTTACAGCTGGGTATACCAACAAACTTATTTTAGATCGTAATTCAGTGCGCACATCTGGTAACGTTGAATAATACATTTCCACTTCCATCAGTGCTCAGAATGCATCATGGAGTGCAGCTATGGTAGTTTCCAATGAGTGGATAATTTGGCAAGCTATCAGAAGTAGATTACTGCACAATGTGCCGTTGAATTGGAGGAAATGTGACTGCAATTTTTGCCCACACCCTAGCTTATCCTGTAACGCATTTCATTAAAATGTTAAAAATCTGCTCTTGTAGATGTGTGCTCTGTCTGTTATTAAATATTTTAACTGTACCAACTGAATCCCATACAGAGATCATACGATGACTCAGTAACATCAGGGGAGAGCAAACTTTTCTGTGGAACAATGCTGAAATCTGCTTTGACACATTGCATGGTCAATGTCATTCATCCAAGTCGAATATTACTTTGCCATCACTAAATCGATGGTTTTCAAGAAATTCCATTTATTAGAACTCCCTATTCGATATTACACCGACAATAACATGCTTACACCCACTGGTATTCAAACAGTAGGTTTAATTGAACAACATTATGTTGGTGCCTGCTGCTGCAACGTCTTCACCTTTGCTGCAACAAAAGCACATATTGTTAGTTAGAGGTTTATTTGCTCATTTTCTCTCTTCATTAGCATTAATACTTGAACAGGCTCACAATAGGGACTTCTGATACGTGGCTTGACATCGTTATCCTTTGATGTTTGTCACAAGCGAGCAAGCTATTTATCAATTGCTGTAACCATATTTTCGTGACATCTACTAGTGTTATAATTGTAAATTATTTTATTATTATTATTATCATTGTATTATTATTTTATTATTGTTATTTAGCTTCAGATCCCGTATTTTGTGCACATTTGTGTATTTATCAGACACATTTATACGCTTTATTAACTGTGTAGTGCATAGAACCACTGTCTACATTGCATCACCCATCTGTTTTGTGTTACTTGCAGCACTTAAATCACCCAATCCAGTGGTAGCTCTCATAGTAACAGCAGTAGCACATCAGAGTACTGTGAGCTGACACATGTTATTGTAAGAAGCGACTTCTTTTAAATTTTGTCAGCGTTCCTTACCTTCAACTCCTATATTTCGTATATGTCCGTGTATTTACTATGCCAGTTCTGGTATGGACAGATATAGTAATTGTTGTGTTCAGATGAGAATCGAGTTGGTGATTCTTCGCTCACAGCTCCAGGCAGTGTTGTCCACTGCTGCAGTCACCTTGGACACAGCCCACACTGAGATTGACTTCTCACTTGTGGTTGAGTGGGAAGTCGTTTCTGTATGTGGGTGGCAGTGAAAGAATTTCCATGGTGCCGATTGGAGAGCCTGCTTATTTCGTCTGATGAATAGATTTGGGTGCTTTCTATGACTAGTGAAATTCATGAGCCAGATGAAGTCACTTGCCATGTTCGAGAGGAGTCCTGTCAGCATGCAAGACTGGGCATTCTAAGAGAGTAGTATTATTGGTAATTGGAAGCTCTGATGTTAGGTGTATAACGGTACTATTTAGAGATAAGACTGCATATGAGGGGAAGAAATCCAATGTGAATTCCGTGTGCATACTGGCAGGTGTCTTTACAGATAAGAAATGGGTGCTTCCGGATGCCATGAAAAGCATGGCATAGCATAGTGGAAAAGCATGGCATAGTGGTGGCTCATGTTGGTGCTAACAATATGTGCCACATCGGATTGGAACAGGTTGTCTCTGGTTTCAGGCGACTAACTAGTAAAGACTGCCAGTCTTGCTTGTGAGATGAAGGTGGAGCTCACCATCTGTAGCATCATGGGCAGAACTGAAAGTGGTTCTTTGGTGCAGAGTGAAGTGAATGTCTGAATCAGTCACAGACTGTTCTGCAACTGTGTAGGTTGCAGATACGTCGCCTAGCGCCAAATGGTGGTGGGTTTATGGGTTCTGCTAAGTGGGTCAGGAGTCAACTACACAAAGGAAACAGTTCCACGAGTATGCGGAATGTGTAGAGGAGTCTGGTCTTTTTTTTTAGGTTAGAGAGTCTCAGGTAAGTGCAGAAATGTCTTCAGTTTCAAAGGATGCAAGTACAACACCGAAAGAGGTTAGATACAACCACAATAAATGTAAATTCAGCTGAAATTTTTCAAGAGAGCTAACCATGTTCATAAAGAATAGTTGAAATACAGTTGGTGGTGTAGTGTTCATTGCTATTCGACGTAGTATACCTTGTAGTGAAATTTAAGTGGATAGTTCCTGTGAGGTAGTACAGGTGATCAATTAAAAGTTAGGGGCTGAGAGGCTGTGGTCTATCTGTAAAACAACTTCTTCCTGATGTTTCGTAGCCAACTGCGGGCAACATCTTCGGAGGTGAGTCAATGATATCAGCCAGGTCGTGGAGATCCCATTTATATAGAGTGCATAGAGGGCATCACCATATGTCACATGGGGCCGACTGTAAGTCTATCTCTGACTAACGCCATTATTCTGGATTGAATGTAATCGATCGTCACGTCGTTGGAACAAAGTGGACCACCATATCCAGTCTAACTTTAAGCCTTCCTTTGTTCTGTTGAAATTATTGTGGTGGTCCTGAATTTCTATAGCTTTCGTTTACCTGCAAAATAATTGGTGTTCTCGCGAATACTCTTCTCTCACTAAATTTTATTTCATGATCACCGTCATTACAAACTTGTTCTACTTCAGCTGATTTGTTGGTACATCCCAATTGACGGTTTTGTGTTCAGTTTAGCGGGTATCGACACTTCTTATCTTTGCTCCAATATAAACCTTGCCACAGCCACACGGAATTTCATACACCTCAGGAGTTGCTTAAGAGGTGTCGTGTGTCTTTCGCCGATCTTAAGCACTGACTAATCTTGGTCAGTAAAATTCTTCTGGGTTCGAGGTCGCATTGTCAACTACAAAATTTTATAATTGACAATGCGGCCTCAAACCCAGAAGAATTTTATTGACTGTGACGACGGCCTCAGAAGCCTATGTTTCCACTCCCTAATCCTCTTTGTGGATCTAAAGACTATTTCAACTAGAAACTTGGCCAGAACTTTCCCAATACGGTTCGTAATATATATTAATAAATAAATGGAACAAAAACTTTTCCAGCTGACAGTTGTTCTTGCTGAATGTTGTCACACACTTTCCTTCTGGGATGAAGTGCTTGATATATCTCGTTGTCAGCATATCCATTTTTCTTAAGTCATTCGCAAATGATATATCTCGTTGTCAGCATATCCATTTTTCTTAAGTCATTCGCAAATGATTTAGATCATCTTGCAAGTAAACTGGCTCACAGATCTCACTATCTCTCTCTACCAGTGTTCTAATAACACCTCTCTTCTGTCTGGGATGATGGTTCAAATCCTTATGAAGGTAATGGTCGGTGTGTGTTTCATTTCTATACACTTTCTGCCCTAGACTCCCATCTGCCTGTTTAATTACTGATACATCCAAAAAATTTAGTTGTCCATTTCTCTGTTCCTCTATAGTAAATTGTATCTTTGGATTAATACTATTCAGATACACCAAGAACCATACAGTTCTCTTCACTGTGATTCCATATCACAGAGCCGGCCGAAGTGGCCATGCGGTTAAAGGCTCTGCAGTCTGGAACCGCAAGACCGCCACGGTCGCAGGTTCGAATCCTGCCTCGGGCATGGATGTTTGTGATGTCCTTAGGTTAGTTAGGTTTAACTTGTTCTAAGTTCTAGGGGACTAATGACCTCAGCAGTTGAGTCATAGTGCTCAGAGCCATTTGAACCATATCACAGAAGTCTCATCCACATATCGATACCACTTTAAAGGGGTTTTACTGCCAGACTGCAGCGCCTGTTGTTCAAAAAATTCCATGAAAAGGTTATCAACATCTGGACTCAGAGGGATGCCCGTGGCGATGCCTTATGTTTGTTCATGGAACTCATTATCATACTGGAAATCAGTCATGGACAGGCAATGTTGGGACCTGCATGGCCTGGTAGCCAGTCGTTGACTCCCCTCGGAAGTTGTTGCCTGCAGTTGGCAATGAAATGTCATGAAGTAGTAGTTTCACAGATCGACCACAGCCTCTGAGGCCAGACGTTTTAACTAATGAAGATGAAGATGCTGACTGAAAGCCAACACGTTATGATTAGTACGGGTGGAGCTTATACCTACTGACTGGAGTAAATTAATAAATTCCCTTTACCGACACTCTGACTTCGATGAAACAGTTGGTGAAGAGTTCAAAGAAAACTTGTCATTTCAAATAGGTATGCCAATCGTACAATTATAGTTAGTGGGGATTTCAATCTACCCTCTATATATTGGCGAAAATAAATGTTTAATGTCAGTGGTAGGTATAAAACGTCGTTCGAAACCGTTCTGACTGGCCTTTTTGAAAATTATTTCGAACAAAGAGTTCAGGAGCCCACTTGAAGTGTAAATGGTTGCGAAAACATCATTGATACCTTAATAACCCTGACCAAACAGGGAGCATAACAGATAAAGGGATTAGTGACCGCAGTGTTCTGGAGCCATGAAGAATTCACAAGAGTGAACACTGTAACATCGAAACTCACTAAAATAAACAAAATTTATGCCCTTGAAAAAGCAGATAAAAATTCACTTGACACATTCCAAAGAGACAGTTTCCACTCCTCCAGATAAATCTTTCTAAACATAGTCCAGATGTTGTTTAAAGTAAAATAAGTAA
This sequence comes from Schistocerca americana, assembly GCF_021461395.2. Classification (NCBI taxonomy): domain Eukaryota; kingdom Metazoa; phylum Arthropoda; class Insecta; order Orthoptera; family Acrididae; genus Schistocerca; species Schistocerca americana. The sequence goes on along the minus strand of NC_060129.1, from coordinate 31,842,218 downwards.
TAACTGAGAGATAAGTGTCAAATTAAGAGGTGGTGCTGACACGAAACAAGTCAGCCCTTTGGTGCAGAAGCAATGAAATACACATGCCAAATTTAAGAGTTCAAAAACCACAAGTATGGCGGAGTTTCACAGAAGCTCAAAATTTATCTCGAATTTCAATGAGAGAGCCTTTTAATAGTTTCCAGAACGACACTCCGTCTCGTAATCTGGATGAAAACCCGAAGAAATTCTGGTTGTATGTAAAGTATACAGCTGACATGGTGCATTAATACCTTCAGTGCGTGATAACAATGGTAAAGTTACTGACGACAGTGCTACTAAAGCGAGTTAGTGAAGACGAATTTCCTAAATTCCTTCACAGGAAAAGCAAAGTAAGTATTCCAAAATTCTGATAAAGAATAACTGCCTACATGAGTAACTTAGAAGTGGATATCCTAAACGTAGTGGAGCAGCTTAAAACGCTTAAGAAAAGCAATGCCTGTGGTCCAGATTGTACACCATTCAGGTTCCTATCAGAATATGCTGATACAATAGCTCTATACTTAGCAGTCATATACAACTCTTCAACTGCAGAAAGATAGGTACCCGAAGACAGGATATTTACACAAATTACACCAGAACCCAGAAAGGAAATGGGAGCAATCTGATGAAATGCCGACATATTCCTCTAAAGTCGCTTTGCAATAGGTTTTTGGAAAATATTATCTGTTTGAACATTATGAATTACCTTGAAGACATCATTTATTGACAATCAGCCAACACATATTCGACAAACATAATTCTTGTGAAACATAACAAGCTCTGTATTCTCGCAAAGTAATGGCTGATTTGGACAGATGACATTACATGGATTCCATATTTTTTTATTTACAGAAGGCTTTTGGCTCAATTCCTCACAAGTGACTTTCGATTATATTGTGTGCTCCTGGAGTAGCACCCTAGTTGTGTGCACTGATTCGTGATTTTGTACCAATAAGGTCACAGTTCGTAATAACTGACAGAAAGCCATCGAAGTAATATCTGACGTTTCTCAAGTAAGTGTTATAGGCCCTCTCTTGTCCCTGACCTACATACACGATTTAGGAAACAATCTGAGCAGCTCTCTTCGATTGTTTGCAGATTATACTGTCATTTACCTCATTGTAAAGTCATCAGATGATCAAAACGAATTGTGAAGTGAGAAAGATATCGGTATGATGTGAAAAGTAGGAATTGACTGTAAATAATGAAAAGTATGAAGTCAACCACATGAGTACTGAAAGGAATGTGCTAAATTTCGTTCACAAGATAAATCATACAAACCTAAAAGCTGTAAACTCAACTAAATACATAGGAATTACACTCACGAATAAATAAAATCATAACATTCATGTAGATAATGCTCTGGAGAAAGCAAACCAAAGACTGATTTCTTGGCAGACCACTTGGAAAACGTAACAGGTCAACTAAACAAACGGCTTGTCTGTGCTCTTGTAGAGTATTGCAGTGTGGTAGGGCACATCAAAGAAATTCAGAAGAGAACAGCTCGTTTTGTATTATCGCGAAATAAAGTAGACAGTGCTATAGATATGCTACATGAACTGGGTTCGTGGTAAAAAACAAAGGCGTTTTTCACTACAGCAAGACGTTTTCGTGAAATCTCAAACACGAATTTTGTCATCAGTGTGATAATATTTTATTGGTGCCCATCTACGTAGCGAGAAATTATCATAGTAAAGTACGAAAAATCAGAGCTCACATGGAAAGATGTACATGTTCGTTTTCCCTGCACGCAGTGCGAGTGGAATGATAGAGAAGTAGATTAAAATGATTGTTCCATGACCCTCTACCAGGCCATTAATTGTGAATTGCAGAGTACTAATGTAGATATAGATCATCAGCTATCATCGTCATCTTACATATGTCTATGCTCGTTGGCTTAGAACGTTTAGGTGGTGTGGCTGATAACTGTCTCAAAGCCAGTTGCTCTTCACATATCTACCAACTGTACCCTCATTTCATTTTCTAGAATACAACAGCAATAGCAGCAAGTTGCTTCAGTATCTTCATCACCACCACTCCCATTACAGCATGCCATGGCCAAAAAGTGTATTAACTGTATATAATACATAGTAGACGTCTTCATCAATTATTATCAAGATGCAAATGCTGAGAGAGAGTTGTACATAGATATTTAAAAAAGAAAGTACCACCCACTACTGACACAATAGTAACGAAACATAAGAGTTGCAGGTACATCAGTACTTAAACGTTCGTTGTATGGACAGGCATTTTAAACAATTCAAACGTATGCAACACTTAATTCATGTTAGTTGTAGTAATGTGATATGACATGATGGGCTCAGAGATGTAAGGAGAGCGGGACAGTGTGTGCTTTCGTAAGTTGCTGGAGCAGTGGCCATGGGTGTGGTCGTGTTCATGGCTGGATGCTAACGCTGATATCAGTGAAAAATGACATGCATCTCAACTAAGCGGAATTTTGACCCTGTGAATGCAGAGCAGAGGCCACTTGGAACAGGAGCTGCTACATGTACAATCAGCAGAAGCACGTGGAGGAGGCAGGAAGGTCCTGTCATTGTTTTCCTTCCAACCTCCGCCCAAATATCCCCTTTTCATCCTGTGCACCTCAGGCCCTAGCTCCGTTACTGTCTTCTCTCTCTCTCTCTCTCTCTCTCTCTCTCTCTCTCTCTCTCTCTCTCCGCCCACATGAAAGCAGCAACCAAGCCCGCATCTGTACAATTCGTTGTAGATGCTATTTTAACAGGTCATACTCAGTATTGTAGACTTGATCGATGTCAATATTGGTTCCTGTTCCACCCATTATCACATGGTCATCCTGCTTTGTTAACCCTTGCGCAATGACCCTATATCATGTATCACTTGGCCAAGACGTGTGTGGTGTCACCGCCAGACACCACACTTGCTAGGTGGTAGCCTTTAAATCGGCTGCGGTCCGTTAGTGTACGTCGGACCCGCGTGTCGCCACTATCAGTGATTTCAGACCGAGCGCCGCCACACAGCAGGTCTAGAGAGACTTCCTAGTACTCGCCCCAGTTGTACAGCCGACTTTGCTAGCGGTGGTTCACTGACAAATTACGCTCTCATTTGCCGAGACGATAGTTAGCATAGCCTTCAGCTACGTCATTTGCTACGACCTAGCAAGGAGCCATTATCAATTGCTATTTATCTTGTGATGCATGTACCGTCAGACCGATGTTCACCAATTATGGATTAACGTTAAGTATTCCAGAAGCTACGTACTTTTTTTACTAGACTCAACTCCTTTAACTCTTCCAGACGTCACGCCAGCCTGCGTGAGCTTAAACGCGTGCCTTTCGGCTACCTCATAGTGGCTTGGCTGTCTTGCCAAGTCACAACATGCACTGGGCTTGCAAAAACGTGCCCAACGTAACTTGTGAAAGGCAACAAGATTGCTTTCTTGCATAAAGTTTGTGCTGCTCTACATCATAGAGCGACAAGTGGTGGTTGAGAGTGTTATGCCAGTTTTCACAGCCTTCATCTTCCCTCCATTTTTTGGATGCCAACAAGCTCTCTTTGGCCTATTTTGACTTGGTGCATGTCTCTAAGCTCATACCTTCGCCGCAGTGTCATTTCCACCACAGGTGCCTTCCGAATAGCATAATAAGCAGTGGGTACCAGACAGACAAGGTCATATGGTAATGCTTTGCTTAATTCATGCTGCTGTTGACATGGCTTTGCAGATTTTTTGACAGTCACTGTCAGTGTGCACACTAGACAGAAGCGTATATTTGATAAGAGAACAGAGATTTTCATTTATTGGTATTGCAGTTTTTATTTCTGAGTTAAGATGACTAGGTTCCAAAACACACAGAGCCAGCAGAATGTGTTATATACATGGTAAACGAATTTCTTCATGGCCTTAAAGAAAGTGGAAAGAGAGGAAATCTTATCAGCTCTCCAGAGTTCAACAACATAGTTATCTGGTGCTTACTGAGAATATTTGCAGAAGTGCAGTCGCTGGAAACCTGTGTCCAGGAAACGGAATTGGACGATCTCCAGAAAGATGTTCTTCATTGTAGTGTATTGAAATTTCAGGACCATAGCGAGAATCCTAAAAGGCAAAATGTAGGTTTAGTTTTAAATTGTAAAATAGCTTTCACAGGGGGCGACCTATCAAGAGGAAGAATTCTGAAACCTTTGGCACACACGTACAGCAAATGCAGTGATGAAAGATGCACTACATTGGAGGATCCAGTACTGCAGTAAATAGTGCTCCTCCTCTGAGGTAAATTCAAAGCATCAGGAAAAGAAATAATCGTTTCTGTATTATTTATTTTGATCTGATGTGGCTCAAACAAAGTAGTGTAATAAACAACATGTGACAAGCTTCAAAAAGCAATGATGGGTTGAAAGTACTGTACGGCAAAGGAAACACTTACTGCCTGTCGTGCAGATCTATGAAAAGTTTAGAAAGTAAGGAAAAAAAAAATTGCTTAGAGCAACATGCAGACGCATGTGCCTGTGAGCATAAATTAAATGGCATTTTTATAATTGTAGCTGTGTGTAGGTCCCCATTCAGAAATTTCCAACGATTTCTGAAATAGTTATATTCTTTATTGTGCCATCTGGTAGTAAGAGAGAAGCGTATTATTGTGTGTGTGTGTGTGTGTGTGTGTGTGTGTGTGTGTGTGTGTGTGTGTGTGTGTGTATAGATTTTCCGAAAGAATGTGATAGAAAGAATGACCTTAAGTAATTACTTGGTTCTTTCAATGTGACATAAATTAGTGATTTTGCTGCATAGGTAGTACAGGAAAACAGCACTCAGAGAGATGTTATAAACTGAATATAAATTTAATCAAATAAATACGTTTTCTTTTGACAATGGTCCATCTGATCATGATGCAGAGCTAGTTATACTACATCACATAGTTCCATGCAAATAATGCAAAAACAGTCATCCAAAATAGCACATTTAATTTAACAATTGCTAAGCTAGCAAGAGAATGGGATGAGATCTACAGAGAACCTGATGCCAATTTCAATTTTAATGTGAAAATAATTTCCCTAAGGAAACAACAAAACATAATCGTAAGAAACAATCTAAAAAGCTGTGACTTAGTAAACAGATAAGAATATGTTGTATACAGAAAATGGAAATTTATATTATAGCCAGAAGGATAATTAACCAGAAAGAGCCAAGCATTAAAAAGAAACTGTTGCACTGTGTTAAGAAAAGGTATTAAAAAGTCGAGAATTGTGTGGATGTCTCAGATTCGTACCTCTGATAGTAAAACACTTTGGGACATTGCTAGAAAGGCAACAGGACAGTCGAAATCACAGGAAGACTGTATTTCTATCAAACTCAATCAAAAGTTTAACAAAAACCAGAAGTAAGAAGTAATTTCAACAATCATTTTGTAAATGGTGTAAAGAAAATAGGATCCAGATGTTTATTAGATAATAATAGGTTGTACATGGAAGAAGCAGTACCTATGCAATTTGATAGAATGGAAATTCAACCTGCCTCAACTGAAATTAGGAAAATAATAAATTCACTCAAAGTAAAAGCTCGCATGGAACTGATAGCACTTCCAGCAGAGTACTGAAAGCCTGTTGTGAGTAGGAAATGCACTAATGGTTTAATTCGTATTTAAGTGGAAGAATCCAGAAGGTAGAAATTAACAGTAAAGTCAGCGGTCCTCTAACTGGGGAGGTATCAAGAACAATGTCCCACAGTGTTCGTTTTGTTCCCCAAATTTTTTTAAATATATGTCAATGACTTTGCACTCTACATTCATGAAGACGCAAAACTAGTTCTTTTTCTAATGATGCAGTAATCACACCCAAACAATAATTAGCTAAGGAAATTATGAATTATGTCATTCAGGAATTGAAGTGGTAGTCTGCAGATAATCTCACAAAACATTTTGAGAAAACAGTATATACTGTTCTGTGCAGTAAATGGCTTAATACCATTGATAAATATAGATTTGGGACAGAATTCTGTTGCTAAGCAGAATATTCGAAATTTCTGGGTGTGTGCATTGATGAAAAATTAATTTAAAGAAATACATCAGTGAGCTGATGAAACATTTCAGTTCAGCATCTTATGCTTTAAGGGTTATTGCAAATTTTGGTGACAAACATATCGGTAAATTAACTCATCATTAAGAGAAAAAGTATTCATTGCACAAAAGTGCATAATCAGAATAATAGGTGGAGAGCACCCAAGATCACCTTGCAGATACTTAAGGAACTGGAGGTATCAGCAGTACATTTACAATATGTACATTAACTTACGGAATTTGTTATTAATGATGAATCACAGTTCAAAGATAACAGAAAAGTGCAGAGGGCTAAATCTGACTTTGGCACTGGAAGAGATGAATTGTGCTCCCACAAAATTGTTTGGTCGTTTACCAGGTAGCATTAACAGCCTGACAGATAGCCAACCAGCATCTAAAAATAAATCAAAAGAATTTATGAATGATATCGTCTACTCAGCAGATGAATTTTTAATTATAAAATAGTAATTGTAAAATAGAAAATATTCGTTGTGTAAAGAAACCTAAAGTTAAACTCACGTAATGTAATGTAATATCATATCATGAAACCAGGCAGGGACTGTACACTTATTTAGAGTAAAAGGTTCTAAAGAGTGTGTGTGTGTGTGTGTGTGTGTGTGTGTGTGTGTGTGTGTGTGTGTGTGTGTGTGTACACGGATGACGTACACTCTCCAGTAAACAAACCTCACCAAAAGCGGAAAGCTTCAATGGGTGCTCCCTTAATTTTTCTCTTTTATCACAAATTGTTTCCATGAAAGAATCAGAGAGTAAAGGATATCAGGGAGATACTGTGGGGGAAGGATGATGAACATTCACAGTGATTTCAACTTCCTACGAATATGACAAAGGAAATAATAACCTCACTCTCAACTAGGGCAGAAAGCCACACCAACATTTGTAATTGAATTGCTCAGTCAAAACACAGGTAGCAGTGATGGATATGGAGCACTTAGTCCAGTGCCCAGTCTGTCACTTAGCAAAGATAGGTGACAATTATTAAACTGTATGAAAAAAATCGTAAATTAGTTACAAACTACAACGTTTACACACTTTATTCAACATGTAAACTTTTCTACAGATATTCTGATTTAGATTATGGCATGTTTGATATGCCTGCCAACATTGACGATGCTGTGGTACGGCCAGAGTGCATAATTCTGCAATACCCACTGAAGTATCGGAACATCAATGTCGTCGATGAACCCCTCAATGTCGGTTTTCAGCTAAGTAATGGTTTTGGGGTTACTGCTACCTACATCTACATCTACATTTATACTCCGCAAGCCACCCAACGGTGTGTGGCGGAGGGCACTTTACGTGCCACTGTCATTACCTCCCTTTTCTGTTCCGGTCGCGTATGGTTCGCGGGAAGAACGACTGTCTGAAAGCCTCCGTGCGCGCTCGAATCTCTCTAATTTTACATTTGTGATCTCCTCGGGAGGTATAAGTACGGGGAAGCAATATCTTCGATACCTCATCCTGAAACGCACCCTCTCGAAACCTGGCGAGCAAGCTACACCGCCGGCCGAAGTGGCCGTGCGGTTAAAGGCGCTGCAGTCTGGAACCGCAAGACCGCTACGGTCGCAGGTTCGCATCCTGCCTCGAGCATGGATGTTTGTGATGTCCTTAGGTTAGTTAGGTTTAACTAGTTCTAAGTTCTAGGGGACTAATGACCTCAGCAGTTGAGTCCCATAGTGCTCAGAGCCAAGCTACACCGCGATGCAGAGCGCCTCTCTTGCAGAGTCTGCCACATCTCCGTAACGATATCACGGTTACCAAATAACCCTGTGACGAAACGCGCCGCTCTTCTTTGGATCTTCTCCACCTCCTCCATCAACCCGATCTGGTACGGATCCCACACTGATGAGCAATAGTCAAGTATAGGTCGAACGAGTGTTTTGTAAGCCACCTCCTTTGTTGATGGACTACATTTTCTAAGGACTCTCCCAATGAATCTGAACCTGGAATCTGCCTTACCAACAATTAATTTTATATGATCATTCCACTTCAAATCGTTCTGCACGCATACTCCCAGATATTTTACAGAAGTAACTGCTACCAGTGTTTGTTCTGCTATCATATAATCATACAATAAAGGATCCTTCTTTCTATGTATTCGCAATACATTACATTTGTCTATGTTAAGGGTCAGTTGCCACTCCCTCCACCAAGTGCCTATCCGCTGCAGATCTTCCTGCGTTTTGCTACAATTTTCTAATGCTTAACTTCTCTGTATACTACAGCATCATCCGCGAAAAGCCGCATGGAACTTCCGACACTATCTAATAGGTCATATATATATATATTGTGAAAAGCAATGGTCCCATAACACTCCCCAGTGACACACCAGAGGTTACTTTAACGTCTGTAGACGTCTCTCCATTGATAACAACATGCTGTGTTCTGTTTGCTAAAAACTCTTCAATCCATCCACACAGCTGGACTGATATTCCGTAGGCTCTTACTTTATCAGGCGACAGTGCGGAACTGTATCGAACGCCTTCCGGAAGTCAAGGAAAATAGCATCTACCTGGGAGCCTGTATCTAATATTTTCTGGGTCTCATGAACAAATAAAGCGAGTTGGGTCTCACACGATCGCTGTTTCCAGAAACCATGTTGATTCCTACAGAGTAGATTCTGGGTTTCCTAAAACGACATGATACTCGAGCAAAAAACATGTTCTAAAATTCTAAAACAGATCGACGTCAGAGATATAGGTCTATAGTTTTGCGCATCTGCTCGACGGCCCTTCTTGAAGACTGGGACTACCTGTGCTCTTTTCCAATCATTTGGAACCTTCCATTCCTCTAGAGACTTGCGGTACACGGCTGTTAGACGGGGGGCAAGTTCTTTCGCGTACTCTGTGTAGAATCGAATTGGTATCCCATCAGGTCCAGTGGACTTTCCTCTGTTGAGTGATTCCAGTTGCTTTTCTATTCTTTGGACACTTATTTCGATGTCAGTGCGGTCTTCCTCTGTGAAACAGCTTTGAAAAAAGGTGTTTAGTATTTCAGCTTTATGCGTGTCATCCTCTGTTTCAATGCCATCATCATCCCGGAGTGTCTGCATATGCTGTTTCGAGCCACTTACTGATTTAACGTAAGACCAGAACTTCCTAGGATTTTATGTTAAGGCGGTATATAGAATTTTACTTTCGAATTCACTGAACGCTTCACGCATAGCCCTCCATACGCATCGTTTAGGTTCTGTTTGTCCGAGAGGTTTTGGCTGCGTTTAAACTTGGAGTGAAGCTCTCTTTGCTTTTGCATTAGCTTCCTAACTTTGTTGTTGAACCACGGTGGGTTTTTCCCGTCCCTCACAGTTTTACTCGGCACGTACCTGTCTAAAACGCATTTTACGATTGCTTTGAACTTTTTCCATAAACACTCAACATTGTCAGTGTCGGAACAGAAATTTTAGTTTTGATCTGTTAGGTAGTCTGAAATCTGCCTTCTATTACTCTTGCTAAACAGATAAACCTTCCTCCCTTTTTTTATATTCCGATTAACTTCCATATTCAGGGATGCTGCAACGGCCTTATGATCACTGATTCCCTGCTCCGCACCTACAGAGCCGAAAAGTTCGGGTCTTTTTATTATCAGTAGGTCCAAGACGCTATCTCGACGAGTCGGTTCTCTGTTTAATTGCTTGAGGTAATTTTCGGATAGTGCACTCAGTATAATGTCACTCGATGCTCTGTCCCTACCACCCGTCCTAAACATCTGAGTGTCCCAGTCTATATCTGGTAAATTGAAATCTCCACCTAAGACTATAGTATGCTGAGAAAATTTATGTTCAATGTATTCCAAATTTTCTCTCAGTTGTTCTGCAACTAATACTGCTGAGTCGGGAGGTCGGTAAAAGAAGCCAATTATTAATGTAGCTCGGTTGTTGAGTGTAACCTCCACCCATAATATTTCACAGGAACTATCCACCTCTACTACACTACAGGATAAACTACTACTAACAGCGACGAACACTCCACCACCGGTTGCATGCAGTCTATCCTTTCTAAACACCATCTGTGCCTCTTTAAAAATTTTGGCTGAATTTATCTCTGGCTTCAGCCAGCTTTCTGTACCTATAACGATTTCAGCTTCAGTGCTTTCTATCAGCATTTGAAGTTCCAGTACTTTACCAATGCAGCTTCGACAGTTTACAATTACAATACAGATTGCTGCTTGGTCCCCGCATGTCCAGACTTTGCCCCGCACCCTTTGAGGCTGTTGCCCTTTCTGTACTTGCCCGAGGCCATCTAACCTAAAAAACCGCCCAGTCCACGCCACACAACCCCTGCTACCCATGTAGCTGCTTGCTGCGTGTAGTGGACTCCTGACCTATCCAGAGGAACCCGAAATCCGACCACCCTATGGCGCAAGTCGAGGAATCTGCTGTACACCGTGTCTTTAATATTGTGTTGTATGTTAACTGGGGACCTAGAAAAGACAGAGAGGCTCCATCCCCACTGCAGCCGCAGTGGTCCACAACCCCACGACGACTACGACAGTTCACCCCTCTGCCACCCTACACCGAACCCAAGGTTATTGTGCGGTTCGAACCCTGGTGAACCCCCAGGGAACGTCTCGCACCAGACGAGTGTAACCCCTATGTTTTTGTGGTAGAGTAATGGTGATGTATGCATACGTGGAGAGCTTGTTTGCACAGCAATCGCCGACATAGTGTAACTGAGGCGGAAGGGGAACCAGCCAGCATTCACCAAGGCAGATGGAAAACCGCCTAAAAACCATCCACAGACTGTCCGGATCACCAGACCTCGACACAAATCCGCCTGGCGGATTTGTGCTGGAGACCAGGTGCTCCTTCCTGCCCAGAAAGCTGTGTGTTGGATCGCACGGCCAACCGGGCTGGCGTTGTCTTTAATATAGCCTCACAAAAGGGACTCGGATCTGCACAGATCCGGATTGGGGATGTTTCAGAATTGCAGTAATTTATTATTATATTTTTCAGTTAAATTTTCGTAATTCTGATTGCTAAGACCTGATACACTAATAAAAAAATTACATTATCCCGCCATTGCAGAGTAATACTGCAGCAATAAAACAAAAATGAGGGAGTATCACCAAAAGAAATCTTTTGTTGCAAAGAAAATGCGCCATTCAAAACGACAAAACGAGTGCACACACAGGCATCTGCCGACATCGATGTTAAAAATTCTGCAATATTTTCTAACAACGAACCGCTTTCAGTATGTCTCATTCCTGGGCTGATTTTGATTAGTGACGTCACAGCTGCTTACATTTCTAACAGGACATGGTGAAATATCGCGAATGTAGGTTTCAGAAGTGTTTCTTTCAATGTAAATGTAAGATGATGATGTGTGTCAGACTGTGTGATGAATTCCTTAAATCATGGAGCATTATATTCTCATTCAAGACTTAACGCTTAGGACCAGCAATGTTGAAAAATTTGGTCCCAAAAGACCAGCAATTTATGCGATAATTTTAAATTTTGGTGGCACACTTGCATTTCATATATCTTGAAAAGATAATACACACAAAAAATGACCAAGTTTCTAGTTTAGTCTCTCATAATTATTATTGTTCTTTCATTGATTACAAATTATGCATTAATGCTGGCAAAAAGTATAGTTGCTTTTCAAAAACAATACTAAAGTAAGTCCTTGAGCGATTTCACATGTAAAAGCTTTACTATGGGAAAAGTCTGTGGTGTACAGAACATCTAAACAGCCATGTAACCCACGAAGTGTCCAGTGCACATCAGTGACATTTATAATCGTGCTGCATCTGTTCCTGTTTTTATGCGTTTGGGCGCTGATGACCACGCTGTTTAACGCCCGTAAACCTCAAACACACACACACACACACACACACACACACACACACACACACACACACACACAAAATCGTGCTTGTCAGAAATATAAAGCTGCGAAAATTGAAGCTGGTGCTCTTAGGGTCCTGCCTTACCACACCTCGAAAAAAACAGCGAAAACTTTCGAAAAGTCAATATTGATATCAACACTAAGCTTTTCTTGTAGTTGTACTGATGTATATTGATTTAAATCATTAACTTCTTCCGTTTGTGTGTTTGCACATCTTAACATTCATGTTGTCATTGGGTGGCTACATCATTGCCTATGCTCTGAATATTTCTGCCATCTTTGGCGAGATCATGTGACAAGAGCAATGCTTGGCTGGCTGAAAGCACGCCACAATCATAATTTCAGTGCTTTGGAAGCTAGCGTAATGTAATTGATGGAATTTGTGTTTATACTTACGTGATACAAAAATATGTAGTGTACATGTTTCCATGCATCAAAGATCTTTCAAAAATGCTTTGATTTTTGCTAGGTTGAGATTCATAAATTGCCAGGAAGTTATGCACAGGTTTATAAATCCATAACCATTCAAGGGATTGATCAGGTTTACAGCTCCTAGGGAAATGGTACCATCTTTTGACATGGAAGAATGTACTTCCATCCAGTAAAAAGTTTTTCAGCCTAGAAAGCGCCTTTCTAATTGGGAAATCCGGGAAATATTTTCCTTGCCAAAGTATTCCCCCTACTTAAGGTTTAGGCCTCCCATATGCAATGAAGTGGCTATTGACAAGAAACACTGTGCACTAGTGGGACACTTGTTTTATCAGACCAGCGGCACTGCATTGGAGGAATATTATTGAAATAAATGTGTTGAAGAATACAATCAAGAAATTTGAAGAAATAAGTGAATTGAGTGGTGCAGCAGACACTCATAGTGGTTGCTGAAGTTGCTTTTAGTACAACCGACCATGCAGCAGATGGCTCAAATTCTGCAGTGAGTGCTAGAGTACTCACACTCACACTATGCCTCTGCCTCTGCCTCACGCCAATCAACAGTTCACTACATTTTGTGGCACATTTTAGACTAGTATCTCTATAAGGCTCAGAATGTGTTGCTAAAGAAACCCCCATGACTAAAGGAAGCCCATGACTAAAGAAACCCCATGACTAAAGAAACCCCATGATAGGATACAATGCTGTGACTTTGCTTTCATTTTTGGCATGCATGGAAATGAGTGACCTCTTGCTGGGGAATATTCTTTGGGTGGGCAAGGCATATTTTACTCTGCATGGGGCTGTGAATACACAGAACTGTCACATATGGGGTTGTCCTCCCAAATCTTGCGCAGGAACATCCACTCCACTCAGCTTACGTGACAGTGTGGTGTGATTTCACAAGCCACATCTGAACCTTATAAAGACCTTGTTATGCAACGAGATTCCATCATTTCAAGAACATAATAGTGTCTGTGACATTATTTTGATGTGAGATGGGGTGGCATGATATGTCAGTTGTTGAGTGAACGATTGGTTTCATGAAACCTTCAGTATCATCCACGTTATATCTATGTAGTTTAAAGATATGTGGCCTTCGAGATCCCCTGACCTAAATTGATGCGACATGTGGATGTTGGGATATGTGAAAGATTTTTTGGGGGTGTATCCAGATACTCCAGATGAGAAGGATATCATATGATGACAATCAACCTTATTAAACTGGATGTGCTGTAGGCAACTGCTAACCATGTCATGTCATGGATCAGCATGTTGTAGATTCAGTAGACCTTTTTGAACATGTAACTTCTGATCATATCCTAATAAACATATCAGAACCACCATTGTCATTGGTCTGATCGTTTCTCCTTTTTTCCTGCACTGATACCTCATTCTAACTGCTTACAGCGCCATATTTTCACCTGGTGGCCGAAATTGAAAAATTATTTTTCAGTGTACTTGGTGAGGACACCAGTTAATGAACACCTATACAATGTTACAGCATCCTGCAAGGTATAGAGCCCACACTGAAGCACTCAGAACACTGTCAGTTTAATTATAATCACTTGAAACGCCTCAGATCGACTTCTTGTCAAGAAAACAGGGTGCTGTTCAGACAATTTTGTCCTCAGTAGAGTCATAATAAAGTTGCTATGATGTCTTGCAGAGATACCACACTCGTTATATGATTGCTACTCAGCAGGGGTTTTTATCAACAGTATGTGTTTATTGTTATTACAATGTAGTAACTATGGTGACTGCTGCCAGTGTCTTTTACAATATGCAGTGTGTCCCACATCTCTCTAACGATTCAAACCAGTCTGAACAGACTTACTATTCTCAATGAGTTCTGTCTGCAGTCATGGTCTAGTAGCTGGCATTGCTGCTTCTAGATCATGGGGTCCCAGGGTTGATTCCTGGCCGCGGTGGGGACTTTCTGTGCCCAGTGACTGGGTATTTGCATTGTCCTCATTTCTTCATCATCATCTGTGACAGTGGCTACCTTTGACTGTGTAAAAAAAATAGAATATGTAAAAAGTAGGACTTTGTACAGGTGCTGACGACCGTGCAGTTGAGTGCTCCACAAACCAAACACCATCATCCATGAGTTCTGAGACTAAAAGAACCGTACTTCAATGTATATTGATTATTGAGGGGGGGTTGGTAGTCTTCGGGAGTGGTGACCCCATTGTAATACTAGCTTATATATATGCAGTGGGACTTCGCAACCAGCTTCGGCCGAAAGACCAAGTAAAGGTGGCGAAGTCCTATTAATCCCCTGACCTTACTAGTTGTTGGATAGAGGGGTACCAGAGTAGATAGATACAATGTAAGAAAGGGTTTTTGTTCATAATGACAGCTCTTTGGTTTGAGAATCGAGACAACGAAGGAATAAAGTAGAGGTAACAGCTGTAGTGCCAACGTTTATAACATATGTGGTCTAAACCATTAGCAGTGTTATTGTCCAGGGTGTAGTATGTGTGTCGATAAAATATATGTGCATTTTCATTGACACTGCATGAATAGTGTATGAATGTACCTGCAACAAAAATTGTTGTGCAGTAAAGATTAAGGATTTGACACAAGTACCCAGTACCTACACAATGCTTACATGGAGGTCTCTAAAACAATTCATAAATAAGTAACATCAAAATTTATGTATTGTTGAACTTTTCGACAAATTCTCTTCATTATCCTGGTTTGTTTACGGTTGACTGACATAGCATAAAATTTTAATTGTAAGTCTCATTTCTAGTTCTTTGAGAAACAGAAAGTTATTTGTTTGAAACTTTACTTGCATATTTTTTTCGATTTCTTTCTTCATTATTAATATTCAGTTACTTCACTTTCCTATGTTGTATCTAATTGAATTAAAAAGAAATAACAAGATTTAGTGATTCACTTGTCAACTTCTGGAATCTGACACGCACCATGATCTCAGTTATGTTGAAAAATCCTGTGATCCCAATTACAAGTTTATGAACACTCGAAATTTACCAGACCCATGCCAAACAAAACTATATACCCAACACATTGCAAAAAAGTGAAAAGTTACAGTCACAACAAAAGAAAACACTGGAGCAGGCACGCCTTCAGTATCTGTAATCTTTTATTTCCAACATGTTCCACATACTGGAGACCTGAAAGACATCACAATTCTGATCTGTGGGAAAGGGTTTAACTGCAGGTGGAATAATGGTACCCAGATAGTACAGGGGTAGCTCATGCATCAGCTATTATCACTGCCACTCAGTAACAAGTGTCAGCCTGCAGTGTTTAATGGGTGATGATGTGGTCATTAATATGTGTGTCCTTCAGTCAATGGTGTTCTGCAATGCCAGATGACCAGATGTTGGGAAGATGTAGAACATTTCAAAAAGGCTCACTGAAAATGTACTGGACAATTTACAACCATTTCCATCCTTTCAGACAGTATTTCCATTTGTTCAAGGCCTCATATAGGTTCCAGTGCCAAAAACGCAGTCTTATATACGAAGACAGTAACTAGTTCTCGAAAGAACTGTTACTGTTAATGACCGTGCAGCTTTTCCCTGGAATAAATGATGACTAACTGAAAACCTCAGCTGCCGACAGGTGTTGTTGTTATACCACAGGTTGCCCAAACTCTTACAGGAATGGCCAAAGCGTGCGCGAGTAATGAGTGGGTGGGCAAATGTCTATAAGGCACAATACATAGATAGAATTGTGGACAGTTGGGAATGTGAGTCTCACGGGAAGCATGCAAGGGATAAGTCCTTGCAGTCGCGCTATTCATCTGTGTCCTCAGTTGCTCAGATGGATATAGCGTCTGCCATGTAAGCAGGAGATCCCGGGTTCGAGTCCCGGTCGGGGCACACATTTTCAGCTGTCCACATCGAGGTATAACAACAACACCTGTCGGCAGCTGAGGTTGTCAGTTAGTCATCATTTAACGCAGTCTTAGATTGAAACCATCTGCAAGTGTACCATTGACATTCATTCATCAGTTTGCAGTTTTTCCCCTTGATTCCTGTGACATTGATTCTTGTTCATGAACAGTCATTATCCACCTAATTAACATCCATACTAGGTACCTAATCAAAATATTGAAGTATGCACTAGTTCTTGAATCACTGGGAATCAAACCAAAATTAAATCTGTTTACTAGGTGAAATAAATTTATCATTGCCAGAGGTGAAAGTGTCTGCAAAACAAAGAAAAGGCACTTAACGAGCTAAGATAATGGAAGAGGAACATTTAAAAATTATTTCTCTTATTTAAATCTTAAATACCTTGAACGTAAGAATTTTGAATCATAAGATGTAAGTGATACATCTTTTGATAAATTTAATAAATTTGTGTAGACTATTAACTTGTAGCAATGTATTTTAAAAAGATTGTAACACATGCAATTATTTTAATTGTGATGTAAAAATTTCAAATCAAAGTGACAGTGACTCAGATTAATCATTATTGAATTTCCTCTGGTTATTTTCGTTTTAAACCATTTTTACCTCATCACTTCTTTCCTTCTGGTGGAATATTATAATTTTAAATCGCTAACATTAAATATATAATTTCTTATGCACTTGTATGACTTGTGCCCTATAGTACTGGATTTATGGACATTCAAATATTGTTTCTTTGTTACATATATATAACAACATGTAACATTCTGTTCCTCACTCTTCAGATTGACTCAGAGTGCTGGTGGGAGGTGTGGCATATCATGTGAAGAAACGTGTCACCATCGACTGGTCCAGGATGAGTTTGTGATAGATATGGAGAAGTCAACACACGAGTTTGTTACCCATACAGGAGATGTGACTGTAGATAAAGAATGCTCAGTTGCTACCCAATATGACTGTAGTACAAGGGAAAAGGAATTACATGTATATAGCTGTAATTTCTGCCAACAGGGCTTTCCTTCAAAATATAGACTCATAAAGCATGTGTTTATGCACATTGATGGCATGCAACCACCTTTGTATGTTTGTAAGTGGTGTGGTGAGATATTTGATAGTAAATTTAGTTTGAAAAAACATCTGAGAATGAGTGAGAATTATCACGTCTTAACTGCTAGCAACCATGAAAAATATGGCTGTAGTGATGAGCATCAAAGCAGTATCCTTTTGGATAGTTTCCCAGAAGTTTCTGTTACAGAACACAATGTGTGGTCTTCATACAAGGAAACTTGGAAAGCTTCAAAGAAGTCCTCTAATGACGTGTGTAACACACCTATGGGAAATGATGCTGACAAAATAGGTGACTATGGAACTTTGTCTACAGCTGTTAATGTCAGTGCCCAGGGTGATCTACTTACTGCAAACAGTATGGACAAATGTGGTATTTGTGGCAAATTGTGTGGTAGGTCAGGTCATCCCAAGAGAGAGAAATTACTTGACACTGGAAAGAAACCCCACAAATGTGAGATTCATGGGGAATGGTTTTCTCAGTCAGGTCATCTCAAGACAGAAGAATTATTTCACACTGGGAGCAAACCTCATAAATGTAAGATTTGTGAGAGATGTTTTGCTAGGCCGAGCAGTCTCAAGAGACATGAATTAATTCACACTGGAAACAAACCTCACAAATGTGTGATTTGTGACAAATCGTTTGCCCAGGCAGGCAATCTGAAGACTCACAAGTTAATTCACACTGGAAAGAAACCTCACAAATGTGAGATTTGTGGGAACTCTTTTGGTAGGGCAGGTAATCTCAAGACTCACATTTTAATTCACACTGGGAAGAAACCTTACAAATGTAAGATTTGTGGGAGATGTTTTGCTTGGTCAAGCAATCTCAAGACACACGAATTAATTCACACTGGAAACAAACCTTACAGATGTGTGATTTGTGACAAATCGTTTGCCCAGTCAGGTAGTCTCAACACTCACAAGTTAATTCACACTGGAAAGAAACCTCACAAATGTGAGATTTGTGGGAAATCTTTTCGTAGGTCAGATAGTCTCAAGACACATGAATTAGTTCACACCGGAAAGAAATCTCACAAATGTCAGATTTGTGGGAAATCTTTTGCTAGGTCAGGCTATCTCAAGACACACCTTTTAAATCACACTGGAGAGAAACCTCACAAATGTGTGATTTGTGACAAATCGTTTGCCCAGGCAGGCAATCTGAAGACTCATCAATTAATTCACACTGGAAACAAACCTCACAAATGTGAGATTTGTGGCAGATGTTTTGCTTTGTCAAGTTATCTCAAGAAACATTTATTAATTCACACTGGGAAGAAACCTTACAAATGTAATATTTGTGGGAAATCCTTTGCTTTCTTGAATGCTCTCAAGAGTCATATATTAATTCACACTGAAAAAAAATCCCGCAAATGCGATATTTGTGGGAAGTCTTTTGCTAGGGCAGGCAATCTCAAGGCCCACACATTAATTCACATTGGAGAGCAACGTCACAAATGTGAGATTTGTGGGAAATCTTTTGCTGTGTCCAGCATTCTCAAAGCACATGCATTAATTCACATTAGAAAGAAACCTCACAGATGTGAGATTAGTGGGAAATCATTTGCTATGTCAGGCGATCTCAAGACATATGCATTAGAACACATTGGAAGGGGACCTCACAAATGTGATGTCTGTGGCAAAAGTTTCACTAAATTGGGTACTCTCAAGACACATGCATTACTTCACATCAGAAAGAAACTACAAGTAAGTGTTGGTTTACACAAATAGGTTTTCCTGGTTTGTGCCCTCAAGGCCTATAAAGTAATGGATGTAACAGGGGACAATAAATTGCAGTTCCTGTGAAATAACATTAAAGTGTGGTAGAATTGTGGAAAAAATGTGCAATGATGTGTACTATAGATTGATAACAGATAATGTGACAATATAAAAATCCATATCTACAGATTGTGATGTCAAGAACTTGTATTACTAAATACACTACAGACATGAATCAAATGTGTTTTTGTCATTAACACTGCTGCTTTTTCCTATCGATCTTGAGACAAGAAGATTGTGAATTGTGATAAATCCTTACCTTCGTCAGTAATCATAAGTAGAATGCAATATTCAGTATAAGGCCAAGGAAATGTGATGACTTGCTGATTAATATTCCAGACATAGTCATTATGTAGTACTTGTAACTGCACTTTAAAAATAATGTTATCAAAAATGTATCCATGGCACTTCATTCACAAATGCTAGTAAACTCAACACTGGAGAAACGTGATTATGGCATTATTTTACTAATGTATGTTTTCTCAAGAGATCTGCTGTGTGTGTCATTAATAGTGTGTACTTTTATTTTCTGTTCATATTAATCCTACATTTGTAGACGTAACAACAAATATAACAATCTACTTAATAGCATGTTTGTCCACTTTTGGAACACAATACATGAACAGTTCTACATGATATGGACTTGACATGTCGTTTTCATATTTCTGGATGTATGTTGCACCAGTTGTATTGCACACATTCAGATCAGCTAAATGGTGTGGTCGAGACATCAGTGTTAGTTACCATGCTACTCAGACCACTGTGTAGTCATTCTGTCATTGTGACATGGACAGTTACCTGCTGAAAGCTGCCTTCACTGTGGGAGAGCACATCAGGCATGAAGGAATCTATGTTTTGCAATAAAGGTAACATAGTCTGCAACTGTCATGATGCCTTCAATTATTATCAGATGTCCCAAAGGAGCCCAAGTGACTTGCCCCATAGCATAACGGGCCCTCGATCTGGTGCCATTCACCTACATGACTGCATATCTGGATGTGGCATCTCACCTGGTGTAACAAGAAATGTCACTCGGCCTGACAGTTGGCAGTTGACATTAGCATTGAACTTCATTCCAGCATCAATGATCCCTTGCGCAATGCAGTTGAGTTTGAACAATTTGGTGGGTTAGTATGGAAACATACAGAGACCATATGTTGTGGAGCCCTATGTTCAAAAATGTACATTGACTTATGTGTTTTAAAATGTGTATGGCCTCTCCAGAATTATTTTCTGTCATTAGGTATGCCTCATATTGGATGGATACATCATTTACAGAGCAGGCAAGCCTCTGATCTCCATGATTTGTGAGGAGGTATAGATGTATTACATCTTTTCGTAAGGTTATGGATTTATCACCTTTCAACCACTTTCTTTGGATGTTCACAACAGTAGCATAGGTCCAGCCAACCAGCTTCACCACTTTTGAGGTGCTAGTTCCCAACTGCAATACCACTGTAACCTGTCCTTTGCTAAAGTCACTTATGTCATTGGATTTACATGTTCACAACCTATCTAATTGGTAGAACAATTCCTTCTTAATCTCTGATCTGCTATACTTGTAATCTGATTACTGCATCATGTGTGTACAACATGGCATTCATTCTCCTCACAGGCAGTGGCATGATATTTTTGCTCATCAATGCATCTTCATGTAAATGGGTCAGATGGGAAAATGTGTAATCTAACAAAATCATTGTGCTTGGTTACCATTTACACCAGTGCACAATAGCTATATTTTTTTGTGAAATTTTTTTGTTTCACAAAGCTCTGTACATAATTCAGAGATATTGTAGATAAGTGTTATACACCAAAGCTCTTAATTCTTTGTTAAGCTTTTAATATTGTGTAAGGTACATGCCAGAACAACACTTGTGAGAGCTGAGAACGTGAGTACTAAATATGACTAGTGCTACATTCAAAGATGTTTCCATTCTGGATATTTTTCTTAATTTGTGTAAATAAACATGACGTTGTTTTTAATTTCGGAACGATTGTTTTTATTTTTGATTCCCTACCTATTTGTTATTGGTGAAAGTGGTTTTGTACATGTTCCATCATATGTGTAACAACTGGGGTTGGTTATAATTAAGTGATTGGCACTGTTCTGTTTTACTACACTTTGTAGAGATGTGATTACATTTATTCCACCTTTCTCATGATAGGACATCCAGATGCATTTTTATTAAATATTTTTGTTTATTTTTTATTTTTATTATTTATTTTTAAATATTTTACTGAATATTTTCCAATAAAAGGAAAGAAATACCAGGCTTCTGGACAATAGCCTTATATTCAGATGAATCTGAAAATATACTACTAAGTGTGGTGACTTTACATATTATGAATCTCTAAGCAAAACAGTAAAATTTGTAGTAACGTGTTGAAAAGGTTCACAATGTGGACTGAATATCTATGTGTGTCAGCTAAAGATGGGTTATGTAGCGTTTCTCTAGTACAAGAGACGTAAGCAGAAAATAAACATATTCAGTGGTTGTGTGGAAAACCACCCAAAGAACTGAGTCTACATAAACACAGTACATGCCCATAAATTAAAGAGTGTAACTGCACCTATTTAAATAATTACCTAAGCTAATCACTACAGAATAAATTATTGTACAAGAATTGTCAAGGAAAAGTCAATTGTAGGATGTGGATCCAGGAACACATGGCAAACAAGCATATTGTTTAAAAAAACAACAATGAAGAGTGCTTTAAAAGTTCTGACTGGTGTTTACATCAGAACTCTACCTGTAAGGTCACTAACAGACTGAGGGCATAGTGCTGGAGAATGGGGTGGAAGGGCACATCTGATCAGACTGAAAGCTGGTTGCAAGAGAGCCAAATTGAACCTGGCTATGCTCTATGACACTGTGTGACCATTAACAGCTGTCTGATTGGTTGCTGGATGGGTTTCTAGAATTTTTCCTCACTAGCAATGCTTCCTGGAAGTGTAACCCATCAGAATCCTCCCTGTCAGAATGGTATGAATCTGAACAAGGCATATACAGTGGTAACTGGTACAGAACCAGCCCCTGCCTAGCCACAGCTCTGTAGTGAAACATATCTCATGAAGTGTTTCCCACTCAGTCTGTCAGTCTACCACACACATTTCACTCTCACCCCATAGCAGCAGGCTACTTATTTCAAAATTACAAAAGTAGTAGTTTAATGTTTGAAAATGATCCTTTGGACGGGTGGCTCTTGCTAAGGGATCTTCTAATATGGGAAACAAAGAATTTCCAAAATACAGTAAAAAAAGTGGACAGGAATAGAAAAATCAAAAGTATTTAAGAAGTTACAGATAATAGTACAATAATTATGAGTTCGAATTGACTGATTTTGGTTATTGTATAAATATATACAGCCAAGTGAGATGATGCACTGGTACAGTGGTGTTGTAGTGCAGAGGCAACAGATGTGCCAACCACGTTCTGAGCCTGCAGGGACAGCATGGGGGCTGTCAAGATGCATCAGCTGTGCAGTGGCTAGGCTGCTGCAATGGTGATTCCCGTGGGCGGTGATGGGGTATTGTGGTCAGGAATGACACCATTGGGGCCACCATTTGTTGTTACCAGTTGTGAAGATCATGAAAGACTGTAACACTGCATCGAAGGGGTGCAGCAGCAAAGGCGGGCTGGGTATTTCAATGCAAAAGGAGGTTTAGCTAAATAATATTGATAAGATTCATAATTTTTCTATAATCTCTGCAGTTTGTAGTATAAAAGTTAAAATTACGAAGTTATTGAAGGATACATTACAAACTGATTATATATCCATAATAAGCTAATCTCATTAAGACAACTGTAGCACTATCATTGTTTTATTAAATCTTATTTCATGTACTCAATTGATACTGATTGTTAAATCCTACCTCATTGGTTTGGTCCTTAACTGAGTGGAATGTAACTCTCCCATGTTACAGAATAAGAAAAATGACAAAATTATACAATGGAAACAAACTAATACATATTAGCATCCCTTCTCCTAATGCTTAGTCGTAAACGAGAGTCGTGACTGAATTGTGCCAAGATCCAAAATCCACTTAAGTATAAAATTACCCAACAGCTGCTGCCTGTGCACCACTGGTTTTGGTGATCTGAATACTTCACAATATCCTTGATTACATATGATCCATATAACAATTCTGAGGACAACTACAGTGACTGCAAGAGAGATGACACCAGGGCAACCACTGTATGTAGGTATTCCAGCTTACTCCACTCAGTGAAGTGTGCATTGCTGTGGTCAGTGGTAACTTACAATTTTCCCAAGCTAGTATTCGTCAATGGTTTGCAGAAAGCGAGTCTTTGATTTGTTTGATAGTGTAGACAGGCTGTCGGTTAGGTGCCATCACAAAAGGTGTTTCAGGCAAATTAGCAGAAAAAGTTTAAAGCTGTTGTGTGTGTAAGTTAAATGAGCAGATAAGCTAATGGTGGGTGTGATACATCATAGTAAGAACGTTAGATAAAAGTCTACTGTTAGAGAAACTCGATAAGTCAGAAGTGTAAATGTATGGTTACAGCAGAGAACTGCTGCTATAGCTGACTGTGCTACCAAATACGGTAATCTGTTCCAGGTGGGCATAAATAAAGATTTGTGGATTGCAACAACTGTGCTAGAGCAACGGAATTATTTAGGACCCTTTAAAAGCAATGCAATTTCACAATTCATGACACTGGCGCAGAGTAATAAGTTAGGCCTCTTGTAATAATTATTATAAATGCACAGTTGAAACTCGAACTACATGACAGTCTGATGAACAACACTTGCAAACAAACAGGACGTCCATTTGCCAAACATGGCATTCATAAGTAGCTACACAGGCGACAAGGAAAGAAAAGGTGATAACATTCAAATTTGCAACTGGTGCAAATCATGGGCAGGGATATCTGCACATTTAACACATCTGTAGATCATGACAGTTGTACAATAGCATCAGTGCAATAATACAGCAAAGTTGATCCCTATATGGAGTAGATCATTTGCATGTGTACTGATGCATGAAATGAATTATTAGTTATGGTTTGCTGGAAGGTTTCAGCTGGCACTAAGTTAGGGCTGAGTCTCTCTTGCAGTCATGGCTGAATGGTAGTGAACAGGGTTTGAATATTCAACTGTTGCTTGGGTGTTATACAACAAGATCTGTAAGGCTTTGGTTATTTCCAGAGTAGCAGTGAGTTTGCACAGTTCCCTGCGAATGGTTATTAAGTCACGCTGGATCGCGTTTTTAAGTCCCTAATATTGTAGTGTTAGCACAGTGACTATATTATGGGTTTGTCAGTTGGTAGTTGAAAGGTTGTCTTCATTGTGAGTGAGCCATACATGCAAGCATACTAGGATTTCATGATACTGCGTAACAAAGAATGAAGCTCGCTGGGGAGCTTTATCACAGCGATCAGCGTCAGTCTGATCAGGAATACCAAATTTGTTTTCAGCACAGCTGCACTTCCATTAAACGAAACTCGCACAGCATGGCGGAGTGGTACTGTTACTGATTGTTCACATGATGAACAGAGTCTATAATGTAGTGAAGGAAAATTAAATCAGTATGAAAAGACAGAGATGGTAGTACCCATTGTCTGGTCATTTCTGCTTGCATGCTGCAAAAGTTAGCACTCATGTGGAGGTAATTTCAACAGAGTACCAAGGTTCGATGGCTTCACAGTCAAGATGATTGATCAGCAGTATTTATAGCTTGTTCACAGGTGCTAGTTGTCTTGAAACTTAGCACAAGTTTAAAAGTTCGGTATTCTTTCGAAAAAATAGTAATGATTAATGTTGAGTAGGGCTGAATGTTGAGAGAACTGAATTCACAGCCAGTTGCTTTTGGCATCCTTTTAGAAGGGACATAAGACGTTATAGCCTAGCATATTGCAGAATTTGGTCAACAGTTGGCTAATGTGTATGGTTTACTGTAACTGTACTAGTTATATACTATGTTGTTAAATCGAATGTGAGTTTCTATCCCCACTTTTCTGAAAATCTAATGAGAATGAAACCACATTTTGGAAGTGTCCATTATGTAAAGTGGCATGAATATGGAGATGTTAGATTTAGGACAAGGATGTCAAAATAGAAGCCAGTAGACCTACCCAGTAGTGATACCTTCCTTGGTGAGCTATGGGACAGAGTAGAGGGCTAACCTAATAGGAAAATGGCCAAACCAGCTTCAGTTGTCTGTAACGAAATTAAAGTTGCTGGTATTGGTTACAGTTATAATTATAATGTATTAAAATATTACAGATGGTGTAATAAGGATGGGAGGTGAACTAGGAAGGGAATCATGATCAACTGTCCGTGCTCGTGATGTCTCAAGCAAACCAGCATGTTGTGCACCATGCAGGGTAGCCTATGTAATGGACTGAAAACAGGTGTTCACAGTAGTCAATTTTTGAAAAGGATTCTAGTCTTGTGACTGTTGAGGGACCTAACTGGTCCGAGCCAGTCCTAATTAAATTAGGTGATAATAAACAGATGGCAGAACATGACAGTATGAAGTGAGAAACAAATACATTAACAGGAAAAGAGGTGACATCATGCACTACAATTACTGCAACTTACATTTAATCATAAAGGGAAGTAATAGGAAGGGCAGGAGCTTGTTGCTAGATGAATCAGTCGTTTTTCGTCATCTCATCAGCCTATCAAGGTGTAATGAACTTATGAGTTGTAGGAATCGAAGTGAGTGTGCTGCTGCCATACAAGATTTGTGTCATAAAGCCATAGAATTTTATTCTGGTGCTATAAAAATATGTCAAAGCTAAAGGTAGTATAGGAATGTGAAATGAGCAGAAACGCCTATAGGTACACAAGGTAAGTAAATGAGTTAAAAGAGGCAAAGCGTTCATAGTTTTTCTCAGTGATGCAATGCCGGCAAGTAGTATATTATTTTTGTAGGTGTGTAAGGCACTGGGGTGTGTCCAACTGTATACCTGTTTATAGTGTACTACATGTGAATGCATAATGTGGCACGTATTAGTGGAAATGAAAGTGTCACAAAAGTAACCAGTATCAGTAATGTATGCATATACAGAGACACTGCTCTCATGCTTAGTGACAGATGGGCAAGCACAGAGCAGTTGAACAGATTGCTTGAAGCATTCTAAATCTTTCCATACACGGAATGGTGGTCATCAGATGTGTTTGCACTCATGTCATCAAAATAGCGGAGCCTAACTGGTAGGTAAAACACATCACTGGAGGGATAAATGCACAAAATTGTGGTTAGTGAGTATTTAATTAGAGTATGAGCGTAACTGATAACATTTGTGGCGGCCACATTGGGAAAAGACATCATTATTCATATTTCTTCTTGAAGGAGTGAGCAAGGCTGAAATTGTTGTGGTGCCAGGTGCATCAGCCAGGAACTGCTTGATAAATGTGATTATGTACTGCTGAATGACACATTTCATTCAGTGGAATATGGAGATAATTTCTGAGGTCCCCTTTTGCTCAATGACGACGAGTAATGTAGCACAAGTGTTCATAAGCATCAAATGGAGGCTACAGTATTATTTTAAAAATATACTAAAGAGATAGATACCCAAGGGCAGATCAGTGTTCGGACTGGAAACAATGTAGAACATTATTGCCTTTGTTGTTGTTGTTGTTGTGGTCTTCAGTCCTGAGACTGGTTTGATGCAGCTCTCCATGCTACTCTATCCTGTGCAAGCTTCTTCATCTCCCAGTACCTACTGCAACCTACATCCTTCTGAATCTGCTTAGTGTATTGACCTCTTGGTCTCCCTCTACGATTTTTACCCTCCACGCTGCCCTCCAATGCTAAATTTGTGATCCCTTGATGCCTCAAAACATGTCCTACCAACCGATCCCTTCTTCTAGTCAAGTTGTGCCACAAACTTCTCTTCTCCCCAATCCTATTCAATACCTCCTCATTAGGTACGTGATCTACCCACCTAATCTTCAGCATTCTTCTGTAGCACCACATTTCGAAAGCTTCTATTCTCTTCTTGTCCAAACTGGTTATCGTCCATGTTTCACTTCCATACATGACTACACTCCATACAAATACTTTCAGAAACGACTTCCTGACACTTAAATCTATACTCGATGTTAACAAATTTCTCTTCTTCAGAAACGATTTCCTTGCCATTGCCAGTCTACATTTTATATCCTCTCTACTTCGACCATCATCAGTTATTTTACTCCCTAAATAGCAAAACTCCTTTACTACTTTAAGTGTCTCACTTCCTAATCTAATTCCCTCAGCATCACCCGATTTAATTTGACTACATTCCATTATCGTCGTTTTGCTTTTGTTGATGTTCATCTTATATCCTCCTTTCAAGACACTGTCCATTCCGTTCAACTGCTCTTCCAAGTCCTTTGCTGTCTCTGACAGAATTACAATGTCATCGGTGTACCTCAAAGTTTTTACTTCTTCTCCATGAATTTTAATACCTACTCCGAATTTTTCTTTTGTTTCCTTTACTGCTTGCTCAATATACAGATTGAATAACATTGGGGAGAGGCTACAACCCTGTCTCACTCCTTTCCCAACCACTACTTCCCTTTCATCCCCCTCGACTCTTATAACTGCCATCTGGTTTCTGTACAAATTGTAAATAGCCTTTCGCTCCCTGTATTTTACCCCTGCCACCTTCAGAATTTGAAAGAGAGTATTCCAGTTAACGTTGTCAAAAGCTTTCTCTAAGTCTACAAATGCTAGAAACGTAGGTTTGCCTTTCCTTAATCTTTCTTCTAAGATAAGTCGTAAGGTTAGTATTGCCTCACGTGTTCCAACATTTCTACAGAATCCAAACTGATCTTCCCCGAGGTCGGCTTCTACTAGTTTTTCCATTCGTCTGTAAAGAATTCGCGTTAGTATTTTGCAGCTGTGACTTATTAAACTGATAGTTCGGTAATTTTCACATCTGTCAACAACTGCTTTCTTTGGGATTGGAATTATTATATTCTTCTTGAAGTCTGAGGGTATTTCGCCTGTCTCATACATCTTGCTCACCAGATGGTAGAGTCTCATCATGACTGGCTCTCCCAAGGCCATCAGTAGTTCTAATGGAATGTTGTCTAGTCCCGGGGCCTTGTTTCGACTCAGGTCTTTCAGTGCTCTGTCAAACTCTTCACGCAGTATCTTATCTCCCATTTCATCTTCATCTACATCCTCTTCCATTTCCATAATATTGTCCTCAAGTACATCGCCCTTGTATAAACCCTCTATATACTCCTTCCACCATTCTGCCTTCCCTTCTTTGCTTAGAACTGGGTTGCCATCTGAGCTCTTGATATTCATACAAGTGGTTCTCTTCTCTCCAAAGGTCTCTTTAATTTTCCTGTAGGCAGTATCTATCTTACCCCTAGTGAGACAAGCCTCTACATCCTTACATTTGTCCTCTAGCCATCCCTGCTTAGCCATTTTGCACTTCCTGTCGATCACATTTTTGAGACGTTTGTATTCCTTTTTGCCTGCTTCATTTACTGCATTTTTATATTTTCTCCTTTCATCAATTAAATTCAATATTTCTTCTGTTACCCAAGGATTTCTATTAGCCCTCTTCTTTTTACCTACTTGATCCTCTGCTCCCTTCACTACTTCATCCCTCAGAGCTACCCATTCTTCTTCTATTGTATTTCTTTCCCCCATTCCTGTCAATTGTTCCCTTATGCTCTCCCTGAAACTCTCTACAACCTCTGGTTCTTTCAGTTTATCCAGGTCCCATCTCCTTAAATTCCCACCTTTTTGCAGTTTCTTCAGTTTCAATCTGCAGTTCATAACCAATAGATTGTGGTCAGAATCCACATCTGCCTCTGGAAATGTCTTACAATTTAAAACCTGGTTCCTAAATCTCTGTCTTACCATTATATAATCTATCTGATACCTTTTAGTATCTCCAGGATTCTTCCAGGTATACAACCTTCTTTTATGATTCTTGAACCAAGTGTTAGCTATGATTAAGTTATGCTCTGTGCAAAATTCTACAAGGCGGCTTCCTCTTTCATTTCTTCCCCCCAATCCATATTCACCTACTATGTTTCCTTCTCTGCCTTTTCCTACTGACGAATTCCAGTCACCCATGACTATTAAATTTTCGTCTCCCTTCACTACCTGAATAATTTCTTTTATCTTGTCATACATTTCATCAATTTCTTCATCATCTGCAGAGCTAGTTGGCACATAAACTTGTAATACTGTAGTAGGCATGGGCTTTGTGTCTATCTTGACCACAATAATGCGTTCACTATGCTGTTTGTAGTAGCTAACCCGCACTCCTATTTTTTTATTCATTATTAAACCTACTCCTGCATTACCCCTATTTGATTTTGTATTTATAACCCTGTGATCACCTGACCAAAAGTCTTGTTCCTCCTGCCACCGAACTTCACTAATTCCCACGATATCTAACTTTAAGCTATCCATTTCCCTTTTTAAATTTTCTAACCTACCTGCCCGATTAAGGGATCTGACATTCCACGCTCCGATCCGTAGAATGCCAGTTTTCTTTCTCCTGATAACGACGTCCTTTTGAGTAGTCCCCGCCTGGAGATCCGAATGGGGGACTATTTTACCTCCGGAATATTTTACCCAAGAGGACGCCATCATCATTTAATTATACAGTAAAGCTGCATGTCCTCGGGAAAAATTACGGCCGTAGTTTCCCCTTGCTTTCAGCCGTTCGCAGTACCAGCACAGCAAGGCCGTTTTGGTTAATGTTACAAGGCCAGATCAGTCAATCATCCAGACTGTTGCCCCTGCAACTACTGAAAGGGCTGCTGCCCCTCTTCAGGAACCACATGTTTGTCTGGCCTCTCAACAGATACCCCTCCGTTGTAATTGCACCTACAGTACGGCCATCTGTATCGCTGAGGCACACAAGCCTCCCCACCAACAGCAAGGTCCATGGTTCATGCCTGTGTACGCATAGTATTCAAAGCAGTGTCATTGGTAGGTGAAACATGGTGAGTCAAAATAACATGATAGTGTATGAATTAGAGATAGTTACCCATTCAGGGAACACTCTGTAAGGCTCCAAGAGCGAATGTTGTGTTTCATAGGTGTTTGTGTTGTGTGTGAGTGGAGCCACTACAACCATAAGTGAGGTACTGTAGTTTTCAGTGTGCAAGTGGGGCACTCATGTTTTTGTGTGACAGCAAGATGAATGATGGTAGAAAGGACCATAGTACAAAGACAAATCATAAGTAAGTGCTGAGACCAGACCAGCGTCTGTGATGGCTAACCACACCGTGTTAGGAGGACGGCTCTGGAGGAACCAGAAGGCCAAGCAACATCCTCCTGTCTCATCTGCATGGGGTAGATGTTGAAAGACACTAACTGCATATCTAGCGAGTCTCATTGGTTCCTTTCACACATAAATTGTTGAGCAGTTAATGATATGGAATAAACAGGAAGGCTGTACATCGAACAAGGCATATCACATTTCTCACATTATATCATTGTTCAATGGTCTTGCATCATTATGTTAAATGTAAGTTGTTGTAAAGAAAGACAGTGTAAGAGAGAGCAGTACTATTACTTTCAGACTATGATTCACATTGGAAGCAGTTCTAAACTTTCTGGAATCACCTTTGTCCAATTGAAACATACCATACGAATATCTTAAAAGAATGATCAAGGTTCCAGATAGTTCTCTTATGGAGTGGTAAGTCCATAATTAACAAGGCATACATCTAATTTGTGAAACACATGAATGGAGTGGTGATATTCCTATTGCTACGATATATGAGCCAAGATGATGTGGATAAATCATAGGTAGGTTTATTGGGGGCCTGGATGAAGTACTTAGCTATATTCCTGTCACTGATAAAACACTTACTGTTTGACAACTGATGTGCCGAATCATTCCTCTAGAAAATAACACTGGCTCCTTGCTCAACTAACCAATTAAGAGACGGCACATACCGTGCAATAAGTCTTTGGAGAATAGTTAAAGCAGACACTGCAACAAGGCAGCAGCGATAACTCATAGTATTGGCCGGAATAGTGAAATAGAACTGGAACTATCGTACTATGAGATTCACACGGTCAAGATGTGCTCAGACTAGTCCCTTCTTAACGGAAGAAGAAGAACAGAACAGATTGAGGGACATGATAGTGGGGACAGGAGTAACAGGGAAGGGTTAAGAAACTAACTGCAATGATATGTGACTACAGAATTTCTCCAGCAGTACAGGGTGACTGTCCGTCGCACATTAGCAATAGTGTAAGAAACCATGTCATTGAGAGATTGTCCCTATTCCTCCTTGTTTACTGAGAATGAGAATCAGTGACTCTACATGCATTTTTAGCAGATAGCCAGGTTAAAAAAAGGCTAGCATAATCTTCATTATCACGTGCAAGCACCATAGGATTGTCTAACAGCAAAATGGTACAACCATGGATCCATGCATACCTTTATTCATATCTGTGGGGTTGTATCAAAATTATGTCCACTTGGATATTAACCATTTCTAATACAGGTAACTCCCATCAGGTCTTGTGGGAATAACTCGTTTTAATTACGCGTACACATTTGAATACTGGTAGATGCATAGATGCAGTAAAAGCGCAACTACAATTAAGAAATAGTACTGTATTACTTGGCCAGGGTACACGCAGTGTAGTTCATGATACCAAAAGTGGATGGAAAGATAACATGCGTCACTGCAGTGCACGTAATAAGTAAGTTTTCCCAGAAGGATATTAAATCACAGTCACTGGCTTACCCACAAAAGGAAGAAATAAAATCATTGTTGTATAAGAACGATACAAACTGACGATCAGAGTATATCAAATGAAATACTGTGTTAAAGCTTAAAGAAAGGTAATCTACCACATATTAGTACAACAAACGCTCTCACTGTTTTTGGCAAGTCTCTGAGCACAGTGACTGTCATGACATCATTTCTATCACACATGAAATACAGTAAACAAAATACAGAAAAAAGTAACACAAAGCATAAAAAGAGGTACTCATGGAAATATTTAAAGTTAAATGCAAATGAACATTTATGAATGGCATGCTTTCACAGTAACTGTCGCAGTGACAAGAACAGTTAACCCAACACTGTGTAATTACAACAATCAATGCATCTACCCTACTTTGCAGAACCGTAAGTATTTCTTATTCATCAATACGACAGTGAAGGTGCTACTGTTGTTTGAAACTTGTTTGTCTCTTAACTTCATATCGAACTGGACATAATTAAACATTACCTTTCACAAACCATTGCTGGGAAACTACGTTTGACACCCTCTGTGTCTTTAGTGCGTTTCAAGTATCATTGTCTGGTAATGAAGTTGTTTGTGATACAGAAGCACTATATAATTCAACTTATCTATGCTTTCGTTCTCCTGACCTACTATTGATACCCTGTATTTGTCATGCTGGATCTGTGTTCTCAACACGTAGCAGTGTCTTCTTACAACGGACTTACCTGTGATGTTCAGAATTTCAAGTCTGAAGTCTATCCTAAAGTAGGTGGAGAATCGAGGAAAGTGTAGTTTTTAAAGGCGTAATACATTTTCTATAATGTCATATGACAAAATTCATAACCATAAATCGCTTGTTTCACCAGAGCAGTCCACATGAGGTACGATACATTCCACCACAAATTACGAAGACCAGGATTAACCAGACGGAGTGGCCGAGCGGTTCTAGGCGCTGCAGTCTGGAATCACGCGACCACTACAGTCGCAGGTTCGAATCCTGCCTCGGGCATGGATGTGTGTGATGTCCTTAGGTTAGTTAGGTTTAAGTAGTTCTAAGTTCTAGGGGACTAACGACCTCAGAAGTTAAGTCCCATAGTGCTCAGAGCCATTTGAACCATTTTATCCTTTACATACAAAGAATATAGATCATCTGACGTGCATAGGTGCTGCCAAACAGTAACGTATGCTACACTATATGCATGCGTTTGCCTGACTACTAGTAAAATTTTGCAGCGTGAGTTATTTTTTGTTTACAAAAGGCTAACACAACCTCCAGATAATACTGTTTTATACATTATAACTTCCCACCAGTGTGTATTACGAGTATCTTGGGTAATTTAAAATAGCTGTGGTTTCCAGATTTTAAGCGAGTGTGTCAAGTACATGGTCTATGTAGGTTACTCATTGCATAAATTAGTCTTCAGTGTTAATTCCAAACACTTGATATAGAGGGTGGTCCATTGATCGTGACTGGGCCAAATATCTCACTAAACAAGCGACAAACGAAAAAACTACAAAGAACGAAACTAGTCTAGCTTGATGGGGGAAACCAGATGGTGCTATGGTTGGCCCGCTTGATGGCGCTGCCATAGATGAAACGGATACCAACTGCGTTTTTTAAAATAGGGACTCCCATTTTTTATTACATATTTGTGTAGTACGTAAAGAAATATGAATGTTTTAGTTGGACCACTTTTTTTCACTTTGTGATAGATGACGCTCTAATAATCACAAACATATGGCTCGCAATTTTAGACGAACAGTTGGTAACAGGTAGGTTTTTTAAATTAAAATACAGAACGTAGGTACGTTTGAACATTTTATTTCGGTTGTTCCAATGTGATACATGTACCTTTGTGAACTTATCATTACTGAGAACGCATGCTGTTACAGCGTGATTACCTGTAAATACCACATTAATAAATGCTCAAAATTATGTCCGTCAACCTCAGTGCATTTGGCAATACGTGTAACGACATTCCTCTCGACAGCGAGTAGTTCGCCTTCTGTAATGTTAGCACATGCATTGACAATGTGCAGACGCATATTGTCAGGCGTTGTCGGTGGATCACGATAGCAAATGTCCTTCAACTTTCCCCACAGGAAGAAATCCGGGGACGTCAGATCCGGTGAACGTGCGGGCCACGGTATGGTGCTTCGACGACCAATCCACCTGTCATGAAATATGCTGTTCAATACCGCTTCAAACGCACGCGAGCTATGTGCCGGACATGCATCATGTTGGAAGTACATTGCCATTCTGTCATGCAGTGAAACATTTTGTAGTAACATCGGTAGAACATTACGAAGGAAATCAGCATACATTGCACCATTTAGATTTCCATCGATAAAATGGGGGCCAATTATCCTTCCTCCCATAATGCTTCACCATACATTAACCCGCCAAGGTCGCTGATGTTCCACTTGGCGCAGACATCGCGGATTTTCCGTTGCCCAATAGTGCATATTATGCCGGTTTACGTTACCACTGTTGGTGCATGACGCTTCGTCGCTAAATAGAACCCGTGCAAAAAATCTGTCATCGTCCCTTAATTTCTGTTGTGCCCAGTGGCAGAACTGTATACGACGTTCAAAGTCGTCGCCATGCAATTCCTGGCGCAAAGAAATATGGTACGGGTGCAATCGATGTTGATGTAGCATTCTCTACACCGACGTTTTTGAGATTCCCGATTCTCGCGCAGTTTGTCTGCTACTGATGTGCGGATTAGCCGTGACAACAGCTAAAACACCTACGTGGGCATCGTCATTTGTTGCAGGTCGTGGTTGTCGTTTCATATGTGGCTGAACACTTCCTGTTTCCTTTAATAACGTAACTTTCCGGCGAACGGTCCGGACACTTGGATGATATCGTCCAGGATACCGAGCAGCTTACATAGCACACGCCCGTTTGGCATTTTGATTATAATAGCTGTACATCAACAAGATGTCGACCTTTTCCGCAATTGGTAAACGATCCATTTTAACACGGGTAATGTATCACGAAGCAAATACCGTCCACACTGGCAGAATGTTATGTGATACCACGTACTTATACGTTTGTGACTATTGCAGCACCATCTGTCACAAAGCGAAATAAGTGGTCCAACTAAAACATTCATATTTCCTTAAGTATTACACGAATATGTAATAAAAAATGGGAGTTCCTATTTTAAAAAAACGCTGTTGATATCCGTTTGACCTATGGCAGCGCCAACTAGCGGGCCAACCATAGCGCCATCTGGTTTCCCCCATCAAGCTAGACGAGTTTCGTTCTTTGTAGTGTTTTCGTTTGACGTTTATTTCGTGAGATATTTGGCCTGGTCACTATCAATGGACCACCCTGTAGAGGTCCTCTGATTGTTCCAAATTCGATTCTTAACTGTTATATACATGAATGCACCTATCTCTTGTCTCTTCATGTATTTAATTAAGAACTTTACTTGCCTATTGTGGACAAGAGAACTATGAATTCTAAAGTAAATTTTGATAGTGAAGTGGAAATAGCATGACATCTGATAATAAGTGAAAATATGGTGTTTGTGTTTTTCGTACAAAACTCGACAAAAGAAAAATATGTATTGCTGTAAAGAAACCATTCAATTAATAGCAGTTACTGGAAAGACACTTTGTTTTTAACGTTTCCAATTATCTATTTCACTTCAACGCTGCTTATGAGCAAGTTAAGTAAAGCATTCTTCTACTTTAAAACTGTAATTCTCATCTTATAGCAATGCAGTACTGATTAAACCTCGCTTTCACTAGTGTAAATGCGTTCGTAAAAAGTCCATTTCACATGGTATAAAATCTTTAGTGCACATAACGCAAAACTAACAGTCATTTCATGTATCACCACAGTGCGTTTCTCACTTAAAGGAGCTTCTAAAGCTTTACGGAGTAACATAGTAACCTCCTGATGATGATGAATAGCAGCCTCTCACATTCTCTTTTACTGGTACCTTATAATTGTAAAACAACTGATCTCTCTAAACTCTTGTCCACTGTATAAGCAATTACTTCCGGTCACACTTTAATCTTTTATGTTATCATTGCTCTCGTTACTTTGCTATTAATATACAGTAACTTAGAATACAGCAAGGCACACTCCTACTTTAGAAAGCAACTCTTGCAGCTTCTTGCGTAAAAAAAAAAAAAACTGCAAAAGAGAGATGGCAAACTAGCCTCCACTGGAGACTGGTTCACAGTCTAGCACAATTCGTTTGCACTAGTCAGTCAAAATGACTGACTAGACGACAGAATTATTACTCACAACTGCATCAATAAAATACATTTCTTCCCACAGTGAAATCACTCCTATACAGAATAAAATGTCACATGAAACTCGTTTGAACAAACAATACCTCAGTCCCATGACCTCAAGGCATACTGAGTATATGCTGACAGCAACTTGTCATTTTTTCCTGCATTTCTGCGTAAATTATTTTGAGCTGGACTAAGTGACACTGCAGAGGGTGGCAGAGCTTTATCATTATACAGTTGTAACCAGACAGAATGTTCTACCACTGTATGATCTGCATTAACAGAAGTTACTCGTATGATCGAAAAAGGGGTTTCGTATTGACGCATGAATTTCTTAGTCTTCCCTTTCCTAATCATGGGCTTACGAATCAAAAGTAGGTCCCCAGGTTTATACAGAGAAAGCACAGCCACTTTGTTACCTCGTTCATTTTGTTTTCTGGGTAGCTTATATTTATTTTGCTTTATCTCCTTCCGGATAACCTTGAGGTGACAACTGCCAGATCCACGACAGACTGGAGTTTATCATGTTAAAATGGGGAGCTCATAGGCCGTCCATATACTTCCTCGTAGGATGTATGCCTAGTTGATTCATGTATATGACTATTTTACGCAGAAGTTACATAGGCAACCTACCTGTCCCAGTCATTGAGTGGTTTATGTAGTAAGACAACAGCCGAACTGTTGTTTGATGAACCCATTGGAGGTGGCTATTACCTTTTGGATGAAAAGGAGTGTTTCTCTGTTTTTTTTTTGTTTCGTAGTAATTTGTACACTTGTAAAAACAGGGTGAATATGAAATTAGTCTTCCGTTCAGTCAAAATATTATCAGGACTTCCGAATGATAAAACTTAACTATTAACAAAGGCACTTGTTGCTGTTCCTGTAGTCATATCTGCAACTTGTACTAGAATTACATATCTAAGAAAAAATCAGTGATAGATGGGATATATTCATTATTTTGTGTGGTCTGTGGGAACGGCCTGACATTGTCTAAGGCAACATTCTGAAACGGGTTTGCAACGTCTGTAGCGTCTAGAAGTGTTTGCAAGGCAAATTAAGTTCCTGGCGGGACTGACCTCTGACAATAAGGCAAGTAGTTTTGGATGTACTTCTGAACATTAGTCCGTCTATCTTCCCATCAATGCCGTGTGTCTGTTCTGGCATTCATGGTTTTTGTCCATTATGACATGCCTGCAAAGTGCCATGATACTGAGCTATTATACAAGCTTGCAACTCTTTCTGCAATTATGACTCTGTTGCTCAGGGGGATTTATGTGTCATGGAATATGATCAACTGTGACAAAATGTGGAAGAGAATTGTAGCAGTGACACTGTACATCTCTCAATGCTTCTATTAAAACATTGTCAGTCTGAATCATTTTGACCTTACGGCTCAATGCATCAGTACTCAGGTGTGAACAGCTTGGTTTGTGGCATACGTCATAATCCTTTTTTGATGGTTTTAATGCCCAACGAATGAAATGACTACTGGGGTCCTTTAAACTGAGCCTCTACAAAAGAGCAGTATAATCAGAGACCACAGTGGATTTTCTTCTGTAGAAATAACATCTAAAATAGTTGACTCCGAATTTAAGTGCTAGCAATTATTCCTGACAACGAACAGCACTTATAGGATATTCGAGGTGTCTGTTCAAAGGATAAAAGGCTTTTCAAAATCAGTATATTAATAATGTGAACCTGTCAAATCATATTTAAGTTTCCTCGTAACCAATTCAATTCCTTCTGTCCGCTCAAGCACTGCAACTTACTTTAACAACTTAGTTAATCGTTTGGGTGTCATAGCTCAATCCTTTACCAAAGATGATAATAATTAGTGAGGCCAAGAAAAATTGCATCTCCTTAACATTAGTGGGCCTGGAAGAGTCTCAACTGCTTTGGATAGCTGTGGATCTGTCTTAACCTCATCTGAACTGATAATATGTCCCAGGTACTTAACCTTTGATTGTGCAGAAAAAACAACTTTAAATTCAAATGTGTATGCTGTAACCTTGGTAAAACGTACCTCAATCTCACCAAATGTTCCTCAGTACTCCTCGAAAATATGATATCATCCAAATACACTAAAGACGTTGTAGGCTTCAATCATCTTAGTAGCAAGTCAGCGTATCTTTGGAAAGTGACAGGCGCATTTGTAAGGCTGAAAGGCATGTGCAAAAACTCATACAACCTTCATGGAACCCCAAATGCGGTTTTTAGGTATTCTGGTGCAATCGGAATTTGGTGGTAATTAGAATACATATAAAAGGTAGTAAAATACCTACAGTTTCCCAGTCTGTCTAATGTTTTCTTCGATATGGGGTAGAGGGTATGTATCAGTGGTAGTTACCTTGTTTACTGCTTGTACGTTAATGCATAGGCGATAGGCTTTCTGTCTACTGATTGCCTTTTTGGGTACCACAACGATAGGAACCTAGCAGGAGTTCGCAGAGGATTGATCTATCCCTGCAGCCAGCAGTTGTTGTGTAACATCCTGAACAACAGATTGTAGATAAAATAGGAATCTGTCCGGTTCCGAACTTATCCCGTTTATAAGCAAGTGGCCTAATGTCTTAAGTTTGAATTCCGTGTTGTACAATGTCAGTGACGGACATATACTGCTGTTCCTCGAACAACCAAGCATATTCCCTTAATGTCGAGTGCAAAAAAGTTCTCTGACACTGGCAAATGTGCTAACTTCCCATAGGCCTGATTTTCAAGTAAGGTCACTACCGTGCAAATTCTCCTTCTGTCAGCTGCTTCTTGCTCTTACACTTTAACTTATTTTCTCACTAAAATTATTCCTCTACAACTTCCTGCGCACTAACAAGTATTATTCCACATGTAATGTCTATATCACCTTACAGAAAATCATCAATAAATACTGGAGCACAAAACTTCTTTACCAGTC
Source organism: Schistocerca americana (assembly GCF_021461395.2). Taxonomy (NCBI): domain Eukaryota; kingdom Metazoa; phylum Arthropoda; class Insecta; order Orthoptera; family Acrididae; genus Schistocerca; species Schistocerca americana. Next base: position 31,803,288 of record NC_060129.1, on the reverse strand, counting down.
TCTCTATTTTATTTACACTACTTCTCACATGAATCTACGACCTGTATAGAACGTTGTTTAGACTGAGTGTACCAACGAGAAAGTCCAATCTAGGCAGTATTTGGATCGTGAAGTCTGTCCTGTGCCAGGCGCTGATTGTTACCAGTTGTGTAAATTCCAAATGCCCATGTATGTAGTCCTCTTGGAGGTTGTGGAAGAGGCCTCATTCCACAAATTCCTAGCGATTGAGGGTCGCGAGTTCCACAGAAATAGCTGCCTCACTGAATCGAATAATATGCGTCCCATATTCTGCCACCACTCAGTGCCAGTGTAGGACATCCTTCTCTAGAATGAAACTGATATCCCTTCTGCTTCTTCTCCCAAGTTGCATAACAAAACCATAGTTCTTACCATGCATCTGCAAGTTTACAGAACATATTCCCGTGGGCAGTATTACTTCTACTCTTAATCCACTAATGTTACAGCGCAACGATTTAAGTGCACTCTTATTATTAAGAGAAACAAATAATGCTTTAATTTGAGTCCCTCTGTCTACTGACACTTTGGCAGCTCTTCCTCTGATACTGGCCTTTAAAACTGTTTGCCACCTCATTTACACTTCTGTCTTGGGCTGGATACATTGCCCACATTGCGTGGAGGATGGGTGGTGAGGCCTGATCCCTGACCATTTCCCCAACGTGTACTCACACTTTTTTCTATTATCACGTGGAGAATTCAGCTATCGAACATTCAGTCTCTGATCTCTTGGGCAGGCAGTACTTGCATACCAGTGTTTGGAATTCGTACCATTTACAAAAACGTAGCGCAGCTTATTGCTTTGCGACAGAGTAGAGACGAACCTTGCAGCCACCTTGCAAAAAAGTATCAGTCTTACTGCTTCATGTAGTGAAGTAGGTAAGACCACCTTTGCTTCTCTATATATCTGCAGATTTATTCCACATATGAAGACGTCAATTGTTCTGGCTCTAGCTACCTCAATTAACACGCCATTACATGTGGCATCCCACCCTAACACATATGTGCCACCTGACACAGCTCATGTCTGATCAGCAAACACTTCAAAATCTTCATTCATCTTGTGCCTTAAAGTGGATAAATGGACTCTGTAGTAGCTGACTTGTCATTTGTTGGGGTAGTGCTCTACTAAATCGTATGCCAGGGCTTCAGAGAAAGGTAATTAAAAATATTGCCAAGGGTTAACCTCAAAGTTCTGTAAATAGTCCACTGGTTTGAGATCTTAGTATTGAACCCAGTTACATCTGTGGCATCCTGGTAGGTGTGTCTGCAGATTCCATGGCGAGACTTAAGGCAAAGGCGAGCGATGTTCTTCCTCAGATGCAGCGTCGGTGCAAGAGCAACAAACTGACTAATGCTGTTCATAGAACCACATACATACTTCTGAAGGGAAGGTTTTATCTTAGTAGGAATCCTTCCCTGAGGCTTGATGGAATATCTGAAAAATGCAGAACTGCTAGTAGATATTTAGGCTTTCTTGTAGTCGAGAAAAGAAACTATCTAGAACACTAAAAAACTGTTACTCAGAAAGCGGCCAAAATTATGCATAATATTGCCTGTGCTGGGACTGCTGACTATAAATTACCATTTCATGTGGTATGGTTATATCACGAAGTTAACTTCAACACCATTATGGACGTCACTACCAGCATCTTGAGTCATCATCTTAGACTAGGGAGCAACAAAACAATACTGTGACAAATTCAGTGGAGCTCACTGTGCTTTTCGTACTACACCTATAGAGGGTTTATTCGTGATAATCAGGATGTGTCTGATGGATACCGTGGTTTGTTATAGGGCAGTGCTGTTTCGGTTAGGGTGTGAGCAATATGATCATGTGTATGAGATCACAGGTATGCATATTATTGATAAAAGACTTTTATGAACCTCGAAGTTAGATGAATAGCTGTCTGATTGGGATGTTAGGAGCACTACAAGGAGTGTGTAACACATATAGTCAGGCATCAGGAACATATTCAAATAGCATAACTAGGTATGGTGCACGAGGTAGAGGTCGAGAGCACGGTCCATATCCCAAAAATCTGCACCTTGTGGGATGTAGTAAGACACGAATCTGTGAATGTGGAGAGGAGGATTGTGGTGATCATGTCGTCCTCAGATGTCCCCTTTTTCAGGTAGAGAGAGATTGCAGATAATTAGACAGCAATCCGCAAACAATTGAAAGGTACCAAAATTTTAAGTCTGAAATCAATATGATAGGACATCAGATATTCAAAAGGCAACTGCTTAACGTTCAGTCTACATTATCAAGTGGACGCTATGAGTATCAAAATAATGTCAACAGTTCACAAAAAGCATTTTTTCAGTTATAGATAATAATAGTCACATACACATGCAATTAAGAGACCACCCACACGGGTATGCATTGACATGAGGATTGCTAAGTCATGCACATACCAATGTGGGTGATGTAGAATAGTGCAGCAATGACAGGTTCAGAAGTAGGTGTAGCTGTAGTTAGTTGGCAAACCTGAGGTTCTTAAGACAGAAGTCATTGACTTGGATCTTGAGTTAATTCCCCTTATTTTCATTTTTTTGAATTAATTCTTATTTTTAAAATGTTCTGTTTCGATTCTACGTTAATATTACAAGTGGTCGCTGTTGACATGATTTAGTACTACATATATAATATGAAACATTGTGTGTCACCATTAGTAACAAATATTTACGACCTGTTTAGAGTTTCCAGAAAACAGATCTAAAATTCCTAGGAATGAACTAAATTGAATTGAACTGAATTGCTTCATATTTTATTGCATCTTATAATGCAAAAACATATTCAACGTACTTACGTCTGTCATCTGACAACTTTAAGCTCAATATGTTTAGCAAAACTCCATTCGGCTAAGTCCAAAGATGCCACAGATCGTGAATATTCTATAAGAAAGTAGTAACACTTTAACACTTCCATTCTGCTTTCCCGAAAATGTAGGCGTAAAAGAGGCTGCAGGGGAGCTACTTGCAATGGCTGCTACAGATGGTGTAGGGGTTCCTCAAAAACTTGCAGCTGTCCGACAGGCTCTGTGCTCAGTTTCATCCCTTCGCGCCAGTTCTTCACATTATTCCTGTAACACTAAATTCTGACAGGTAAATATATTGATATGTTCAGCTGGTGTATGGAAAGAGTCCGTGTTGCCATTCCCAGCAGCTGCTACTTTGGTCGCTCTTGAACACGAATCCCTCCAGAAGGAAAAACAGTTACTTGAAAACCACGTAACTTTGACAAGAATGAAGTCACAACATTCGAATGAAAATTAGGTCCTACCTACAACGATTTACAACAAAGGCAGCTCGCTGAGAAGCGGCGACAAAGTGTAAGCATGGCTAGCGGGACTTACTTTAATTTCTTGGCAGGGAAAGGTGCGCCGGCGACGGCATCGACGTCAGTAACGGCAAGTCGACAGCAGGGACGACGACCAGGACCTCCTAAAATGTGGCACCGACCCACGGTGGTCACTGGAACTCTCGCTGAATGAAAGAATAGCGACGGAGGCGGTGGCTCGGGAGGGGCTGCCTCCCACAACGATGTGGTGGCAGTGCGGCGTAGAGGATGTGCCTCTGTGGCCGGAACGTTGGGGAGTAGCGGTCCACGCGAGTGTTCACGGAGCGCGGCATATGTGGACACATCTGAATGACAAGAAAAAGTGGGAAAACGATTCACAGCGTAGTCTGGCCGATCTCATCACGTGTACAGAACGCTGTTTTGTTACTATGCACTAACGACCTGCAACAAACTCGATAACAGAGACGTGGCATCCATCGGCGAAACAAAATATCAGTATGTCGAAATGGACAGTGTATTCGAATCCTGCAGATGACTTCTGCGTACAGGAATTGGTGAGGGCAAGGCAATTTTAGGATGTGGGCGTCTGGGAGTCCATGAAAATTGAGAGAATTTTTCAAAAATGACAAGTGGATTGTGGTTCAAAACAACTGTCTGATTTTTATTTCTGAAATCAACGTCTAACGGATACAAGTGGCGCTTGGGAGGCGACAAACAGGGCCTATTGTTCAAGAGAGGGATGGACGATCCAGTCGGATGCTAGCTGCCGAGAGCGAGTCAGGTCAGACCCCACATTACCATTTGCAGTTCTCTGATTTGTTGCTGGAGGGTTTTCTAAAAGAGTTCCCTTGGCAGCAACGCTTCACCTAAGCATCGCCTTGACACCATTCTCGCTGTCAGAATGGTATGAACGTGACCAAAGTGTGATGGTTCAAATGGTTCAAATGGCTCTGAGCACTATGGGACTCAACATCTCAGGTCATAAGTCCCCTAGAACTTAGAACTACTTAAACCGAACTAACCTAAGGACATCACACACACCCATGCCCGAGGCAGGATTCGAACCTGCGACCGTAGCAGTCCCGCGGTTATGGACTGCAGTGCCAGAACCGCACGGCCACCGCGGCCGGCCCAAAGTGTGAGCTGGTGACCATATCCAGTGGTAAGTGGTACCAAACCAGCAATCCCTGCCTAAGCATGGCTCTGCAGTGAAATGCAGTTTGGCTGAATAAAGAACGAAATTTTTAAAAAAATTAAAATATTATCACACCCCATTGTGAAAGAGAGAACTAGTGTGAGCTCCAGGCGTCGGATTATTCCAGACGCCTCAGCCCTCGTGTGTGGTCTGGCAGTGTAATGCTGAAGAAGAGAATGCTCCATGTGAGGATGCTCCAAGTGTGGGCAAACTCTTGGAATTCGTACTTCCTGTTTCTTAGGGATCTTCATACATTGACATAGTTGTGTTGCATGCTGTCATGCTACACGCTACAATTAGGAACCCTCTAGTAGCAGAGGGTCGCAGCTTGTGTCAGAAGAGCCGGAAGGTTCACCAAGTGCCATGCATGACATAAAATCTCAACCGATATTGAGGACAGAATAAAACATTTGGAGGCACTACTTTTCAAGACGACTGCGAACTTTGCTGATCTTACGAAATTATAATTGGTAGTCCTATTTCGAATTAGGGGAACAAACTTACGAATGAAACATGGGGTTGGCCGAGGGCTCCCCCACAACCACTGCCTCACATGGCCCATTTTGAACAAAGATTCCTTAATGCCCAGCCACGTTCAAGGACAAGACAGTGGGCTACAAGGTGTATACTAACGATTGCGATTTTTCTGGTAATAATGATCAGGTAGACGAAATGTGTAAGGCGGTTAATAGCCAAAATCCTTATATTAAATTTACTGTCGTATTATCATAGGTAGATAAGCTATCCTATTTGGATTTAAACGTCTCTCTGAATGAAAGAAAAATTCTGTTCAGTATTTGTGATATGACCACCACAACATATAATTTGACACCAAGTTCTTCTGGACATCCCACGTACCTTAAACATGTTGCCTTTAGAGCAATCCTCTATAGAGTGCAGGAAATTCCGTTGAGCAATAGAGAGACAAGGAGAGAACTACATACCATTAGATATATGGCCCACGTGAAAGATTATCCTTGGGAGATGGTTAACAAGAAAGAGGGGGTACGAAAAAGGGATCAGAGGGTAGTGTCCTCCTTAAGTAGAATGTGGACGATAAGAAGAAGAGATACTGCAAAGTATATTAACGTCGACCAGTTTCAGATAAGGTGGGTCGGTGGCTGAGAGACTTAAATGTAATAACTGCGTATTTAATATCCAAGAAAAATGGGCAGTGGTTTATAGATCATGAAGAACGAGATGCGCAGGCTAAATGAGTGAAGCTTCCATATCAGATGTAGGGAGCACGATGAAATGAATAATCCTGTCAGTCGTTTACTTCCACTTAGTGCTTAATAAACAGAACCTACAGGTTGTTAGCGAAGATTCAGATATCTAGCACAAGTGCCCTATAGGCCGAACACTAACATCTTGGAAGAAATTGTAATCATGAAATGTAAAATCAAGCGTCCAGAGAGTGATGTTAACAAACTGCGTTAAGGTTTTATGGAATGATTCGTATCTATATATAACATTTTTGAGATAGTGTATCCCAGTAGACAAACCTTATTTTCTGTAAAAGGTAAAGAATCTCAGTGTTTTGCGTTTATACTTATATTGTTATATATTTTCCATTTACTTCCGCCACGACTTTTTTTTCTGGAGCTCCCACTAAGGGACTCACATATGTTGATGTGTAATTATATGGACAAGAGAAAGCCACTGGCTTTTTAAGCTGTGTTAATGATGTGTAATTCGAGTGCTTTGCTCATCGTGAATTAAATAAGTTTAGTAGGCACTACAGTGGGTTTGAACTCGTTCACCTCAGGACGGTTGATTAGTTCCTATATTATGCATTTGTTGTTTATACGCTTCCTTGCTGAAGGTTCTCGTTTCTCAATATGCTCTTATTCATACATTGATTCCTAGTATGTGGTTGTTAGTTGCATTTCAGTTGATATTGCCATTGTAGCAGTGATCTTAATTGGTATCAGATTCTATTATTGGCATTGTAGGAGGTATGTCCACTTACTTTTTATCACATCTGTTAGTGGTGCAATTGGTTTACTGCTAGTGTTGCAATATATAATAATAGTGCATCTTTTGTTAATGGGCGGTTTTAGTGTGTTGGCGATGGTGCTTTTTCACGACATCTTAGATATGATGATAGCAGGATTACTAGGTTACAGCTTTCCCATGAGATGCTAGCCACTGTGCACTCAGCCGAGTACATTGACCATCACATGACATTTTAATTGTGGTGTTCTGTATGTGCATGAAGGCAGTATTGATAATTCAGAATCTTTGCATAAAGGGGACATATCATGTATGAACTGACATCTGCACCTGCAGGCACTTTGTACTGTCTCTTTTTATAATGTCAGTGTGTGGAAGTCTGGTTATCTCACTGTGTGAGAGCACATATCACTGACAAGCCTAACCCATGAGCATGTAAGTTTGTATTGGTTTTATGGGTTGTTTGGCCGTGATTAGCTTATGTTATGATATCAGTGGGCGTGTTTACAATCTTTTATTTATGGGGATCACTTATGTATTATATAGACCTAGTTCTCTGAACGGTTTTCTGTGCAGCCACGAAATATATGAGATGTATTTTCTGCTTACAGGGCATGTACAAGAGAATCACTATATTTTCCATGGTGGATTAGTTCTGTGTATATTCTGTATGTATTGAGGTAAACGTCTCAATATGTTATTACAATTTTTTTTTGTTTTTGTTAGAGTATCATAGTACACTGACTGAAAAAAATCGCGACACCAAGAAAGAGTTGTACAACATAAATGAAAGTTGGTAGGCTTGTTTCCTTATCTGAAAGATGATGTCTATTCACCTTTCGCGCCAGTCACATAAGAGTGGCGTTAGTAGCGCCACTACGAAAATCCATATCAGATTTATTTTAAGTACACGGTGTAATGGTCTTGATTGTAACTTACCTTTGAGGCTGGACGTCGTGAACTGATTTTAGTCAAGAATGCTTTTAAAGCGACAAAGACAACGTTACCAATACATCACTGAGTTTGAACAACGTCATGTGACAGCGCTGGATGTTCCTTCTGTGATATTGCTGAAAGACATGTCAGGGATTTTGCCACTGTACATGATTGGTGATATTGGTGGTCATGGGAATGTATGGTCATAAGTAGACTGGGCTCCATATTGCCATGTGGCACTAATGAGAGAAAAGGCGATCATGTTTGGCGTATGGCTCTGGGCTATCGTACTGCATCTGCAGTAGAAATACGAGCACCATTTAGCACCACACTGACACAACGAACAGTTACAAATCAGCTACTTCAGTGACAGCTTCGAGCCAGCTGCCCTGTAGCATGCGTTTCACTGACCCCAGATCACCACCATTTGCGACTTCAGCGGTGGCAGCGATAGCTCATCGGAGATCAGGGTGCAGGTCTCTTGTGTTTTCTGCTGAGAGCTGCTTCTGTCTTGGTGCCAGTGATAGCTTTGTGTTGGTTAGAAGGTGGCCAGTTGAGGGCCTGCAACCAACCTGTCTGCTTGTTAGACACACAGGACCTACAGCTGGAGTTATGGCCAAGGGTTTGTTTTCGTATGACCGCAAGAGCGCTCTCATGGTTATCACACACCACATAACTGCAAATCTGTACGTCAGTCTGTTGAGTTGATTTGTTGTGCTCCCATTCATGGAGTTATGGCCAAGGGTTTGTTTTCGTATGACCGCAAGAGCGCTCTCATGGTTATCACACACCACATAACTGCAAATCTGTACGTCAGTCTGTTGAGTTGATTTGTTGTGCTCCCATTCATGTTTCAAGGAGTGTCTTCCAAGAGGATAACGTTCGCTCACATAGCGCTGTTGCAATCCAATGTGCCCTACAGTGTGTTGACATGTTGCGTTGGTGTGCACAATCAGCAGATCTGTCTCCAGTCTATCACATATGGGACATTATTGGACGTCAACTCCAGTGTCTCGTACAATAGTAATAACCAACCCTGTATTGTTCGACCAAGTGCAATAGGTATCGAACTCCATCCCAGAGACTGGTAACTGACACCTGTACAACACAATGTGTTCATGTTTGCTTGCTTGCATTCAACATTTAGTCGGTTATGGTGGTTATTAATGTACTAGCATTTCATATCTGCAATGGATTTTGTTGCACTTACATTAACCTGTGATCTTGCAATATCAATAAATATGCTACCTAGATATATGTATTCCTGAAATTTCAATAGCCTACATTAATTTTTTTTAGGTGTTATAATTTTTTCCATCAGCTTATGTTTGATCATCACATTTAGTAGTAATTTTTATTTAAGAAAACATGAACAACATTTACATTTTATTGTTTTTGTTCTTCCAATGTAATACTGGCCGCTATCTCATGTATTACAGTAAGTTTAGCTATTTAAATAATGTTGATCTAATTGTTTCTTTTGGTGTCTTTCTTTGTTCACAGATAATAATATTTTTTGGCTGTGACTTTGAGTTGAACTGAATAGATTTTTGTAAATTTTTTAATGTAATTTCGTTACATTATGGTGCACAGTTATTTATTCACATATTTTTGCTTCAGTGCTTGTTAATACAACACTACTAGTGAGTAGTGCGCTTCAGTAATAAGACAAATGTAAGTTGTTTTCTCAGCAATGTCATGTTGAAACAATAAATATAATCATAAGTTCTTGGGTAAAAAAAACGCAACCCCTAATTCACACATTTCTAATGCAACAACTAACTATGAAAAATTTTGCCTCATAACTCTTCAATCCCCCCATGAACCATGGACCTTGTTGTTGGTGGGGATTCTTCCATGCCTCAAGAATACAGATAGCCGGACCGAAGGTGCAACCTCAATGGAGGGGAATCTGTTGAGAGGCCAGACAAACGTGTGGTTCCTGAACAGGGGCATCAGCCTTTTCAGTAGTTGAAGGGGCATCAGTCTGGATGATTGACTGATCTGGCCTTGTAACACTAACCAAAAGACCTTGTGGTACTGCAAATGGCTGAAAGCAAGGGGAAACTACAGCCGTAATTTTTCCCGAGGGCATGCAACTTTACTTTATGATTAAATGATGATGGCATCCTCTTGGGTAAAGTATTCCAGAGGTAAACTAGTCCCTCATTCGGATCTCTGGGCGGGGACTACTCAAGAGGACGTCATTGTCAGGAGAAAGAAAACTGGCGTTCTATGGATCAGAGCATGAAATGTCAGATTCCTTAACTGGGTAGGTAGGTTAGAAAATTTAAAAAGGGAAATGGATAGGTTAAAGTTAGATATAGTGGGAATTAGTGAAGTTCGTGGCAGGAGGAACAAGACTTTTGTTCAGGTGAATACAGGGTTATAAATACAAGATCAAATAGCGGTAATGCAGGAGTAGGTTTAATAATGGATAAAAAAATAGGAGTATGGGTAAGCTACTACAAACAGCAGAGTGAACGCATTATTGTGGCCAAGATAGACACGAAGCCCCCGTCTACTACAGTAGTACAAGTTCATATGCCAACTAGCTCTGCAGATGATGAAGAAATTGATGATATGTATGATGAGATAAAAGAAATTATTCAGGTATTGAAGCGAGACGAAAATTTAATAGTCAGGGTGACTGGAATTCAACAGTAGGAAAAGGAAGAGAAGGAAACGTAGTAGGAGATTATGGATTACGGCTAAGAAATGAAAGAGGAAGCCGCCTGGTAGAATTTTGCACAGAGCATAACTTAATCATAGCTAACACTTGGTTCAGGAATCATGAAAGAATGTTGTATACATGGAAGAACCCTGAAGATATTAGAAAGTTTCAGATAGATTATATTTAGGAACTACATTTAAAATTGTAAGACATTTCCAGGGGCAGATGTGGACTCTGACCACAATCTATTGGTTATGAACTGTAGATTAATACTGAAGAAACTGCAAAAAGGTGGGAATTTAAGGAGATGGGACCTGGATAAACTGAAAGAACCAGAGGTTGTAGAGAGTTTCAGGGAGAGCATAAGGGAACAATTGACAGGAATGGGGTAAAGAAAAACTGTAGAAGAAGAATGTTTAGCTTTGAGGGATGAAGTAGTGAAGGCAGCAGAGAATCAAGTAGGTAAAAAGATGAGGGCTTGTAGAAATCCTCAGATAACATAAGAGATACTGAGTTTAACTGATGAAAGGAGAAAATACAAAAATGCAGTAAATGAAGCAGGCAAAAAGGAATACAAACGTCTCAAAAATGAGATAGACAGGAAGTGCAAAATGGCTACGCAGGGATGGCTAGAGGACAAATGTAAGGATGTAGAGGCTTATCTCACGAGGATGACAGTAGGTTTGTTATATATATTATATTCTTTGTTCTGGCCCTGGGTCATAGTACATCAGGAAAAGCTTGGTGGAGGCGTCCAGTTGATCTGATGCAAAAGAATTGACAGCTGTCATCTTTAACATAATGAAGAGCAAGGCCGAGCATGATGTCACTCCAAAGCCACTGTCAGCGACACCTCTGGCTGTGATCATGAAGACAGCGTGACGGCGCAGCTGATGATGGCTGTGAACTTCCTGTAGTGTGTGGGCAGCTTTCTCGTGACTCAGGTTGAGCTGCCCTGTCTTTTGGTTGAACAATGGAGTCCATACTGCATTCCAGGATGCCACTCCAAGTGTCACAGGCTCATGGTTTAGGCTGTGATTCTAAGACAAGAGTCATTTACTACACGAATGGCTGAGTACTTATATGCTGTACACTATATTCATCAAAGACTTAAGGCATGTACTCTAAGCATTTTCGTGGTGGCAAGTGAGGGAAGTTTTTCCATCCTTCCGCTAGTGTACTGCAGCGTCGCATGTTGCTATACGGACCACAATGCCACTTGGCCGTGTTTTGCTTCGCAACGCGTAACTCTCTCGCCTCCCTGCGGCGGTCTCTGTTGCAAATCACTTCCGCTCCAGAGTATTGTTGGACCAAATACGGTCGATACGCTAGACTGCCGTCCTGTTTATCACATCAGGTCAACCAGACTAGATTATCCTTTACACAAGAGCTCCTGGCGACTTGCTTTGTCAGCCCTGTTTCGTCTTTTAAGAATTATTATAAGAATTATTTCCTTTAAGCCGATCACTTGATCTTACACATTGCCACAGGGCCCCTTGTCCTGCCCCTTAACTCAAACACCTTGGAACTTGTTCATTATAGGCTTTTCGCGCAAATACTACTCTCTATGCCCAACTTAAAAGCTGAAATGAACCAATTATTCTTAATACTATCCTCCTGTGCTCCCAGCTCCATTCTGTTGCTTTTACGCCCAGGGCATCTAATCCACTTGAATCTGAACAACGGCTGCGTATTGTGCTTCTTCTTCTATGTACCAAAACAAGAACAACACAGCAGAACAAGTGCTGCTGTAGTGATTGGTAGGACAATAGTCAATATTGTCTCTTTCCTGTACTGATTTTCCCTCTATGAATTTATATGCTACAATAAGGTTTCCACGGAGACTTGTCCCTCCTGCTGGTTCAGAAACGTGTTTATGGACTGCGTTAATTACTACCCTAGAGTTTGATTTAAGCTGCTTAGATTTCCGGCAGGTAGCAGTTCCTTAAGCTCCCCTGGCCAATACAAGTGAGGCTCCGAAATACTCAGGTGAGTTATCCCTGAAATCTGGTCAGGCAGACAGAGAGTAGGCCCCATCATCTTGCACGCTGTTCCATTTAATAACAAATCACTCCCATTTAATTCTAACCTCTTCGCTGGTTTAAGCTTCCCCTGATCAAAACAACTAGCCGCTACTACCATCTTGTTAGAGTATAACCAATGCGCCTCAACCTTCTGAATGTGCAGTTCTGACTCGAGCACTTCTTTAGTGCATTCTCTTACTTCCTTTTGTCCCATTAGCAATTTCACTGTGCAGGAATCCGGCCCCTCTCTTATATTTGGACAGACTGTGAATCCCCTTCAGCGGCATTGTTGTAATTTTCCTTCCTCCATTTGTACATATCTTCCCTTGTCTTTTGAAATTAAGCTGGCCGGTGTGGTCACAGGTTTGAATCCTGCCTCGGGCATGGATGTATGTAATGTCCTTATGTTAGTTAGGTTTAAGTAGTTCTAAGTTCTAGGGGACTGATGACCTCAGATGTTAAATCCCATAGTACTCAGAGCCATTTGAACCATTTTTTGTTTGTAATAAACAGCAGTTGCTGCGTTTTTCCTCTTACAAATTTCTTCAATGTTCTCCACGTTACAGGATTTGCATGAACTTTGTAGCACCAACAATGTGCTTGTGTCCCTGTTACTGGTATAGAAACGGAAATATGAAATTTCGCTTCATCCGTTCTCACTGATGCTATGTCCATCTTGAAATAATAGGGTGAGATTTTGCGCTTGGATTCTAAAACGAACCTCAACTACGGTGGTAGTTCCTTCTGTGCTTTAATTAGACCCTTTAAATACTGCTCTGCCGACAGCAAATTTACCCCTAACTGACCCCTTACAGCCTGCTACATAGCCTCCTATAGTTCTCTCCCTTTCCCTTGAGCTTCCCAAACACCAACTCCTACGAACTGCAAGCACTTTGTCATTGGTACATCCCTATGTAAGACTTCTAGCTCAGTTTGTAGTTTCCTGGTATTCTGATTAAGTGCCTCTTCTGCAGCTCTGGCATACTGCTTTACTTTCCAGGTGAGTTGTAGTAGTCGTGTGTTATTCAATACATCCTTCTCTAAATCTCGTCTATGAGCAGGAGTATCTATTACTACCCTCCTCCTTTAATTCTTTGCTGCTCCTACTAAATGCACTAAATGTATACATAACCTTAAAAAAATGTTAATCTCTGTTTCCTAGGCCTTAATCTATACGGGTTCCTCATTACTGTTTCTTTCACAACTTCTTTTTTCGTCTTCTGATACCTTTCGCCTCACTCTCCCTTTTTGGTTCACGTCCCTATCCCTGATTTAACTTCCGCACTCTCTCGAAAAGCTTTCAACCGCTCTACACACACAATTATCGGTCTCCTCGACAACTGAATATTGACGTTTATTGGTGACGTAGTGCCTATCACTTGGTATGGCCGCTGATACTTTGCAAAAAAACTTCTTTGTCTTTCCCTTAGGCGTATATGAAATTGACAGCGTCACCCGCGGATCAAACTTATACTGTGACATTCTCTCTGTATGACTCTCTAGTTTTCCCTTTCTTCACTTTCAATATGTCAAATGGTGATGTCGTTTTACGACCATATGCTATTTCATATAACCATAATCCTGGATTTGTATGCTGCTTTAAATTGTAGATGGAGACGATGTACTCCAAATAGACATTCTAGTTGGTTTGATGTGAGTCATTGCAGTATCCAAGCATGTCCCTGATCGTCCTATGCACTCTTCCACTTCTTCCATTGACTTGTCGATGACAAGAGCTCATTCTTAACTTCTTCACATTCAGTAACTTACGCAAGTCCTTGAATAAATCTGACATGGAGTTCGTTCCCTGGGTCTGTTGTTATTGTTCCACGCAATCCAAAATTCAATATCCTATTACTCAAAAGAGCTTGTGCCACTGTTTCTGCTTACTCGTTTGGCATTGTGGCCGTTTCCAAGTGTCGTGAAAACTGATTTATGATTGTGAGTACGTACTTATTTCCTGCAGGTGTTTTATTAAATGAACCTAAAACATCAATCCCCAGAAAAACCATATGCTTTAGGTAACCCCAACTCTCGTTGGACACAAATCCGTTCTCAGTGTGCACTGTATGCAGTTCCGCAACGTCTGTCTGCCTGTTCCTCCATCAACACTTTTCCACTACTCTTCTGCTGGTCGATCTGCAACCTCCATGACCGACTAATATGTGATTATGAGCTTCATGTAGCACTCTATTCCTTAGCTTCTTCTGCGGCCCCAATTTGGTTTCTCTGCATAGGATCCCATCCTCCATACAAAACTATGACTGCTTAAAATACTGCTTAATTCTTCATCCGCTGTTTGTGGAACTTGCCATCCATAAGCTTATTACCCCCAATATGTAATACTGCTACTTTTCTACTTAAGCTGCCCACATTTCTGTGGTTCTTCCCAAGTTTTATGCATAACATCAAAATCAAATTCACTTAGTCTTACAGTCCAATCTGACAATCTACTGGAAGTATTCTTTAATCCTAACAACCATTTTAATGCCGCATGATCCGTTATTACTCTAAACTTTTTACTGTACAGATAACATTTGAAATATGTTGCTGCATAAATAAGGCTTAACATCTCTTTCTACATTGTCGAATAATATCTTTCCACAAAATTTAGTTACCTTGATGCACTGGTTTCCGGATGTTCTATGGCTTCTATTTCTTGTGGCAACACAAAATCTAGTGTATGGTTTCATGCATCACACGATGAATAAATTCTCTGCTAAAATCCGGAAATACCAATATCGGACTCGATGTTAAAAGCTCTTTTCATTCCTCCGAAGCATGCTGGCACTCTTCTGACCGCAAAAATTTAGTACCCATTTTTAACAATTTGTAATATTTTGATTATTCCATGCTGCTGTAGCATTATCTCGAAGCTGTGGGAAAGGACAGGCGTTCCAAGGCGTGGAAGCAGAGACGATGCAGAGGGCAGACGAAACTAGGAGAGATATTGTTACATGAAGTAAATCGTAAGGGGAGAGCCTTGCGAAAATGCAGACGCTCCCAGAAGCGGTCCCAGGGTGTTAGTTACTCTTCAAGGAATTAACATGTAACCTTATATGTCGTCCAGACGCTGTGGTAGGTTGCGACCGTAGAACTTTGTAACCAACAGGCACGTAGTAGCGTATAAAGCCAGCTTGATACCAGTCCTGAGAACAGAAACGTCAGTAGGCTCACAAGGGTCAGAAAGAGAGCGAAAACGCAAAAAAACTGTTGACCTAGCAGTATCTACTGCAGGGAGCCCGAGGGTCGGGGCTAAATGACGTATAATAATGTTGCAAGTCTTATTTGGCAGAGCAGTTACGGTTAACTTTCAGCTGAACAATATTGATACCAAATACGGACTTAGTTAGTGCAACTGCATTAACATCCCCGACCTAGGAGCAGTAGAGGGGACCTAACTAAGCCGTGATTGGCAGGCACCTGCAAGAGACCTACGGGATTGGCTGGGTTGCTTTATTAAGTGGGAAAAACAGTGTCCTCACGCGACTGCTTAAATCCCTTAGATTCCGCATTTTGGCGGAGTTCTCATTCAGATGATCTGGGTACCAAATCCGCGCCCATCGATTCCAGCCTTGGGCCAGCTCCACGTAAGTCTACTCTCTCACTTGGAGTGCCTCAGTGAACAGTGTCACATTCAGTGTGTTTTGCTTTGCAAGTAATTCCTCGTCCAACGACTTTCCTGGGCAGAAAACCGTAAATTTACAATCTTTTGATACACCTCAAGCGATAATAACTCAGATTATTCAATGGAAATGAGAGGAAAAATCAAGTGAACTTTGAGGCTTAATTCCGTGCACACCAGGAAGTAACTCGTCGATCACAGATTTGCCAAACATACCTTGCCTTGTTGCCAAATCTCAGTTACATTACCAGCAGGAAGAAGACGAACCTATGTGATTCTACAGCGGGCTGGGAAGTGACCAGAGCTGGAGTCTCAAAGTCGCGGCTGCTACGGCCTGGAATACGTAATGCGTCTGATTCAGATTTCTGTAACTAGGTTTAGGGATTGGAGCGTAGTTACTAATAATACTCAGAACTGACTGCAAACAAAGCATCATAAATCAGTAACTCTCATAGTTGTTTTTATATTTCTTTCGTAAGTGTACTCAAAACTAAGAAACTCATTGATGGATGTTGTTGTGCCTCGCCGATAGTCGAACACTACAAACAATTAAAAATAAAAGGAATGTGTGTGTGTGTGTGTGTGTGTGTGTGTGTGTGTGAGTGTGTGTGTGTGTGGGTGTGAAAGAGATAGACAGAGAGGGAGAGAGACAGAGAGAAGAGAGAGAGAGATAAAAATAAAGAAAGGATGAGAGAGAGAGTAAACATCGTTATAAAGAAACTGAATCATCTTATGTGCCGGCCGGAGTGGCCGTGCGGTTCTGGGCGCTACAGTCTGGAGCCGAGCGACCGCTATGGCCGCAGGTTCGAATCCTGCCTCGGGCATGGATGTGTGTGATGTCCTTAGGTTAGTTAGGTTTAATTAGTTTTAAATTCTAGGCGACTGATGACCTCAGAAGTTGAGTCGCATAGTGCTCAGAGCCATTTGAATCATCTTATGTAAAGAAATCTTTATTAAAATGACACGTTCCACATCATTACGAAATGTCATATTCGTGATCTATGGAACAAGTATTAATCTAATCTAATCTAGTCATATCATATTGCTGACTAGCCATGAAGAGCCATGAATTACCGAAATTTTCGCCAATATCAGTAACCAAATTTAAGCTTGAAAATAAAAGACGACGGTTTTTGTAATAAACCGGGACTCCTATCGAGACCCTTTCGTTCCTGTTAACTAACCACGAAGATGACTGAGATACCTTCATTCAGAAGTAACAAAGTGTGCATGCATTTAAAGATGAAGCACATGATGTGAAGTTCTGTGATGGAGGGACGAACCCAACAAGTAATCTGATTGTTAACTAAGTAAAATCAAATATTACGATCTGGTTTTTCATATTAGCTGCTAGGTTTGGAATCTAAAATGAGGATACAAATTTTTGTGCCTGAGCGTCAATCGAACCACACACCTACTGTCTTTCTTTGTCATCCACGAAAATAGCTTAAGTATCAATTGCTTACTCACGAACAGTAATATGTGTGCATGTTTGACCAGAAATAACGATACCTATTGCGATTTTTGGCAACACATGAAGAGACATTAAAAATGCACGTTAATTTTCACTAGCCTAGCACGTGATAGGGCTTTAAATGAAATTATAAAAATTTTTTTACTTGATCAGGATTCGGTCCTACATACTTATCTTTGGAGGAATCCTAAAGAAGATTTCGGCCTTGGGAAAAGGAACGAAATGATTGAACTATACTGTTCCAAGGGATTCAGATCCTCGAAAGAGGAGATACGAATTCGAATCACAGTCCAGCACCAAATTTTTCGTCTCTAGTTCAATCAAATACAAGTAAATTAAGAGCCCTGTTCCTTTAAATGGCTAGCGGTTCATCAAATAAAATAAAATCTACTGGCGACAATATTTCTGTTTACCATGAGTTTCACCTATGTCATTTCCCAACGTAAACCAGCTCTGCGCAGTTGGTAATGAAGGAACGTGAGGTTTAATGAGGATTCTGGATTATAGCGTCTTTCTCTTGAGGTTGCCAGAGGTAAAGTAAATATTTTTGTGCCTCTTAAAAGTAAATGCCTGAACCCACGCATTGCACCTGTGATAGGTCGTTCTACCAGACCACTGTGGCCACATTTCCCAGCCCCAGGAGTGTGCTGTAACGGATGATGTGCTTAGCTTACAAAATTAGTCACAGTGGAAAAAATGCGAGTCTATTAAATGGTTAAGAAGCAAGCAAGGTTCTGTCGCGGATATTATGCAATTCTCATGTCAGCAGAATGTAAAGACTCTTCTAGGAATCATAGCCTCGATGTGAAGCCATTTTGAAATTTTCACTAATTCAGCAAATATCTTAGTTCGAGAAAATACACTGTGAAGTGTGATGTTACCAGGTAATTCGATGATTACCGTCATTATTACTATTATTTTCTTCATACCGCTGCTGCAACACATGTGCTTGAAGATCATTTAATGCCTTTTGGTCATTATAGAAGTAGTTGCCCAAGAACAGGTTCTTTCCCTGTCTATGGAATCCTTTTCATGTTAAAACCAAACGTCAGCAATAACTCGTAGATTAGATTAAAACTAAAGTAATTGATGAAGACGTTACTTGATAACAAAAACGCGCTGCCTTTCTTAATTCACTTGCTCCTAGAAATGGCTGTCGAAAACTGCCAGCCTAAAAGCCAAGGGATCTTACTGCCTTCCGATATACGTCACTGTCAGTTCTTCAATATGATTTGGTCGAGGTGACCTGTTTCAAGTTGTGTGTGACAGAGCATACTTTAGAAAATTAATTGTTTTCCTTTGCAATGAACAGGAAGATTTTCATCAACCTATCCAAGTTCAAAATTTTCGCAATATTAGTTCAAATTTAATATTCACTCCTATAATGTAGGAAAATATTTCACAGTTGCAAAACCTTCATCCGACTCATTGACCTTACGTCACTGACCATAAATTCTAGCTCAGAGCGAGACCAGTGTAAGGAACCTAATGTAGCGAAGACTGTTCACCAGTGCTCTTTCTCACCGGAAAATATGCAATTCACTCATTGGGCACCATTAGTACACTGAAACAGTAATTTCTGTGTGTATTCAATGCATACGGATTGTAGAATTTAGTGATGCTCTTCCACTTCTTTATACAATATGCCTGACCTAAACAGGCCCTTTATCATTACAGACCCTGGGCAGTGCATCATACTGACAACAGTAATGTGCTTATACTGACAGCTTCACTGTTCGTTTTAGCTGATTTTGTAATCATTTAAATAAAACAACATGACCTTCCAGTGGGAGACATCTCGTCCCCTTTCCCCTTCTGTGAAATTTGTCAATAAGCTTTTTTTTTTCTTTTGCCTTCCAACCAGAGGAATGCGGCAGAGTATAGCCAGTAAACGATTCACAAATCACGATTTAGCACCGTTAGGACGATTTCTTTAAACATTGTCGTAGCTGAAGGAATCTAGTTTCTTCTTAAATCATCTTATGCAGCAACTTTCACAGATATCTCAAATAGGAAAAGCTCTTTATCCAGGTACAAAGGTTGGTAAACAAACTTCCCAAAGTTTGTGTCAGGTTGATCTTTTCGTCTGACAGCACTGCGTAAGTATTTTGCCCAAGAGGTATCACAAGTAGTGATCCTGTATCTGTGGGAATCATTGGTTGAAAACGAGTTTAACACCAATGGGTAAAGTACTGCTGAATATTCAAAATGATTACCAAGCAAAGTCTGAGTTCATCCACAAACTGAGCGGTATTTATAATATTGAAGCTACACTGTGTATCCTTGTCTTCCTTGAGTGGGCATTGGAAGGCATTTACACACACTTACACAATACCATGAATACTTCAAACGCTGTAGCTACCGTTGCTCTCATAAGCTAGTTTTGTTGTTTTTAATTCTTCTGGGTCTTCAGTGTGCAATATGTGTTGTAGATACAGTCTTAGACAAATAAAAAAAAAATTGAACACCGATTCGTTCATGTAATGTGGACAATACAGTTGTGCTCCCTTCAGAATTCTATGTCCGGAAATATGATCGATCTGGCAACACTGTAGACTGCGGAGGAAGTCTTGACTGCAGTCTTAGTACTTCATTCTTGACTTCGACTGTAGTCATGAGGTAAAACGCGAGACTAGCTAATACGACGTCTGGCAACCGAAAGCACGTGTCGAAAAATTTTAATCGGCCCTTTCCTCTCGGTGCTGAAGTTATGAGTGTATTTCAAGCGAATCTACAAAATATTTCGCTTTCTGTCACATTGGTAATAACAGTTTGGTTCAACAATATTTTAGCGTGAGATTTCTTGGCCGAGAACGTCTGTCAATAAGTTTCTTAGTTTTGAGTACACTTACGAAAGAAATATAAAAACAACTATGAGAGTTACTGATTTATGATGCTTTGTTTGCAGTCAGTTCTGAGCATTATTAGTAACTACGCTCCAATCCCTAAACCTAGTTACAGAAACGTGAATCAGACGCATTACGTATTCCAGGCCGTAGCAGCCGCGACTTAGAGACGCCAGCTCTGGTCACTTCCCAGCCCGCTGTAGAATCACATCGGTTCGTCTTCTTCCTGCTGGTAATGTAACTGAGATTTGACAACAAGGCAAGGTATATTTGGGAACTCTGTGATCGACGAGTTTCTTCCTGGTGTGCGCGGAATTAAGCCTCAAAGTACACTTGATTTTTCCTCTCATTTCCATTGAATAATCTGAGTTATTATCGCTTGAGGTGTAACAAAAGATTGTAAATTTACAGTTTTCTGCCCAGGAATGTCGTTGCACGTGGAAATCGCAACTAATCTCGTACTTTAAATAGCTGTTTACGAGTTCTAGCCACTATTGGTCTCGTAAGTGGAAACCAAAAGACATGTCTCTTCCCTAGCTCTGTGGTAATGTGCTGACCTGAGAAAAAGCGTCTTTTATGGTTTGTAGTTCCAGTCTTGAGGACTGTAACGTTTTTATCCCTTCTGTGGAAGAGCTACAAACAGTCAGATCAAACATCGGTAAAGAAATCTCAAGAAAATACTTTCGGCTCATAGTGCGATGGTGAAAAACTTACAGTGCTGCACAACAGGTAACGCCTCTTTCCGCTGCTGACAAACAAATTTTGGGTTTCTAGGAATACATAACTTTATTTATGAAATGCCACATTTGCATACCACTTGAGTATGACACAGCGTACCAATCAAACACAGACAAAATCGAAATCTAATTGGGTAGTATTTTACTAATTCGTGCAGATAGGGGCAAGCTTGTGTACAGACACTCAGTTTTATTGACAGACTTTCGTCGCAAGGTTATCATTGGTAGTTTAATTTCATTGTTTATAATACAGTGCACAATTTTCGTAAGGTTTCTTTTAGTGTTGTTAAAAGAATGGTAAACATGCGAGAGAAATTAATCATCAACGATATATGCGAATTCTCTGATGTTATCTATAACAGTCTGACAATGCACATGCAGTTTATTGATTATATGCATGTAGAAAACTTGTTCTGAGTTAAAGCTGTCAAAAAAAGTTTGATGAAGAAGAAAATACCACTACAACACGACTGCTAATGTAGAAAATACTTTTCTGACGTATTTTGGCATGATGCGCTCTCCCCATAGATAATACAAAAGTTTCGAGATGCATATGCTGCATGGCCTTCTATTAAACCTGAAAAGAACAAAATGTCACAGAAGTTAGCCCTTTTTCCACATGCGACTATTTTGGTTTGAGAAGTGAAGGAAATTATGTTCAAAGTTCCATTAGATTGATAACTTCAGCAGACAGCAGAATTGCATTTTTTAAAATGTAGCAGTGAATGTGTTCGAACTCGCGACGTTTACCATTACGATATGAGCTGACACATAGCTACAGCGCGTCCAGAAGTCAACAACAATTTCTCCAGAAGTTCCGCATTCCACAGTGCTTTGAGCTAATGCATATGGCCGGATATAGACTTCCGAGAGACAGGCAGTTACAGCTTTTCTTTTGCACTGTACGACGTTTTCAACAAATAGATAGCGCAATAGAGTAGCTCAAGTGGAAAGGAACACTTCCTATTTAAATTTCTGCATCCTGCACCGTTGGCAGTTCTGTGTAGGTGGCAGGTACTTGATTTTATTTCGGTGATTACAAAATAGAGTCGAATGTATACACTAGGTAGCCGAGGCAGCTAGTTCATGGCAATGAATGTATTGAACATGTTGCAAACCACTACAGGGAGCCTGTGTGTCAGAACTCTCATCCAGTATGGCGCAACGTTGTTACGATAGAAAAATGAGTCACAGAGAAGAGGATTGGTGGTCTGTTGTGTTGATGATAGGTTCATATACTTATGGTGTGGGTTCGATTCCAGCTTCTGCTGATGATTTTTTTGATAAGGAGAGACAAATTCTATTCTCTTCTGGCTACGCCAAGTGAAGAAGGTATAATGGCATTGTGGTCTGAAATTCATGTTAATCACGATATTCCTTCTCTACCAAGTTGACGTTAGGTTGAACCACAATAAAGTCAGGAGTCGCGACTCGTAGAACTCTATCACCAGTAACCTTTCTTATGTTAATTATTTATTTCAAGTGACGAAACAAACGCTATGTAGGGTCGAAAAAATGGTTCAAATGGCTCTGAGCACTATGGGACTTAACTTCTGAGGTCATCAGGCCCCTAGAACTTAGAACCACTTAAACCTAACTAACCTAAGGACATCACACACATCCATGACCGAGGCAGGATTCGAACCTGTGACCTTAGCAGTCCCTCGGTTCCGGACTGCAGCGTCTAGAACCGCAGGGCCACTGCGGCCGGCCTCTTTGTGTGCAGTCAACAACGATATGTGTGGGGTTCGATTCCCAGTCAGCACTGAACTCTTCGTAATATTATTTCTAGTTCAAAGATGCCCATAAATCATTGCTGGTGTAACAAACCCATATTTAACGTTCGTTTTCTCTAGAATATAACAGCGATAGGTGCCAGGTTGGAGTCCTGGGAAGGAAAACATTAATGTTTCGCCTCCTCATTTCAGTTAAAACATCTAGCTACTGCCGATAAAATCCGATATGTCACAGTTGATTGTGCTTCGATAACATTCCGATTAGGTTCTGGGTTCGATTCCCTGTCCAACACAAAGCTTTACCTCACGGCATTTCAAGTAAGTTACTTGTGAAAAAGCAATATTTAACATCTCTTGTATTTCGTTAACAGGAACAATAGATGCTGGGTAGGAATTTGCGTCCGTTAAAAATATTTACGTTTTGTAATTTAAAGTTGATATTTGCTAACTGATACTGTCTAAAATCGAGGTATATCACTCTCTGTGTGCATAGTCAGGAATGACTGTTAGTTTCCGTCAGGCATGAAGTCTTTGCTTAGTCTGTATGACCTGGGTTTGAATCCATATGCAGAACGAGACAGTTCGTCGTGTCATTTGAAGTTCATACATATTCTCAATTAGCTGCTCGTGAATAACTTAAATTTTTAATGTAATTTTGTGTTAGACAATAAGTACAGTATGTTACGTTGAAGAGAAAATCATGGATACGACGAACTTACTACGTGCATTAGCTATCTGATGTAATAATGAGGGTGGTAACATTTCACGTATGTCATTTATTGTAATAAATGTGAGCTTACAAGCCTTACGGACAGTCTTATCTGTGATAAGGTGTTCCCTGATATTTTCTGTACCTTGGTATTACTTTACATCTTGAGTTATTGCAATGCAGAGCAGTGCTTTCTAGTGGTGAATTGTTGGAACCATTTTCAATAGTCAAACGACTGTACCAAGGACCAATTAGAGGACCTGCTAGACAGCTGCGTCATGTGGGTTGCATGCGAATCAGGCGAAATTCAATTCAGGTGGTTCGGATACTTTTGAGCACGACTGTACCTATCAAGTTTTCTTTCCGGTGTGTAAAGGCTGAATGACTACTCACAACAAAGCAAAAAATTTTATCGTAGTCATTCAGTCGTCCAGAAAAGAATTCTGAGTTTTCAAACCAATCATACAGCATAGGGCGACTACCAAACCACAACATGCTAATTACATTTCCTGAAATTCAGTCTGCCTACATCCTCTGTTGTGCTGCTACAAACACCATTCTCTGACGACATTGTTCACTCTGGTAGAAATATTCTGAAATATTTTATTTGGCGAAAGTTGAAGCGCCAACTTATAGCCTGTACAAAATAATGCTGAAAATAAGATGGGTAATCGAGTTCATAATGAAGACTTACAGATTAGAAGTCATGAAAATTATGGAAGGAATCGATTGACAGCATCCATCCTCAAGTATCAAGGAATCATAATCAGGTTATGGAACGAAGTGTGTGGTAGTACAGAAAAACTAAGAAGCTAAACACTGAATGGTTGCAGGTATCGGGAATTCTTTATGTCATTAGCTACAACTGAAAACATTATTTACAGATATTAGCATCCATAGGTTTAATCCTGATTCGCAGGGCAATTGTTCATTATTTCTGGCCCTGTAGATTACGAACGACTATACAAAGAGTGTGACTAAAATATTGATCAAAGGTTTAGCTTCGGACGAGAGTTTTTCATCAGTCAGTACCATACTAGTCTTGTAACGTCCCCTTAGAAAAATTATGAATGACTGTGGTAGTAAATGTCTACGTTATTTGATACAAAGACAGCTGAGTAAAACTGAACGTACTCAGACATTTCTCTCTTTACTTATTCTGATCATCACTAAACTGACACACAATATTTTTTAGCGCAACGCGATCTGACTTTCAATAATCCCTACAAAAGAATGGTCCTGACTAACAATAACCTATACCTTTCATGAATCACTTACCTCAAAATAATCTTCGTTACTCGAACTACTGTAATACAGCGAGCGTCAATACTGGCAGTTAAATAAAAGATTCTAACTACTGAAGGCACTAACTACTGATGGGCATAGTTAGCAAATGAAAGATTCTGATAGAGAACAAACAATGTATTTACCTTAATAGTGTTCAAAGGTCATCATATATATATATATATATATATATATATATATATATATATATATATATATCAATTCATGACATCCAACTTCACAAATTTCCTTTTTCTGGCGGACACACGTCCAACGTCCAGATCGTCTGCTTATGGCAACCTCTCAAACTCCGCCCTCTCTCTGCCCACATCCACCACAGCTGGCGGCTCACCTCCAACTGCGCAACGCAACGCGCTGTTCACATCTAACTGCCCCACACTACACATGCGAATATTCCAACAATGAGTCCAACCCGCCACAGACTGCACACAGCATAGAGAGTGATTTTCATACAGAGTGCTACGTGGCGTTACCAACATGAAAACCTAAACAGCCTACTTACGCTCTATCCGTTTTCTTCACAAGTACAGTGCAATGTTCTTTCGGACATGCATGGATATATGCACGCATGCATGTCCGCAGAGACACCGCTTCGTATTTCTGAACAACCCAGAAACTGCAGCATCGCAATTATGTGCCGACACCGGGGAAGCGACTCTCAATTAACACGTCTCCCCTATACGGCAATATGCATACTGTACCTGTCTATTTTATGTGTTTGTGTTGTAAAGATTGTTATCGGGTCTGTCCTTATGGCCCCCATTTGTGTTGTGTGTGAATGTGTGACTGGTGGTAACATTTATGGTTCAGGTTTCACCATTAAAATTTAATGTGTGTAATGGATCGCCAAGAAGTGTATGTAGGGTACAAGTGTGTAATAAAATTTGATTGCAAGCTTGCTGCAGCATAAACACAGTATGGTAGCAGTGGATGGATTATGTTTCGGATCAATGTTTGAGATAAATAACCTTATTATGTAATTCAACAGTTCTGGGCTCCTCATTCGGCGTTCATCTCAATGCACTCTTAGCCTAAAAATGTTGGCTGGGGGGTCTAGATACACCTGTCGATGTTGGTCTATTGAATTTCCAGTTAAAACGTGACCGTGAATTTTATATTGCTGTTAGTTACTTGGGGGCTCGTATTCTACAGAGGCTGCTTCACATTGCCACACGTTTGTTAATGTGAAGGGGAGGGTGGGCTGTACGGCACCTGGTGAACAGTCATCGCCGCAGTCTTCTTGGAAGACGGCGTGGTTTCGTCTCAGCCTTTCAGTTCTACGGTGGCGGTGGCGTCCTTGTGGAAACACGTGGTACACAGCTGTTCACCAATGAGCTTCAGTTTCGTAATGCATTTAGAGTCACCGATCAGTGCAGTCGCTTTCCTGCCGTAGACACACTACAAGATTGATTTACCTGTTATGTCAAAGCGAAATGGCTTAAAAAACAATTAGCATTTCCTACTCTATCTGGTGAGACTGCCTTCTTGGGTGGTATTCTCTTGCATCTAGTCTCCTCCCACTTGTCAAGGGCAAAGTCAAATACAATTGCGTGGCTACTGGAGCACTGTGCTCATTACAATGTAGATGAGGAGACCATGTGGACCCAGTTGCCTTCTACCAGGACATGGGTACTGCATACTGGAAGCGTGTGCGCCTGCACGGTATAGCGACTTATTTACCAATATGTTGAGCCTCGTATTTTGTCGTCAAAGTATCGGTTGAGTTAGGCAGTCCTTGTTGTATTCTCGTCATCGCCCATTAGGTATATTAATTCACAGTTTATCAAATCTTTTGACATTGTTGGTCTTGTTTCAAATTAGAAAAAAGAAAACGGCTGGAAATACTGTTTTATTCTTTTTTGAATAGAAAATGTGTTATGGAATTTTTAAAAAAAGTAAAAGTGGTAGACCATTTAGCTACGAACCGTAGGCTCACAGTATCTAATCCTGTCCGGGTAATTCTTTCCAAACTGTTAAAAAAAATGAAAAGTAAGCAGAAGGTCCTAAATCCGTTAGTTTATTAAGCACTTTCAAACCTCCCATAATAAGATTACAAAAAAGTGGGTTAGTGTCTTTTATTAGTAATAAAAACGTCCTGGGTCGCTGGTTCTAACCTCAGCTCTGCTTAATTTTTGAATAAAAATCAACAGCAATGTCAGCTGAAGACTTCCGGCATAGGAAGTCAAGTCAGCCTCGTTTCGCCAGTGGCCTTGCCAAAGGCGGAAGACGGTGGACAGGCGATGGTGGTTCAGGACCCTCTCTTATCCTAGGGATGTGAAACTGCCCCTGTAAGACGGAAGAACTAGTAGTTATCAACAGCATTAGGATGTAGAAGGTAATGAAAACCACTGCATCAAAGACACATAATGTGTATCCACAGGACATGTGGCGTGTAACTGAAAGAGTCTCATGACTGTCACTGCATTGGCAAAAGATTTCAAACTAATCCGCCATTCGGATCTCCTGGAGGGGACTGCCGAGAGTGAGGAGACCATGAGAAAGAGACTGATTATCCAGTAAAAGGGTAACATTTCACGAGTCGGTGCGTTGAACCACAGAAGACTTAAAAATGAAATCCTAAGGCTTAGTCCAGATATAGTGAGGGTCAGTGAAGTGACGTAGGGCCTGGACATCTGACACTCAGCCATTATTTGGCCATTCGCCAGCACCGTTTCGCTTCAAGTCCAAAAAAAAGTTTTGTAGGGGTCTATGTAAACAGCAACAACACAAACTGAACGCTGGAAACGTGGAGGAAGAGAGTAGAGACTGCTCCTCTAGGCTGGAGAGAACCAAAAGAAGTGCCTGGAAGTCCCTCAACAGATTACGAACTGGTGTTGGGCGGTGTAAAGAAACTCTTGAAAAATGGGGAACAGGAACTCCATGTCGGTCTGTCTCGTGCATAGGCGCCCCTTCCACGCTGCTGCAGCTGCTGTATGGCTGTCTGCATCACTGAGGCACGCACGCCACCCCACGGCGGCGAGGGTCTTTTCCCTAAACAGTGTAGGTGGAGTCAGGATTGGAGTAATTTAGTTTACATTGTCGAATATTTTAGTTAGTGCATAAACGACATGAGGGTATCACAGATTCTCTGTATTCTCCGTTGCACTGTTAATCGCCAGGTAAGATTTGCTACTCTGATATCTATATGTCTACTTAATCGTATTAATCTTGTCCTTATATGCTTATATAAAATTTATAAATTAGTTATTTATATCTGTAGATATACAGTTATAACTTAATGAAGCCGTTAGCAATGGGTGTAGCTGTTCGAAACAGAGGAAATTGATTTCATATTCTTTGTAGGCATTTTGCGTGAAGCCCATGGTGACACGCGCAACATGGAAGCGACAAACGGTGTCACGCCCAAAATTTAGGTCTCGATGTCAGAGAGCGCAGTGCCGCCATAGGAAGGACGACGGCTTCAACGTTTTGGAAGATGCTGATTCAAAACTGTGCAGCGCCTTCCGGTTCACTGTTATTGCAAAAGAGGAAAATTCTGAATTTTATATTTCGTTTTCTGTACTGCTTATCGACGTACCGGTAACCGTCTACTGCAGTCACGTACCACCACTACAGT
Organism: Schistocerca americana; assembly: GCF_021461395.2. NCBI lineage: Eukaryota > Metazoa > Arthropoda > Insecta > Orthoptera > Acrididae > Schistocerca > Schistocerca americana. Next base: position 31,775,175 of record NC_060129.1, on the reverse strand, counting down.
GATTCTGGGTTGGCCCCTAGAGTGGGCCCCGTACTGTGTGGACTCTGTCCGTGTCGCCCGCGGGCCTCCCTCGCCCTGTGTTGTTACGTTGCCCACAGCCGGTCTGTCGGAAGCGGGAAGCTGCTCAGACCACAAACGGGATGTTAGCTGACCGCTGACCGCTAACCGCATGCTGTCACAGCGAGGACATGACGCACTTCCCGCACACACACACACACACACACACACACACACGTAAACGCCTGGAGTATTGCTGGCGCACATCCGCAATGGTCCACTTACGCAAATACGACTTTGAGGCGAGAAATCGCGATGCTGCAATAGTAGCTTCCCACTAATCGACAGATTTGTGCCAAACATGTCAATAAGAGACGGCACTATTGTCCCTTGGTGCACAAAACAGGCCACTGTTGCAGAAGAAAAGAAAAAAAAAAACCTGGGAAATTTAAGACTACGCAATATCAGCAAGATTGGTGATTTTTATAGAAACACAAAATATTGCGCGGACTTCAATGCGGCGTGCTTTTAATAGTTTTCACAACGGATCTTTTGTCTTCACATCTGCAGAAAACCCACCATTGTAAACACAGGTCGCTCAATCCTTTTGACGAGGCTTGCAACCGGCAGGGTTAAAAACGAACTAACAGACGTCCACCATTTAAAATAAAAATTTGTTGAAGCTACGTTACAACACAATAATGCTCTTCGCATTCTAAAACAGCTTTTCTGCTTAAAGGAACGAATAATTTGGAGGAGTGAAAGTTGTATTGTGTCAAAAATTAGCAAATCAGTCATCGACACCGTACTCGTCTGTACTGTAAACGTATATGTAAGCTTACAACCAGTGGTCTTGCTAAGAAAACACAGTGGGCATCTGCTATTCTTTGTTTCAGCTGATACAGGATCAGTGATTTAACAAGTAACTGTGTTCACTATACTGTGTGTCGTGCTGTGGTCGGTATTAGTTCTCATCAAGCAACACTTCTAGCGAGCGTAGTACTGCATTACGTTCACTAATAGGATCACAGACAGAAGTTTACGGAAAAAATCTAGTGAACAAATCGCCGACGCGAATGTAGAATTTCGGCGTACACCACTATTGGTGGATGCTGTTACACCCTGTGTTATTCACGTCCCTCCGGCTTACACACGCGAGCGAACCAACATTGATCACAGTGTATGAAGCTCTACAGTACGCCGTTCTACGTGAAAAGCTTCCGACTGCAAGTCTGCGCTAACTGAGGCGGGCAGGCAGCCGCGGTGCCACAGCGCAACGCTCGGCCCCCGGCCGCCCCCACACCAAAGGCGGCGCTGGCCTCTGCCGCCGCCGTGTGGGGCGGAGCGACGCCCCGGCGCTGACCGCTCTGCCACTGGGGGGCCGCGGCAGCTCGCAGGACGGCCGCGCCTGCCGTCCAGCTGCTCCAGCAGTCGCGGCTGCACTGACTCCAGCTTCTGCCGCTCTGACAGACACACACACAACTGGTCTAATAACTCGGTACCAATATCCAACAACAGTAGCTCAATTCCTTCAACAATACAGTAAGGATATGAGGCGAAAATAATAGTGCATTTACTGTCAGAGCCCGTCTTGCGACTAAATAGCAGAACAGCTATCATTTCTTTCCTTTTAGAACGCAGTATCAGTCAAACTTAAATGGCGTTCCGCCGCATACTTTTAAACTTTGCAGGATTATATCGATGCCATTCACTTCAAGAAACATACTGAACAACGAATTCAACTCAAATGAAAGACAGAACAGTGAAAGTAATGCTCTTCAAGTAAGCAAAACGAATATTCTCATTAAGTTCATACGACAAATCACGGTCAAATATTTTCGTTACGGAGTCCAAATGTTTCCTCTACATTCAACGATGAATGTAACTACACGTCAGCTACATAAGCTTTTGCCTGACTGTCTGTTGAGAATCTCTTGATTTATTGCCAGAACAGGATGTTTCGTAACATTAACCAACCAAAAATCTTATATTCTTTTCACAAAACTCAAATTTTCCCTGATCATTCTTCATAAATATTTCATACACTCATATATTTGTAAGATGTCAAATTGTCATCCTTTCAGAGAACTGCCACATAAGGTGGACGTGCTGCGTCAGTGGTGCTGCTATCAGTGGTCACGTGAACATTCTCGCACTCACAGACGAGGTTCTGCGCGTCCACACAGCACTGACGCCCGCCGTATTCCAGGGGCAGCAGTGACAGATAGTACAGCTACCACATCTCAGACAAGACAGCTCGTGAGACCAGACGCGTGAACAAAAACTGTTCCGAACCACGTATTAGTAGTGAGACTACGGGCACCCACACTTCTGGCTCGTCTCCCCCCCCCCCCCCCCCTCCCACACACACACACACCACTGCCTCGACGTGCAGAGCTCGACTGGTGCCGCCAGAGCTTCACCTGGAAGAAGGAATGGCGCGCCGTGGTCTTCAGCGACGGCGGCAGATCCTGCCTGTCTGCAAGTGATGCTCGGTTGTGCGTACGATGCAGAGCTGGTGAGTGCCATCTCAAAGAGTGTACTCTTCCAAAACACACTGGCCTTTCCGTTCACCTATGGTGTTTCTGGAAACGACATGCAAAGTCTTGTTAAACATGTTCTTTCGCTTTTCTTGCAACAGGAAGATGGTCTGTTGTTCCAAGAGGATAATGCGCGCCCACATACTGCTCTTCAAGCTCAATCTGGCCTGTAAGACGTGTGGCAACTTCCCTAGCTGGCACGATCTCTCCAGTTGAGCATGTGTGGGATATGATGGGACGACAAGTCACAGGTGCGACATGTCAAGCGAGAACTCTTACACAACTACGTGGCATAACGTATCTCAGGGCTGTATTCACCATCCGTACAATCGACTGGATGGCAGAGTCTTTGACGTACTCCACATGCAGTGTTGCAACAATAAATCTTGAGTGAGCTATCAACCTCCAAAAGCACCTACTTTTTTTTTCTGGCAGTGTATTATCAACCGTGTGTCGCAACATTTTCAGACAATAATTCTATACTGTGAGATCATTAGCGTCCATCTTCTACCTCTAGTTAACGCTAGCCATATACATAAAATCACAAGTAACTTCTAGTTAAAATAGATAACTTTGCCAGCTGTTGAGGCCGCGCGGTTCTAGGCGCTTCAGTCCGGAACCGCGCGACCGCTACAGTCGCAAGTTCGACTCCTGCCTCGGGCATGGGTGTGTGTGATGTCCTTAGTTTAGTTAGGTTTAAGTACTTCTAAGTTCTAGCGGACTGATGACCTCAGATGTTAAGTCCCATAGTGCTCAGAACCACTTCCACCATTTTTTGGAAATGTCCGTGGAAGCCTTGTAGCCTTGTTCTAGCTGTAATCCTGATCTGGCGACAATGATTTGCAACTTATAGAGGGTGTGGGGTTACAAGTTCTGACGTCTAGTTTATAATCAACTAGCTGACCCGGCGAACTTCGTACCGCCTAACAGTCAATGAATGTCGTGTTACCTTTTAGCTGAACTAATTTAGGCTTTGATGAACGTAATACAATGATACAAAATAATATTAATATAGATAGAAATATAAAAGTATTTTATTTTGATGAATGATGATGAATACATACAGAATGAGAACAAAAATTAAAAAAGTAATAATAATTAAGTATTTCAAACACATGTCAGAAAAAAATCATTGAAAACTATGTTGTGCAGGTTAGGATACACTCTGATTAATTCATTAATCGGATTTTCATTCAAGCACCTTGTGGTAAACGACATTCTTTGTTTTTTGGTCAGGCGCAAGAACAAATAATGCGGATGGTTTGCCGACACGTGAGCATGCCACGTACAATTGACCATGAGAAAAACACGCATTTTCTAGATTGAGGCCACAAATAGTCAAGGATTGGCCCTGTGATTTGTTGATCGTCATGGCGAAGGCAAGACGAATCGGGAATTGAATTCGTTTAGACTCAAAGGGCATATCTGTTGGGATCATCGGAATCCTTGGAATAAGAACTTCCTCATCTTTAAATTTTCGTTTAAGTGTCGACGCGTGAATCACATTGCTCATCAGTTTTCTTATCACCAAACGCGTTCCATTGCACAGTTTTGGTTGGTTTAAATTTCTAAGCATGATGACTACCGAGCCAACCTTCAGTTGTAAATTGTGCGGTGGTAAACCAGACACATCCAAGGAGTTCAAAAATTCAGTTGGATAATTAGTGGCTTCTTCTTCGTTTGTTACACAGTCGATAGATTTGAATGAATTCAGAGTACCTACGATTTGATTTTGAATTATAAAATTGAAGTCATCTACATCTTTATTTTTAGCCGCCAAAATTGCTCGCTCACTTAACCATTTAGTATTTTTGTGGTTAGCAATGATATCCGGAAATACTTTGTTGATAAGCTCGTCTTTTGATGAGACGAAATTGCAAAAATTTGGAGGAAATGAAATCAAACCGCTCGATTCGTCAACAGGAACACGGCCATTACCGATAGTCAGCAATTGCTTCGAGAAATCATCAGCAGATAGATCGTTCAACAATGCAACTCTCATATGTACAGACAGTTGAAGTTTGTTTACATATCGCCACAGATTTGATGCTTTGAGGCAAGCGTTTATTTCGTCGGCAGCAGTAGATCTTGGAATTACTGGTAGTGTTTGTCGGAAATCGCCAGATAATAAAATCATTGAAGCACCAAAACATCTCGAGTCATTGCGCAGATCTTTTAATGTTCGGTCTAGTGCTTCCAATGCGCGTTTGTGCGCCATTGTGCATTCGTCCCATATGATGATTTTTGATGCTACTAAAACTTTGGCCATTGCGGAGTGTTTCGAAATGTTACATGTCGGTTGTTCAGTAGTTTGAAGGTTTAATGGCAATTTTAACGCTGAGTGAGCCGTACGGCATCCGTCTAACAATGTGGCCGCTATTCCAGAAGAAGCAATTGCTACCGCAATTTCGGATCTCGCACGTACAGTGGCCAATATCAGTGACATGAGGAATGTCTTCCCAGTTCCACCGGGGGCATCCAAAAAAAATAAGCCACCATTTCCATCATCAATTGCATTAATCAGTGTATCATAGACTTCCTTCTGCTTAGGATTCAACAGTGGTACATTCGTTTGAACTGATTGGATTAGTTCATGTGGATCATATTCACGTTCACGTTCCAATTCTCTATTAAATGCGTCATTCATTCCGCGATCTGGCGCTGGCATTCCTAACCTAACTAACAAACTGCCGCACATGAGGTAACACATATCTTCGATCAAGAGCAAAGCCTGGTTATGCATCTCCTCATTCGCCTCAAGATCTGGATTTCTTGAGCTGACACGAATTCGATATAAAATGTCTTCTGACATGTTATCTTTGTATTTGTTCCACAGGTCACGTGGGTTCGATGGGAAGCATGTCGAAATGATGATAGCAAATAATGTGCGTATCTGACTTGGAGATGCAGAAATAATTGCTTCAGCGATTGTCGTGTCCCAATGAGTATCGTTTTCAAGCAAATTCAGCTCTTGACATGCTGCACGAAATGTGGGGCACACTATACCATCAACAGTTCGTAGTGATTCAAATGATGTTGGCCCTCGAACATGTACCAGCAACAACCGCAAATAGAAACATTCATCATTCTTCGGATGAACTGTGTAAATACGACCAAGAGCATTAGCAGAACGCATATCTGGATGACCAGGAACTGCATCGCCTTGTTTCCGACGTTGAAATTTCTTCGATGTAGCGTTCCAAGTGTAATAACGTGGCATTTCCGAGTAAAGCAACGTTCGTGCGAACGGATCGTTTTGACAAATCGCAAAGAAACTGGTCAGTGTTGTCGCTGAAGGTGTTTCGGCACGTTGAGCAGCATTCGACGCTGTGAAATATACTCTCTGACCGTTCTCTAGATGCACCCCCAAATGTACAACAGTGGGATAACGTTCGTGAATAGGGAATGAGAATGCACGCCAAATTGCTTCATTGCAGTTCACATATCTACCAACTTGATAGCGCGTGATTTCATCGTTGATATTGGATGTTTGGATACCAAAAACCGCCATGTCGCTCCCTTTCGTGACATATTTGCAAATGTATTTAATAGATTTGACCGAATTGCAATACTCAACATTACAATGTGCCTTGAATGTTTTGGAAAGAAGTGGCGAATATGGAACAATCTAACTGTTGTCAACTATGAAATCGTTTCCTTTCACTTTAGTTGTGATAGTTCTACCATTATCATCGGGCGATCGACGCCGATACAATGGATAACCATCGTTGCCTGTAATGGTCTCTGCCGTGAATTTTCGCGGATACCGTTTGGAACACTTGCCGTCGACCATGCACGGTGATTGGCGGTTGATAGTGCCACATGGTCCATGAATCATATTCGTGATTACAACATCATGTAGGTCTGGATCGGTTTCAGGAGCAGGAATCTCCGCACATATGATGTCATCTGTTTGACCTGGTCGAATTCTGTCTACTAACCAAATTAGAATGTGAGCATGCGGTAGGCCTCGTTTTTGCCATTCGACTGAATACATCCAGCATCGAGTAATCCCAAAGACGTGTTGCTTAACAATGTAATTTATTAGTGACCGAATTTTTTGCTTGAAAACCCGTGCGGTGATGTCGTGTCGATCACTTGATGTTTGTCCGGGAAGCAGCAATTGAATAATTTCCATCCATTTCGGTTTACATGTAAATGTAATGAATAGATCTGGCCGACCATAATGACGAACATATGTCATTGCATCTTGCGCATATTCATGCATATGACGCGGGCTACCTGTGTATGTCGCTGGTAAAATAGTCAATCGACCAACATTTTCTAAATCTCCTTCTGTGCTTATTGCATCGCGTAAATGAATATACTCTTCCGAACGCAATTTAGCTTGGTTCAACCGGATGAATGTCAGGCACTCTGTTTCGATTTTAACGTACATGTCAACTCAGTATTGTTGAAGCAGTCGACGAAATCGCAACAATTTTCACGAATCATCAAACGATATGCGTAATAATTCATCGAACTAACCTTCTTGGTAGTTTCTTCACCCGAAACAAATACAGTAAAAATTGTATTTTAGAACCCCTAATAGGTTAACGACTCTTACAGCTACTCTCTACTAAATTAGGAGTGACAACTTTTTTTGTGTACAAAAAGCAAACAGAATAAAATGTATATCAAGTTAAAATGAAAACAATGATATTGATCTTACCCTTCAATGGATTAATCATTTTGATATTAAAGTGATATCCATCGTCTCCTTGCCAAAACATCAGCGGGTATTGTAGCGCGTCATATGAACGGTGTGTTTCATATATTCTTTGTAGTTGCCCAGTATTGCGTCGTGTAAGCACAATATCACGTGTTTCCAAGTTTTCACCAACAATCAGGATTGCCACTTCATCGATTGTTGGAGCATTAAATGTGCGTTCATGTGTTCCAGCTGGTCTTTTATCTGCTCTGATTACAACTTTATAGTCATCACTTGGCATGCGCTCTAAAGCAGTCTTGAACAGCCTGACCAATGCATGATGTTCATGAAGCATTTGCTGCAAATCTTGGAGAATTGCTCTTTTCGTAGCTGTGTTGATCCCTTGACGCCGGTCAAGTTGTTCTTCCATATTGCCCATGAAGTATATTTGCAAGAATTTGTGCTGTGCACCTTCAATAGGTTGCAATGATCCAATGCGATGGCAAATCTGGCCTTGAATCTGTAAATTCAAAGCCATAGTTACAGTTAGATTTACAAACACTTTTTTTAAAATAATAACATACCATTTTTATTTTAGAGACAAATACAGAAATCTAACAAACTACATTCCAAATTTTTTTTACAATCTTAGAAAATAAAGTTTTTAACGTAAATTACCTTAAATGTCGGATTATATCCGTGTTCTTCGATAATTTCCGCCCCAAATGAAGTCATTTGGAAACAGACATTGTATTTTTGAGTGTTCGCTAGAAAATGTCGTGATTCTAGTGTTTCGCCATAAAGCAGGGAACGCAATGGCTCTGGTGGCGGGACCACTAATGGCAATGTCACTTTACCACTAAGGCAGCACAAACCAGGCGTTTCACCAGCAAACTTCAATGCGCCACAATGCTGGCAAACAACGTCCATTGGACCAATGCAAACTAAGCGATGCAAGCTGTAGTCGATGGTGCAATCATATCGAAACGCTGCTCGATTCAAATCAATACTTGAACCATTTCTTCTTGCACTTCGAAGATTATTCCTCTGTTCATCTGTACGATAAGCTCGACGATTTCTCGTTTCTAATCTAGCCGTTTCACGGGCTGCCTCTCTTTGCTCCTGTGTTTGAGAAGCACGAATTAAGGCCCTTCTTTGCTCCATCCTAACGCGGCGCTCTTCTCGGGCAATTTCTCGTTCTTCGTCAGATAATTGACTCGCGATATTCCGTTGCCTAATTGCATTACGGCTCTGTTGGGAAAGATTAGATCTTCTAGGACGCGGCATTTTTATTAATAGTAATACTGAATATGCACTCGCACAAAACCACATAAAACAATCGAGACATAGACAATAGCTTATCAAGAAAAATCATAGACAACCTATGAAAAGACATTTACACTTTTGTTAACCTGTAGAATAAATCTTTAATTAATTTAATAAATAATTTACACAAATTAATGTCTAAAACAAACAAATATAACAGTACCTACCTGAACTTTCGAGACATTTTACACAAAATAAATTTCTGAACGCACACATAAATAGTTGTTACAGTATTTGACAGGATTGGACAACAAATGTTTGACATGTAATAAACAAATGAGCATTTATTGAAATGATTAAGTATTCATTACACATTTCTGAACGCACACGTAATATTTTTCAATCTTTTTTAAAAAAAATACACATAATAGTTTATTCATCCATTTTAAATAGTTTATGAACGCATGCATAAATGTTAATCATTACTTACAGATTTTGACAAAAAAATTTGACAGCTTCGAAACTAAAGAACTTTTAGGGAAAAAACGCATTTTTCAAGTATTCGTCAATTTTTCATTATTTTTAAGATGTATTCTGCTATTCGGGGCAGAGACAAATCCAACAAATCAAAAACCATGAAAATTGGTCCAGCAGATCTCGAGTTATAAGTGTTGTAACAAACCCGACTTTGTTTTATAAATATAGATATGTATTAAGGGAGAAAAATCTGAAAATGGCAATTCAGATTTGTCGAAACTAGTCATCACTCTACACCGAGCGAGGTGGCGCAGTGGTTAGCACACTGGACTCGCATTCGGAAGGACGACGGTTCAATCCCGCGTCTGGCCATCCTGATTTAGGTTTTCCGTGATATCCCTAAATCTCTTCAGGCAAATGCCAGGATGGTTCCTTTGAAAGGGCATGGCCGACTTCCTTCCCCATTCTTCCCTAATCCGATGAAACCGATGACCTCGCTGTTTGGTCTCTTCCCCCAAACAACCAACCATCACTGTACAATCAATTCTGATTTTGGCAAATAAAGTTTTTGTATCAGAAGACTTCAGCATTTGAAGTTACAGAGCGTCTTCTACAAGACTGTCTCTGTGCCAGTTGCAGGGAAGTCAAAAAGGAATTTGCTACTTTACAATGATATAGAAAATTATTGAGATAACTTCTAGAATTGGTAGATGTATGATTCTGGAGCAAACAACCTCATGTACATCAGTCCATCAGTACCCCCATTCCGCCCCCAGGAGCGCCAGCGTTGTGCACAGTTGAGATGGCTGCTTTCACTGGTGTCGAGTGTGCTCGCTGTGTGTTCTGGTTCCATGAGGCGAACGCTGCTAAAACTGTTAGGTGGTTTCATTAAAGAGCGTGTTTATGTTTCTCGCCTAGCAAACAATTTAGCTGACCCGAAAAATCGAATATACGCTGCTGTTGCACAAGTTACGCCCTATTTGCTGCAACGAATGTGGGAAGAAATTGACTACCAGTGAGATGTTTTCCGCATCATAAACGCTAGTCAAATCAAAAACAAAATTACACTTATATTTGAAACTTGAGGTTCTTTGCTACGAAATGACACATCAATCGATTCTGTAGTTTTCTCAGTATATCTCTGTATCATTCCAAAGCTACCAGCTCCTTTTTGGCACACCCTGTATGTTTAGTGTCATCAGTGTGCAATTTTCAGGATCACTACTGTTGACGAAAGAAGATCTCTGCCCAAACGCAACGTCGTTAAACCTTAGGCGTAGTCAGACTCTTTGGTTCATTTACACCCTGAGGAACAAGTGTTGGATGTGGCCAAGTTTGTGTATTGCTGTGTGATCAATCCAACTGGAAAACAGGGACTACGCTGTCCAGTGTGGCTTGTGAGCAATGGGTAAACTGGTGGATGTTAATTGCTGCAAGTAATACCATCAAGCTGACCTTGCAGGGTAAGTAATTCTGGATACCTCGCCACATTCTGTGATTCTTTCTATCGTCTTTTCTGTCTTCCCACGAGTACATTTAGACATTAGAACAGTTATGTGAGGGATGACTGGTCTCGTGACATTCAAGGCGCGAAATATCTCATGTGATAAACTTATTAGTTTATGGGAGGCACTGCCCAGGGCAGTCGGGCTCCAGGAGATGTTCTGAGACCACCTTCCTCAGTAGTGCCGGTGAGGGGACAACTGCTACTCATACCTATATTGCTTTTTTTTCTCTTCTCAAAAATTAAAAATTTAATAATTTTCCTTTTCGAAATTGCACATATAATATCATGAAGTAATTAATTTCAGCTGTATCTTATACAAAAAAATGATAGAATACCTCCACGCGGCAGTGCACGGGCAACGGCGGCCGTGACGTCACCTGCGCAGCCAGACATCGCTGTGAGGCGGGGGCTGTTGGTGTCGGCTGAGTCCACTCAGTGGAGCACTAAGATCCGCAAAAAATTATCAGATGGCGGACGCTGTCTGTCCAAATGTAGCCTCGGAAAAAAAAGAAAATGCAGCCTTTGCTGGTGTCACAGATGGTTAACTCGCACCAGTTTCCCAGAACGTTTACCACGATGCCGTAGCCCTGGCGGCTATCTCGACAGTGAGCGCTCAGCCACTCGCACCGCAGCCCCCACTGTCTGAGAGAACAGCGCCGGCCGCCACCGAGAGTCGTCGTGAGCCTCGGGGGTACCGACACCGTGCCGCCAACTACGTATTTTCACGCGGCTGGACAGACAACTTGTTGTACTGCATTTGCAGCATTCTTAGTGGTCACGGAAAGCGAGCTGTTAGTAGTTCACACCACTCAGACGACCGTCTGACACCAATCATCTTTTCAGATGCTTTTTACAGAACATCCAGCAAGCAACAAGGTCTATCGGACTTACTTCATTGTAACTACCTCTGTGATTTTCCATGGCCTATTTCTAGACATAGATTATAAACGAGACATAAACACGGAGCTAACTTTGGCGCCATAACTTGGCTGGAGACCCTGTAATGGTATGGAGCGTGTGAGATTGGAGTAATATGGGACCTCTGATACGTCTAAATACAACTCTGATGGGTGACACGTGCGTAAGCATCCTGTGTGATCACCTACATCCATTCATGTAAATTGTGCACTCCGCCGGAATTGGGAAATTCTAGCAGGACAATGCGACACCCCACACGTCCGGAATTGTTACAGAGTGGCTCCAGGAACACTCTTCTGAATTTAAAAACTACCGCTGGCGACCAAAACCCCCAGATGTCAACATTATTGAGCATATCGGGGACGCCTTGCAATGTACTGTTCAGAAGAGATCTCCACCCGATCCGACTCTGACGGATTTATGGACAGTCCTGCAAGAGTCATGTTGTCAATTACCTCCAGCGCTACTTCAGGCATTAATCGAGTGCGAGTCACATCGTGTTGTGGCACTTGTCTGTGCTTGTGGGGCCCCTACACAATATTAGGCAGATGTACCAGTTACTTTGGCTCTTACGTGTATATATGTGTGCATGTGTCTATGACTAGTTCTTTTCTCACCTACTGCTACTATTCCACCAATATTATTTTCACATAGAGATGTTAAACAGAAAATAAGAAATGGTTGACTGGGAAAACAGAGTCCTTATTAGTTTTTAATTTGTACATTGAATTAAATGCAAATATGGTAGACAATTAAATGGAAGAAAACAGATTGTTTGTTAGTTTGAAAATATATTTGGAATTAAACGTGAAATATTATATGTGATTAAGTAATATACGAAATGTGCATAATAAAAAATACACATCGATCATTAACTAAAAACCATTAGTTACTGTTTTGTTATATCATTGTTATTTCGGAGAAAAGAACGTAATCCCTACAAACGACTAGCCAGATGTAAATGATGAAAAAGGAGGATTTTCTTAAATAATATTGTAGAGATGTGGTTAGTTATTTACTGTGTGCTGCATTACGCATTTCTTTTCTTCATGAATACATACCTTTATCTATCAGCATAAAGTGTGTTCAGTAGTAAACTTCTAGGTAAAAAAATAGGAATTAATAATATTATGTACAGTCACTGAGTTACAGTAACTAAATACAATTGATCATCAACATTAAAGTGCTGACTCCTGCTGGCCACACTCTTTGACGTGGCACCTCTCTAGCAGCTCTCCTGTGTCCACCACGAGCTGTGGCGCCAGCACTACTGTGGAGGCACAGGCTGGGTGGGGAGCTGCCTACGCCCCCCCCCCCCCCCCCGCCCTCTTCAGGTCGCCACCTGCTCGCCGCCACCAGTGGCCAGGTGGGGCCCGCGGCATAAGGCAGCTCTGCGACGGTCTGCTGGAGTGCGGCCTCCCCACAGAGACGTCTCGCGCCCTGACAACGAGCACAGTGCTGGAGACTTTCCAGTAAGCACTGACTCTTGGCACGTTTATGGGCAGTTGAATGGTGGGGATTGGGATGTGATGGGTCGGAAAGAACAATTTAATTCGTACTTTTTTATTTACATATGTACATTTTATACTCATTGTGTTGAGCAACGTTTTCCGAGAAGTTGCTTTATATGAGTCTTACATTCGGCTTTGTGCAGTATTCAGTCCTGCAAGTCCATCAACATATATATTAGTAGATATACCATCCCTGAATTCTGCTTCAGTGCCCTTGATACTAATAGGCTCTCCTGGCACTGCGAGAATACATGCAGTTATACACTGCCCCTCTTAAACTCAGATCCCTGTATGTAGTCTGTCTGTAGTAGTCGCTAACACACAGCATAAATCATCCAAATTCTGCACACTCGAATGCCTTATTTAAATGCTTGTGTCCCCTGAAGTTGATTCACTCATAGCTCCCCCGTATATATCCACTGTCGAAACCCTGCTCCCACACATTTTAATGTCAGCTGGTGATTGTGATGCGCCACACCCTGTTGTCATCTACTACTTTGTATACTCCGTCTTGCTACACAGATAGTCCTGTGCTATCAAAAACACGTCGAAAGTTTTCTGCTAATACAACCATCGCAAACTCACTGTCGGGTTCTGCACCTACATTCACACATTTACATAGACCAACAGTCAAATTACATGTGTTGGTCAAAAGCGGTACACTTCTGCAACTTAACTGAGACATGGGGACTTGAGAAAGCTCTGATGTCTGTGTGAAACAGTAGAAAGACTGAAGGTCTGGTAAACCTGGAAGGTAGTCTGCGGCTTGCTGCTGCGTTCCAGCTGGAGTTCATTGCCCTGCAGAAAAAATACATAGGTGCAATGGAATATATTTGCTTTTTGTCCTATCCTTCTGCCAGCGCTTTGTATACAGACCTGAAGTGATCCTTATTGGGTGAGAGCAGTGTGGGGGAGGGGAATGTAGGGGGATTGGAGTGGGGAGGGAATGGTGAGCGGACGAGAGGGCGACATAAGCAGTGGTGTCTGCTGTGATATGACACCAGAAAAAAAGTACTGAGACATCCTCAGTCAGCGATTTGGCTCGCAATCCACAGTCATCCTGTGCTACAGTGCTTCACTGCAGTCTGTTATCGAATGAACGAGCCTACTGAATAGGTGTCTAGATACGTGAGTGGTACGAAAATTTCTTAATAACAGAACCCCTTACATTGTACTCGGCAGCGAGTCTTCATGAGAGACAGAGGTATCGCCAGGAGTGCCACAGAACATAATCTGACAGACAGGATGAGCTGATGATGTTGTGGTATACGGGGAGGTGTGATTGTTGATTCACTGTAGGAGGGTACAAGATGAGTTAAACAAAATTCCCAGTTGGTAAGATGAATGGTGGTTAGCTCTAAATGTAGAAATATTCGAATACAGCATTATCATTGCGCTGCTTGACACACTCACGTCCATGAAATATCTATGTGTAACGTTGCAAAGCGATCTGAAATGAAATGAGCATGTAAGGGTGCAGCAGAGAAGGTGAATGCTCGACTTCGAGTGGGAGAATTTTAAACAAGAACGGTTCATCTGTCGAAGACAGAATATAGGACACTAGTACAACGCATTATTGAGTGTTGTTGGAGTGTTTTGGATCCACACAACGTCGAAGCAATTGAACTATGCAACCACAGTTGTTATGCGTTCGAACAACATGCTAGTGTTGTGCAAGTGGTTTCCTCTGTAGGGAAGAAAATGTTATTTTCTATGAAAACTATTCAGGAAATTTAGAGAAACCGACATTCGAAGCTGACCGCAGTACGACTTCACTGGCGTCAACGTTCATTTCGCGTAAGGAGCACTAAACAGAGAAATTAGGGTGTCTGTGGAAGCATGGTGAAGAAATGGGATCTACAGAAGATAAGATCCAACAGAGAACATATTACAGAAATGCTGTCACTTGAGTTTCTAAACACATTACGAGACAAAGACCGACCTGATACTGTCAACGACTAGTAGAATATGCTGAAAGAAGGAATCATTAAAGCAGGACATCAAGATGCAAGAAGATTTACCGAAGGTTAAATAATGAACTGCGAAGAGAAACAGAGCACGCTAGGAAAAATTGGCTAAAAGAGGAATGTGATGTAATTGGACAGGAAGGGAAGATACGGCTTGCTATGCAACAGAATAAAGACTATGACATGGGATCAAAACAGGAAGTGCTACTATGGAAATTTTGAGTAAAGACGAAGAGGTAGTGTACAAAGATCTTGACGATGTCCTCCAGTGATAGCGAGAATATGTAAAAAGCTATATGACACAGATTGCAAACCAGAAACTCTGGAACTTGAATTACTCAACAGTGTGAGTGATGACGAGAAAGGACCAACCGTCATAATGGAAGAGGTAAAGTCTGCCATAGCTGCAATGAAAAATGGCAAAGCAATAGGTACAGATACGATACCGGGATAAATATTAAAATGCTTGAACCAAGATGGAATAAGAGAAATATTGAAGTTATGTAATAAAACATATCGCAGTGGAAAATGGCCTGAGAACTTCCTGACAATAGTAATGAATCCATTACCGAAAAAACAAGGAACCAAGAAATGCAGTGAGCACAGGACAATCCGCTTCATTTCACATGCAGCCAAAGTGATATTAAGAATAATTAATAAGAGACTTGAAAAAGTAATGGAGGAGAATCTTGGCGAGGAGCAGTTTGGCTTCAGACGGAATACGGGCACTAGAGATGCAATAGGGCTCCTACGAATCGTGGGAGAAAGGTTTATTGAAAAAGGAAGAGACCTCTATATGTGCTTCACCGATCTAGAAAAAGCATTTGACAATGTGACATAGGACAAGCCTATAATGAGGGAAAAGAGAGTGGACTGGAAAAGCAGAAAGTTTGTAAACTCATTATAACTGAATCAATGAGCCTCAGTTAAAGAGAGGGGGGAGCGTACAAACTCGATTGGACTAGGAAAAGGAGTAAGACAAGGATGCTGTCTATCACCTACCCTTTTCAGCCTGTACTTGAAAAATATGCACATTAGATGACAAAGGAGTAGAAAGTGGAGGAAGAAGAGTAGGGTGTTTGAGGTTTGCTTCTAGCCACAGGGGAAAAAGAATTACAGGATTTAGTGGACACCATTGAAGCTAACAGAAATAATTATGGAGTTAAAATTAACACAAAGAAACAAAAGTATTGGCACTAGGAGCAAATAATGAAATAAAAATTATGCTGAATGGAGAAATATTACAACAGGTGCAAAATTTTAAGTATCTTGGAAGCAGGATAGACACCAACTGGACGTACAGCATAGAAATTAAAACAAGGATAGCAATGGTAAAACAGGCATTTTATAAGAAAAGGAGAATTTTCTGCACCAGTGTGGACAGAGAACTGAGGAAAAGACTCATAAAATGTTTTGTATGGAGTGTTCTTCTGTATGGCCCTGAAACATGGACTTTGAGGAAGAAAGAGAGAGAAAGGCTCGAGGCTTTTGAGATGTAGACATGTCGGATTACGGAAAGAATAAGTTGGATAGACAGAGCAAAAAATTAAGAGGTACTGAGAAGAGTTGGAGAGAAAAGACAGTTACTAGATGTAATAAAAAGAAGAAAATGAAATGGAATTGGGCAAATATTAATAAAGGATGACGGACTGTTAAAAGCAGTTTTAGAAGGTTATGTAGAAGGGAAAAGGAAGCGAGGAAGGAGGAGATTTCAGATACTGGATGACGTGATGGACGGTACAACATACAGCAGCCTTAAGAAGGAAGCAATGGATCGCAGAAAATGGAGAGGCAAAGAACCTGCTAATATAGCAGAAAACTGATGATGACGGAGGCATAAAGAGAGTCGCTTTTCCCTCGCTGTATTTACGAGCGTAACAGGAAAGAAAATGACTAGTGATGGTGCAAAACAACTTCCGCCATGCACCATATTGTGACTTATGGTGTATGCGTGGAGATGTAGACGTACATCTACGTCTGCAGCAGTACTCCACAGGCCACATGACGGTGTGTGGCGGAGGGTGCTTCTAGCACCACCAAGTGACAGTCTCCTTAGTGGACTTGTCGCATCGTCTAGGTGTTCTGCAAGCAAAACACAGTCTTTGGCTCGTCTTCCCTACAGGATTTTCTATTTGATAGTTCCTATTTAAGTTGGCCCTAATCGTAACCTCTTGGCATTTAGCTGAAATGGCACCCTTTGGACTTGTGTGACTCATCGAGTAAAACAAATTTAAAGGGTTCCTTCTACTCCTCCTGTGGATGACGTAACACTTTTCATTATTTAGAATCAACTGATACTTTACGTACCACATCGATACCTTCTGAAAAATCATTTTGCAATGGGTTTTGAGCTTCTGATGACTTTACTACATCGTAAAAGACAGCATCATCTGCAAACAATGGCTGCTCAGATTGCCTCCTAAATCGTTTTTATAGATTACGAACAGCAGGATGCCTACAACACTTCCGTGCGGAAGCCTAGATATCACTTTTATTTTACTCGACGACTTTTGTGAGTTGCTACTAAGCAAACGGGACTACGGCTGTGATCCGGATGGGAGAAGCCACGCTTCCTGTGGTTTGGCCGTCCTGCGGCAGACTTCCGCTGCGCCTGTCCTCATATCGAGCCCGCGCTCCCTTCTGACACGCACTGCTTCTGTTTGCTCCCCAGTGTCGACAGCAGACAATGCAGCCGGCGGTCGTCGTCGCCACGCTGGCGGCTCTGTTGGCATCAGATGGGACGGTGCTGGACTGCGTCTGCACCCACCTCCGCCACGTCACTGCCCCTGGTAGCATTTGGGGAGCGAGTGCCGGTGAACGCTACATCTGGTTCCACTACTGTGAATATCCCGGTAAGTGCTTTCTCGTGCAGCACAGATCGGCAAGACGTTATGTACAGTGCAGTTTTCACACACTGGCAGGCGGCTCGGCCTACACATGCTGTTATCAAAGATTATACGTTTTCTCCCTGACAGTTTATTAGAGGCAAACTGCATTTCGTTCTCAACATTTTCGGTCAATGAACTTTGTAACATCCCATTCCGAGTGACAAGATGTACGATTTCGATAGACGGTAAATTAACCATCTATATTTCCTAACTGAGTCCAAAACTTTTTCCATATGTGTGAGAATACACGGAAGTAAGATGTTGCCAAATATAATGAGTTCATTTTGTAAAACCAAAACACTTTCGTGCAGAGGGTCTGACGTGCCTGATCATTATCGCACTCTTTACGTATTTTCTGTAGTTATGTATTCTACAAATAATTATGGAGATTGACATTACAATAATAAACAATTCAGAATCAATATAGCGATGTCAAACGGCTCTTAACTATTTAAAGTACAGGGATACATCGACAAGAAAGAGAATGAAATACAAACTGAGCACAAAATTTCAATCGTTGCGCAAACACAGTCAAGAGTGGAGAGTTCCGAGTGACAAGGGAAAATGGCGGACGGCATTCTGCGCGTTGGAAATCAACAGTCGCCTGCGTCGGCTGATGCCTAAAGTGATTGGGACGGATTTCGCTACCCTTGCCGCAATGTACATCTTACCTTTCCGAATAATTTAATTTTCTAAATTAAGTAAAATATTTATGTAGCTCTAAAATTACATTACAATGAGCCTGAGAAAGTTCGTGGGACTGAATCACCTGTAGACGCACGCAGAAAGTCCATCCTCCTTTTCTTTTTCGTGAAGGATCAATGACTCTGTCGTTGAAATCTGGAGACCTGTGAATTTTCTCCTTTTCAATGAATAGCATGGCAAGAGCGGACAGCCTATTTTCATCTATGGTACTTCTAAGAAACTGTTTGATGTGCGACAGAGTGCGGAAACACCTCTCTGCTTCACACGTCCTCATGGGATAGCAGCCGCTAATTTCAGCAGATTCATGACGTCTCCAAAAGGTTCCTCCAGATTATTTTCAACGACAAATTTTATGAGGGCTACTGCGCTTTTCTTTTCTTGAAAATTATTTCCAGAACAAATGGTCTGTAGTTCTGTTTTTAACTCAGCTTTACTTCAAAAATGGAAAGGACTGCGCAACAGCAGAAAGAATTTGTTCAGGACACTTATTTTACAGTGAAGGGAAGAAGTGCTGGTTAAGTAAATTGGAGGCCAACAAGTGGCTGCAGAATTTAAGCCTCTGACTGCTCTGTGGTATCATCGAGTTTTAGGCTTACACCATATGTTTGATTCACAACTGATTGCTGGCGTCCTCAATGTGTTTAACATTCTTGAAGGGGCTCTTTATGCTCGTGAACTGTGAGGACTTTTTTCGATTTAATCCGTCATGGTTGATACATGAAGGATTCTTCGTTTCACAGTTGCATATGGAACAGACAATTTTCGTGCGGAATGACGGAAAGATATTGCTACCTCTGCAGTAGTTCTGAAAACAGTTTTATTTGTTTGTTTTGAATTGTAGCTTGGGCAAGAATTAAGTTCAGTCAGTGTTCACAACAATGCACATAATACACGAAATTATGCTCCTCTCTTACACTTCTTTGGATTTTTATATGACAGTCACGCATGACGCAGGCTCCGTCATAAATTTGAGATTTTACGTTTTCTTTCGTTTCTTGGACAACATCGGCGAGTACATCTTTAATTGAATCAGCCAAGGAGGAAGCACTGATACGCGATTGATTTGAAAATATGCAAAGACTTTCAACTGGGTCCTCATTAGATAACAGAAAACTAAATACTACAAACAACTGAAATTTAGAACGTACATCAGATGTTTCATCTGCTGTTACAGACACAAAATCTGTCTTAGGTATTTCTGAATTACTTTCGTCCTGACACACACGTAACGTACAGTCTAGTAAATTCTTTTGTATAGCACTGGATGCACCTAAAAGACAGCAACATTGTCAAACGTGCTCTTTCACATCCGCAGCTAAAGCGGAAGTGAAATTTACCCGCTTTCTGAATATTCTAGGATTGTTACATTCTACTGCTTCATCATGTACACGTAACGCAGGTTCAGACTCACTGCATAAGTTAATACAGCCAGTTATCTTGGAAAGAACATTGCGATTTTCTCTTATATTGCAGTTCTGTCTTTCTGTATTTTGCCTGAAAGCTAAGGTGTTGCTTAATTTCTGTTTTTCCAATGACTGATAAACCTAAATAAGCTTTTTTATGTCCATTAGATTCCTCACGCTTCTTAAGCTTCTCCGTTAGATGACTTACAAGGAACCTGTTGAGTGCCAATTCGCAAGAGCAACCTTTAGTGAGGCTTATTTGAAAGTGAAAATTCCGTCAGGAAAAATATTAACTAGTAATGACTCAGCACGTCCACAGAAAACGAGAGTCCAGGAGGTGCGGAGATGAACCTTCTATGGGATGCATTATTACACTTCACAAAATGGACATTGTCGACATTCAAGAAATGTTCGAAACAAACCATTAACTTGGACCATGAAAACCGAATAAAAATGGCTCGTCTCAATGATAACAAAGGTTAGCACCATCAAGATCAAAAGCGAGCTGCTTGGGAGTTACAAACCGTGTAAAACGTTCAGCTAGGTGTCCACTCTTAAGAAATGCATATAGAAATCGCATTGGTGTAACAGGGTGACGGGAACTGATGGAATGTGATGGCATGCAACCGAATGCGAAACAGCGTGTCGTGGAGCTAATCGTAAAACTGGCTGTCCTTTAAGGAGTTGCTGCAGATAGTGCGGTAATATGTTTAATACGCACAGAAAAGACAAACATCTGGAGGCTGAATGCATTTGGTGGTTCCAGGTGGTATGAACTGCAATGTCTGACACTTTCAAATGGTTCAAATGGCTCTGACCACTATAGGACTTAACTTCTGAGGTCATCAGTCCCCTAGAACTTAGAACTACTTAAACCTAACTAACCTAAGGCCATCACACACATCCATGCCTAAGGCAGGATTCGAACCTGCGAGCGTAGCGGTCGCGCAGCTCCAGACTGTAGCGCCTAGAACCGCTCGGCCACTTCAGCCGGCTCTGACACTTTCCAGAAGCGATAGTTTGTTCTTTAGGAGTATGATTCTCATACGCAGACTAGGAATCAAACAAAAGCAACTCATTCAGACGAGCTATTGGCCAAAAGCAGTGTTCATACCATAGCTGTAGTTCTCTCACACCCGATCTCCCGCTCTTGCTGTGATATAAATATTCCCTATTGCCCTTGCCAAATTCACACACACGAGAAAGAATCAAAGGGCGCAGAGCAATAAATAGCGTTCCAGCCAATTTACCAACCGGTTAATCAGTCGGCATAACTGTATACCAATGCGTCAAGGAATTGATATCAGATGATCTTGATAGATCTCTCTAGGTACCTCAAATTTCCAGGGTCCCTTTCACGTATGTTTCCTCTTAAAATGCCGATTGGCTGCAGTTGAAAAGAAATTCATCACTGAACAATGGGATAAGTTTGTTTATCTCCTCTACAAATTTTTGGGCCGACTCCGTAGTTTGCTGTGCATCGTCAAGTTGACGCTTTGTTTGAAATTTTGTTATCTCATGTCTTCCACTTCTGTGGCACTGTTTGACGTTATGCAAGCATCCACTGCTTCTCTTGAAATCACTGTAATGTATGTCGCGCGCAATTTGATGTAGATAAAGTAGTGGGTCACAAGCATGTACATCCCGTAAATTGCATCGAGCATCCTTGAAACGTGCAAACATCAGTTTTTGCGATAAGTGCGCCTTGTCCTGCATTGAATGTCCGTAGTTTTTCTTACGCACTAACGGTTGTATTTCTGCGGACTTGTCCAAAATGTTCGTAATTGCTGTTTTGTTATGCTGTGTGTCACTTTCCAAGTACGCAATTATGTTTAGCACCCGCTCATTGGACAACGATTGTCGTTCACTACGTTTCACTGGAGACGGGAATTGCGGCTCCCTGTCCGACAACGACGATTAACTACACCACACCTGTTTCAGTACCACTTTCTATTGCTATGCACGTGTCGTCATCACTGCACTCCTCTTGTGCATTGTTCGCACGGCACCAAGCATTCCACTGACTCATCTTGCAGAAAGGCTAATCTTTCATCCGCGACTTGTTTCTCTCCCAGCGAAATTTCTTGGGTTCCTTTCTGACGAAATCTCAACTTCGGCTAGTGTTATTGAAGACATAATGGAATGTTTGCTTTGTTTATCGTTGCCATTGCTCTTCTTTGTATCACCACCAGTAGCACTGTGGCACTGTCGTGAGTTACTCGTCGACCAATCAGTCCAACTACGCTCTGCACCCTCGTGCTGTGAACAGCATTCGATACCTCCAGTCCCGCCCCCTGTTGGCATTAGCAGCCAGTGTTGGGTTAGGAATGTCCGCCTCAATAGCGTAGCGGTACCGTTACCGCCTACCACCCAGGGGGCCCGGGTTCGATTCCCGGCAGGGGACTGGGTGTTGTATGTCCATTTTCATCATCATTGACAAGCAAGTCACCGGCGTGGCGTCACCTAAAAGGGACTTGCAATACGGCGGCCGAAAATCCCAGCCAACAACGCCATACAATCACTTCCATGGTAGGCAATATATGGGGCATCGAATGCCGTTAGATCTGACATGCCAGTACATGTCAAGGTAGTATCTTTACCATTCGCTAACAGCAAACACGGAAAACAAGATGAGTTATTGGTAGCAGTGAAGCAGGAAATCCAAATGTTCCTTTTACATACATTTACATTAAAGGAGCTGCAGAATGCCTTTGTTTCACAGTTCCCTTCGAAGCTTTAAGGTGTGTCATCTAGAGAAATGTATTACCGAAATTTCATTAGTCTAATTTTTTTTCCTTTTTTTTTGTGTGCTACGATTTTTCTCCGCCAGTGTATTACTGGCGAGCTATTCCATCGCTCGTCTCTGCTGGAGGAAAGCCCATAAAACTTACTCGCAGAGGTTCAGAGGACAAAGTGAACCTTAGCAGTCCCCGAGTAATGCTTTCAGAAACACGCTTGGTATCTGAACAACGTAAAAGTTTATCAAACGATAGAAACTGAAGATGCAGATAAAACGATCTCATACGGAGGCAGAATCGAAGGGCGATTATTTAGTTACATACATTTGTAATTTGCACAGCCAGCTCTTTTCCAGGGCTTATAGGGTTTCCGGGCCTGTAGTGGTTCCAGGTTGTGGCTGGAAAACGGCCGGAGAACGCGAACGGCCCTCCGGCGCGAGTCGTCCAGTGCGGGGGTGCGGGCCGTGGGGAGCCCCCCTGCCTGCAGCCGGCCACGCAGGCCGGGGGGTGCGTGGAGGGGGCGCGCCAGCCGGCCGTAGCTCGCTCAGTGATATTGGGAGCAGTTTCTTTTCGTTACAGAGTTTGTCAGGGAAAGTCCCTCAGCCACTGGCCGTAACTGTGGTGTTATTCCAGTACGGGAAGCTTAAAGTTTCGCTGCTCAGTTGACGGGGGCAGGCACTCGCGAGAATATACGAGAAACACAAGAATACGTCGCAGGTTACGTAGCGCGCCAAGTGAGTCAGTCGGCTCTCAGACACGACGAGGCCGAGGTCTCCGTGTTGGGTCAGGAGCGTGGACTTCTGCACTGTACGAGTCAATTACGTTTTTGGTATCAGGTGTGTATTACTCGAACGTTCACAGTGGTTAATTACAATAGACGTACGGTATTGGCATCCCGATTTTTCGGTTAAGTAGTAGCCGCACGCAGTCCCATCACAAGCGACTTTATGTTTACAGCCCAGTAGTCACACTGACTGCGAGGGACGTCATCAGAATTAGCAGGCTCACTGGACAGGTACGAAACTTTTAGAATGCTTGCTGGCGAGGTTAGCTCACCGGCGAGGTAACCTCATCTTGACTCCCTCAGCGAAGCGGATCTGTCGGGTGTAGCTGCGCGGGCCATCCGTCGTTTCCCTACAGTGACGTTACGCTTTCTTCTTTCCCTTTGCAGTCTAACTCACTGCGGATTTTATCACGCATTTGCTCAAAAAGACTTGAGTCGCCCTCGTCCGTTGTTGTTTCGTCCTTCGTGAGAGAATGAGCAGGCACAATACCTTTTGTGTGTCCAGAGACTCTGCCGTGAACTTTCTGGCAGATGAAAACTGATCAGCACTTTTTAGTGCAGAGCCACTCTCTGGCACTCAGTGCCTTCATTGCTGCTTCACTTGCGGCGAGGAACCGTTTGCCAACCGCACTAGCACATCGGTCGACAATTTCAGTTCGATTATTTCTAAAATGATCTCAATATTAGATGAGCACTTCGCTATACATTTGTTTTCTCCCTGTTTCGTAATAGCTGAACGTTCCCACACAAGTACAAAGGAACAAAAGTGCATGTACTGCCTCGGAAGTGTAGAGAACAACGAACGACAGCGCGTCTGCTACTTACCTAATGAGATACCCTGGGTAAAAACGGCCACAACTAAGGGTAAAATACTGTTCAGAGGCGTATTCCAGCGATTAGAGCGAAAAAAGAGTGGTATGCCGATTACATCAATGAGAGTTGCAGCTTTTCTGGCTGCGGTTGTTGTGACTTTGATGCAATCCTTGGCAGGTAGACTGTGATGACATTGGCTAACTGTGTGGCGCTCCAGGACATGAGAGTACAGAATGTGTGGAGTCACCGTTGACGGCCCAGCCTGGACTGGAGCTCTGGAGTCACCAGGAGAGGCTCCCTCCGCCTGCCGCTGCAGTGAGAGGTGCCGTCTGGAGCGGCCTGGAGCCTGCAGTCCAGCTGCCTCTCGTCCAGCCTGGAGTCTCCTGTCCAGCCCCGCACTGCCAGCTCTGATACCAACGTAAAACTGTCTCTGCCCTGGCGTTCTGCAAAGATTTATGAGCAGGGGTCCATATGTCTTATCCCCAATCTCGGCAATCAAATCATTTAACCATAAGTGTATTTTTCACTTGAATAATACTGCCTGCGCGTAGCCAGCTACATCCCACGTTCCCATTGTAGCCGTGCAGAACAGCACGGCTGACATGCGGCCTCCAATTATCTTGTGGAAAGGATGTCGGAAACATCGCAAGCGATCTGTCTCAAAGACTCAGAAATGTAACAGCTGCGACCCATGTAAGAAATTACGTATTGTATACCAAGTGGCTCCCCGTGAGATGGGCGAGAATGAGAACGAAGAATGCACCGTGCCACCCTCCACTCTGCTCGGGTCCTTGATGCACGGATCGTCCATTGCGATGCTGCGATCAGAACGAAGGCTCGTCTGGAGTGACGGCACAGTGTTGAGTGTCCAGTGTTGTGGCGTCGGCGCAGCTCTGCCCGCTTCCTCGTCAAGGGGATCCACAGCAGTGGCCGCCGTGCTGACAGTCAGCTGACTTGCTGACCGTTTGCTTGCAAAAGTGTGCAGTACACCTCGCGCCGTGTCGAGTATTGTTGGCCGCTGCTTTCTTAGTGTTTCACTTTCAGTGGCTGTTAGTACTGGTGTGGATAGCAGTAGTCAATGGAAGCTCGTGTCAGTTGTCAGCGTGCTGACCTCGAGGTGAGTGAGCCGCGTTTTGCAGAATGGTTCCCGGTGGCCGTAGCGTACGGGCCCCCAGAGCACCATCCGTCCGCCGCAGACTCACCTGTGGAGCGCCTGTCGGCCCGCATCTGGGACTACGGACTGCCGCCGCCGCCGCCGCCGCCGCCCGCAGGTGGTGGGCGGCAGGGAGGGGGAGGGGGGTGCGCCGGCGCCCTGGCCGACCTCCGCCGCCTCGCGTGGGAGGAAGCCTGGCAGCTCGTCGAGGAGCTCGACTGCCGGATCGCCGGCGACTGCATCGACTCCTGCTCTGTGCCGAGGTACGTACGCCACTCGACGCCGTATCTACTTAACTGTACAACTAATCCTGTTCCCCTTCCCTTAAATTTATTCTCAGTGCTCTCACCTACATTTCACATTTTCCGAGGCTAAACCTCTGGCAATAAGTACTCATTAGTGAGACTCAAGGACGCAGCTCGCTAATACCTTTTGCCTCCGCCTCTTCTGTTGACACTTTCCACCGATTAGTCAGTGTGCCTTGAGGCATATGTCTCTCTTCGTTCGCTGTCTCCACATATCGCTACAGGAGACAGTAAATGGTCTGATGAAGATAGTCAAACATTGATAGCGGTGACCAGCAATAAAACATTTTGCGATCGAGATTGATTGCCTTACTAAAATTTAATTTATATCCCTATTTCCCAACCGTATTATCAAAAATCAATAAAACTACTGTGTCACTTGCGACGACAACAGCTATAGCTTGATCTCGTAGTTAGTTGTAAATAAGTTCAAAAATGAACAATAAACTCAAACAGTGGCTAAATTAATTATTTTTTAGAAAGAAGTAATTATAGATTGGCGACTCCATGGCGTGTTGTGTGCACCACGACCAAATAGTGGATAGAATTTGAAAGAAAATCAGCATTTGCCGTATTTTGTTGTTTTATTGTCAGCATAATCGATTTTCGTTCACTTAATGACAATCCTCAGTGCTAGAAGCTAAAAATTTCCACATAACGATCAGAGACTATAAAACCGAAAATCACAATTACATCTGCGTATGAACATAACAGTTGGTAGGAACATACCTGTAATATACAAGTAAAATTGGTAGGCACTGGTATCAAGCTATAACCACAAGCTTAGAGCGATCACATAAACTGAGGCCGCTGTTTACATGCATCTGTACAGCAGACCTCGGTTTGACAGGGCTTGGAACGCCCTCTACGTGACGTGTGTCACGTGAAGAATTAATATTGCTGGTTTTGGAAGATATTAACACAAAATACTTCTTGTGCATTTGTGACTCATGAAGTAATTCAAATTTAAAATGTACGTAAAAAACATAGCAGACGAAGGTGGAAAGACAGATCGATAATAAGTTGTCAGCGTGCAGGACAAGTAAAAGATAAAGAAAAGGAAAAAGAATAATACATGAGCCGGCCGCGGTAGTCTAGTGGTTCTAGGCGCGCAGTCCGGAACCGCGGGACTGCTACGGTCGCAGGTTCGAATCCTGCCTCGGGCATGGATGTGTGTGATGTCCTTAGGTTAGTTAGGTTTAAGTAGTTCTAAGTTCTAGGGGACTGATGACCACAGATGTTAAGTCCCATAGTGCTCAGAGCCATTTGAACCATTTTTTTGAATAATACATGAATAACATGAAATGAGGTATAACACAGTTTTTTAAGAGACATATTACCCACCATCTGGCGTGGGAAGTTAGAACTACAACGTTCGTGATTTACGTAAACCGTTACGTTAAGACTAAGGAGTCAAATATATAAAAAAACAGTAATAGTACGAAAATGCCATTACGTAATAATTAAAATGTCGTGAAACACAATATTCATTATAAAAAAGTTTTGAAGGTGTAGACAAACAATTTTGCTATCGTGAAACATCCTGGCAAATTAAAACTGTGTGCCGGACTGAGACTCGAACTCGGGAGCTTTGCCTTTCGCGGGCAAGTGCTCTACCAACTGAGCTACCCAAGCACGACTCACGCCCCGTCCTCACAGCTTTACTTCTGCCAGTACCTCGTCTCCCACCTTTCCAACTGTACAGAAGCTCTCCTGCGAACCTTGCAGAACTAGCACTTGCGGAGACATGGCTTAGCCACAGCCTGGGGGATGTTTCCAGAATGAGATTCTTTCAGGAGTGCTAGTTCTGCAAGGTTCGCAGGAGAGCTTCTGTAATGTTGGGAAAGTGGGAGACGAGGTACTGGCAGAAGTAAAGCTGTGAGGACGGCGCGTGAGTCGTGCTTGGGTAGCTCACTTGGTAGAGCACTTGCCCGCGAAAGGCAAAGGTCCCGAGTTCGAGTATCGGTCCGGCACACAGTTTTAATCTGCCAGGAAGTTTCATATCAGCGCACACTCCGCTGCAGAGTGAAAATTTCATTCTGGAATTTTGTTATCAAATTTAACCGACATGATAATGTACATCTGTTTTGTCACTTTGGATAAGCTAACATTATTATAACAATGGTTATACGCTTCTGCATAAGCACTGGGTCATAACCCATACATACATGACAGCAAACATATGCGGTTGCTTAATGTAAAACATAGCACCCACAATTTGGCGTGGGAAGTCAGAAGTACCTATACCGTTCTTGATTTACGTAAAATATTACGTTGAAACTGTGGTTTCAAATATATAAGAAATAGTAATAGTACGAAAAATGCCACTAAGAAACAATTCAAATACCATGAAACAATATTCATTACAGCAAGAAAAAAAGAAAAAAAACGTTTTGAGGGTGCAGACTAACAATTTTGTTATACTTAACGATTCGATGGTGTACATATCATTTGTCCCATTTGGACAAGCTAGCATTTTTTACAACACTGGTTGTACGCTTCCACATCAGCATTGGGTCAGAACCCATATATACATTCACAGGTTGATAAAAGAGTAATAAAATTGCCAAGCAACCGGTTTTGAATACTAACAAAAATAATTTGATTTTACATAACTAATAGTAGCAGTTGGACCCATATGAAATAGAAGCAGACCTAACAATACCTATAATTCTAATTGAGGTTATGGAAATAAATTTAAAATAAAAGGTGTGAACAAGTAGTATATATCATACATCGAGAAACCATCATGACTGACAAATGCACAAGAAGTATTTTGTGTTAATATTTTCCAAAACCAGTAATATTAATTCTTCAAGCGACACATGTCACATAGAGAGCGTTCCAAGACCTGTCAAACCGAGGTCTGCTGTACAGATGCATGTAAACAGCGGCCTCAGTTTATGTGATCGCCCTAAGCTTGTGGTTATAGCTTGATACCAGTGCCTACCAATTTTAATTGTATATTACAGTTGTGTTCCTACCAACTGTTATGTTCATACGCAGATGTAGTTGTGATATTCGGTTTTATACTCTCTGATCGTTATGTGGAAATTTTTAACTTCTAGCACTGAGGATTGTCACTAAGTGAACGAAAATCGATTTTGCTGACAAGAAAACAACAAAAAAGTAGTAATTATAGAGTCAACACCCTGCACCATAAGATAATAGTAATGCTCCACATCATCTGCTGTATATTAAAACCTCTAACGTGGCAGCAGCCAACAACAGTAAAATTATGGAAGCCATAGGAATCATACAGCCAACCAGTGCCACATCACAAGTTCATTCAAACTTTTACCTTGGTTTACTGTTCATTAAGCCATGTGGCTATACCTTAGCATTTATGCAGATCATTTTAGTGTTGACTGAGCCTAATGAGCTGGTTTCTCTTTTTACACAATAAGTTAACATGTGTTACTACTAATTTCAAGGAAGACCGGTTTATATCTGTTGAAACATATGTAAAGATTTGAATAAACTTTTGACGTACAACTAGCTGGTTGCATGATTTCCATTCTTTCCATACATCATTAAGATACAGTAAGACAGCCAGATTGAAGCCAACTTTTTGTTGAAGGATCATGCAATGGCATCACGATATTACCGCCTCTAGCCTCGAAAATTCCGTCAGTTCGGCACGGATGATAGTACGGAAATTTTCTTCAGACGCGCAGCATCTACCCGAAGCCTGCCACTGATGATCAGATCCCGTAGAGCTACCAGTCAGCGGGGAAGTCGGCTGCCACCTGGCAGCTGCTGTTCCAAACAGTACCGTACAACGTCTGCGGCTATAAGACTGGGTTGTCTAGTGCGCGTCTCGAGGTGCTGAAGGACGCCTGAGTGTTTGTGAAACCAGGAGTGTATGCACGCAGCGCTGACAACACGACTGTGTCATCTGCTAAAGTGCAAGTGTCCAGAAAATATGGCAACACTTCGTCACCGAGATTGCTGAAATAAACGTGCTGGTTCAGGTTCACATTAACCTTAATGACTTAATCAAAGTCATGGTGACAGAAACACCCCCATAACACCATGGAACCACCACTGCCCTGAACTACATCCTCTACGCACTGTATCTTAAACGCCTCAATAAGCCGTCGGTCTAATCGACACCTCAATAACTTCAGAATAGGCGAAATCGCGACTCGTATAACGCACCTCCAACCAGCCACTGTGTTTTTGGCCCACTCAAGACGCACATCTGTGTGTGTCTCTGTGAGCGACTGTCGCTGACTCGAAATATCGAGCCTGTGCAGCTGCCTTCGCAACGATTGCTCGGCAGCTGGTTCAGATGGAGCTGCTTCGACTGGCAGTGGCAATTTGCGTCTGGTTTGAAACCGATCGCCGGTGACTAGGAGTGACACACGTCACCAGCCTCGTCGGCTAGAATCTTTTTACGCCACTGCCTTACATCACTACGAGTGGTTCACTATTTGTCGCAGATACTTGGACAGTCCGCGTTGACACAATAACAGATTGACGAGCTTTACTCGTGGTGTGGTCTTGGACATGTCCAAACGCTAAAATTCCTTCCTGCCAGTCCTCGACATCGCCACGTCGACCCAGGTGACCGCGCTGATTCCACGCGAGCGACTGGCACGTACACACCGCGATCGCCACCTCACCGTCACCGCTGACGTCAGAGGTGGAGGGTCACGTGACCGCCTGGTGCCTCCCCTGCACCACAGCGTCCAGCACTCCAAAGCGACCCCTGTGCTCAGTTAAGTGCAGGCATATCATTTCGTCTGAGGAGATTATTTCATGCTTTCCAGAGGATCTGGGTTTTGTACACCTTCAGCCTACACCTAATTCGCCATGATAAGCACCAGGTTGGAAATAACTTTGTAGTTGGTGTCCTGAAGCACACTTCGTTTGTTTTTAGTTTCACTCATAAATTGTGTATCATTATCGGTAAATTAATTTCTTTCTACAAAAGACGTGTCGTTTTACGATCACCACACAAGTGTTGTTATTGCTTTTAGAGGCATACTTGTATTGTTCACTGAATATATACAAATTTCAAATCTTAGCTCCTCATTAACACATAATGCCCTTTTAATATCATAAAGGAAAACTTCTCTTACGTTCTGCAAGTACTATTTACATAATCACAAACTAGGAGTCAGGTTCTTATGCTATGATCAAGTGACAACATGATGGGTTGTGATTAAGTTCGTAACAGCTGCACAACATCGGGAAAATGTTTCCGTTGTGATATTATCGTCACGCTCTGTCAAGCATCGAACGACAGTTCATTTACTTAGTTTCATTTTCTGTCAAATGCGGTTATGTCTCCATCATATTAGAAGTGAAATACATCTCAACATACCCAGATCTTATTAAGCGAGCTAATAAGGTTCCTAAAACGTTAAGCTGTCACATTCGAAAGTGTAATTACATTAGGAAGTACGGCACTAAAGCAATGGAAGAGTTGCACTATTCGGGCAGCAATATAATTGTTGATAGCCAAAATAGACAGGATGTAAAATACAGACTGGCTACAGGTCAAAAAGAAGCTCTGTAAAAGAGGAAATTTTATTGCTTAACATAAATTTGACTGTAAGGAATTCGCTTCTCAAGGTATTTGCCTTGAATATAGTCTTCTATCGAAGTAAAACATGGACGTTGACCAGTTGACACAGGAAGAGAATAGGGTTATTGAAATGTAGTATTAGAGCAAACTGTTGAAGAATAGGTTTGTAGATGGTTTAATTAATGAGGAGATACTGAGTCGAATTAGAGACAATAAGAAATATGGCACAACTTGACTAAAACAAGGGATAAGTTGACAGGACCCCTCCTGAGGTCCCAGGGAATCGTCCGTTTGGTGATGGAGAAAAAGTTTGGGGAGTAAAAATTGTAGAGGAACACCAAGTGATGAGAACAGGAAACAGGTTCAAATGAATGCAGGTTGCAATAGTTATTTGGAAGTGAAGGGGTTCGCACAGCAGAGTGTAGCAAGGAGAGCTGCGTCAGACCAGTCTTCGAGCTAACGACGACGACAACAAATTGTATTGATAACGGTAATAAAGCTATTTCACATTAATGTATATCAGTAATAGGACGGACGAAAATCTTGCTCACAGATGGAAACTGCGTGTCAGGCTGGGACTCAAACCCAGTCCTCCTCCTTTTGGGGATATTCATCTCACCAACTAAAGTATCGAGATGTGAACAACAGTGTGGGAATTGGGGGTCCACCTTGATGCAAAACACTTTTGTTGTTTATTTATTTAGTCCCCAAACTAGTTTCAGCGACAAATGTCGCCATCATCGGTGAGCTGTTTAAATCTAAAACATACAAAAAACAGCATGGTTATAACACGCTGTACAACGTGATTACACGTGTAGTGTTTGTTTCCTGAATACCATTTTCTGTGAGTACTTTCATAATAACTTGTTTATAATACGCTACAGCATGGTTTTAAGATTGTTGTCGTTGTTTGCTGCATATTTTCTGTGTTTCTCTGTTGCCGTTTTTCTCGGCATACATCATGTCATCTGGAACTGTGTGGGCGCTTATCAGTAAACAAATACGAAAACGTGAACTTAAGTATGTCAGCGTTATGCAGTTGGGATTGCGGTAGTGTTGTGGATACAGTTTTGGTGTATACTAGGTTCTTACTTAGTTTCTCGTATGCTCATGTTCGCTGGAAGACTTGCAGCTACTTTTATACACAGAAAAACATAACTTTCGCACTTCGTTCATAACGCAAAACATTACGCTATCTTCCCATTAGCGTGTGTCGCAAGAAATGTATCGAATGTTGCAAGAAGGCTATGTAAATTGCAACTGGAGTTATGACGACTTCTGTCCCTCATTTATGACTCTGTGCGTGATGGGCGAGTGGTTCTTTTCGTGTGTGTGCTTTCTGTTATGTGTCCTGGGCCTGTTCTCACAGAGCAGGAAAGGTTGTGATTTCGCAAAGTGTTGTGTTTTCGTTTATTACGTTTTTCGCTTCTACTATAGCCTTTTGTATGTAATAATTTTCTTCTACTATTGTTGGCACAAACAGAAAAATTTCTAGAAGAGAACGAAATAACCAAGATAACCTATGATCCAACAAAGATATCAAAGGAACCTAAAGACTCTCTTAAAAAGCATCACACGCACCCCTACACAGAACCAGACAAAAAGAAAGACACAAAAGAATCCTAAAGCTTTACTCTAAACAACCGTCCCAAAGGTCCACAAACCTCTTACCCCAGTCAGACCAGTAGTGGACTTCAGAGGGACACATATACACATCCCTAGAGAAAACATACACATACACAAGCAACAGAAGCCTTAAAACGGCAGGAGACATAATAGAGAAAATTAAGATCATCAACATCCTCCCAACAGAAAAACTGAGTATCTTCTGACAATACATCCATGTACACACACATACCGACAGAAGAAACTATAAACATTGTAGAACAACAGCAAAAATAAATAAATTCCCAGACATACAAATAAATTAAATCTCATCCATTCTTAGGTTAATCACTCAACAAAACTGCCTGACTTTAAACAACAACTTCTATTCGCAAAAAGAGGGACTAGCCATGGGCTCCCCCATCAGTGGAACATTTGTCAGCATTTTCTTGGTTTATGTAGAGAAAACAATATTCAACAACATTTCAAAATAAGAAGGGTACAAAATAACTTACTGGTACCGATACGAGGATGACATAATTGTCTTATAGATGAAACACAAAACAGAAGAGCTACACAGAAACAACGACACAGTACACCCACAAATCCACTTCACAAGAGAAAGAGAAGAAAACAAGAAACTAAATTTCTTGGATCTTACAACTGCAAGAAACAAGCATCATCATTAGTTTTCCATCTTAAGAAAACCCACATCCACAACCACTGTTATCCATAGGTCATCCATCCATGCGACACTGTGTAAATATGCCAGTTTCGGACACATGCTCCTCAGGATAAACAGAATACGTCTTAAACTGGAAGACAACACACAGGAACTAAATATAATCAAGAAAATTACTGTTGAAAATGACTACAAAATAGACCACATAAACAAGCTGAACAGCAAAGTAAAAATGAAACACAAAAATAGTTGACTCCGACTGAAGAGCACAAGGAAAGAATCTGAAAACCCACAGGCAAAACACAGACAACACAGCAAACCACACCACATCGGGAAACGGAAACAGATGGTACACACTAACATACAGTTATAAAATATCACATAGAATTGGAAACTTATTGAAAAAGCAAGGGATCCCAGTAACATCCAAAACAATGAACAATGTTCAAAAAAGGCTACGATCAGACAAAAGAACCTCAGAAAAATTTAGCAATGATGGAATATAACAGCTCACATGTAACTCCTGTCACGCCCAACACATAGGACAAACAAGAAAAATTTCCGAACGAGATACACAAGGCACATGACAGCCCTAAAAAGTGACAGCACACATTCCACTTTCGCAGAACAGCTAATGAACAGCAACTATAACTCATTAATATCGAAAGTGATCTACACATAACAGAGAGCACACACACGTGAAAGAGTCACTCCCCTGTCACGCATAAAGGCATAAATGAAAAATAGATGTCGTCAGAACTTCCATTCCCCTGTCACGCATAAAGGCATAAATGGAAAACGGATGTCGTCAGAACTTCCACTACAATTTTCATAGCTCTCGCGACACATGCTAACGGCAAGATGGTATAATGTTTTGGATTTTGAACGAAGTGAGAAAGTTATGTTTTTCTGTGTATAAAAGTTTCTGCAAGTCGTCCAGAAAACGTGACTTCACGAAAAACTAAGTAAGAACTCAGTATACACCAAAACTGTATCCACAACACTACTGGAATCCCAACTGCATAAC
Organism: Schistocerca americana; assembly: GCF_021461395.2. Taxonomy (NCBI): domain Eukaryota; kingdom Metazoa; phylum Arthropoda; class Insecta; order Orthoptera; family Acrididae; genus Schistocerca; species Schistocerca americana. Next base: position 31,740,702 of record NC_060129.1, on the reverse strand, counting down.
GCCGACATACGTAAGTTCACTTTTTTGTATTTGTTTACTAACAGCCGCCCACACAGTTGCAGATGACATGATGTATTCCGAGACAAACGGCAACAGAGAAACACAGAAAATATGCGGCAAACAGCGACAACAATCTTAAAATCATGTTGTACTGTATAATAAATGAGGTATTACGAAAATACTCACAGAAAACAATATTCATAAAACAAACACATGTAATCACGTTTTACAGTGTTTTATAACTATGCTATTTTTTCATGTTTTAGATTTAAGGAACCCATTGCTGATGGTGATATTTGTCGCTGTAAATATTTTGTGGAATAAATAAATAAACAAGAAAAGCGTTTTGCATGAAACAGGACCCAAAATTCCCATGTAGGTTTTTTTTTTTTTTTTTTTTTTTGGTGCGAACAAGGAGCAAGTGGAAGAGCTCCAGATAAAATTATTGTATAGAGACATGACTCACGAATTGTATTCACAGGTTCAATTGTGGCATTATCTTTTCTCTGGCACCTCATTCTCGGAATGGTAAGATGTGGACTATGGCATTTTGGTATGTATGTTCCTGTCTTTTCTTCCGAATGATTTGGGCAAATAGCAGAAAGCCTAACTCACAATAGAGGGAACAGGTATCGTTGTTTGACAAACAGTTTACAAGTTTTTCAATGTATTTTGTTGACTTATAGTTTTTGAAGTAGACATGAGGCACTCAGGTATCTGAAAGAAGTAACACATTGCCAGGAGAAATCTTTTAGCTTAGGTTCGGAGTGTCTAGGTTCGACTCTACCAGACCTCAGTTCCTTCTTTTGTCTTGCATACTCTGAATGTCTGCTACTATTCCTTTCAAGCAAGTGCATGTTGGCATCCAAAAATCTCATAGTAAATGAAATGTGCTGTCATGTCAGTACGAGGATGTCGCTCTCTTTAAATGAAAGTGTACTTGATATATGTGAACTACACCACAAACCGTATGGACAGGTCGCTTTTGGCCTAAAACATCATTCGCTACTTATATGAATTCTGTTGTAATATTATCTCACATGCTGTGATGGTGAATAGCGTTCCGTGAAGGGCTGGCAGTGTGGACAGTCCTTTAACTGACAGTGCAGCTTTATGCGGTCTCTCGATATATACAAAGATTACAATCTAAGTTCAGTCACAAAAACTCGCTTTTTAGACAGTTGTATTTCTTAAATAACACAGAGTAGTTAATAACTAGCTGTATTTCTCAGCTAGTTGAATTTCTTAGATAACACAGAGTAGAGGTTTGGTAAACAATGTAAGACAAGTAAATAATAGTAAAACACCTTTGTCATTTCCAACTAACATTCGCACTATGTTTTGTTTTTATTGAATTTACCAACATCTTGCTGATCTCAACTTCTCCTTTATTATCCAGTAATGAGCGCTCAATTTTTCAGGCAAGCTAATGAAAAAAGTGAAACCCAACAATATCGATATGACCCTATCCTCTGCTGATGGTGTCCATGTAGGGGGTCTAGAGTGTGAACTGGTTGGTGTTAAGAAACGAGTGAACACTGTAGTGCTAGATTTTTAGGTGATGAAGTAACGACATTGCATGATTACATGCATCAAGCAGTACTGTGCGTTAGGGAGAAATGGAACGACATTGCGATGTTCCATCACTCTGGCCTTGTATTTAGGATGATGCTGGCTGTAACTCCCTCCAGATGTCCTGATTATGTTACTTCGTAATTTCCCTAAGTTACTTCAAGCAAACGCCCAGATAATTCCTTCTATGACTTCATAGCCGACTGTCTGCCCCATCCTTGCCAAACTAGACTTGTAGGTGTCCAGATGTCTGTACATACGAGTCATGTTTTCAGTTGTCAACCTCTAAAGCAATCACACGTCCAGTTTTCTTGAAAGATGGATCCTCGGCTGGATGAAATTGTACTACACCTGCCACATGAACTGGGGTGAGGGCGGCTGAGAGTGGCTGAAAGTTTCAGCACGTCTTGACGGGAACCTCCTCCACAGTCGTCCCGTGAGCTCGCGAGGCCTGTGGCGGTACAGGCCCGAGAAGCGACGGCTCGACCACTGTGTGGACAGCACGCCGAGGGTCACTGACAGGCGCGTCCCAGGGGGCCTGCCGGGCTCCTGCTGTACATGTAGAACGTTAATGATGTAGCAGACATAGTCGGCAGTCGCCGCAGATTTTGTACACATGGTGTAGTTGTCTGTAATAAAGTGTGCATGGGCAGGGAATAGGGGGAGGGAAGGTTGTTGGATTCTGCTTGAAACAACGTACAGGAGTTCGAGCAGGCAGGGCTTGTAAGGGGGCATACAGGGCTGCCGTTAAATGACAGGACAGGAAACTTGGTAAAATGAAGAGAGTATATTTCAGTATAAAGTGTGGAAGCTGCGCACCTAGAGTCGGAAGTTACCAGGTTTATGCCAGTCTATGAGATTCTGAAAAAAGTAGGGGTAAGCTATAGGGAGAGACGGGTCATATACAATATGTACAACAACCAAGAGGGAATAATAAGAGTGGACGATCAAGATCGAAGTGCTCGTATTAAGAAGGGTGTAAGACAAGGCTTTTCGCCCCTACTCTTCAATCTGTACATCGAGGAAGTAATGATGGAAATAAAAGAAAGGTTCAGGAGTGGAATTAAAATACAAGGTGAAAGGATGTCAATGATACGATTCGCTGATGACATTGCTATCCTGAGTGAAAGTGAAGAAAAATTAAATGACCTGCTGAACGGAATGAACAGTCTAATGAGTACTCAGTATGGTTTGAGAGTAAATCGGAGAAAGACGAAGGTAATGAGAAGTAGTAGAAATGAGAACAGCGAGAAACTTAACATCAGGATTGATGGTCACGAAGTCAATGAAGTTAAGGAATTCTGCTACCTAGGCAGTAAAATAACCAATGACGGACGGAGCAAGGAGGACATCAAAAGCAGACTCGCTATGGCAAAAAAGGCATTTCTGGCCAAGAGAAGTATACTATTATGAAATACCGACCGTAATTTGAGGAAGAAATTTCTGAGGATGTACGTCTGGAGTACAGCATTGTATGGTAGCGAAACATGGACTGTGGGAAAACCGGAACAGAGGAGAATCGAAGCATTTGAGATGTGGTGCTATAGACGAATGTTGAAAATTAGGTGGACTGATAAGGTACGGAATGAGGAGGTTCTACGCAGAATCGGAGAGGAAAGGAATATGTGGAAAACACTAATAAGGAGAAGGGACAGGATGATAGGCCATCTGCTAAGACATAGGGGAATGAGTTCCATGGTACTAGAGGGTGCTGTAGAGGGCAAAAACTGTACAGGAAGACAGAGATTGGAATACGTCAAGGAAATAATTGAGGACGTAGGTTGCAAGTGCTACTCTGAGATGAAGAGGTTAGCACAGGAAAGGAATTCGTGGCGGGCCGCATCAAACCAGTCAGTAGACTGATGACCAAAAAAAATGAGGTCGAACAACTAATTGAAGTTGGCAACGGAAGGGGAGGCGATTCATGTTAACTGATGTTGGTGGCCGGTCATGGAACAGAGAGCCAGACGCTCTGCCCCCCGAGAAAGACGTCTGTTCTGCTCCAGGTCTGGATCACGAGAGAGAGAAGTAACTGTGTTCTGCACTGCAGAGTGCTCCAGCGTCCACACACGTGACCTGTATCCCACGCACGTTGTTGGCTAAAACCGGTGACGTGAATTCACTAGCAGTTTCAGTGCAGGGCTCAAGGCGTCAATTCTCAGCTGTCTTAACCGGACAGAACTGCCACGGTCATGGAAGACAGGCAACTCGAGTCACGTAGGCACAGCGTAAGTTGCTCTGGCAGAAAACTTGTAAAGATTTCGCTGGGCCTTTGAAGTAAATTCTTTAAACCAGTTCCCTAAAATATTCCTTTACTCGCTACCACCACGTCCAAAAGTACTACCTCAAAGAAGAAGCATCACGTATACCTAATCACATGTGGATGAAATGATAACCTTCGAGTTGGACAGTGTCAGTTATCACAAATTTCTTTCGATCTGAACAGTTAACTGTCTTACGCATTTTCGAGTACTACTTGAAACATTTCACATGTTAGCGCTGTTTTCCCGTGCGTTTTGCTAAAAAAAGCAGCGGCATGAGCTGCAACTTAATGTAGTAGAGGCGTTTTATTTTTCTCGCCCACATGTCACACGCCGTCTTCTTTTGTTGGTGGCAGGTTACTAGTTGTTTCAACCCAAGTATCTTAGAATTTCTCTGGGAAAGTTGCTACGTCGCCAGGAAGTGAAGTAATCTTATCTGTTTTTACTAGCTGAGGCTTCGTAAGGGAGACTGCTAAATCTCCCAAGAAAATGCTCCTCTTCCTTTTTGGATTCACCTCATTTGCAATGAAACTGATTTGAGCTATTAATTCCTCCATATCCGTTAGTGAATAGGATACAACCAATTGCCATCTTCTTGTCTCCCGTGCTATGGAATACGCACCTCCCAGTTGATCGACTATGTACACTTCTCTCTCTGTTACATTGAAATCCTTGCCTTGTTGCAGAAAGTTTATCAGTTACTCTCCTTCCTTGCCTTGAGCTTTTGTCGTCAAAACGGATGCCAAGTAAAATAAACAGGAGTCTTCTGTAGCTGATCACAACTCTCGTAATCTCCATACCTCCGCCATCTCCTCTCCACACTTCGACAATATTAGTATGGCTTGCTTGTGTAGACTTAAAGAGATAAAGCAATCCCAATAATGCCATTATTTCACATTTTGTAGTTCTTTTACAGCATCCCTCTCTCTCGAATACTGCACACTTTCTTTCTTAGATTGATTACATAAATTTGTGTACTTACTATTTCCCCCCATGAACCATGGACCTTGCCGTTGGTGGGGAGGCTTGCGTGCCTCAGCGATACAGATAGCCGTACCGTAGGTGCAACCACAACGGAGGGGTATCTGTTGAGAGGCCAGACAAACGTGTGGTTCCTGAAGAGGGGCAGCAGCCTTTTCAGTAGTTGCAAGGGCAACAGTCTGGATGATTGACTGATCTGGCCTTGTAACAATAACCAAAACGGCCTTGCTGTGCTGGTACTGCGAACGGCTGAAAGCAAGGGGAAACTACAGCCGTAATTTTTCCCGAGGGCATGCAGCTTTACTGTATGATTACATGATGATGGCGTCCTCTTGGGTAAAATATTCCGGAGGTAAAATAGTCCCCCATTCGGATCTCCGGGCGGGGACTACTCAAGAGGATGTCGTTATCAGGAGAAAGAAAACTGGCGTTCTACGGATCGGAGCGTGGAATGTCAGATCCCTTAATCGGGCAGGTAGGTTAGAAAATTTAAAAAGGGCAATGGATAGGTTGAAGTTAGATATAGTGGGAATTAGTGAAGTTCGGTGGCAGGAGGAACAAGACTTCTGGTCAGGTGACTACAGGGTTATAAACACAAAATCAAATAGGGGTAATGCAGGAGTAGGTTTAATAATGAATAGGAAAATAGGAATGCGGGTAAGCTACTACAAACAGCATAGTGAACGCATTATTGTGGCCAAGATAGATACGAAGCCCACACCTACTACAGTAGTACAAGTTTATATGCCAACTAGCTCTGCAGATGACGAAGAAATTGAAGAAATGTATGATGAAATAAAGGAAATTATTCAGATTGTGAAGGGAGACGAAAATTTAATAGTCATGGGTGACTGGAATTCGAGTGTAGGAAAAGGGAGAGAAGGAAACATAGTAGGTGAATATGGATTGGGGGACAGAAATGAAAGAGGAAGCCGCCTGGTAGAATTTTGCACAGAGCACAACATAATCATAACTAACACTTGGTTTAAGAATCATGAAAGAAGGTTGTATACATGGAAGAACCCTGGAGATACTAAAAGGTATCAGATAGATTATATAATGGTAAGACAGAGATTTAGGAACCAGGTTTTAAATTGTAAGACATTTCCAGGGGCAGATATGGACTCTGACCACAATCTATTGGTTATGACCTGTAGATTAAAACTGAAGAAACTGCAAAAAGGTGGGAATTTAAGGAGATGGGACCTGGATAAACTGAAAGAACCAGAGATTGTACAGAGATTCAGGGAGAGCATAAGGGAGCAATTGACAGGAATGGGGGAAATAAATACAGTAGAAGAAGAATGGGTAGCTTTGAGGGATGAAGTAGTGAAGGCAGCAGAGGATCAAGTAGGTAAAAAGACGAGGGCTAGTAGAAATCGTTGGGTAACAGAAGAAATATTGAATTTAATTGATGAAAGGAGAAAATATAAAAATGCAGTAAGTGAAACAGGCAAAAAGGAATACAAACGTATCAAAAATGAGATCGACAGGAAGTGCAAAATGGCTAAGCAGGAATGGCTAGAGGACAAATGTAAGGATGTAGAGGCCTATCTCACTAGGGGTAAGATAGATACCGCCTACAGGAAAATTAAAGAGACCTTTGGAGATAAGAGAACGACTTGTATGAATATCAAGAGCTCAGATGGAAACCCAGTTCTAAGCAAAGAAGGGAAAGCAGAAAGGTGGAAGGAGTATATAGAGGGTCTATACAAGGGCGATGTACTTGAGGACAATATTATGGAAATGGAAGAGGATGTAGATGAAGATGAAATAGGAGATATGATACTGCGTGAAGAGTTTGACAGAGCACTGAAAGACCTGAGTCGAAACAAGGCCCCCGGAGTAGACAATATTCCATTGGAACTACTGACGGCCGTGGGAGAGCCAGTCCTGACAAAACTCTACCATCTGGTGAGCAAGATGTATGAAACAGGCGAAATACCCTCAGACTTCAAGAAGGATATAATAATTCCAATCCCAAAGAAAGCAGGTGTTGACAGATGTGAAAATTACCGAACTATCAGCTTAATAAGTCACAGCTGCAAAATACTAACACGAATTGTTTACAGACGAATGGAAAAACTAGTAGAAGCCAACCTCGGGGAAGATCAGTTTGGATTCCGTAGAAACACTGGAACACGTGAGGCAATACTGACCTTACGACTTATCTTAGAAGAAAGATTAAGGAAAGGCAAACCTACGTTTCTAGCATTTGTAGACTTAGAGAAAGCTTTTGACAATGTTGACTGGAATACTCTCTTTCAAATTGTAAAGGTGGCAGGGGTAAAATACAGGGAGCGAAAGGCTATTTACAATTTGTACAGAAACCAGATGGCAGTTATAAGAGTCGAGGAACATGAAAGGGAAGCAGTGGTTGGGAAGGGAGTAAGACAGGGTTGTAGCCTCTCCCCGATGTTGTTCAATCTGTATATTGAGCAAGCAGTAAAGGAAACAAAAGAAAAATTCGGAGTAGGTATTAAAATTCAGGGAGAAGAAATAAAAACTTTGAGGTTCGCCGATGACATTGTAATTCTGTCAGAGACAGCAAAGGACTTGGAAGAGCAGTTGAATGGAATGGACAGTGTCTTGAAAGGAGGATATAAGATGAACATCAACAAAAGCAAAACAAGGATAATGGAATGTAGTCTAATTAAGTCGGGTGATGCTGAGGGAATTAGATTAGGAAATGAGGCACTTAAAGTAGTAAAGGAGTTTTGCTATTTGGGGAGCAAAATAACTGATGATGGTCGAAGTAGAGAGGATATAAAATGTAGGATGGCAATGGCAAGGAAAGCGTTTCTGAAGAAGAGAAATTTGTTAACATCCAGTATTGATTTAAGTGTCAGGAAGTCATTTCTGAAAGTATTCGTATGGAGTGTAGCCATGTATGGAAGTGAAACATGGACGATAAATAGTTTGGGCAAGAAGAGAATAGAAGCTTTCGAAATGTGGTGCTACAGAAGAATGCTGAAGATTAGATGGGTAGATCACATAACTAATGAGGAAGTATTGAATAGGATTGGGGAGAAGAGAAGTTTGTGGCACAACTTGACCAGAAGAAGGGATCGGTTGGTAGGACATGTTCTGAGGCATCAAGGGATCACCAATTTAGTATTGGAGGGCAGTGTGGAGGGTAAAAATCGTAGAGGGAGACCAAGAGATGAATAGACTAAGCAGATTCAGAAGGATGTAGGTTGCAGTAGGTACTGGGAGATGAAAAAGCTTGCACAGGATAGAGTAGCATGGAGAGCTGCATCAAACCAGTCTCAGGACTGAAGACCACAACAACAACAACAACAACTATTTCCTCAGTGATTTCCGGGCTACGTACTGTCCATTTCACTTGCGACCTTCCTGCCTACACTTTCAGACTCAGGAAGTATTTTTACAACATTCTTTCTTTTTGTTTTTGCAGCCACATTAGCGCATAATTGATTCCATTTTTATGTTTCTCCCTCCCTGCCCGCTTGTGGAATAAAGGTAGCGAGATGACAGTGGAAGGAATATCACTTACACGGCTGGGTGCACTGTGTACCTTGTGTTCTAAGCTGGTGTAAGGCGGCTGTAATTTCGCACCTTACAGGCACTCATCCACATACTCTGCCGTGATCTACAACAAGAATTAGGTATCATTTTACAGGTTGTACACAGTATATATGAATGTAGATAATTGTTAAGGCTTATTGCATGAAAGGTGACAGAATTTCTTCATTATATAAATGGGGTAGTGAATGATTGCCTATATTAGTAGAGGTTGGAACGACAGTGGAAATGTAATGGCAGGCGAAACTCAAGCCCTGAGTGGAAGGCCGACACGGGTGTGGTGGTCCAGCTCCACACAGGAAGTGCCGAGACGGACAGTCTGGACGCCTGAGAGCGAGAACATAATACATGGTCGGCCGGCCGCTATTGTAGTACATGTAGAAGGATAACCGAATAATACTTCCAAAGTCTGCAAAGCTGGGACGCAGCTGAGAGGAACGAAGAAGTGTCACCTCGGAAACCACGCTGGCGGGGTTATTTCCAAGGATTTTTACTCTGAAGCGTACCATTGTACGAGTATAGGTATTTTCTTGCAAACTTTGCGCGATAGACGACGAAAGACTAAAATATTCTTGGTCGGCGTTCGGAAGAATCTGTAGAGGGGGAGAATATTCCGTGGTTACGAGAACATGATTTGCCTTCTGTGTTACGGGGGTGGGGAGCCGAGCTTTCCTGGGAAGCCAGCAGTGGAGAGAAGTGCTCTTCCGTGTTGAGCTCCCGTGAGTAACGGTCGCTCGCTATCAGCTTTTGTTGGTACAGACGGACTTGCTGTCTTTGCTATGAGTTTATAGTTAGAACAGTTAGGAACTGTACTGTTGCGAACCTATGCGATTCTGGACTTGACCTCCAGGTTGTAAGTCATCGTTGAGTACGCAGCGTTCAGCAACTGAGAGAACTTCTGCCTATACTTACGTTGAGACGTTATCTGAACTCCGTCCCTGTGGCTGGGAGTTGACGTTTCTCGCCTGTAGAACACAGAGAGTAGAAGAGAGTAGAGGACAGTATTAGAGTATATCAGTCAGAGGACCGCCTTCTGCTGTCCTCGTGTTTGGATGAGTTCACTTTGTGGCTGCAGCTCCTTCCATCGCCGCAGACGAGTACGAGAACCAGCACGCCGACGCACCAGACGCAGTACATACGGTGGTATCGCTAATCGCTTCGGTTTATTAGGGCTATAAAGCTACACAGCTGTGATCACGTTAGTTTATTTCCATTGAGGTTCAACACCACCGTAGATCATCTTTATAAGTAGTGTTTTCTAGTGCTTGGTGCGTAGATGTCAGTCATTTCGTGTTATTTAAGTTAGATCTCATTGCCATAAAAAAAGGGGCAGAGTGGGCAATTGGTCTGCAATTTTAGTTAGGAAATATAGACAGTTGTACTTAAAGGGTTGTTTTTAACCTATAATAAAAATATATTGAGCCACAACGTTTATCATTTAGTAGTATTAATTGCCGTGAGCATTCATTCACGTTTAGATGGTAATTTATATAAAAAAGAGAATTAAGAGATCCTAAGATTTGCTTCAGAGGGTAGTCAGATAGGGCCAAATCAGCATTTTAGCGTCTATTATTTTCCGTTGCGCAAATTCATTTTACACCCGCCTGGAGTAGCATCTTGGAATGGCACACGCGTTGTTTATGTTACGTAACAGCTGCTCACTTGGACGTATAACAACACAACTTACCACTGAGTTAGTTGATGCCATAATGAAGGTATTGGTAATATCCGTAATTTTGTAAAAACAAGTAAAAGTTTTATTTATTATGCAGAGAATTGCACAAGACAATGCTATTAGCGGTTGGGGCACTTTATACATGGACGCGCCCACTCGAGCGTTAAACTGCTGTAAAGGCTGTGAACTTCCTTTAATTGTTTGTAAATGGAAAATTGTGCACCTCAAAAAAAGCAGCTAATAGTTATCCTACGATTGCCATAGCAGTGAGTCATATCTGGAATCAGTCAATTCACAGAAACACGTGGTGTATGCAATACAGAAACTTGTACTGGCAATCTCTTGAGGTAGAGGCCAAATATTTTGTGAAAGCCTACCTGCAATTAAATATTATTTAAAAATATTCTTCCTACAGCAAGGCACAATTTCTTGTTTTTAACCCACACATGTTTCGGCGAAGTTTTACCATCGTCAGAGTTCTCCTTCATTTTTCTGCCAAACAAAGAGTATATTGCTACACGGGAAAACGTATAATTTTAGAATTGTGACATTTATATTCGAAACGTTCTCGGAAAATGAATACCTTAATGATACATGCTGTTGTTGATGTCCCTGTTTGCTATTTCCAGTTCGGGTGTTATCTCGGTGTCGCAGATGACGTGTAGCGACATGAACAACGGCATGTGCTACTATGGTATAGATGTCTGTTGTAACGTTTTGAGCAAAAATAGCACATTCCCAAAAATATGCGTATCCCAAAGCGATATTTTGCTCTTTACTCTGGAGAAGAATAAAGGAAACACACAGATGACAATGAAATATCGCCAGAATACGTATCGGTAAAAAGAGAAGAAACCGCTTTTGTTCAAGGTTGAATCTTTTCAAATTCCTAATACTAAATCAAAGACGAGATAAAAAAAACCTGAGATTTCATGAAGACAAATCACCTCAAGATGAATACCTTCTCCCAACGTTTCAAGAAGCTGTATTAAGCGAAGAATCTGAGAATACAATAGGGACGCCTGGCTGTCGCTCTCGTAGGGACAGCAAAGACGAGATGGCATTAATTACAGCACACACAGTTGCGAACTGGGCTGGGAGACAGCCCAGTATGGGCTACTGCGGGAAATACCTTCTGCCACGCTTTTCACAGTGGAAGTAGATTTAGACATTAGCAACATGTTATTTTTACAGTCTCATAACTGAATATTTACTTTCGTATAGGAAAAAAATCTATTTGCTACGTTACTGACATAACGAGTACAGCGACAGTGTATGATCTAGAAAAATACACTGTCCCACATGATATATGATCTCAACCACATCCTTAATTATCGCATAAATACTGCTTCCATTTCCATACCATTTGCATCCCTTAGCTTTACCTTCAGTTGGTCACATTAAAAATGGTGTTACAAGCAATCTGAGTAGGTGAGGCACAGGAGTTTGAGTTTTTCTTCGACGTACAAGAACTTATTGTTTAAACTCTTCCGTATTCCATTAATGTTAATAACGTCTCCAGACTACCACATTCAGTGAAATGATAATCGAAGATTTCCGCTGCTCGCCTGCAACTGTCCTCGTTATATACCAGCTTATTTTGATATTGTTCTGAGGTTTGTACATACTACTCGCACAGCTGATGCTCTCAGCTGGTTTGATGATATTTCTCAAGATATTACAGTGTTTTCTGTAATTATCTTTAGCTGATGGCTCTTGATACTGCTGTATTCCTTGATAGTATTTCTGTTTTTAACGTGTGTTATTCTGATGCATTGTGTTTTACACGCTGTCTGTCTGCCACTTTTAAAAATGGTTTTTGTACCGCAGTGGACATCTTTTTCCTGGAAAATATGAAACGGACACATGTGAAGTATTACATCTTACATCCTACCTGTGTCCGCTGTTCACCTCTGGCCACTGATGACGCCTTAGGCGCTGAATGAATGACTTCGCCGCAGCTGAGTGGAGGCTCCAGACCACGGCCGGCCTCGGCTGCCAGACGCCACGCGTGCAGCGCGTGTTGTGCGGGCCGCAGCACAGGGCGGCACTGGGCCGGCCACAGTCTGCCGCTCGGCTCCGCTCGGTCCTCCTCGGAGGCGGAGGCGCCCGGGAGAGCGCGGCGCTTCATCCAGCGTCGCCGTGCGGCGTCTTTCGGCCGGCACAAGTCTCTGGAGTTCGGCAGTATCGTGCCGTCAGCGCTGTTTACCCTTCGCTATTTGTCCGCGGTATGGGGGAGGTTCACTTGTCCGGTGATCGTTTGCACGAAGGAGGCAGTCAAGCGATCTACCGTCGGAATTCTTTAAAATGAATGGCAGTGACAGAAGAGAGCGTAGACGATTCTCAATTCGCATACGTTACAGGTAGTGCATATCTGCTATGAAACGACATTAGATGTACATATACATGTACATGGATACTATGCAGATCACACTGTGCCTGGCAGAAGATTAATCGGACCACCTTCACATCAACACTCTATTATTCCAGTCCCCAACAGCGTGCGGAGAAAACCAATACCTATTCCTTTCCGTGCTAGCTCTGATTACCTTTATTTAATTATGATGATCGTTTCCCCCTAAGTGTTCCTGCGTTAACAAAATATTTTCGTATTAGAACGAAAAAGTTGGTGACTGAAATTTCGTGAGATGATTCTGCTGCAACGAAAACCACGTTGTTGATGTCCACCCCAAATTCTGTATCTTGTCAGTAACACTCTTTCCCCTATTTCTCGGTAATAATAGCAGCCCAAAATATGACCGCCCTGTCTCCAGCTGAACCCATGGACAGAGACCTGCACCAGTTGCTGGTCACCTACACAGTCTTGTATGACGATCCCCAGGCGTCATTCGAAAACTGTACTCGCCGGTGAACAGAAGCCACTCCACTGGCCCAGGTTCCGTTCCACGTGACCCTTCAGCCAATCTCTTTGCACTCCAAAGTCCTAGGTAGTTTTTTATTGTTGTTCGTAGTGACTCCTAGGGACCTTATTAATCGAGTGAAAATGGCTACTTACTGATTGTGTCGACAAGCCTCCAAGTTGACACCAAGCGGAGTGAGTACTTTTACAAATAGAGACTCCAGCAAACCAGAAGTGAAACAGAGCTCACAGAGTTCTATTTCCATGATAGAGAGGCACACAGGCAGTCATATGTGCCCCTGAATGGGACCAAAATTTCCTGCAGCTACGTCCTTAGTTACCTAGGTGTCTCCCTCTGCCTGTCACTGTCATTTATGCAGAACTGCGCAAACCTGTGAAAGTCGTTTGGTCGTATTCTATATCAACTGTACCACATTTCTGGAAACAAGTGGGGAGGAAATGCAGACGAACAAAACAACGCTGCAATTTCTCTTGGATATAGAGCTGTTGCATATAGTGCCAAGGCGTGGGAGAACAGCGCTCATGCAGTTAAGACAGAAGGGGCCATGTTGACTATTTATGGCATTACTACAACAGGTCCCAGTCAGTGGTTGCTTCCTAAGACAGAGTACAATAAGAATTCAGTCCTAAATAGTGGAATCCACCAACTGAATAAGGTTGCACAGTATGGTCTCTGTTGTCAGGAAAGCTCAAGATTCAACCTCATCCCAATGGCGCAAGGGAGACATGACTACGTCTTGAAAAGTGGGTTTAATAATGGAAGTGCTACCTGTGACTATGGTGCCAAGAAGCAGACAGTGAGACATGTTGTGGGGGAGTGCCCACTCCACGTTTTTAAAGGGGGTTGGACGTGCTTGGTTCAAATGGTTCAAATGGCTCTGAGCACTATGGGACTTAACATGTTAGGTCATCAGTCTCCTAGAACTTAGAGCTACTTAAACCTAAGTAACCTAAGCACATCTCACACATCCATGCCCAAGGCAGGATTCTAACCTGCGACCGTAGCAGTCACTCGGTTCCGGACTGAAGCGCCTAGAACCGCACGGCCACCGCGGCCGGCCTGTCATGCTTGTCCAGTCATAGTTCTGGTTGCATGTTTGTATGTGAATTCTTGTATTTCATCAGAAACGATCAGTTCACCAGAATATGTTATTAAACTCGCATACCGGTCATAATTTACGCCAGAATACCTGTCTGACTCCTTGATTCATCTCTAGTGGGCTGGCGACCTCTATGAATGGGAAACATAAAAGCTGGAGAAGGGTCATGTTGAGTTTAGTTTTCACTATTCTATTCAATAAAACACAGTCAAGTTTCAGAATATCATTTGTTACATCAGCAGACTCCATTTTATTTTGAAAGGTTGAACAACATGGAATGGAACATGACAACGCTGCAAATGGATGATCTGAGAGCTATCCTGTCTCAGTCACTCCAAGCTGTTCGGCGCATCACAAGAGCCACGGTCGGCAGGATGAGATGTGAGAGCTGGCGTCTACCTGATTCTGAGCGGATGTATAAAACTGGTGAGTATCTTATTTGGAAGTGTGTTATTGTTAAATAAAGCGTAATGAGCTCATTTAATATTCTATAAAAAATCTCGTCTAGGTTAATGAACACATGATGATGGAGTTGTGGCTGAGTAGAAAATTCTGTTGTAAGTAAAGTACATAGAGATAAAAACATTAGAACTAAATAATAATCACAGTTATTTGCTCACTACCAATTGCATCTAACAAGTGAAAATTATCAACTTGGTCTCATATAAAAAAACCACACACACTTGCAAATCATTAGCCCCAACTATAGATCTCGCTTGGAGATTCGGACCATAATTCTGAAAGTACACAGTTATGACCCTCTGAACACACAACATTTTAACGCATGTGTATCACTTGTTTCTCACTCACTCCAGCCCACTGTGGCCACCCAGTTACAGAGTGCGAACTTCTGTATGGTACAGAAAGTATGGGGTTCCTGTTTATAATGTCGATAAACCAACAAGCGATAGTGTGCCACCTGCAGTAACAGTACACAATGATAGGTAAATTGCAATGTTTAAACGTCGAAGCTCGAGTGAGTTGTGACCTGTTGGCATGGTTACATGTGGCTATTCGACTAACTCTTACATGAGGCAAACGAAGGTCTATGAGTGTTTCTTTCCGCTATTATTTGTACCTTGAGATATAGTTGGAGCAATCATAGAGAAGATCCAGTAAATGGAGAGAAGAACAGTTGAGTGAAGTTAGATTCTTGTTAATTCAGATGGCATGTGGTGTCAGGGTAATGTATTAAACCTCAGCGATAACTTCCGAATGATTTTATGGTTTCCAACTACAGTGCCGCCATTCCCCCCGGTCTGCATCACCGGGTTCCACAATGCTGAGGACGCCACCTCAGCGACCCACTGCAATGCTCTGCTAATGTGTCGGCCTCGTACAGCAGCAGTGATATGACGACTCAGGACTGCGCCAGCAGCTGGTTCAACAGCCTCCATCATGTGCTGCCTCAGCACTGCCCACTGACCAATGCAGGATGGCCCACACCATGTTTCCTCGCCAGCGTGGTTTGGGTCATGTTTTGGGAGCCAAGATGACTGCCTGTGGTAGTGAGCCAAAGAGTGGCCAGCCGCTGGCTGACTGCCTGGCTATGGACCCTGCGTCAGCCTCAGAGGGTCGAACCAACAACCCGCCATCGACTGGGATGTTGGCGCCTCATCTGTTGCTGCGTGTAGCCCGGTGGTGTGACATGCCCCGCCATCCAAGAGAGCTACCACACTTGAATGCTTTGTTAGTGAATTGGCACCTATTTACATGTGGCTGCGTGCCTCTGTTTTGCTAAACGTGCCGTTTCGTGTCACGTACTCATAACATGCTAGCTTGGCCATGGCCCATTCTGCCTGTGATTGCGCCATGCAAAACCGCTACATATAATCTTTCAGCAATTTGACGGCCCTGTGGCCTCTATTCTACTTCGCAACTGTTGGTATGCATAGCTCACTGCAATCTGGTCTGCACCTGGCTGTGACCTGTGCTCAGAATATTGCACAAAACTAACTTTCCCTATCCCAAACGGTTGTGCCTCTACATAATGAAAGGATGAAAATGATCATGCTACCCTCTCATCTCAATCACTTTCATCAAACAACTTCATTGGTACATTGGGACAGAGACGTAAAATCACGAAATGACTGATTAAGGGGCTTTCTTTGAAGATGTAATATTGTCAAAAACCACTCTGCCTCTGTCCATCACAGAGAATTGTGTGTGTGTGTGTTTTATATATAACTCCGGCGGAATGTTAATACTAGAATGTTGCTAAACAGTGTCGGCCATATATGTGCATGCCATTGAGATACTATCTGCTCATATGGTTTAACTGTTTTTCATGTTGAATAACATGTGTTCTACTTGTAGAACAAAGTTTCGAAATACATGGGGCAGACGTGATAGGCTTCACTCACTTCTTCCCACACTTTCAACATGAAGTGGGTATGAGGGCTCTGGATGCCACTCTCCCCCCACCCCTCCCACCCCCACCCCCCTGTACAGGACTCTGCACTCGTGCATTAGGCAGTTGCAGTAGGGTGCAGCCAGTGACAGGCAACCTGCATGTGCAAAAGTTTAAATGCTATGCATTCAAGAAATCTAAGATTAATATTATCATAATTATGACCATTTTTTAAAGAGGGGGTGGGTGATCGGTTTTTTAGGGTTGAGATATTGCAAGTCTACCATTTTCTCCTTAAAACAGAAGGTCAAGTTGGTTATGTTTACTTACAAGGTTACAAGTAATAAACATGAAGGTTGAGGACAGATTTCAGTCGATATCAGATAAGGAGAGATTATGCTAACACAGCAGTAGAGCACACCGCCTCTAGCCTTGACAAGGGACTGAGTTCACCGACAGAAAGACTCTCCAAGTTTCTCCAGTTGCGTCGTGTTCAGCTGACGTTATCAAACAGATCCCGTAGAGCCGCCAGATCGCAGGGACGTTGAGACCGCCGCTTTCCTCACTCTGTTGTGAGACATTTCCTGTGAGGCTGAGATCGGATGGTTTAGCGGGTATGTCGGGATGTGACAGGACGCCCCAGTAGTCGTCAAGCCAGGAGCGCGTCCACGCAGATCTGGGAACACGGCTGCTGTCTTGGGAGAGTCCACAGGATACTCAGAATAAAGCTAGGGCACAGGTCCGGAATTAAAAGGTCACTATGTGATGTGATGCGATCTAAACTGTACTTACACAAGACGTCAGCACAAATGTCTCACTCGTGACATTGCTCTTGTGATAAAAGCGAGAATGCAGGAAGGTGCTGCCATTTTCCTCAGAACTTCTTAGAGTTTTGAGGCCATCTGGTGCTGCGAGTGGCCCACTGACACATATACGCTCCAGAGGGTATGGGGGCCCACTACACGATGCCAACCCCAGCAGAACACACACTATGAGTCGCAAGGAAAGGTAGAGCCGGTGGCCTTAGAAATAGTTTAAAGTGGATAACAAGCACTTTACATTTTCACGCTTTTATTTCACCTTATAAAATTAAGGCATTCGCGCACTCTCTTATATGTAACCTGACATCTGAGTGAGTCAACATTACAACATGCATAGTACACGAGCAGCACACAGTAGTGATAATTATACTACTAAACAAGAACAATGCAGACAGATATGAACACGCATTTCTCTGGATGGGACATGCACAACTGTTGATATTCGTCACCAGTGATAAAATCAACTACAGCTGTAAAATTTTGCAACTCTCGCTGGTTTTATCATTGATGACAGAAATTAATGTAAATTCCATATGCTATAGTTTGTATCGGAATACACCTAATACAACAATTGTAGCTTTGCATCTTTAAGTTGACATAGATTTGCAACAGCGTAAAACATCGATTTTTGGAGCAACTGTTTCAAACTGTGGATGCATTACTCTTACATGTTTGTTCGCCTTTCTATTAACGAATTATATAATGATAAAAATATCAAAATTTTACGCACTGCAATTTCATAACATTATGGCTGCGGTACGAACAGTCATGGTCGCCTTGTAGCGGAGTGGAAGAGAGGGGAGTCCCTTTCTCTCTCTGTCTGTCTCTGTCGCTATTTGTTTTAACTCGCAACAGTCGCTAGCTATCGAAAACTCTTGCTTCCCCACAGCAGGTATGCTTAGAAAAGGATCGAGGCACAGGAAAGTTTCAGCCTTAGGTTATGTCCAGGTCAGACAGTAATTCGGCTGTGAGGCATACCAAGGGTCAGATATAACCTCAGATGTCCATTGAATAGCGATGAATTATGGACTGAAGATGAAGTGAATGGTTTGGAAGAATTAATATGGAAAGGAGTGGCACACTGAAGTACAAGAAAATCATGAAATGCATCTGAATTTCTCTTAAGCTGTAGATACAACGTTGATGAATACCATATAGGCAGGAATAGACACCTATGCAAAGGCCATCACAGAAATTGGACAAACAAAGATAGATATAAGACGTTTACGGAAAAGAAACCTTGAGAAACAGAAAAAACACTTCTATTGAAGTGTGAAGAAGAAATGAGAGTGGCAATGGAAAACACTGAAGATCCCATGTAAGCGTCATAGATTGACACAGATTTGGGACGCAGAAGCGATAAGTGACATACCTTCGCAGTTTAGGAAATCATTGGCGCAAGTGTCAACCAAGAACCATACAAGTTGGCGTCTAGACTACATGAGAATGACGGTACACTGTTAGACTGAATCCTGTAGTCAAGAGCAGATACTTGCGACGTCTATCACACAATTAGCATAACACCTCGTCTATGGAATTTGTCGACAGGGATAATACACTATGTGATCAAAAATACCCGGACATCTGGCTGAAAATGACTTCCAAGTTCGTGACGCCCTCCATCAGTAATGCTGGAATTCAGTATGGTGTTGGCCCACTCTTAGCCTCGATGACAGCTTCCACTCTTGCAGGCATACGTTCAGTCAGCCGCTGGAAAGTTTCTCAGGGAACGGCAGCCTATTCTTCACGGAGTGCTGCACTAAGGAGAGGTATCGACGTAGGTCGCTGAGGCCTGGCACGAAGTCGGCGTTCCAAAACATACCAAAGGTGTTCTATAGGATTCAGGTGCTGCATTGTGAACTGGTGTTCGATCGTACTGAAAGACGCAATCGCTATCTCCGAATTGCACTTCAACAGTGGGACACAATATGGTGCTTGAACCATCAATGTAGACCTGTGCTGTGATAGTGCCATGCGAAACAACAACGGTTGCAAGCCCCTTCCATGAAAAACACTACCACACCACAACAAAACCGCCTCCGAATTTTACTATTGGTACTACACACGCTGGCAGATAACGTTCACCGAGCATTCGCCATACCTGTACCCCGCTATCGGATTGCCACATAGTTTACCGTGATTCGTCACTCCTCACAACATTTTTCCCTTGTTCATTCGTCCAATGTTTACGCTCCTTACACCAAGCGAGGCGTCGTTTGTCATTTACTGGCGTGATTTGTGGCCTATAAGCAGCTGCTCGACCGTGAAATCCAAGTTTTTTCACCTTCCGGCTATCATGGTACTTCCAGGGGATCATGAGGCATTTTTGGAATTCCTGTGTGATGGTCTGGATAGATGTCTAGGTATAACACATTACGACCCTCTTCAACTATCGGCGGTCACTGTCAACCAACAGACGAAGTCGGCCTGTACGCTTTTGTGCTCTACGTGTCCCTTCACGTTTCCACTATCGCATCGGAAACAGTGGGCCTACGGATGTTTAGGAATGTAGAAATCTCGGATAGAGACGTATGACACAAGTGACACCCCATCACCTGACCACGTTTGCAGTCTGTGAGTTCCGCAGAGCGCCCCATTCTGCTCTCTCACGGTATCTAATGACTATTGAGGTCGCTTATATGGAGTACATGGCAATAGGTGGCAGCACAATGCACCTAATATGAAAAACGTATGTTTTTGGGGGTGTCCGGATACTTTTCATCACATAGTGTATATACAGAGTAATAGAAAAGAAAATAGAGGATATGACAGATGAGGATCATTTTGGCTGTCGGAAGGGTAACACTACAAGATAGCAGTACGTCTGACGTTGTAATTGATGAGAGAAGCAAAACTAGAAAATAAAATGGACACATTCATAGGATCTGTAGATCTAGAAAAATCATCTGGAAACGTAAAATTGTACAAAATGTTCAAAATACTGAGAAAAGTAAGAGTAAAATGCAGCGAAGGACGAGTAACATGTAATAAGTACAAGAACCAAGAGGGAACGGTAAGAATGCAAGATGAAGAACAAAATGCTGTCCCATCTTCATACCAACGCGTTCTGTATGTTCCATTCTTCAATGTTCTGCTGAGAACCTTACCATTTCTTGTCTTATCAGTCCATTTAATTTTTAACATTCTTCTGTAGCACCACATCTAAAATGCTTCGATTCTCTTCTGTTCCGATTATCCCAATGTCCTTGATTCACTTTCATACAATCCTGCGCTCCAAACTTACATGTTCAGTTATTCGTCCTCAAACAAAGACCGGCATTTGATATTAAGTGATTTATTTTGGCAGGAATGTACTCTTTGAAAATTCTTGTCTACTTTTTAAGTCCTCTGTAATTTGTCCATTATGAGTCACTTTGTGCTTAAGGTAGCAGAATTCTTTTAGTTCGTATAGACCCTCGTCTACAATTTTGATGTTGTTGTTGTTGTGATCTTCAGTCCTGAGACTGGTTTGATGCAGCTCTCCATGCTACTCTATCCTGTGCAAGCTTCTTCATATCCCAGTACCTACTGCAGCCTACATCCTTCTGAATCTGCTTAGTGTATTCATCTCTTGGTATCCCTCTACAATTTTTACCCTCCACGCTGCCCTCCAATTCTAAATTGGTGATCCCTCGTTGTCTCATAACATGTCCTACCAACCGATCCCTTCTTCTAGTCAAGTTGTGCCACAAGCTCCTCTTCTCCCCAATTCTGTTCAATACCTCCTCATTAGTTATGTGATCTACTCATCTGATCTTCAGCATTCTTCTGTAGCACCACATTTCGAAAGCTTCTATTCTCTTCTTGTCTAAAATATTTATCGTCCACGTTTCACTTCCATACATGGATGGCTACACTCCATACAAATACTTTCAGAAGCGACTCCCTGACATTTAAATCTAAACTCGATGTTAACAAATGTTTCTTCTTCAGAAACGCTTTCCTTGCCATAGCCATTCTACATTTTATATCCTCTCTACTTCGGCCATCATCAGTTATTTTGCTCCCCAAATAGCAAAACTCCTTTACTACTTTAAGTGTCTCATTTCCTAATCTAATTCCCTCAGCATCACCCAACTTAATTAGACTAGATTCCATTATCCTCATTTTGCTTTTGTTGATGTTCATCTTATACCCTCCTTTCAAGACACTGTCCATTCCGTTCAGCTGCTCTTCCAAGTCCTTTGCTGTCTCTGACAGAATTACAATGTCATCGGCGAACCTCAAACTTTTTATTTCTTCTCCATGGATTTTAATACCTACTCCGAACTTTTCTTTTGTTTCCTTTACTGCTTGCTCAATATACAGATTCAATAACATTGGGGACAGGCTACGACCCTGTCTCACTCCCTTCCCAACCACTGCTTCCCTTTCATACCCCTCGACTCTTATAACTGCCATCTGCTTTCTGTACAAATTGTAAATATCATTTCGCTCCCTGTATTTTACCCCTGCCACCTTCAGAATTTGAAAGAGAGTATTCCAATCAACATTGTCAAAAGCTTTCTCTAAGTCTACAAATGCTAGAAATGTAGGTTTGTCTTTCCTTAATCTTTCTTCTAAGATAAGTCGTAGGGTCAGTATCACCTCACGTGTTCCAACATTTCTACGGAATCCAAACTGATCTTCGTCAAGGTCGACTTCTATCAGTTTTTCCATTCGTCTATACGGAATTCGCGTTAGTATTTTGCAGCTGCGACTTATTAAACTGATAGTTCGGTATTTTTCACATCTGCCAACACCTGCTTTCTTTGGGATTGGAATTATTATATTCTTCTTGAAGTCTGAGGGTATTTCGCCTGTCTCATACATCTTGCTCACCAGATGGTAGTTTTGTCAGCACTGGCTCTCCCAAGGCTGTCAGTAGTTTTAATGGAATGTTGTCTACTGCGGGGGCCTTGTTTTGACTCAGGACTTTCAGTGCTCTGTCAAACTCTTTACGCAGTATCATATCTCCCATTTCATCATCTACATCCTCTTCCATTTACATAATATTGTCCTCAAGTACATCGTCCTTGTATAGACCCTCTATATACTCCTTCCACCTTTCTGCTTTCCCTTCTTTGCTTAGCACTGGGTTTCCATCAAAGCCCTTGATATTCATGCAAGTGGTTCTTCTTCCTCCAAAGGTCTCTTTAATTTTCCTGTAGGCAGTATCTATCTTACCCCTAGTGGGATAAGCCTCTACAACCTTACATTTGTTCTCTAGCCATCCTTGCTTAGCCATTTTGCACTTCCTGTCGATCTAATTTTTGAGACGTTTCTACTAGCCCTCGTCTTTTTACCTATTTGATCCTCCGCTGCCTTCACTATTTCATCCCTCAAAGCTACCCATTCTTCTTCTAGTGTATTTCTTTCCCCCATTCCTGTCAATAGTCCCTTATGCTCTCCCTGAAACTCTGTACAACCTCTGGTTTAGTCAGTTTATCCAGGTCCCATCTCCTTAAATTCCCACCTTTTTGCAATTTCTTCCGTTTTAATCTACAGTTCATAACCAATAGATTGTGGCCAGAGTCCACATTTGCCCCTGGAAATGTCTTACAATTTAAAACCTGGTTCCCAAATCTCTGTCTTACCATTGTATAATCTATCTGATACCTATTAGTATCTCCAGTGTTCTTCCATGTATACTTTTGTGGCGGTGTTCGTAGCGACAAACAATTCGCTGAAGAAACGGCTTACGAAGTCACCGCCACACTTTTAATAGCGGGCCGACCGGTCCGCTGGAACAGTAAACAGAAAGATGAAAACCCAAACTCTCTGATTAAATAAAAGTCGGTACTTATCTTTATTGACGAAGATACAGAAACACAATAGTGAACTCCGTGTCTACAGAGATCTGTCTAGTTCGAGTCTGAGCGGCTAGGTCAGCGTCGGCTGACGACAAACAACAACTCTGCCGCGATGAACACACAACTGACTAGCAAGTACACAATTCAGTGGCGAGTATACAACTGAGCGGCGAATACAGAACTGTCCTAGCGCTCGCGACTCCAGCGCTTAAGAAGCCAGAAGCCAGCGGTGGCGCGCGCAGACTTGCGGCGATTTCCTGTATCGCTGGCGCTGCTTATGCGGACGGCGTCCGGGCTTTGATGCTGCCAACCTTTTTGGCAGCGGGCTCGGTTGGCATTAGTGGCTAGGATGTAACACTCCTCCCCCCCAAATCGCCGCACCGTCGTTGAATAATGACGTGGCGAGCGTCGACGGCGGGGGAGGGGTCTGGCCGCAGGCGTAGCAGAAGAGACTGGGGCGGAGACTGTTGTCAGTGGCAGTCCCGGGTCCGCACCCCAGCATTGGCTGCGCGGGGCCTCGGGAAACACCGACTGAAAACCGAGGTCAGGGTGCACGCCTGTGACCACGGGCGCAGCTTCTGGTACTGGACGCGACGGGGCGTCGGGACCCACGAAGAGAGGCAGCGTCTCCTGACGCTGCGTCGACGGCTGCTGAGTGGGCGCCGGACAAGGCGCTGCGGGGTCAGACTCCTTGGGGGTGCCCAAGCAAAGCGGCTGCAGGACAGGCAGTACAGCCACCGCTTGGGAAGGCGGCCCGGCTGAGGGGTCGACGTCCATCAGCTCCGAAGGCGGTGGCGACTGAAGAGGGACCGCAGGCGCCGGAGCGACCACCTGGGGCGCTCCCGGATCAAGCTGCGCGGGAGGCATCAACGGGACGGGCTGTCGGCGTGGTAGCGGCGACGGCTGCTGCTGCTGCCCTGGGGGCGGCAGCAGCGAAGTCGGAAGGCGCGGCTGGAACCCGCCGCGGACCAAATCTGTGGACAAAGAACGAGCGGCAGAATCCGGGCGGCCAGCGCGGTGCAACTGGTTCTGATGCCTCCTGTGCACCCCAGTAGCACCTTGAACAGTATAAAAACCGCGACCCTGGACACTTATCACGGTACCACGTTCCCAACGACGGCGACCGTGATAAACTCTGAAAGAAACGGCGTCGTTGCGCTGAAAACGCGTGCGATGCTCAGAAGCGGCGGGTCGATCCGGGGGGTGCAACAACCGTAGTAGGGTGCGATGACGACGGCCGTGGAGAAGCTCCGCAGGCGAAGGGCCGTCGCGTGGCGTGGTCCGGTACGACGACAGGAACGTGATGAGGGCCTGCTGACGAGAGTGTGTAGCATGAAGGTGGTCCATATGATCCTTGAATGTGCGTACAAAACGTTCCGCTGCACCATTCGATTGAGGGTGGAACGGCGGTGTAAGAACATGGCGAATGCCATTGGCAGAACAAAAGCTTTCAATATCAGCAGAGGTAAATTGTGGACCATTGTCAGACACTAAAACTTCTAGAAGACCCTCAATACAAAAAATTGAAGTCAACGCCTGTATAGTTTGTACAGACGTTGTAGACTGCATGGGCACAACAAACGGAAAATTACTAAATGCATCTATCACGATGAGCCAACGAGAATTCCAATATGGACCAGCGAAATCAATATGTACTCTCTGCCAGGGACCGGCAGGGCGTGCCCACTCAAAATAGCGTTGAGGCGGAGCAGCTTGGTGTTCGGCACACGTCGAACAATCTGTAGACATCTGCGTAATCTGCTTATCAATGCCGATCCATGTACAATGACGGCGGGCAAGCTGCTTGGTGCGGACCACTCCCCAATGACCTTGATGCGACAAGTCGAGGACCTTGGATTGGAGCACTTGGGGAACCACTACACGAAGCTGGTCATTCTCGGTGCGTAACCGCAAAACTCCGTGCGAAACAGACAACAGATGACGTTGCGGATAATAGCGACGAACCACAGGATCCGATATGTCCATTGCCTTGGACGGCCAACCATGTTGAACAAAACGTAATAGTAAACTCAGATGAGGATCCGTAGCTGTCTCACGTGCCACCTGACGATAATCAATCTGAAAATCCCGGAGGGATTGATGCTCATCGGCGTCAATCTGATGGCAAGAGTCGTCAGAGGAATCGAAGACATCATCCGCAGCAATCGGCAATCTAGAAAGCGCGTCAGCGTTTGCATGCTGAGCTGTAGGGCGATACAGTATCTCATACTGGTATTGTGATAACAAAAGAGCCCAACGTTGTAGTCTCTGAGCTGTCCGCTGAGGAACTGGTTTAGACGGATGAAACAGGGACGTGAGGGGGCTTGTGATCTGTTACTAAATAGAATGGTCTACCATAGAGGTAGTGATGGAATTTTGTGACACCGAACACAATAGCCAACGCTTCCTTGTCCAATTGGCTATAATTACACTGAGCTTTGTTTAGCAATTTAGATGCGAACGCAATAGGACGTTCGGTGTTACCGACTCGGTGAGACAACACAGCACCGAGGCCGAAAGAAGAGGCATCACAAGCTAACACCAGAGGCTTGTTAGGGTCGTAATGGACCAGACAACGATCATTCAATAAAGCCTCTTTGAGCTGCTGAAAGGCTGATTGGCAATCAGCTGACCACACAAACGGAACATTCTTACGCCGGAGACGATGCAACGGTGCAGCAATCTGTGATGCATTAGGTATAAACCTAATATAATACGTCAATTTGCCAAGAACTGCTTGCAATTCATGCAGATTGCGAGGGGCGGGCAAATCACGAATAGCTGCTAAATGTGACTGGGAGGGATGAATGCCTTGAGCATTAATAACATGTCCCACATACTCCATCTCCGTAAGGAAAAATGAACATTTATCGATGTTGCAACGTAGGCCTGCCTGAGACAACACTTTAAACAAACACTCCAAATTACGGAAATATTCAGCAGGCGTCCGACCAGACACAACAATATCGTGTAAATAGTTGCAACACGATGGCACATTAGCCAGAAGTTGTGACAAAAAACGCTGAAAAACAGCTGGAGCTGACGCACAACCAAAAGGCAAACGCAGAAAACGGAACAACCCCAACGACGTGTTTATGACAAAATACTGTTGTGATTGCTCGTCGAGGGGCAATTGCAAATATGCTTCACGGATAATTTTGGAAAAGAAACGAGCTTCCCCTAACTTATCCATCAGCTCGTCCGGTCTAGGCAAAGGAAAAGAATCAATGACAGTCTGAGGATTAACTGTCGACTTAAAATCAGCACACAAACGTAACTTGCCAGACGGTTTCTTTATAATAACTAAGGGAGAAGCCCACTGGCTCGCTGAAACGGGTTGAATAACACCGTTGTTTTGCCAACGACGAAGTTCATCTTCTACAAGTGCCCGGAGGGCGTGAGGCACTGGACGAGCACGACAAAATCGAGGCTGAGCATTATCTTTTAACGTAATATGAGCGGCAAAGTTCGCAGCACAACCTAGTTCGTCTTTAAATATGTCACTGTATCGTTTACATAAATCGGTTATGCTGTCTTGAGGAACAACAACAGAATTAATTTGCACCTTATTGTCTTGGATAGACAGGCCAAACAAGTCAAAACAGTCTAATCCGAAAATGTTTACACTGTCTGTAGCGCGGAGCACTGTGAATGAAACTGTTTTTGTATTGCCACGGAATGTGGCTGGTACGCTACATACACCTAACACAGGAATGTGTTCGCCATTATAAGTAGCCAAAGAATGTTTTGCCGCTGAAAGTTTAGGGCGGCCGATAGCCGCATACGTAGCACTATTTATGAGAGTCACAGACGCACCAGTGTCTAATTGAAAATTGAAGGTCTTATCCTGGATGCGTAGCTTCACAAATAGTTTATTACACTGTCTCTGGATCGGTGCAGTGGAGGCGGAAGACACAAAATCAGCGCGTTTAGCGCGTGTTCGCTGCTTACGACAACTCGTGGGTTGGGCGGGTGGAACAACAACTCCCGCTTCACTTGCAGTCTGTACATTACTTTTTACAGCGTTTGGATTACGCTTGGGTCGCATAGCAGAGGGCTGGGTGGGTGGCTTATTGCGAACAAGTTTATTACCCACACGAACCGTGGAAGAGTCTTTCAACGCGACCTTCTGGGCGGGCTGGCTTTGAAGAACATGAATATCCATGGGCTGGGCAGCACTAGAATTGTTCTTGCGTTTACGCAAACAAACAGTCTGGATGTGTCCTTTCCTTTGACAAAAGTGACAAACCGCGTTTCTTAACGGGCAACGTTCACGAGGATGAGCAAGAACACACTTAGGGCAAGACTTAACTTTATCATTTTGCACACGCGGCTGACGAATGTGTTTAACATGACGCGGCCGGCTAGTGTTTACAGTCTGACTCTGCCGGTGGGGCCGCGGGCGTGACATAACTTGCTTAGCACAGGCAATTGAGAAATACATGGCTGATCTAACTCACACTCAGCATAGTCAAAAGTATCTTGGGCTTCAATGATGTTCATCACAGTCACTAATGACGGGTCCGGCAACTTTAAGATAGCAGCACGAATACGAGAATCTGCAATGTTTTGAGTAATAGCGTCTCGTAACATGACATCACTGTAGGAAGCTCCACACACACAATTAAATCGGCACTGACGGGTGATGCCCCGTAAATCTGTTAACCACTGTTTATTAGATTGATGTGGCAGTTTCTTTAATCTGAAGAACTTGAATCTGGCTGCTGCCACATGAACTCGCGACTCGAAATACTCAGCAAGCTTGTTAACAACAACGTCATAGTCTAAAGCTCCTGGCTGGGATTCCGGGAACAACTTACAAAGTAGTCGATAGATTTCCACGCCTGCAGTGGAAATTAAATAAAGCTGCCGCTCAGTACCTGTGATTTTGTAGACTGTCATGTGCGCCTGCAACTGCGCGAAATATTCTCGTCATTCTTCTCGCGATGCATCAAAAGCACGGAAAGGTGGTGCTGCCTGTGCTTGTTCCTTTTGTGTTGGTGGATTAGCCGCTTGTTTGGCGATTGCTTCCACCAGACTTTGTATTTGCTGACTCTGTAACAAGATCAACTGTTTTAATTCGGCAGACATAGTGAACACAAATTAAACCAGCCCCCAAAATTTTATCTCTATAATTAGTATAACAAGAACAAGTTGAACCAGCCCTGCACACGAGTTCGGAAGTCCTCGTCGCCAGTTTTGTGGCGGTGTTCGTAGCGACAAACATTTCGCTGAAGAAACGGCTTACGAAGTCACCGCCACACTTTTAATAGCGGGCCGACCGGTCCGCTGGAACAGTAAACAGAAAGATGAAAACCCAAACTCTCTGATTAAACAAAAGTCGGTACTTATCTTTATTGACGAAGATACAGAAACACAATAGTGAACTCCGTGTCTACAGAGATCTGTCTAGTTCGAGTCGGAGCGGCTAGGTCAGCGTCGGCTGACGATAAACAACAACTCTGCCGCGATGAACACGCAACTGACTAGCAAGTACACAATTCGGTGGCGAGTATACAACTGAGCGGCGAATACAGAACTGTCCTAGCGCTCACGACTCCAGCGCTTAAGAAGCCAGAAGCCAGCGGTGGCGCGCGCAGACTTGCGGCGATTTCCTGTCTCGCTGGCGCTGCTTATGCGGACAGCGTCCGGGCTTTGATGCTGCCAACCTTTTTGGCAGCGGGCTCGGTTGGCATTACTGGCTAGGATATAACATATACAGCCTTCTTTCATGATTCTTGAACCAAGTGTTAGCTATGATTAAGTTATGCTCTGCATAAAATTCAATCAGACAGCTTCCTCTTTCATTTCTTAGCACCTAATTTTGTACCTAACTGGAAAATTTATTTCTCCATTACGTAATATGTGTAATTTAAAACTAAAACAACCTAATTTTGTACCTATTTATTTTCATAATTTATCTGGATATGACTCTCATCTTTTTGTAAAAGAACTTGCTTAAGATGATAAAGAAATAGACTTAATACCAAATAATGAAAACCAATACCTTAGTTTTAGTAAATATACAAAACAATTAAAAATGAGATTTGTGGATACATTTAGATTTATGGCGTCTTCACTTAATAAACTTTCATCAAATTTAAAGAAAAATCAATTTAAAAATATTAAAAAGTATTTTTCTCCAGAATTATTTAACTTAATAATTAGAAAATGTGTTTATCAATACGATTACATAGATTCTTGGAAAAAAATTGAAAAAATGCAGTCACCAACAAAAGATAAATTTTATAGTGAATTAAATGATTGTGACATAAGTTATGAAGATCATGAACATGAAAAATTAGTCTGGGAAAAATTTAATATTAAAAATCTTGGTGAATATCATGATTTATATCTTAAAACTAATGTATTATTGTTAAGTGATGTTTTCGAAAATTTTAGAAAAAACATGTATACAAACATGTAATCTAGATCCTTTGTGGTGTTTTACAGTACCAGGTTTATCTTGGGATGCAATGTTAAAAATTACTAATCAAAATCTTGAATTATTACATGATTATGATATGCTTCGAATGGTTGAAAAAGGAATAAGAGGTGGAATTTAACAATGCTGTAAAATATAGCCAAAAGCAAATAATAAATATTTAAAAGATTTTTAATAATAAAGAAATATCAAATTATATAATGTATCTAGATGCAAATAATTTATATGGTTATGCTGTGAATCAGTATTTACCATATGGTGGATTTAAATGGGATGAACCAAATAATTTTAATTGTACGAGAATAAGTGAAATGTCAAACAATAGTCAAGATGGATGTATATTTGCAGTAGATTTAGAATATCCAAAAGAATTGCATGGTTACATACAGATTTACTGCTAGCTCCTGATTCAAAACTTATTCCAGGTACAAATGAAAGTAAACTAAAAACTACTTCAGATAAAGAGTGTAATTATGTAGTACATTATCGAAATCTTAAACAATATTTATCTTTAGGAATGAAAGTTACAAAAATACATAAAATTTTAAAATTTAAACAATCTGATTCATTAAAGAAGTATATAGATCTAAACACACAGTTAAGAACTAAAGCTGAAAATGATTTTGAAAAACATTTCTAAAAATTAATGAATAATTCTGTATTTGGTAAAACAATGGAGAATGTAAGAAAT
Source organism: Schistocerca americana (assembly GCF_021461395.2). Lineage (NCBI taxonomy): Eukaryota > Metazoa > Arthropoda > Insecta > Orthoptera > Acrididae > Schistocerca > Schistocerca americana. The sequence goes on along the minus strand of NC_060129.1, from coordinate 31,710,587 downwards.
AGATAAGATATAAAATTAGTTTCAAATAGTAAAGTATGTGAGAAACGTGTAGCTAAACCAAACTTTGAAAATAGAACTATATTTTGTGAAAATCTTGCTGCTATTCATATGAATAAAACTGAAATAATATTTAATAAACCTATTTATGTTGGATTAAGTATACTTGATTTATCTAAAGAATTAATGTGTGATTTTCATTACAGAGTTATGAAACCTAAATATGGAGAAAATATTGAATTATATTATCAAGATACAGATACTTATATTTATAATATTGAAACTGAAGATTTCTATGAAGTTATGAAATCTGTGATTCATTATTTTGATACAGGTGATTATCCAACAGATAATTTATATAATATTCCACAAGTAAAGAAGAAAGTTGTCAGTAAAATGAAAGATGAATGTAATGGAAAAATAATGGAAGAATTTTGTGGCTTAAGAGCAAAGATGTATGCTTATAAAGTTGGTGACAAAATAGAAAAGAAATCTAAAAGAATTAAAAAATGTGTTGTTAAAAACAAAATGAGTTCTGAAGATTATAAAGATTGTTTTTTTAAGTATATAGAACAATATAGAAAATTAAATATAATTAAGTGAAAAACATGAAATATATACAATTAAAGTGAACAAAAAGGCACTAACTCCTCATGATAATAAAAGATATGTTTTAGAAAATAGAATAGATACATTACCATATGGTCATTACTCATTACTGAAAATCTAATAAAAAATTATTATATATCAATCTGATAAAATTTATTCTATATAAATGGAGACTACTTTAATCATGAAGCTAAATAATTTATATTTTCTAAAGAAATTAGAAAAGTAAATGAGCTAGAGATAATTGTACTATATAATATTACTCACTGTGAATATTTAAATACTAGATTTGGATAACAACTTTGTCTAGAACTTAATAATAATTTTAAAGTTATTTTACCAAATAGATTTTCTAAATTAATTGACGGTTTTGATTTTGATATAATTAAAAGTGGACAAATGAAATTAAAATATAAGGGAATGAAGGAACTAAAAAAAAGAAATAATGAATTTCAGGATATAGATTTCTCAATGTAAAAAATTTACTTCTGTTAACTAATACATTTACTTATGTTGACAATGTAAAATAATTTTATATACTTATTCTTTAATATAATTTTAACAAACACGTTTTTCACGAAAGACAAAAATAGGACAACTTTTCGGACTAAGAAAAAGTCGTTAAAATGATTTTTATATACTTACTCTCTAGTATAATCTTAAAAAACATGTTTTTCACAAGTCGAAAATAGGACAATTTTTTGGGGCTAAGAAAAAGTTGTAAAAAATGCTTTTTTAAAAATTGGATTTTAAAATAATACTTAATTCTCTAATTACATTACATTCACCTATAGGAAATATATGTACAATAAATGACTTTTATTATAGTTATTATTATATTATATTAATAAATTATATTATAATGTATTATATTATTATTAGGTAAAAGGGACAGAAGATTAAAAATGTATGTTCTGGATAACTAGGGCAATTTTATGAGTGTTGACAAACGATATTTTTATTTTCATAAAAGTGAGGTACTGACTCAGAAAATACATTTTTTTATCTACATATATACCTCAACTTTGTATCGGTATGTTGAGTTTTCTATCTCTGAGAGTACATCAGCATTAAATGAGCGTAAGGATCATAGAAATGGCATAAGGTAGATTGTTACCAATGCTAATGTAATTAACATAAGTCTTATCAAATCACTGTTCATGTACACTGGATACGTGGCAACTAAGGTGGTTAGTGGGGGAATACAAGTCAGTCTTCCTTAGCTCTCATCAGTAATTGTACATCAGTAAACATTTTATATTAGAGTATCCTAATATCATGTTTACATTCATTAACAGAATTTGCCATTCTGTATTACCATACGGTCATATGACATAAGGGAATAAAATAAGAAACTTGTTTATTATGATGGGGGATAACATCATATACGGTATCTGCCGTCAATGACTTACAGTAGTTTAGATGCTCATAAAAATGTGGCATTAATAATGATGTGTATTCATTTTAGCAGATTGACATCACACAGACATAAATCTCATTCACACAACTGTCGTAAATGAATTGATCGACACAACAAATAAAAAAAAGAAGTACAATAATCTGAGATAAAAATGCATGATGGGATACTTTCCACAAATTACAGAACATTATGTGTACCACCACCTAACTGTTAAATGTTCAATTAATATGTAATATACCATACCAGTACAAATGTAGTCATAGATTTTCATGGTCCTTAGAATGCTTAGGGGAAGAAGGGCTCTTTCAGCTGCACTTGCAAAATGCCTCATACAGTTTCTTTCAGAGCTACTAAAATATATTACTTATGTTAAAACAAGAGCATCCTAAATATAAAAACACGTATGAGTGGACATGATTCTTCCTCGTTTTCATGCAAATCATACAACTCATTGGAAACGTCATAAGGACTACTCATATTATGAAACCAGCATAGACACAATTCTGTGCAAATCATTATGTCATATGCATGTCAGTAAGTCAAAGTAAAATAAGCAAACTACACGTCCTCATTTACGTTGTCTTCTGTTATTGGCACATAAAACTGATTGTAAATGCAGGTTCCAATCCTGCCTCTGGCATGGATGTGTGTGATGTCCTTAGGTTAGTTAGGATTAAGTAGCTCTAAGTTCTATGGGACTGATGACCTCGTATGTTAAGTCCCCTAGTGCTCAGAGCCATTTGAACCATTTGATTGTAAATTATGTCAAGATCTCTTATTCCTTAACTCCGTCTTATTACTGAGCAAGTCATGTGGTTGATTTTTGAAGTTGTTGTTTATTTGCATTTCTTCAGGCAACGTACCCTTAGGCAACGTATGAAGAATTTGTATGACTGAATCTACGTCAGGTTGTTGTACTCCTCTCGCTCTGGCTGTTGTGCTCTTTAAATTTGTCGCTGGAATATGAGCCTTGTAACATCTGGTCGAGGTGTCCATGCTGTAACTCTTACAATTACTGGCAGTGTACATTGATCTAGTTTCAAAATGTGAATGCTACTTGCATACACTTTGTGAGGGCAGAAAGTGAAAGCTGTGCTTATACAGAAATCTGATCCACTGGCTTGTTCACTAGTTTTCCAGGAACGCCTCTCCGGCTACTGGCGAGACGTGGCGCAGCTGCTCTCGCTCAGTGCGATGCACTACTCACAGCTGTTGGTTCCCCTCGCATTCGAAGATATGGTAAGTGAACTTTTCTCCTCCTCTTATAAACTGCATTATATGTATAGGGGGTGAGAATACGACACACACCGAGTGGTCAGTTCTTGGAGTGTGTTTCCCAGTTTTGCTGGTTCACACACCAGCTATCTTTGGTTCTCCTGTCCTAATACTAACCATCTGGAAGAATTCTGAACCAACCTCTACTTCTGTGAGCCTTTTGGGGCTATGATACAGGGAGGCCAAGATCAGAATGGTTAGAGATAGAGAAGAAAATAGTGTGTATCTTTCTTTTTTTCGTATTTGCTCGCTACTTCCTTAACAGATTCAGGTAACTTTGCATCAGATCCTGCTTTACAAGTTGAAGCCTGTGAGCTTCATATTTAGTGGAGACTGGTCTAGAGTCTCTGTCTGGCATTTCATGTCACCATCAGCATCTTCGCTTCCTCAGAATCTCTACTCCTAATGGAAGGAGGAAGGTAGGGGTCTGGGATCACATAGCCAGCTAATTGCAAAGTTTAATAAGAAAGCAGGTAAATAAAGTTTTACACACTGATATGGATGCTGTCGTGGAGAATATCATAAGGATACTTTGCCAAGGGTCAACAGCAGGTGACACGAAAATCATAGCATAAGTAGACGATGTGATTTTACAGAGAGAGGATGAGCAGAAATAGCAAGAACATTAGTTTATTAGTCTACAAACGCTGGAATATAGCTATATCTTTCTCATCCACAGTGATACAACTCATAATTCGAAGCGCATTTATTACAGAGAAGCCAAAATTCGATGATGTTGGTTCAGTACTAGTCTGTAAGTACCCTAGGGTCAGCTATAATTTATGGCACAGTAACAATTGAGGTTCATAAGAAATGAGTAAGTTGACATCTGGTCCTATAAAATTACTTGTGCTCAACATGGAGGATCGCCGAATTCACGTCTCCTAATTAACCTGTATACATACCACATAATTTATACAGTTCGATACAACTGTGCAAACTCTTCCCACCCTAACAGTCACTTGTCCATTTCCCGCGACTCCATGACCAGACGATAACGCAGCTGACACTTGTGACTCGACACCAGTAGTGGCCCCGTGTGGTCACCACTGCCAGCACTGTCCATGTGACACGACAATGCCCCAGCCGCCACAACCACAGAGGACGGGCAACAATAACGAAAACCTGCATTTGAGGTCCACCAGTTAGCGCGTGTTACGCCTCCGAGTGGCTTTGTTAAAGGCACTGTGCCATTACAGTCACAAGAAGAATATTTAATGAATATGTCAAGGCCAATGAAACTCTGTGCCAGACTAACCTGAAACCGGATGCTGCTTTCTGAGAGCATTCATCTTAGTCGTTAGTCTTTCTGCACGTGTCTCCTGGCATAACTCAAACCTTTATCGTGTCTGAAGTCTATGATTTATGAACACTACTACCAGTGATTTTTCCCAGTAACGAGAATAATAGCTATTTGGTCTTAACACATAGGATGTCCACGGAGCATTATGACCGTTTGGTTCTGACAGTAGTATACAAGGAAAACAAAATGACGTAGTATGATCTGTGTCTTAGTGTAACTTTTTGTGGCGCATGTAGCGACGTGAAAATCCCTAAAGTCTTGTGTGACCCTCATCATGGGTCCTTTGACAAGAGAATTAGGGACTCCTGTTTCAGTGAATTGATAATACTGTGGGTAGATTAAATCTTTTCTCTATAACTATTACGGGTGTTTGCTGGATGGTAATGTCAAAGACTGATACTTGTGGGTCCCGTATTTAAGACGTTTCTGCTGACATCATATCATGTCGTGTCATTGCATCTTGTTTTCGTTACCATCACCCATGCATTCAATTTCAGCAAAGGCTATTTACCTTATACATATCCAATATTGTGTAGATTTAGTACGTCACAGCTTGCGAGAATGTTTAAAAGACGACTTCTTCATTACCTTTGTGGTGCAGCTTACGCTTCGTTGATCATACACTGCACCTGCTTAGGAAAAATGTAATTATGAAAAGTCATTCCGTAAAACCAATGTTTTACAGATAGTTTCGATTTAAAAACACACTTTGCTTTCTGAATGAAACTTAAGTTTTCAGATAGCTGTAGCAGTCTTGAGGTACGCGTATTCCAGATAATTCCACTCGTAGTTCTTCACTACAGCCCTGCAGAGAGGTATGGCAGGGTGTGTTGTAGCGCAGATAAGGATACAATCTACGATTTCGACCCTACAATAAGGTAAAATAATCTTATGAATATAAATCAAGGTAGAGTATACAGCTGACTGTCTTACAGGACCCCCCCCCCTTTCCTGCATCTCATAAAAGTGACTCAGTATGGCCACTCTGGTATCGACTCACCCCATGATGTCGCGACAGTTCTCCCTCAATTTTGGACATTGCTCTTCTCCTCAACACGACGTCGAACTCCTAATAACTCTGCACAGAAGAAGAAGAAAGAGACGCACTTGATCAGTATGTAATGAAGGAGAAATAAAAAACCGTATTCGATCACTGATAAGAATAGTAATACATGTATTTCAATCTGTTGTTGTGTTCATTACTGTAATACACTTACAGCAATTCATCATCAACTGGCATGTTTGTCATTAAGGGCATATCCAGCATGGGCACTAGTGGAGGTGTATGAGGTCGGCAGGGGAATGTGCCTGAGAGAAGACTGACAAACTCAAACTACAACACAGGTGCAGATGTACCAGCAGCTGGTGGTTGTGTCAGAAGACCGATGTTCTCATAGAGCACATCTACAAACAAGAGCATCTCAAAAATAACAACAAAAAATTTAACACTGTAGAATACTCACGTATCTGCCTCTCAAAGATCGAAGTCCCTAGGGATCATCATAATCGTCATCATCATTATCAGCTGCTGGTTTCAGCTCCCACAGCGAGTCATGGCTGATTGTGTCTGGAATAGAAGAAGTAGAAGCGATAAGAATCACTTATAAACAAAAACACTATAGAAAATATGTATATTTACTTTCATCCTCTGCCAAGCTGATCATGGTGAATGACATCACACCATCGTCGGTAAATAGTGACAACAGTGTGGCGTCATCATTGTTATCCAATGTGGGTGGGCGCTTACCGCAGTCACCATCATCGGCACGGTTACCGCAAGAGCGCTTCACTCCGACCTCAGTGCTGCCTGGCAGTCGGAGGCAGAGTAAGACTCGTGTGGCCCTCCGCACGGCTGTTTACAAACCTCTTCAGCCACGTAGCGTGCGCTGATGAAGAATTCAAGTCGCAGTTCATCACGCGCATTCTCTCACCACTAACATTACTTACACATAGCGCCTTGCGACAGGTCCCAGCGTGTTGGTACACGTTTGAACATGCCACTCTCAACTTGCTACTACTCTCATTACTTACAAAGCATGGGCACAAAGCAGCACAAACGGGTTTATTTCTCGGAAGAAGAATTTCACATATTAAACGAGTAGGATTATGCTATGACAGAAATGCTCGAAATGGAATATGCTGGCTGCAAGCAGCTGCTGATCGGCTACGTTTTGAGTGGCACATTGCAGACACTTGGAAAATCATCTCGACAATTCCCGAAAAAGAGTATAGATGACACGCCGTAAATAAACAAAGCTGACAAAAGAACCGCAAAAAATGAGGTTTGAAGTATCAAAATACACTACTGGCCATTAAAATTGCTACACCAAGAAGAAATGCAGATGATAAACGGATATTCATTGGACGAATATATTATACTAGAACTGACATGTGATTACATTCTCACACAATTTGGGTGCATAGATCCTGAGAAATCAGTACCCAGAACACGCCTGGGTATTGAGTCAAACAGAGCTTGGATGGTGTGTACAGGTACAGCTGCCCATGCAGCTTCAACACGATACCACAGTTCATCAAGAGTAGTGACTGGCGTATTGTGACAAGCCAGTTGCTCGGCCACCATTGACCAGACGTTTTCAGTTGGTGAAAGATCTGGAGAATGTGCTGGCCCGGGCAGCCGTCGAACATTTTCTGTATCCAGAACGGCCGGTACAGGACCTTCAACATGCGGTCGTCCATTATCCTGCTGAAATGTAGGGTTTCGCAGAGATCGAATGAAGGGTAGAGCCACGGGTCGTAATACGTCTGAAATGTAACGTGCACTGTTCAAAGTGCCGTCAATGCGAACAAGAGGTGACCGAGACGTGTAACCAATGGCACCCCATACCATTACGCCGTGTGATACGCCAGTATGGCGATGACGAATACACGCTTTCAATGTGCGTTCACCGCCATGCCGCCAAACACGGATGCGACCATTATGATGCTGCAAACAGAACCTGGATTCATCTGAAAAAATGACATTTTGCCATTCGTGCACCTAGGTTCGTCATTGAGTACACCATCGCAGGCGCTCCTGTCTGTGATGCAGCGTCAAGGGTAACCGCAGCCACGGTCTCCGAGCTGATAGTCCATGCTGCTGCAAACGTCGTCGAACTGTTCGTGCAGATGGTTGTTGTCTTGCAAACGCCCCCATCTGTTGACTCAGGGATCGAGATGTGGCTGCACCATCCGTTACAGCCGCGCAGATAAGATGCCTGTCATCTCGACTGCTAGTGATATGAGGCCGTTGGAATCCAGCAAGGTGTTCCGTATTACCCTCCTGAACCCACAGATTCCTTATTCTGCTAAAGTCATTGGATTTCGACCAACACGAGCAGCAATGTCGCGATACGATAAACCGCAATCGCAATAGGCTACCGACGTGTTGAAACCACACAATTCTGTGGGCAAGAAACGGTACATTCTCCAAGCAATGTGGTAGCATATCTCACAGAAACACCAGGTTATGTGGACAAATCAGATAGAGAGGCAGCAAATAAGGTCCTACTGAGTGATCTTGGATAATGCCCTAAAATACCTTGACAAATAATCTTTGCTGTTGGCCAACGATATGTGGGGCGTGGGGATTGTCCTCATTCCAGATCTGGCTGTTTGGTTGTTGAAGACACCATCACGGATGAATGAGGCATCATCTGCAAACAATACAAACTGTATGAAGTTTGCCTGTGCAGCGCTTTGGCCGATAATAGATTGACACAAGCAGACGTAGAGTCCCAGTGCTTGCACATTCCACCTTTGCTTATTCACTGTGCACTGAACACAGCAACACACCTTACCATGAACACGTCACAAGCTATCTGATGCAATGGACCACTGACAGCAGAGATAGTGGTGTGCTTCCAGCACAGGTTAATGCGCCAGTGAGATGCTTGAGAGCTATGAGCCTAGTTGTGTACAGCAGGTCTGTTTGGTGGTCAGGGGTGTACACTGTTTATCAGCTGCTACTGTTCAACTGCACAACGGACTCTCGAGATCTTTGCAAGAGTGCAAAGAACTGCTGGCATCATTGCAACACATGCATTGAGTCTGACAGTCGTTGCTTGGACCAATTACTGTGAGCTCCATTGTTGTTAGGAGGTGATTGCTCTGTATGTCCTTAACACAATAAATATGCATTTTCGAGCATTGGTTCCCTAACTCAATATAATCTGTTGTGGAACCCCTGTCACCTGTTTCAGTACGTCCCAAAAGGATTGGTACACCACGTATTGAGAACAAGAGTAGTTCTGTCACTGTTCCTTCGACCACTACTGATGTAGTGATGAACACTCGCATTCCAGGACAACATACTGGGTGATGCTAAGGTAGATAAAAAAAAAAGGAAAACAGAATGGGTAAGTGCGAGAGGGACTCACGCACTAAGGGTTCTGTACAAATCCCCCATCCTGGGAATCGAGAATACCAACGAGTTTTGACTGTTATCGAGAATCTGTATCGATACTGGCGAGATATTGGTCCAGGAATACCAAGATCGGTTCAGAATATCCACATTAGCTCCTCAGCCTACAAAAACAAACAAGAATAAGCGAGCAGGGGACTTCAGTTTATGTATGTAGGGAGAGAAGATTTAATAAGACATTTCTGTTTATCTACTAAAAAATGACTACAACACACATTTTATGTTTGGATGCAGTAATGTTCGTATGTTATGATTATATCAGATGATGAATGCAATGTATGTCCAAATAGCAAAAGATATTTTTATGTGATATAATTACAACTTAACAAAGTTTCAGATTTTTTCTTCATTTTTTCCTTCGCTTGTAGCAGAAAACTTAGTTGTTGCCAAATCTCATGATTCTAAGTCAATGAGGAGCACCCTATAGGTTTCAATGAGTGAGTTTCCGAGTATCAAAATGTGTAACGTAAATGGCCATATCTTTTGATTGCATTGACTTAGAAACTTACAATTTGTACAACGCCAAGGGAGCATAGACCTTAATATGTGACATAAATTTGAATTTCGTACCCGAAACTGGTCCAGGAAGAATGATCTTGACACTCCGACAGGCAAATAGACAGACTGATAAGAACATGAAAAAGAAGTACTTTTTCGTGTTATATAACTAGAGATTAATAATTTTCGGATTCTTTTCCTTTACTTACGCTGTGAAACCTTGATTCTTGCCAAATTTCACTATTCTGGATCAACGGTAAGCACGTTCCAGGGTTCGACGAGTGAGTTTTCGAGTATTAATAAATGTGACTCAAATGGCCGCATCTATAAGGGTTCCATTTCTACAGACTGAGACATGGAACCCTAATCATTCCACAGTATTCTCTTTCCATCCACCGGAATTATTTCGAGACATCTTCTCTGATTTGGTTTATCTGTTAATGTCAGCAAGAGCAACTGGGACAGGCTCATTTTTTCCCCTCTGAAACTTGCAAAGTCAATAAACCGTGCTACATTCCTTCAAATCTGCAATATTCGAGACGTGTTCAGATATAGACGGCATCGGGTTAGATGACGAGCAAGAAACTGAAAATTTTCGGCAAAAGCGAGCAGCCAGGCAATGGACAAACGCTACAAAATTTTGAGTGAAACTGACATTTCATGTGTGCTCCATTAATTCAGACAATTTTTCTGATATGGAGCGGCTGATGCCTATAACTGCGTTTGTAAAAGGTCGCAACATGTGTTCAGGTTTCTCACAGCGTTGGTGACGAGTAAGATTTTTACGGATTTGTCAACAATCTGGCTATTCTATTTTCGAAAATCGTTCCAATGTTTGAATTGAACCTCATCAGAGTCCCAGCCACGCCATGTGGCTCCACATGTGGGAACTCGACGCTGCTGGCAGCCTCAGAACGTTTCTGTCGGACTTGCCGTCACAAGAGTTTGCTTTCATACATTCAGACGTTTGTAATGTCAACTACCAAGAAATATCTCCAGCTCTCTTAGATTCACAAATGTGTGTATTTAATAAAACACCACTAGGTATCTGCTGTGCATTAATGTTTTAGTATCTGTACAAAACTGAATGTACTACACTCTTGCACTGGCAGTAATTTCAGTGTTATGTACTAGTGGTACATGTAACTGTAAATTAAGACAGACTGCTACTCGTGAATGTCATGCAAGTAATTTGAACTATTTTCTGTGTGTCTCAGGGTAACCACACGAGTGGTCAGCAACTCCACGGTTGGATCAAGGACGTGGAACGTGTGAAAGACATGCTGCACACGAAATTAATCGGATTGGTACACGACGCGCAATACGTCAGCAAACAGGTAGAGCACTACGAGATGGAAGAAAAGGACAGGCCAGGACGCTTGATATTCAGGTATGAACCAGTATACACTCACATCTTTGTTGTACTCACTAAGATTTATTAAGAGTTTATTTCACTTTTAACCATGGAAGTATTCATTACTGATATAGAAAATAATGGGATCATTTAATTCAGAATGGTAGGAGATGGTGACGGAAACTCGTCATTTACAGTTTTTTGATTGTTTAGCCTTCCATTTTTTTATTCGTATTTTGTCTAAAAATGTGCCAAGTATTAAATAGCAGACGAGCGGAGAAAACCAACACAATGAACGGTGTTACTGATTTGACTAGAGAAAGTATTGACGGTTGCAAATACATCCGAAGTTTTCATAATTCGTGGAAATAGTGATGTGGAACCTGACACGAAAACTGAGCGTGTCCCCACATTATGTGGGAAGAAAAAAAAGTCATCTCCAGGACAAATTACGCTAATACCGTGTAGTAGCGGCTCTAGCCCATATATTGGCATCCAGTCTGCGAGGCTACAATTCATGTTCATCTCAATATACGAAGGAAAAATCTAAGTAGTGGCGAGGGAAGACGGGAAGACGCCAGAAGAGGGGAGAAAGCGCACATATTTTGTCCTGTGGCTGGTGTCTTTAAATCAGTTCGTAGCACAGAGACTAAATACTGGAAGTTGTGAGTGAGAGGAAAGCGGAGTTGTCTCTCGAGTGGTTGACATGTGTGGCCCTGGGAGGGAGAGGTGTAGGAAATATGCTGGCAGTATGGAGGGCGACAAGGTGGCTCCCTATGTGGGAATGGGTGAGCTCCCAGTAGGTCTTGTGGTGATGTTCTCCGATTCCTTTAGGTGGCTTATTGTGGCGTAGTTATGGAAGTGGAAAACGTGGATAAGGATGGACAGTTAGAATCTGTCGTGATTGCTATCAATTGTTGGTTGTCCGTTGTGCATTCGAACAGTAGCAGCTGATAAACAGTGTAAACTCCTGACCACCAAACAGACCTACTGTACACAATTACAGTTACACCCGAAGAGGTTGGTACTAGAGTCACTTTGGAGAATTATGTGTCTGGGAAGTGGACTAGGTCTTTTCAAACGAAGGTGATCAACTAACATCCCCAGTTAAGTTCATCATGGTAACTGATGTGGTATACGGGTGTGGAGAATCAGTGGTCAGTGTGAGCAAGGAACTTGTGTGGTGTAGGATGGCTTGAACAGAGAAAGGCAGTAGCTGAGGTGTCTGTTAGGGTGGTGAAATACATACTCCGGATAAAGTGTTATGCAGGATTATTTGCAGCCAACTGGGGCTGTTTTTGAGGAACCCTATTCTTACCCCACATTGGTTATGGTGTGGGGATTTTTGGTTCGCTACTCCACGACTGTCATCGGCATTGTGAGTGGGTTACTGATTCACTACATATGGAGACCTGCAGATAGTGGAATGCGATAAAAGTGCAGATATTATGTCAGGCAGTGAGCATGAAGGTACGAGTGGTATGGGAGGCTCTGGCTCTGAGCACTATGGGACTTAACATCTGTGGTCATCAGTCCCCTAGAACTTAGGACTACTTAAACATAACTAACCTAAGGACATCACACACTTCCATGCCCGAGGCAGGGTTCGAACCTGCGACCGTTGCGGTCGCGCGGTTCCAGACTGTAGCGCCTAGAACCGCTCGGCCACCCCGGCCGGCCGGTTGGGGAGGTGGATTGAAAAGTGTAGATGAGTATATTGTAAGACAGGGTTGTACTACACGAAGAAAGCTGCAATTCAGGTTGCACAGCACTTGTGGAGTTCGAATGGGGTGTTTTAGGCTAGGCAGTAGTTTGAGTTACTCTCATGAACACTCGTCAGTTGGTACAGATATAGGGAAATCAGACCGCTTTCAGAGTAAAGACAGTTCTACTGCAAAAATTGTATCATTAAAGTGTAACTTCGTAGAAAAGCTCCCGAATTTACTGCCATCCAGGAAAGCTCTACTGCTCAAATTATTCTTGGAACCGAGAGCTCGCTGAAATCTGAAGTGGAAAGCTCTGAGATATTTAGCGACTCGTAGAACGTGTATTGGAGTCACAGATTAGACGCCACAGGAGAGGGTGTGTTCATTGCAGTAGACAAAAACATTGTCCATATTGAGGTCGAAGTTGAGTGCGTCAATGAAGTCATCTAGTCGCTTATTACATCTATAGGTGAAACCAAGTTAATTGTTGATTGTTTTTACTAGACACCCGTGGCCGAGCGGTTCTAGGCGCTACAGTCTGGAATCGCGCGACCGCTACTGTCGCAGGTTCGAATCCTGCCTCGGGCACAGATGTGTGTGATGTCCTTAGGTTGGTTAGGTTTAAGTAGTTCTAGGGGACTGATGACCTCAGATGTTAAGTCCCACAGTGCTCAGAGCCATTTGAACCATTTGAGTGCCAGTCTGGCACACAGTTTTAATCTGCCAGGAAGTCTCTAGTCCACTGCTGAGTGGAAATCCAGTCTGGATACTTTTACATTGTTGCATAAACCATACATGCTTGGTTTTTAACTTTTAACCTCGCGGTTTTTGTGTTACAGGCGGCCGCTGTTGAGTGAACGCCTACTGCGCTATCAGCCGTGGAACCTCTCCTTTCCCGACGACTTCAGTGCGCTGTGCGAGGAGCGGCAGCCAGAGCTGTCGCAGGTGTTCAGCCTAGCTGCCTCACTGTACGCCGCCTATCGCGTCTACTGGTACACTGCCGCTGAGTACATCGATTTATTATACGAAGATGAATTCAAGACTGTAGGTAAGTTTAATACCGGGACCCGTCCACTTCACGGTTATGCGCTGAAGACTGTCCAATTATTTGAGGAATGAGGTTCAAATACCCTTCTGAATATCTAGTTTTAGATCTTACGTGATTATACTTGCTACGCAAGATAATCACTGGTGCTCTTTCAAAAGTCAGTTTTTCGACTGCTTGGCAACTCTCCATCTGGACCTGTTAAAACCTAACTACTCTATTTAGATGTATTATTGACTCTTTTATTATAAGGGAGTAAAAAAGATTACATACACAAAATTTTCGAGTGTTTAGAGAAGATTAAAAAAAAACAATTTATATGTGACACAAATTTCACAGGTGCACCCTCTACCTGAAGGTTCCTACGCTAGTGATGTACAGAGACTGTGTGATGTTTTAGAGACATTACTCAAGTGCCAGCTGGGTGCTAATGATTGCATAACACACTCGAAACATGTGGGTATTCCACAAATAATGGTTGTAGCCTCAGCCTAACAGGCAACCGGCTCACCTGGGGTGTCTGCCAGTGCCTGGTACACCGAACAACTCGTCTCCCTCCAGCAGGAGCCCCGCAACATCTCTAAAAAATGCCCATCCAACAGCACTTTGAACACCGTCTCTGAACATCAGTGGAGGTAAGACCTCCATACATCTGCAACATTTGCTTCGTATACAAAAGTGTCCCTTTTTATCTTCTACAAACACTCTAAAATTCTGTACATGTAGTTTTTATCAGACCCAGTCTAAGGCTTGTTTTAAAAATGGTGATAGGAATCTGTAACATAATGGCTACAGACAAACTAATTTTTTGTCAATACTGTAACTGGTGTAGTGTTCTAAATTTCTCATGTATTATAATGGTATGATACTGTTTGTATTTACTAATTTTCTTTGATGAAAAATATTTCGACTTGTAATTGAACAGTTAATTGGACAAGATGTAGTGTTAATGTTATTCTTACATATGTTGGCCATCTTGGGTTGTCGGGTGTTCTACCGGATATCAGCGTCGTACTTGCACGATATTTCGGTCACGTAGCTCGTAACCTTCATCAGGTGCGACCTGAGACTGCTCCTCGAGTGGACCTGGTCCAGTATTTATGCCTATGGCCTTCCCCCTCCACCAAGGGCTGCAGGCGCTTCCTCCGTGGTCCGCGCCCAGTCCCTGCGACCTGCTGGAGCGTTGCTGCTCCGTTTTCCGTCCGCTGCGGTTCTAGGTGTTCCCTCTGCGGTCCGCGCCCACCAACCCCGCTCCTGGGGGTTTCATCTACGGTCTGGGGTACCATGCGTACCCCCTGCGGTCCGCGCCCGCTCACCACGAGCTGTTGGAGCGTTGCCGCTCCGTTTTTCGTCCGCTGCGGCTCTGGATGTTCCCTCTGCGGTCCGCGCCCACCAGTCGCACTTCTGGGTGTTCCATCTTCGGTCTGGTGCGCCTGGAAGTCCGTCAGGGGCTCGTTTTCCATCTCCATGTCTCTGGTTCTTCTGTTTGTGTAGTGTTGCAGCTGGCCCCGTTGCTCCTTTAACGATTCCAGAGCCGGATCCCAGGCTCTGCTTAGCTGGTACCCTGTGTCACGGTTCATAAGATCGTCAGCCATTTTAATTTCTATCGATTCTCTTATAACACTGTCCCAAAATCTGGGTGTTTGTGCTAGAATCTTGGTATCCTCATACTTCATGGCACGATCTAGTTCTACACAGTGTTCAGCAATGGCTGACTTAGTCACCTGTCTTAATCTAGTGTGCCTCTGATGTTCTTTGCACCTGATCTCCACAGTTCTTGTCGTCTGGGCAATGTAGGACATGCCACATTGACAAGGTATATTGTAAATCCCTGGTTTTCGTAACCCCAGGTCGTCTTTGACACTCCCCAGCAGTCCCCCGATCTTGTTGGATGGACAGAAAACGCACTTGATATTGTGTTTACGGAGGATCCTACTGATTCTGGCAGAAATAGAGCCAGCATAGGGAAGATATGCCACCTTCTTTGCTTCATCTTGATCTTCTTCAGGAACCTGTGGTATAGTGGCTGGTTGGAGTGCCCTCTCAATTTGTCTGTCCGTGTATCCATTCTTGGAGAAAACTGTTTTGAGACGTTCTGTCTCTACAGGTAGAGTCTCTTGGTCTGACAGGGCATGTGCTCTGTGGACTAAAGTCTTCAGAACCCCATTCTTCTGTGCAAGTTGGTGACAGCTGCTGGTCTGCAGATATAAATCAGTGTGTGTTGGTTTTTGGTACACACCGTGGCCAATTGATCCATCTGCTTTCCTCTGGACTAGTACATCCACAAATGGCAGCTGGCCATTCTTCTCCAGTTCCATGGTGAATTTGATATTAGGGTAGCATGAGTTAAGATGTTCAAGAAACTCATTGAGCCTGTCCATCCCATGTGGCCAGATCACGAAGGTGTCATCCACATACCTAAAGAAGCATGTGGGTTTAAATGTGGCTGTCTCCAATGCCCTCTCCTCAAAACTCTCCATAAACATGTTGGCAACCACAAGGGACAGTGGGCTGCCCATAGCTACACCTTCAGTTTCCTCGTAATTGGTTTCTGTACAGGAAATACGTGGATGTCAGTGTATGACTGAACAGGTCCAACAGAGCACCGTCAAATTTCTCTGCAATCAGTTCTAGTGAGTCCTTCAGTGGGACCCTGGTGAACAGCGATACCACATCAAAGCTAACCATGATGTCCGAATCTGTGATGTGCAGTTGCTTGAGGCGTTGCAGGAAATCTTCTGAGTTGCGGATGTGGTGAATACATTTCCCCACATATGGAGACAGGAGACCTTTCAAGTACTTGGCTGTTGTGTACGTAGGTGCCCCAATATTACTGACAATTGGACGTAGGGGCATGCCCTCCTTGTGTATTTTAGGCAGACAATACAGTCTAGGTGGCACTGGCGCTTTTTCCCGTAGTTGTCTTATGATCTTATCCGGCATCCCTGTTTCCTTCAAGAGAGCATTAGTCTTCTTGCCCACCTTGTCCGTGGGGTCACACTCCAGAATTCTGTATGCAGGGTCCTCCAGACGTTTGCGTACTTTCTCATCTTAATCCACCCGCTGCAAGATGACAGTGGAGTTCCCTTTGTCTGCTGGCAGTACCACAATGCTGTTGTCTTCCCGGAGTTTCTTGAGTGCAAGCCTCTCCTCGGTTGTGATGTTCGATTTCGGCGGCCTGGCCTTGGTGAGGGCCCTGCAGGTCTCTCGGCGGACTTCCTCTGCCACATTAGGTGGAAGTGTAGCTGCAACTTGCTCTACTGCACTGACGAAACCTGAAATGGGTACGTTTCTAGGGGTCGTAGCAAAGTTGAGACCCTTGCTGAGTACCTTTAAGGTTGTATCATCAAACTGTATGCCACTCAGATTCGTCACAGTGCGTGTCTCTTCCATCTGCTGTGCTTTCTTACTCATGCGGTCAAACTTTGCAGATTGGCAAGATGAGGCATTCCTTCTAGCACACTCAGCTAGAGACCAGGAGGCACGGTCTACCCAATCCCAATCTTCTCTTGTTGAGGAGGCTGCCATGTACAGATGAATGTGTAACAGCTCCCTGGCCACAACATCTAACCTGTGGCGCATACCTCGAACCCTCTCTCTCACCAGTGCCATGCTGGCTCTCCGTTTTATCTTGTTCGCCGCTCTGGAGTTGATGTGATGTTTAATTCTGGCGAATACTGGTACCACTTTTCCATCTCGACACCTCAGCAAAAAACTGGGAGAACTCAGCATCTTACCTTTCTTCTGCCGTAGCTTGTCCAGCTTCTTGATACATCTCCTCCCCACAGAGACTTTTGATGTAACTCTTCAGGCTTTCCCAGCGATCTAATGACATCTTGGATTGTCAGGTTTTCTGCCGGATATCAGCGTCATACTTGCACGATATTTCGGTCACGTAGCTCGTAACCTTCATCAGGTGCGACCTGAGACTGATCCTCGAGTGGACCTGGTCCAGTATTTATGCCTATGGCCTTCCCCCTCCACCAACGGCTGCAGGAGCTTCCTCTGTGGTCCGCGCCCATTCCCTGCGACCTGCTGGAGCGTTGCTGCTCCGTTTTCCGTCCGCTGCAGTTCTAGGTGTTCTCTCTGTGGGTTTGGTGGGCGTGGACCGCAGCCTGAAGAGTTACTTACATATGTTAATACTAGGTCTGAGAAAACTCTGTACGAATGTGTAATCGTGATGGAGAGTAGTTTTAAAAAGTTCCTCTTAAAGCGCTGCACACCAGCGAGATAGTCGGGTGCGAGTCACCGGACTGTGCGCTACAGTGGGCACTCACGGCGGGAACCGGGAACAGCGGCAGCTGGGGGGGGGGGGGGGGGTGAGTGCAGTGCATGCTGCTGACTTGACTGCTCGCCTGCCTGGGGAAGGGGAGGGAGGGGGGGGGTGGATGGAGCTGGCATGGGCAAAGTCAGTCAGGTGGATGTGAAGGTGTGAGGAGGCAGGGGTTGGCACACACTCAACGAATCTGACTATGTGGTTTCGTCAATCCAACATTCTGCTGATGTGCCCTCCCCAAACTGGTCCCACTACAATGATAAGATTTGAATTGTAAACTTGGTCACTCATCTCGTTCACAAAGGCTGAAACATATACACAGGCTGGTCCATTGATCGTGACCAGGGCAAATACCTCACGGAATAAGCATCAAACGAAAAAACTACTAAAAACTAAACTTGTCTAGCTTGAAGGGGGAAACCGGATGGCGCTATGGTTGGCCCGCTAGATGGCACTGCCATAGCTCAAACGGATATCAACTGTGTTTTTTAAAATAGGAACCCCCATTTTTTATAACATATTCGTGTAGTACATCAAGAAATATGAATGTTTTAGTTGGACCACTTTTTTCGCTTTGTGATAGATGCCACTGTAATAGTCACAAACATATGGCTCACAATTTTAGACGAACAATTCGTAACAGGTAGGTTTTTTTAAATTAAAACACAGAACGTAGGTACGTTTGAACATTTTATTTCGGTTTTTCCAATGTGATACATGTGAACTTATCATTTCCAATGACGCATGCTGTTACAGTGTGATTACCCGTAAATACCACATTAATGCAATAAATGGTCTACATGATGTCTGTCAACCTCAATGCATTTGGTAATACGTGTAACGACATTCCTCTCAACAGTGAGTAGTTCGCCTTCCGTAATGTTCGCACATGCATTGACAATGCGCTGACGTCTGTTGTCAGGCATTTTCGGTGGATCACGATAGCAAATATCCTTCAACTTTCCCCACAGAAAGAAATCCGGGGACGTCAGATCCAGTGAACGTGAGGGCCGTGGTATGGTGCTTCAACGACCAATCCACCTGTCATGAAATGTGCTATTCCATACCGCTTGAACCACACGCGAGCTCTGTGCCGGACACTCATCATGTTGGAAGTACATCGCCATTCTGTCATGCAGTGAAACATCTTGTAGTAACATTGGTAGAACATTAAGTAGGAAATATGCATACATTGCACCATTTAGATTGCAGCCGATAAAATGGGGGCCAATTATCCTTCCTCCCATAATGCCGCACCATACATTAACCCACCAAATGCAAAGCATTATTCACTACATTAAACTTACCATCCTCGTCCCAACAACTCCATGCATTGGATCCCCACCATGAAAAATATCGAGTTCAGAACCACAGTTTTCCACACCATCAGTCGAACTCACTGTCATCATCCCAACAGTTTCTTGTGTCGCATCCCTAACATGAGAGACATTCAGTTTAGAACCACTGTTCTCCACAACATTCAGTCTCTTTGAACGTCCACATACAGTCCAACAAATAATGATAACATCCCCATTCACCTTTCATTTTAACATATAAGTCACCTACTCCAAAAACGAATCCTACTTTATCTTCAGCCACCCCAAAACATCAGCTTAAAACCTATACCTAACCTTATTTCTCCACATAACACATCAAGACAAAGCAATAGCGTACCATTCCATTCATACGTCTGTTCCATCAGCTCCAGCGAGATCATCATCACTCACATGTTATCTCAATGCTACAACTATACCTTAATGAAAATTGTTACAATCACATAACACAATCCCATTGTCACTCTACACTCTACAAAGCACAGGTAATTGCTACAACATACCATCAAGTGATGTTGCAAATGGGTGCTTGTGAGGTATCTTGATACCAGCCTCTCATTCTACAGACCAAAAAATCTCTGGCATTGGTAACATACATGAAGAAAACCACTACCACATTTTGCATAATATGAACAATGCATTGAAAAGGATTCATTGTGTTCATTATCCTCTCGTCCATAACAACCACATGTTGCGAAACAACCTCAACAAGCCAGACTCAGTGCCTCATATCTTAAAGATATCTTCATTGATCCTCATTGTTCCTAATGACTGTTCGACAATTCGGTACATACAGTGTCGCACAAATACAACGACCACATATTTTGCTCGCAATTTAAAGTACCTGTCCATAACACCACAAAGCGAATTAAATATATCATTTACAACACAAGACTAAAACGACACATTCCAGAAAATGCTGCTGAGACGCTGCTCATAACTCCATTACTTTCAACCATTTTAAAAATCTCTTATTTCCTACTAGCTCTAGTAAAGTTGTGTGATGTCATTCTGTATGCAAGTTTCTATCCCTATGACTTAAAGGTAGCGTCTCTGAATACTTAGCAAATCGTCCTGGGATACAAATTCAAACACTGCTACTGCTTAAATTTAGAAAATAATCATCAGTAAATCAGTAATGGTGCAGGGGCGGACAGAGTTTCAGGACGCTCTTTTGCCCTTGGCATGGGTAACTGCTCCTAAAACCCTAAGGGTCAGCAGTGTTCAAAGGCAGAAGGTAATGGGAACCACTGATCTGTATCCACAGGGCATGTGGCCTGTAATTGAAAAGTATTATGATGACCCCTCCATTGGCGAAATATTCCAGACTAGTCCCCCATTCGGAGCTGTGGGAGGAAATTGCCAAAGGGCAGGTGCCCCATTGAATTATGTTTGCTATATAACTCCTTGTCCTACACATCACACTTCTTTTGTCACTGTAAATCTTACTCAACAGCATATCTTCATCTGCTTCAATAACTTCACCTCGTGGTGTAGCCTCTGCTACATCAAAATCAATTATGTTAAAAACACAAGGAATTATTACAATAAATACCACCAATCATTTCTATCTCGTTAACTTCCACCATGGCATACATAAACATGGTTGTATGGTGGCACTCGCATCGGAGGTAAGATGGTTCCAATCCAGGTGATGGAAGAAATTTTCGTCCCTAGTATTTCATCTACATCTACGTGATTACTCTGCTCTTCACAATAAAGTGCCGGGCAGAGCGTTCAATGAACCACCTTCAAGCTGTCTCTCTACCGTTCCACTCTTAACGGCAGGCGGGAAAAATGAGCACTTAAATTTTTCAGTGCGAGCCCTGATTTCTCTTATTTTATCGTGGTGATCATTTCTCCCTATACGGGTGGGTGCCATCAAAGTGTTTTCGCAATCGGAGAAGAAAACTGATGATTGAAATTTCATGAGGAAATCCCGTCGCAACGAAATACTCCTTTGTTTTAATGATTGCCACTCCAAATCACGTATCGTGTCTGTAACACTATATCCCCTATTTCGCGATAATAGAAAACGAGCTGTCCTTCTTTGAACTTTTTCCATGTCATCCCTCAGTCCCACCTGATGCGGATCCCACACCACACAGCAGTACTCAAGAATACCGCGGACAAGCGTCGTGTAAGCAGTCTCTTTAGTAGACCTGTTGCACCCTGTAAGTGTTATGCCAATGAATCGCTGTCTTTGGTTGGCTCTACCCAAAATATTATCTATGTGATCGTTCCAATTTAGGTTATTTGTAATTGTAATCCCTAGGTATTTAGCTGAATTTACAGCCTTCAGATTTGTGTGAGTTATCGCGTAATCGAAATTTAGCTGATTTCTTTTAGTACTCGTGTGAATAACTTCACACTTTTCTTTCTTCAGGGTCAATTGCCACTTTTCGCACTATACAGATATCTTATCTAATTCGTTTTGCAAGTCGTTTTGATCATCTGATAACTTTACAAGATGGTAAATGACAGCATCATCTGCAAACAGTCTAAGACGGCTACTCAGATTGTCTCCTAAGTCGTTAATATAGATCAGGAACAATAGAGGGCCTATAACCCTTCCTTGGGGAACGCCGGATGTTACTTCTGTTTTACTCGATGACTTTCCGTCTTTTACTACGAACTGTGACCTTTCTGAGAGGAAATCACGAATCCAGTCGCAAAACTGAGGCGATACTCCGTAGGCACGCAGTTTGGTTAGAAAACGCTTGTGAGGAACGGTGTCGAAAGCCTTCTGGAAATCTAAAAATATGGAATTAATTTGACATCCCCTGTCGATAGCATTCATTATTTCATGAGTATAAAGAGCTAGTTGTGTTTCACAAGAACGACATTTTCTGTATCCGTGCTATGTTTCAATAAATCGTTTTCTTCGTGGTACTTCATAATGTTCGAATACAGTATATGTTCCAAAACCCTACTGCAAATCAACGTTAGTGATATAGGCCTGTAATTCAGCGGATTACGCCTACTTCCCTTTTTGGATATTGGTGTGACTTGAGCAATTTTCCAGTCTTTAGGTACGGACCTTTCTGTGAGAGAGTGGTTGTATATAATTGCTAAATATGGAGCTTTTTTATCACCATACTCTGAGAGGAACTTGACTGGTATACAATCTGGATCGGAGGCCTTGCCTTTATTAAGTGATTTAAGCTGCTTTGTTATACCGAGGATATCTACTTCTATGTTTCTCATCTTGGCAGTTGTTCGTGATTGGAATTCAGGAATATTTACTTCGTCTTCTTTGGTGAAAGAGTTTCGGAAAACCGTGCTTAATAACTCTGCTTTAGTGGCACTGTCAATCAGTGACTTCACCGTTGATATCGCGCAGTGAAGGTACTGATTGCGTCTTACCAGTGGTGTGCTTTATGTATGACCAGAATCTCTATGGGTTTTCTGCCAGATTTCGAGACAGAATTTCGTTGTGGAAATTATTAAATGCATCTCGCACTGAAGTACGCGCTATATTTCAAACTTCGGTAAAACTTTGCATGTCTTGAAGATTTTGCGTTCTTTTAAATTTGGCATGCTTTTTTCGTTACTTCTGCAACGACGATCAAACCCGTATTGTGTACCATGGGGGATCAGTACCATCACTTATTAAATATGTGGTTTATATCTCTCAATTCCTGTCGATACTATCACTTTGAAAACATTCCATGACTTTTCTACACATACATGATCAGATCTGAAGGAGTGAAGCCTGTCTCTTAAAAATGCGTTAAGAGCATTTTTATCAGCTTTTTCAAATAGATATACTTTGCGTTTCTTTTTGATGGTTGTAAGTGTTGCTGAAAGGTCAAGTATGCTGTCGCAACCATTTACGCTTCGAGTGGGCTGAAGAACCAATTGTTCAAAATAATTTTCTGAGAATGCATTCAGTACAATTTCGGATGACGTTTTATGCCTGCCGCCGGCTTTAATCGTATAATTTTTCCAGCTTATCGAGGGTAGATTGATGTCACCACAGACTATAACTGTATGAGCGGAGTACTTATTTGAAATGAGACTCAAGTTTTCTTTGAACTGTTCAGCAACTATATCTTCTGAGTCGGGGGGTCGGTAAAACGATATAATTAATAGTTTAATCTGATGGTCAATTGCGATACAAGGCCAACTGCCTCTGACAGCAATAAATAATCCACCACCAACTGTATTTAATGTATCTTTGCTAAACACTGTTAGATCATTTGAAAACAATTCGGCTGAACTTATTTCCGGCTTTAGCCAGCTCTCTGTACCTGCAACTATTTGAGCTTCAGTGCTTCTATTAGGGCTTGGAGCTGTGGTTCTTTCCCCAACACAGCTACGACAATTTACAACTACAATACCAATCGTTTCTACACCTACCTTACTGCGTTCTACCCGCTCACTTTTAGATAGACGCCCCTTCTGTGGTCCCCTGCGACATTCTAACCTAAGAAACCGCCCAGTCTCTTCCACACAGCCCCCGCTACCCGTGTAGCCACCTCCTGTGTGTAGTAAACTCCTGACCTATTAAGCGGAAACCGGAAACCCGCCACCCAATGACGCAAGTCAAGGAATCTGCAGCCTACACAGTCACAGAACCGCTTGAGCTTCTGATTAAGACCCTCCACTCGGCTCTGTACCAAAGGACCACAGTCGGTTCTATCGACGATGCTGCAGATGGTGAGATCTGCCTTAATCTCGGAAGCAAAGACTGGCAGTCTTTACCATTTCAGCTAGCTGCCCGAAACCAGACAGAATCTGCTCCAATCCAAAGCGACACACGTCATTGCTACCGACCTGAGCCATCACCTGCAGATGGGAGCACCCTGTACTCTTCATGGCATCTGGAAGCACCCTTTCCACATCTGAAATGAATCCCCCTGGAATGCACACGAAGTGCACACTGGCTTCCTTCCCCATCTTGGCAGCCATGTTCCTAAGGGGCCCCATTACGCGCCTAACGTTGGAGCCCCCAACTACCAGCAAACCCACCCTCTGTGAATGCCCAGACATCGTCAGCCAGAGATAACACCCGAAACCTGCTCTTCAAACGAACCAGGGAGCCCTACGATCGGCCCCTCGGAATGTTTTTCGCTGCCTGCCAGACTTTGGTATGATCTTCCACTCGACCATGTGTTAGGGGTCAACCTCAGTGCAGGCAGTACCCAGGGTGGTCACAGCAGTGGACCGATCGGAGGACACGTGAGACATGCTCAACGTCCCTCGCATCCTGCGTTCGGTCCCCCACAGTGGCGCTCCTTGGCAGCAGCCTCAAGCTGTGTGATGGAAGCCAACGCAGCCTGGAGCTATGAGCAAAGAGTCGCCAACTCAGCTCGCATCTGTACACAACAATCACAGTTCCTATCCATTACTGCAGTCACTCCTGTTTGAAGCTCGGTGTCCTCGCCTTATTAGCAGTGGGAAATCGAAGTGCTCTCTTACTGACCGTCTAACTGACACTCAGTTGTTCTAACCAAACAAACAAAAGCCTGTATGGTACGAGGGTCGATAGCAACGGCGGTACTGTATACTAAACTGTTATTGAAATAAAATGCTGTAAGCACTCGAACACACAAGAAATTACAAAAAATAAACTAGTAACTACACAGATAACTGAAAATAAGTCACTCCTGTTTGAAGCTCGTAAAAAATATGTAACAAGCGGATGGTGCACTTGCCTTATTAGTAGCAGGAACTCAGGGTGCTCTCTCGCTGACGGTCTAACACCAGTAATGGGAGGGGAGATGCAAGCATAAAGTTTCTCATCATCGGGCCTTGCGTCAGTGTTCTACATTATATTACCTCTCCTCAGTGTATCATGGCTATGTGGGCCTGAGACACTGTTGAAGGCGACACCTGTGGTGTCCACGATAATTGCCTGCAGCTAATCGTCAATCGATCATCACAGAGATGCTGTACGCCTAAGCAGCATCACCAGGTACCAATGAGAATGAAACAGTAAGCCACTCCTGTAGTTTTGAGGCACCACACACGACAAGTTTCTCCAGGCGCCTGGTACGAGTTCTGTCAGAGACCAACCTGTCTATGAGAGTATCAACAGTTCCATGATGACAGCAGAGAAGTGACAAAGTTCCACTTCTGCCTTCAGAGTGCAGTGTTGGTGTAACGTCACTCAGTCAAGCCTAGACCAGGCATGCATATACAGAGAGTCGATGGTCAACAATAGACACATACTTGTCCCAGCTGCAGTAAACGTTCAGTGTCCGTCATCTGCAGACTGGCGGTGTAATGCCACTCAGTGTTTTTGCAGTTCCTGAGTATTTGAACCCCAATTAATACCACACATGCTCATACAGCCACAGCCAAAAGGAGATAAAGATAAGTGTATTGCTTTCCAAACAATAAGGCGTTTTGTCCATTGACTGTTTCATTTATCTACTTGTAAATTTATTAAAAGCATACACAACAACATGCGTGTCAGATGTGGATATTAAGCTATTAACGCATCCACACCTATACTGAACAGATAAATTAGAGTCACAGTTCTCTCACAATACGAGAACAGTGCCCAATTAGGTGGAGGAAGATAAGCGTTTACAGTAAGGCGGCGGACCTGCTGCTCCAGTTCTCTTTGCTGACATGGGCAGAGGACTCTCACTTTCTTTCTCATATCTTGGAATAATCATGCATCCCCAGCCTACAACAAACTCAAATCAAGAAAACAGCAAACTCAACAATGTGGGGATTCCATCATTCAACCATCCTCTGTTGTTGGAAAAACCCACTGGTTGAGGCAATGCTGTGGTAAGCTGGTGTCCCCAAACTTGATTTTCGACCAAGTTTAGTTTCTCTGTGATGTCCCTCCACAGCTTAAGGTGAATGATACGACGATTCCTTTGGATGGACACAGCTGTCCTGTTTCCCCATTCTTCCCAATTCTGGGTTATGCTCTGTCTCTAATACCTGTTTCATCAACAGGATGTTAACCCCTTATCTTGTTTCTTGCTTCGTCTTTCCAAAAGCCTTAACTGCCCCAGTGTTACTTCCACCAATAGAGCTTCGATCTCAGCACTCTATAAATTTTACCATTCCTTAGAGTCTTAGAACACCTTTGCATTCTGTATCATCTTTTGCGTCTCACACGCAACCTCTACCAGCTGATTAGATTGCCCTGTCTTCTGAAGTTCCTCAAACTTTGTCACAAATTGTATACGTTCCATAAACTTGGGGATCAAAAGCAGATTGTTCTCGCCTATCCTCTGCATACTTAGGCTTCTGCTGCGCCTATACCAACGTGTCATACCTACCCCCCATTTGCCCCCCTTCTGTATCCTATTCCAGCGAAACGTCAACTGGCTGTTTCTTCCTGTACCAGAACAGTATGTAGACAATTACTCATCCAACCAGCTATAATACTAGCGTCTATGTCTCTTCAATATGTAGATCTTCCCGCTTCCAACCTCCTGACCACCGTAATCTCTGCCTCACACCTCACTCTACCCACACCAACTTCTCAATCATACTTCCCAGCCCACTCCAACACCTTGAAATATATACACCCTTTCTGACCTACACGAGCTTCATGCTGTATTGCTCTCATAGTAGTTATTGGGAATTGACTCCCCAATGACTTGCCAGATGCACTAGCTTTATCCTCACCACAGCTCCATCATCAACTTCAATGTACGTGTTTTTTTAGAGACGCTATGCCTTTTTTTAACCTATCATTTTATTCATTCCAACCGTAAAAACTATACAGGCATTTCTAACCTGGATAGGCTGAAGAGCAGCAACGTGTCTGCAGCTTGCCCACCACCCAATCATGTGGTGGGAGTGAAGTAAGTAAAAAAAAAAGTTGTGTCTACATCAAAGTCGTATATTCGGCCTTTCACAGAATCTGCCTGTGTATAAGACTCTTTCGGAACTTATTCGTCTTACTGGGTCTACATTTGCGCTCAACATGCCAATGAACTATATACATTGGATGATGTATAGCGTATCAGTATCATTCTTCTTTGATTTGTACTCTGAACATGAATAGTGCTCGAGGAAAACAACTATCAGGACTTCTCAGATTGCAGTCGATAAAGCTGTCCTCAAGCTGAGGCCTGGTTTGGTCACCACAGTGCTTTGCGAGCCATTGTTCTACCGCAGGTTGTGCTCACTCGCCGTCTTCCTACTTTTGAACTAACTATCCCAGTTAATAATTGTGGGACACAGTTGATTATTGGGTCTCCGAACAATTCTGCAGTTCCAACATTTTCGATTTCGATAAAGCAGTGTCAGAGGTGAAAGAAGTGATAAGTGACTGAAGGAATCTCGAGAGCAATGCCTGAATCCCAAGTCTCCGGAGTTGTTATCCCAGATTCATTCACTCAGGAGCCGAGGCATATATGTCCCAATTGCGTTTATTGCTGCATTATTATCATCACACAAGAGACGAGTGAGACGATGTAATTACATTTATCTGGGTGTCTTTGAATTTATGCTAACAGAATATTAAGAGTAACCGTTCATTGTGGTAAAGGTACTCCCTAAATCGTCAGCTACTTTATTTTGTAGGGCTTTTCCTCGACATTCTCGCGTTAGCGAAACAAACTGGTGACAAATCTGCTCCATCACTTTTCTTTACGCTGCGTGATGGGGTCACTAAGTTCACGGAGGAAAGCGAAATATCAGAAAGACGAGAATTCAGCCTGTATCCTCTTTCTTTGTACAGCATGCCCATAGAGTTATGTCAAAAGAGTATGTTCTATATTGACGTACTTAGATATAAAAAATACGTACCCAGCAGATCGGTATATGGACGGTCGCACCTTACACAGAGATCTATGTGTCTCGCTGTCCCCTTTGCTTTATTGTGGATCGTCCTTGTAATTCTGCTTAGAAAGACTTCCTCAACACTTGCGTCAATTTTCCATTGATCTCCTAACGTTGAGCCACATGGGACTTAATTAATCATCATACTGAGTTACTGGCGTGGTAAGATCTGAAATCTGTCATGCCCATTTCCAAGGGTTGTAGAGGTGGTAATATTGGGATATAGTGGTCACCTGTTTAATGTGCTTCAAATGTTGCAGAACAGCACACAATCCGAGGTCAAATTGTTGATTAAGGAACCCACACACCTCAGTAACAAAACGTGACCCAAGCTCCTTCCTGCTACAACCACACACGATCTGTGACTGCATTGTCATGGAGCTGAGGTACCAGGCTTTTCCGTTGTACAGAGAAATGAAAGTTCCCATTCATGTAAGCTTCAAAAGAATGCGGTCCTAACAGGTATTGTAATCACACCATGGCCCACATAAGATGAGGTGGGTTCCTTACCAACTCTTGCTGATAATGAGTATTTCCCTTAGACAAGAAAACAATATTTTTCCTGAGCAAACTCTTATATATGGCACATTTATCAGTAAGCAACACTCTTGAGCGAGGCATGGCAGAAGTTGTCACAACGAAGTACCGTAGGCTACAAATTGTTACTCCATATCTTTGTCAGATAATTCCGTAACAAACACCGCCCTAAATCCTTTCGTATTCAAATTTTTTCAGTGTGGTTGTGCATTGTTCAGCAAGATGCCTGAAGTCGAAGTACTCTTTTGCAAACGTATTTCATTGGAGACTGCTCATCTGATTAAGAGACACGACACATGTTTCCTCTCACTTTTTATTGCTTCAAATACGTGACCTGTCTTTGAGACAGCCTGAAAATACAGGACATTTATCTCAATCAGGAGGGGCTGCTTTACGAGGTGGACCGTGGCAAACGGTCTCATCATGCCTTTCATAGTTTTTACTAATGCAGGTGTTCATGCACCCACAGCTTCGCCACTAATGTCTCCTTTACAATATAACTGCTGCTCCATGGATTCGTAACTCAAAGACTGCAGCGCTGAAACAAAAATATAATTCTGATAACATTTTTTTTTTTTGGCCATCTTCAAAACAGGAATATCAATAAAACCTATTTACTTCCTCATTCTTATTAAGAGCGTTAGAAGGACTATTTGGACTCCCTGTAGATGAACTAGAGTTGCATACTTAACAATGATGTCTATTTTTGTCAATACTCTTAACTTGTGTTGGCTTGTCGCCTTAAATAATTCTGGGTAAAAACTCCAGGATAATGTAGGAAAACAACTCCCAATTTTATCATCCAGATAAGGCCCTGGATTCAGCTACCTGCAGTGTATTGGCACCACTTACTTGCTGTCATTTTTTTTTTTTTTTTTTTTTTTTTTGCAGACGAGGAGTGGCAGCTGGAGGACAGAAGCAGCGCTACACTCTCCGTGGACACTGACTGCGTGCAGCTGTTGGCGAACGCCCTGGACCACCCCACGTGTCCGCTGGAAGACCTGCCTCTGGAAGCAGTTAAGCAGCGCGAGCAGTGCCGTGTGCAGCTGTGGGACGACGTGGTGCAGAGGTCGCCCCACATACCTGTGACCAGCTACTTGGCCTACACGCAGAGGGTGAACGTCAACCTCTGTCTGCTGGCCTGGATGGCAGTCAACTCGTACAGCATTTGTCAGGGCGTCCCGTTTAGTATGATACAGTCCGTGACTGATGCTCGCTGCTACTTCGATAGTCCTGACGATCAATCGTGTCTGGAATCGAACGCTACAGATGCCATCTGCTCTGTTTCCAGAGCTATTCTGTTGCTGAAGTGCCGCGATTTTTCCTCCTTTAAGCATTGCCATAATTGTACGCTCATTTATTTCCAATTTCTATCGAGCGATCGTACTAGCAGCATGCTGCATCAAAAGCTAACAGAAGAAACACTGAACTACAAAAACAGTTTAAATAACGAAACCTTAAAATACAAGGATTTCAAAATCGACAGCTTGAAGCCTTTAGAAATCTCATTTATAATGGTAAATATTATTTTCCGTTTTTCGACTGCCGGAGTATACATGTACCTTCCCCAGTTACGTAACTTGCCTGGAAAGATACTCTTGTCCTTTCAGATCACGTGCATAATCCAGATCCTGTGTTCTGAGGTCGTGTATCGTATGGCAGGTTTCCCTGACTTACCTACAGCAGTGCTGATAGATAGCGCCCTCACACTTCTCAGCTGTATCTGGCTAAACTCATTCTGCTACCAGATGTATGCTTGTGTTCGTCATCTCAGGCTTCCAAACGACCTGCTACCTGCTGAAGTAAGCAAGTTATTCTGTCGTCAGGTATTGTATGTGTTAATACCGTGGAGTATAGTATGTGCGGCAGCTGTTGCTTTGGAAAAGACGAGTAAATATTACCTGATCCACAGTCGTGTGTTAGTCCTTGTGGGGACTTCACTGTCAGTGGCTTTCAATTTGGTTTTTCTCGGCCTGGTTGGATACATGTATCTACGTACTCGGTATTCATTGCGGCAACTCAAAATTGTTGGTAACACTAAATTTGCCTCAACGAAGGAATGTGTTTTTATGTCAGTTAAGACCTTTATTTTAAGTGGAATAGGAATTATTATTAGAATTGGGTTCCACCAGGCTCAAGGGATAGCGCAGTTAGTGTATTATGTACATCTAGCTACAATGGTGCAAGGACCAGTGCTCTTCGTCTGTTTCGTTTGTAATGGAACGACGCTCCCCGTAGTGAAGAACAGGGTACTGGTATGGTGGAACCCAAATAGCATCCCTGCTGGGCTAGAGCTGTGTTCAGCAGCTGAGATGAATCTAGCCAGGAGAAACAATGAACAGTCTCTGGTTGCAGAATCCTCTCTGTAGCCTCCTTCAGTATTTTTCTCAAGTAACTGTCTTGACAGTAGTCTGCATTAAAGCCAGCAATAAAAATTGAATCTGCCTGATATGACAATATTAAACGTCATTAAATGTGATGTAGTACAGCCAGTACTTCTCTTTCCTTATGTCTTCTTCATCTACAACTGCATCCTTGCTTGCAAGTGGTAACCTCTGTCTACACATTCTAACGCACTGAGATTACTTACTAAAATTGTTGGGAAACGCTTTGTGTACCCAAAAATATCTGGTACCGTGCACCGCGGAATTTGAATCCCCGCCAGACGTCATGGACGTCGAAGACCCATAGAGGTCTCTGCACCATCACGCCGTAAGCTGTAGCGGCGCTCGCCCTCTGGCCCGCATTTAGCGTGAGGGCGCCACAGTGGAACACGTGGTTGCACCGGCCAATAGCGGCGTCCTCGATAGAGTACTTGAGCGCCTGCCTCTCGCTCAGCCAGCCAGTCTAACATTGCGTACATCTCTGGACATAACGCCTTGTCTTAGACAGCGTATTTACTTTCGTGTTTTGTTTACGAGTGGACGTTGTTGTTTAGTTAGGTTTTCTTGACGCTGTCGTCTTGTTCTTCTTGTTGTCGTAAGGTCCTTCGTTGATCGTGTTCGTCCTATCCCGTTGGGTTGTCGTTCGCGGGCCGCTCCGCGGGTCCCGCCGCATTTTCCGTCACTTCAACCCCGCGACTGTTCCGGTCGCCGTTACAACATTTTGATGACGAGGTAAAAGGTGGTCGTTGTTGGTATGGAGGTGAAGTTGGTCTGTCTGCTGGAGCAACAGCAGCAGCTCATGCAGCAGCAGCAGCCCCAGTTAGACATCTTAAAAAAGTCGCTGCAGTTGCTAACGGACATAATCGATGCCCAGGATGCATTACCACGACAGCTTCAGAGTCTTTGGGCGTCCGATGCTTTCCCACGTCCGCCGTCGTTTCCACCCTTTAATGACGCTAACGAGGACTGGAAAACCTACTTACGTCGGCTGAAACAACATGTCACTGCTTCTCAAGTCATGGAAGACTCCTTGCAACGGTCGTTGTTTTTGTATTGGGCCTCCCCGGATCTTTCTTCTCCGCAAGTTGGCACCGTTGTCCGATCCTGTGGCTCTTTCTTTCCAGGAGAGCTGCCTTTTGCTGACAAACTATTATTCCCAGTGTTACCATGTGGTCGCCTCTCGGCTGGATTTCCACCAGTACCAGAAACAGCCTGGTCAATCGTATCGTTCCTGGGTCATGGACTTGCAGGGTCTCAGCCATCCATGCGATTTTATGTGCACCAATCATCAGTGTAAGGCTTCGTATGCAGATTCCCTGATCTGGGATGTTTTGGTTCAGCTGGCTCTCGATCCTGAGGTCTGTACTGCGGCGTTGAAACTGAACAACCCCTCCTTGGAAGTGATTCTCCGCATTTCCCACTCCTTTGAAATTGCTCAAGCAGCTAACGAGCGTCTTATGGCGCGACCGCAGGTGACGGCGATCGTGGCGTCATGGCGGGTTCCACCCTCGCGACGTCGACATGGTCCGGCCGACAGAGGCTGGCGCCGTCGGGACTCCTCGTTGTCTGACGTCTCTATGGGGTCGGCGCCTTCGCTCGCCCCTCGTCGCCGGTCGCGCGGCCCACTTCCATCTTGCCCTCAGTGCTTTACTGCCCATTCGGGGGCTGATTGTCCCCACCACTGGAAAACGTGCGCGCTGTGTAACAAGGAGGGCCACATCTGATCGGTTTGTCGTAGTCGCTCGACTAGCTCCAATTCTGCCCTTCCAGGGCCTCAAGATACAGTCCATGCTCTGCAATCAGTCGTCCCACAGGATGATCCATCAGTGTGGAAGCTTTACCTCACGCTCCGCATTTTCGCGGAGGATGCCAATTTTCAGCTCGACACTGGGGCCACCATCTCCCTGATTACTGTGGCGACATATACCCAGTTGGGATATCCTGCGTTGTCGCCTCCCTCTCGCCCTCACCGTTTGGTCGCCTACAGAGACGGTTTCATTCCCCGTCGTGGGCAGTTCGTCGTCCAGGCGACGTACAAGCATGTTCCCCGGCTCCTTACCCTCTTTGTCATCGACCATCCGTCGGCTACGAATATGTTTGGCCTGGATGCGTTTCAACTGTTTGGCTTTTCAATTTCCGACAAAGTTAAGGTCGTTTCCACAGCTGTTCCCTTTCAGGACTTCGATGATCTGTGCTCCGCTTTTGCGTTATTGTTTGCAGCGGATCTCGGATGTGCTTCCAGCTTTCAGGCGCACATCACCCTACGGCTGGATGCACAGCCTCGCTTTTTCCAAGCCCAGCCCCTTCCGGCCTGCAGTCAAGCAGGAACTTGATCGGCTCCAGGCCACTGGCGTGCTAGAGTCTGAAACTTACAGTGCATGGGCGACACCACTGGTGGTCATATGGAAACCCAGTGGGTCCCCTTGGCTGTGTGGGAACTTCGGTGCTACAGCCAATGCTCAGTCCCTCATTGACACTTACCCCATTCCCTGACAGGAAGACCTTCTTGCCAAGCTTGCCAGGGGAGAGTATTTTTCCAAGATCGACCTGGCTGAGGCATGCCACCAGTTACCCTTGGATGCCGAATCTCAGAACATCATGGTTATCAACACGCCTTTCTGATTGTATAAGTACAAGCACCTGTCTCTTTGGCACCGGCCATTTTCCAGCGATTCCTGGAATAGCTTACACAGCCTATCCCTGCCTGTGTGAATTACCTGCATGACATCTTGGTGACCGGGCGTTCCTGCATATCATATACTGAAAATTCATGATCTATTAAGATAAAGTCTCAAAAATCAAGAATTATTCTCTCTATAACATTTGTAAAACCTCAGCACCTTACTTCACGCTCTGCAGTCTCCTGGTTTATGCTGCGGGCTGGACAAGTGTTGCTTTTTTTCAACCGGAGGTGGAATACTTAGGCCACTGGCTTGGCATTCACCCTTCAGGTCATAATGTCGTGGCCATTGAGGCCCTTCCTCATCCCAAAGACTTACCTGAACTCCAGGTGTTTTGGGCAAGGTTACTTATTACTTGAAGTTCTTGCCCCAGGTTGCCTCCGTTGCTCAACCCCTCAATCACCTGCATGTAGCTTTTGATTGGACCCCTGCCTGTGACCAGGCTTTCCTCCATTTAAATGTAATGCAAAAGTCCGCCCCTTGTCTTACTCCCTTTTCTCCAGACTGCCACTAGGTTGTGGCAGCTGATGTGTCAGCATACGGCTAGGGCCATCCTTGCACACTGGGATGCTGATGGCTCCGAACAGCCCGTAGCTTATGACTCTAAGACGTTGACCCCAGCACAACGGAACTACTCCCAGATTGAAAAGGAGGCTCTGGCGATAGTGTTTGCTGTCCAAAAATTTCACACCTATCTCTTTGGGGCAAAGTTCACCCTCCTGACGGACCATAAACCCTTGGTTAGACTTTTTGGACCCCACTCTCACCTTCGAGAGCAGACGGCTCAACATCTCCAGTGCTGGGCATTTTTTTACATAATTACACTTACACCACCTGGTATAAGCCCACACCTACCATGCTAACGCTGACGCTTTATCACGTATCCCAGCGGGCCCCGAACCTGCCTTTGACCAACAGGAGGTCCTCTGCTGTCACATTGATTCCGCCTGCCAGGATGCGCTGGACGGTCTGCCTCTTAGGGCTGCTCACATTGCTGCTGCTACCCGCTGGCGACCCTGACTTGTGACAGGTTCTCAACTACTTAGTCGACCGGTGGCCATCATCCATTACACATTGGATGCAGTCTGATTTCAGCCCCTGGCGCCACCTGTCCCACAGGCTCTCTGTGGTCGATGATGTCCTTCTATTGACCATGGAGTCGGATGCCTATTGGGTGGTCATCCCTCCAGAATTATGGCTTCGGGTGCTTGGTTTGTTACACCGCGGGCACTGGGGTCCTGTATGAAAGTCTTGGCTCGCCGGCGTGTGTATTGGTCTGGCATTGATGCCGATATTGAGCGCATGGTCCATGGGTGCACAGTCTGTGCACATCACCAGGCGAGTCCTCCTAAGTCATTTGCACCCTGGCCTGTGCCTTGCCAGCCCTGGGATCGCATCCATATCGATTTTGCAGGCCCGTTTTTGGGGTCCATGAGATTACTCATTATTGATGCCTACTCCAAATACCCATATGTTGTCCGAATGGCATCCAACACCACAGAGGCTACACTCACAGCCCCAGCCCAAGTTTTCACCATCGAGTGTCTGCCACGCACATTGGTCTCCGATAATGGTCCCCAATTCACGGCGCCCTCCCCCACGACTTCTGTTGGGCCAACAGTATCAAACATATCTGTAGCCCCCCATTCCACCCTTCATCCAATGGCGCAGCGGAGTGGCTTGTCCACACTTTTAAACAACTGTTGACTAAGGCAGTCGACACATTTCCGACCACGTCGGCCCTCACCCTGTTTTTGAGCATCTATCAAACTATGCCAATTGATGGACACCGGCAGAGCTCCTTAATGGGCGACAGCCGTGGACCCTGCTCCATTTGCTGATGCCCTCCTGCTCCCGTCCCCACTCCCAGCCATCGCAGCGGTATGCCCCTGGCATGGCAATATGGGCCCACGAGTACAGGTGCAAGGTGGGTTGGACTCGCGCCACGGTCGTCGCGGCCCATGGGTGGCGGGTGATGTCGGTGCAAACGTCGAAAGGGTTGCAGCGCCGCCATCATAATCAGCTCTGCCTGTGTGGCCCCATGGGACTCGCGCTGCCGCCTCTTTCCCTACCTCCTTCTGGTAGAGACGTGGTCCTCGAGTCACCATCCCTGCCCCCGGTTGCCATCTCCCTGAGGGCCTCCAGGTGGATCGGTGGCTCCCTCCCCCACCCTGGACTCTGGATCGGCTGTCATGGATACCTCGGGTATACCTGCCTCCCTGCCAATAGCGGTTGATGAGCCTGGCTCCCCTTCCCACTGCCACACACCTCGGCACTGTCCTGGGCGTTTCCTCCCCTACTCGAAAGTTTACTGTGGCACATGTTCATAGGATGTTTTTTTTTCTCCAGTTTCCGCCGGGGCTCTGTCTTTGCAGTTTGTCGGTTTTATTAATGTACAATGTATAATGTATGTATATAACATATGTTGTCTCAAACAAGGAAATTTTCTATATGTGCATGAAAGTTGTACTTTTATGTGATTTGAAATATAAGTACCATGAGAAGAGACAGTCAGATCCTTACAAAATCAAAAGAGAATCCAATGGAAGCAGTATGTGGACGAACGTGTAAATGGGTTTCTTGAGCTTATTAGTGGTTCGATTCCATAGAGTGGCTCAAACAGGTATGGTAAAAGAGTAATAAATAACTTCTTGTGTGAAATGTGGCTTGAAGGGAACGCAAAGTGTCGAATGACAGAGTTATATGAGATCAGAGTTACTGCGTTTCTGAGGCGATTATCCCAGGCAAGTCAATTACTTTGAACCGAACCACCACTGTCACTTAGCTAAAATCATCAAGTTACAACTCGCCAAAAACACCCGCACTCATTGCTCTGCAATGTTCGCAGAGAACGACAGGAAAGACCTTGAGCGGTAATCGATGCGCACAAACGAGAACGCGTTCTGAAAGTCCAGAACTCTGGTGTGGTAACCGCGTCACGACACAAAACTCCGCTCCAGAGAAGCCGCGATCCGCCACGTCAGCCACACGGGTGCCGACGGCCAACTTGTCGACTTCCCGAGCTCCGAGCCTCTCCACGAAATCATTCTACACGTGGGCCTCTCAGCCAGTCTACACCAGGAGAGAACTGGAAGCCCCACCCCTGGCCGCTCCCTGCTGCTGCTTACAGCCGCCTCTGTCACGTTCTGATCTTCAAAAAGGCGAACCAGCTAGCAGACACGGGTGCTCAGGAAATCACCTGTTACAACCCATTCACTCGTGGCGTATCAAACATTAACTTCTGGAACCAATATACCTATTAAGGCCTTTCCTCTGATATATCTGGAGACAAGCATTCTCGCAGACGAAAATGCTTGAACTGTTGTTACATGTACGTAGTTGTTCGACGTCACGCGTGTCACTCAGACAAAACTGCTGCCAACTACATCGTACGTAACTCGTTCCACTGCCGTAAAATGCGGCACCGTCGCGTGCATTGCCAGAGCCCTCCAGATTTGGGGTCAGCAGTCTGCACAGCGGCCACATTCGGCGACAGGCAGGGATGGACGACCAACCCGCATCTGGCAAGGCTAACTAACCAGAACTCAAGGCTGAGTGCGATGGCTTGCAAGTAGGCCGTGGGGAGTATGGCTCGTCCTGTTTCCGATATGCAACAACTTTCCACAAACCAAACAGAAGCAAAGAACTCCGTTTGCACCAGATTTGCAAAAACGCAAAACTACGCGAACTAGCCGAGAACTCCGACAAGAAATCCGAAGTAAACAGCCAAAGCAGCCACAAACATGACACTCGAATTACAAAAAGTTCACACTCATTCATCTACAACCTGTCAACAACTTTTAAACAAACGACGTTCCACTACATTAACCTCCTACTCTCACAAAGAACAGGGTTTACAACCGGTTAGATGCAGCTGGAATTCCAGCACATCTAACACACCTTATGCCAATTTAACAAACGTTAAAATAATCAAAGAAACAGCAAAATCGCTGTAACCTACACTAAAACAGTTGCCATCAACCACCATCACAGCACACCCATTTCTAAACCCAAGAAACGAGTCAGACCTACTTACTAATCAGAGGCAACCATAAAAACAATCACACAGCACGCCAAACAGGAAGAAAAAGAGAAACCACACGGAGTCACGCTCACCATTGTGATAACCGAGGTTTGTTGTGATATAACAAACGAAAAAACTGAAGAGAACCTAGAAGCACCGGGAGACGAAATCCAAACTCCGTGCTATCATTTCAGACATCAGTCCAAGATCTATTAAGAAATTCGAGTCACGTAGTCAGAACAGCCAACTTGCTCACCATTTCAGAATGCACTGTACACCTCACAAGGTTAAACCATCCAAAACACTACCTCCTCAATAGCAGCAAGCTCGAAGTTGCAGGATTTTCCAATACGTCACAAAAAACAGCCGTAATAAACCGAAATGTGGAAAATGAAGTCGACCACATCGAATTTTTAATTGCAAGTTATACCCGAAAAAAGAAGCACCAAAATGCAGCAGCAGCTACACTGATAACTTTAATAACGATGAGAGTTGCAAAGAAGGACCAAAAAAGCCTTTCTCAATAACGAAACTAAGAATGTTGAGTGGATTGACGAAACCACTATGCCGGCCGGACTGGCCGAGCGGTTCTAGGCGCTACAGTCTGGAACCGCGCGACCGCTACGGTCGCAGGTGCGAATCCTGCCTCGGGCTTGGATGTGTGTGATGTCCTTAGGTTAGTTAGGTTTAAGTAGTTCTAAGTTCTAGGGGACTGATGACCTCAGCAGTTAAGTCCCATAGTGCTCAGAGCCATTTGAAACCACTATAATCTTTGACCCAGAGCATGAGGAAGCAATCAAACGGAAAACTTTCTCTGAGCCTCCACTAGAGCCCTCCTCAACGTTATATCTGAAAGGAGGCAAAGAATAACAACAGTTTCTAAAAAGTTCCTACGACGTTCATTGGCGAAGACGGATCCACATCTATATCGCCAAGCCGAAGGACCTATCCTTGCATGAGACACCAGGAAACACGCTTCAGCTCTCACATTCAAACCTAAGAAAGATATTGCCATTGTCTGCTTTGTGAATGCATTTGGTTTCTGTGCGGAAAACAAACCGCTTGAACACTTACAAGGGAACCTCCCCGTCGCACCCCCCTCAGATTTAGTTATAAGTTGGCAAAGTTGATAGGCCTTGAAAAACTAAACACAGATCAACCGAGAAAACAGGAAGAAATTGTGTGGAACTATGAAAAAAAATTAGTAAAATAT
This sequence comes from Schistocerca americana, assembly GCF_021461395.2. Taxonomy (NCBI): domain Eukaryota; kingdom Metazoa; phylum Arthropoda; class Insecta; order Orthoptera; family Acrididae; genus Schistocerca; species Schistocerca americana. The sequence goes on along the minus strand of NC_060129.1, from coordinate 31,671,745 downwards.
ACAAACTGAGTAGTCTATGGCAAGATATGTAAAATCAATGACTATAGGACTCAAGGAGCGCCGTGGGCCCATGGTTAGCGTGAGTAGCTGCGAAATGAGAGGTCCTAGGTTCAAGTCTTCCCTCGACTGAAAATTTTAGTATCTTTATTTTTGCAAAGTTATGATCTGTCCGTTCGTTCATTGACGTCTCTGTTCACTGTAATAAGTTTAGTGTCTGTGTTTTGCGACCGTACCGCAAAACCGTGCGATTAGTAGACGAAAGGACGTGCCTCTCCAATGGGAACCGAAAACATTTAATCGCAAGGTTATAGGTCAACCGATTCCTCCACAGGAAAACACGTCTGATATATTCTATACGACACTGGTGACGGCATGTGTGTCACATGACAGGAATATGTTGTCTACCCACCTAACTTGTACACTTGGCGAATGGGTAAAAAGATTCTTCTACCTTGCCCGATTTTGATTTTCTTGTGGATGTGATACTCACTCCCAAAAATTTATGAAAATATAAGCGTTTGTTACATAAACTGAAAATAAAAAGTTAAATTCTTCGCCCGAGGGTAGGTTTGAACCAAGGACTTATTCTTCCGCAGCTGCTCACGCTAACCACGGGACCACGGCGCTCCTGAGATCGGGTGAGCCTTGATGTTACATATCATGCGGATGGACTACTCAGTTGGTATATTTTGCTTATTTTTTCATAGTTCCACACAACTTCTTCCTGTTTTCTCGATTGATCTGTGTTCAGTTTTTCAAGGCCTATCCACTGTGCCAACTTATAACTAAATCTGAGGGGGGTGTGATGGGGAAGTTCCCTTGTTAGTAAGAGAAAAAGAAGTTAGCATTATAGTCGTAGCACATACCTGATGCCCAGGCAAAGAAATCAATCTACATAGCTACTTCTGTCACCGACTTGACGAAACCAAACCAGGCCATGGTAGAAGTTGAAATAGATGCGTTGCAGTGTTTCATATTAAACACCTAGCTGCAATACAATTCAACCTACAGTAAAATCTAAACATTCACCACGCGATCGAGTTAAAAATTAGAGCGCAGTATATATGTACCTCGTATCGAGGAACTGCCAATTGACCTCATTATTTATATACCCTCACTCGCCCCAGCTAAAGTCACGGGAGACTCAGTGCTAAATCCATGATATTTGCTGACAGAATCGAACAATAAAAATGGTAAACTTCTTGTAGCCAGTTTGAATCTCACCAAACTCAGAAATGGCTCGCCCGCAGCTACTATCAATCACTATGGCACTTCTATCTTAGATCACATAATATGTACACCATAAGTACCAAGATGCTGAAGCGAGACTGAATTTGGTGACAGCATAGCTAATGGGTACCTGCCATTTGTCATACGAACTTCAGCTATTAACCGCAAAAAAGAGGAAAAAATTAAAGAATCATAGACTCACGAAATCGGATCATCGAAAAATTCAGATTGAGGGGGTTCAGCACAAAACCTAACGTATCAACTATTGAAACCACTTATTATAACAATTACAACAACAAATAGTGGAAGCAATATAACATGGTATAGCTGAAAACGGCCCCAAGAAGAAAAAACATAACACAGAGAAACACACCTTACATGCATAATAAACAAAATTAAATAAAAAGAAAATTTTGCATACAATACAGCGCTAACCAAACAGATGTGCTAAGATCGGCTTGAATAATCTCAATGACCTAATAAGAAGAGAAACCCACCAAGTGATGGGCGAGGAAATCACAAGACTTAGGGCCCATAATGCCAGTCGTTTTTGGGAAAAAATTCAAACGAGCTATAGCGTACCATTACCGACCACCACAAGAAAGTTCCTCAAAGAGCTAGAGAAAAAGAGTCACGATCATCCATAGTATTCAAAATTCGACAAAACTCACGAAGAAACGACACTCCAAAACCGAGTGCCACCGCTTAACATCCGCTACTTCGTAAGATTAAGGAATCTGAAGTGGAAGAAAAGCAGCTGAGGAACTAGAGGCACTGGAAGATAACTACGTAAATCGCACCTTTCACAATACACCTGCCTCAAACACATTAAAAAGTTTCTTCATCCCAGCCAAGAAATTGAAAACAGTATCTCTAAAATAGAAGCAACCCAAAATGAAGGTGATTCCAAATCTGATAGACCAAAAAACAACCTCAACTCATAGATTACCGTGCACAGGTAACCCGGTCCTGGGACCGAGCAGCAAAGCGACACAGGCTCAACGCAGCAAGGCAGAAGCAACGGCAGCACGCTACCTGGTGGACGGCGAACGCGCGTTTCCATAAGTTGTGGCATGCTGGGCTGCTCTTTGAAACGTTAATGTTGAACTTCCCATGCCAAACTGTGCAGTTTAATAAAAATGTTGTTGGAAACATGTAAGTATAAGCGCTGCTTGGCGATCATCATTCGATGAGTATTACGCCAGCTGCAGCGACGTCTCCACTGCTACACACAAACAACACAGCTGACAACGCTAAATCTCTTTCGAGGAATGAATGAACAGCCCTGTACACAGACGACACTGCATACTGGTGTTACGGCCCAACATGCGGCAGAATTAACGAGCAAGTCAGCCCCTTCACGAACAAGCAGGAATCTTCGCTAAGCAAGTCGATTTTAAGAGACAACCCCACAAAAAGTCAGTTAACATTGTTAATTTGCAAGCACAGAAACCAAACAAATATTGTACTCTCTGTCCAAGATCACTCTACAAACCCATGTAACACTTAGCTGAACTATTAAATGGGGTGTTCAACCAGTGTCATTGTTTACAAATCAAATACTTGTTCACCCAGAACTTGAATATGCAATGTAGGCATGGCTAATGACATGCAATCAAACTAAGAAGATAATTTCTAACAACAAGATGATCCTATGAGTAACTGAAAATCTAGCATATGACTTTCCCAGTGCCTCTCTAACGACACACTCAAGACAAAAAAGGAAAAGACGCTAATATAGTGTCAATAGATTACAATACACTGGATCAACGGAATCTATCCTTCAGCACCAACCTGGGACCTTCAACCACCCATATTTTAAATACATTTGTATTCCCCACACACCATCCTTGAAGTTACATCAGACATATTCTGCCAGTTATAAACAATGAAGAAATACACCAACTGGGAAATAAGGTGTTATAACACAAGAAGATGTTGTTGTGGCCTTCAGTCTGAAGGCTGGTTTTAAACACAGCTCTCCATTCTACTATATCCTTTGCAAGCCTCTTCATCTCCAAATAACTACTGCACCCTATGTCCTTCTGAATCTGCTTACTGTATGCACCACTTTGTCTTCCTCTACGATTTTTAACCCCACCCACACTAAATTGGTTATCTCTTGACGTTTCAGAACGTGTCCTACCAACCGATCCCTCCATTTAGTCAACTTGTACCACAGATTTCTTGTCCCTTGAATTCTACTCAGTATATCCTCACTAGTTACGTGATCCACTCAACTCTTCTTCAGTATTCTTCTGTAGCACCTCATCTCGAAAACTGCTATTCTCTTTTTGTCTAAACCGGTTATCATCCATGTTTCACTTCCATACATGGCTACAGTCCATAAAAATAGCTTCAGAAAAGACTTCCAAAGACTTAATTCTATATTTGTAGTTAACAATTTTTTCTTTCTCAGAAATACTTTTCTTGCTGTTGCCAGTCTACTTTATATATCCTCTCTACCTTGGCCACAACCAGCTATTTCACTGCCCAAACAGCAAAACTCATCTACTACTTTCAGTGCTCCACTGCCTAATCTAATTCCCTTTACATCATCTGATTTACTTCGATTACATTCCATCATCCTCGGTTTGCTTATGTTGATTTTCATCTTATATCCTCCTTTAAAGACACTGTCCATTCCGTTCAACCGTTCCTCCAAGGCCTTTACTGTATCTCACAGAGCTACAATTCATCAGAAAACGTCAAAGCTTTCATTTCTTCTTCCTGAAATTTAACTACTACTTCAAATTATCATTCATGCGCCTCGACACTTATAACTGCCCCCTGGTTTCTGTACAAGTTGTAAATCACCTTTGGTTGCCTTTATTTTATCCCTACTACCGTCAGAATTTCACAAAGGGTGTTCCATTCATCATTGTGGATAACTTTATCTAAATCTACAAATGCTATAAATGTAAGTTTTAACCCATCTTCTAAGATAAATTGTATGGTTAGTACTCCCTAACGTGTTCCCACATTTCTCTGGAATCCAAATTGAACTTTCCTGACGTCGGCCTCTACCAGTTTTCTCATTCTTCTGTAAAGAATTTCTGTTAGTTCCTTGCAACCATGACTTATTACACTTACAGTTCAGTAATTTTCACACCTATCAGCAACTGCCTTCTTTGGAATTGATATTATTGCATTCTCGTTAAAGACTAAGGGCATTGAGCCTTTCTCATACGTCTAATATACGCATGGAAGAGTTTTGTTGTGCCGGGCTCTCCCAAGGCTATCCATAGTTCTGACAGAATATTGGTTCTTCCCAGGGCCTTGTTCGGACTTAGTTGTTTCAGACCACTGTAAAAATTCTTCTCGCAGTATTACAACTCCTATCTCATCTACATTTATGTCCACTTCCCTTTCTGTAATATGTGTAACTGATATAACTACATTAGAATTCCGTAGGCTTGACCGATACCACCTAATAGCATATCTCGTCTGAACGTATAGGGACAATCAAAACACACACTTTTGTTAAAAATAAACACAGTAGACCAGCTTGAAAACCGAAATTAATTTAATGAAGAGAGACTCTCTCTCGTTACTTATATAAAAAAATGGGTATAAGCAGAAATTAGGAAGTGTAGCTGCCTTTTCGGGCCTATCAGCTGCTTACGACACTGCTTGTTGAGAAGGACATCTTTAGGAATTCACTATTGTTATCTCATGTCGTAAATTTAAGAACTTACTTTATAACATGTTAAGCAATACACAATTTCATATTTACTCTGACAAAGACAGATGCATGGTACTTAAACTAAATTATTGTTTACCTCAAGTGCCTGTGCTGGGGTCACACCTTTCTGGTCTGTACACTCATAGCTTAACAGAACGTCTTCAAGAATATTGATTTGTGCTGATGACATTAGCTTGGCTGCCCAGAGCCACAACGTTTCTGATGATGAATCCTCTTTATCCACTGATTTGGAAGTCTTTGACGTATACCTCAGGTAATGGTGGCTCCACCTAAATCCACAGAAAACAGTTATATCTGCATAAATCTATGCACAAGACAGTCAGATTACATACCAGACGTCAGATTCAGAGGCCAATAGCTCTAGGCAGAACTATTAATTTAAAAGTAGCATCTTTCAGTTGTAGCAGCTAAAGACAAAACGAGAAGCAAGTCTTCAAGAATTTGGTGGTACCTTATGGTGAGCTAATGCTCGTGTTTTAAGATCCACAGCTTTAACCTTATTATATATAGGTGCTCTGTTACCGAAGATTATTGTTCGACCAGGATCAATAGTGCTCACAGTAAGAAGATAGATGTGCAACTCAATCTGGCATTACGAGATGTATTCATAGTACAAACACTCTAAGACTTCCTGTTCTCAGCATCACCCCACCTCCAGCTGTAAGAAGACAGCTATCCTAAAGGTCTGGAACAACATTCACAGGAATTCTCAGCTACCCATTCATCGAGATATTGCACAAGCAGAGTACCAACGCTTGAAATCTAGGAAAATCTCATGGTGCACAGCAAAAAAACCTTGTTGTGTCTTCTTTCATTGTCAATCATTCATGGAAAATTCAGTAAGAGCAATCATCAGTAGTCAACAAACATCTAGTCAAGGACCTTTTCATGCAGATAGACGGATTCGATCTTCCAAGACGTCAGTAGAGGATCATGAAATGAATTAGCACTGGACAAGGCTGATGTTTATCTAAAAAGTAGGGAGTCCGTGTTCTTTTACAGACAATTCAATGTCACTTTATAAATATTCCATTTGCCTTAGCCTCAATATTATCGTAACAACAAAAAGGTCACATGTTACAACACCCTCTGAGGCGGGTGCATGCCCTGCCCCCTGTCATGACATCACATGATGATCCAATTGTGCTAATCCAGAGATCCCTTCATCCTCAAGAAGATTCTATTATCTCCACGTTTAATCATCAGGATATGTATGTTAACAGCATATGGTTCCAAACATGCAAAAGTAAGATTAGTATATCTTTGTGAATGTGACATTATAGTAGAAACTGAGAATGTTCGTCATAATGCTAAAACATAATTTACAGAGTTGAAGTAGGGAGAACAATGTAACCAATGAAGCACACTGAGAAGTCGATGACAACAGACTATGTTCCATCTCAAATTCCTCCTGACATGAGCATTTGTAGAAATAAGGCAACCATCATCAACCTGTATGATAATCCCGTATTGAAGTTCTCATCATCATCACAGGACATCACAATGTATTTATTTAAAACTTTGAAGTGTTATGAAATTGTATTGGCAATAAAGTGCAGTATCGATTGCAACAGCAAAGTCGGTGGCAACAATATGTGAAAGCATTATTTAACGATGTTATAAGTTATGTACATGAAATGTACCCTACAAAATCATTTAGACCAATGCATAAGTGTATGTATGCTTGCAGTACCAAAGTCTCCTACCATAACTCCTATAAACATTAAATCTGTAGAATTTGGTTTACAGATGTAGAACCGAAATATATCCTTCATCCTGTTGGTTTGAACAAAATGCAAGCAGCATTTATAGGGTATAAAAATGCTATTTCAATAATACTGTAGAGATGTAAGGCACAACGAATAAAAAGAAATGTGTCAGAAACATATTTTTTTTATTTCCTGTATGTAGAAACGTTAATAAACATAATTGTTTACAATATATACTTGTTTTTTATTGCAACAAAAGCATTGGGAAACAAATATTATGCAAGATACTCGCAGATATGATAAACAGGTCAAACTATTCTGCAAAAACTCAAACATACATACATAAATATAATCACACTGAGTGTATAGTTAGAGTATGCCGGAGAGTAAACAAGTTTCGACAATATAAACACACATTTAAAACAGCATGAAAAGGGTTCAAGTTACTTGCAAATACCAAGACACTTAAAGCAGAGATATGAGCAACTAAAGAGGGTATTGACTTTGCGAATGAAGGTTCAGTAACAATACTTTTAGGCTTTTTGACAGTAGGACATCTAGCATTAGATGCTGAAAATGTTTACAAATATGACCTGCCTGTAAATATATTCCTGAAAATTCATGTTTAATGCAATGTTGCAAGAGATATGTATTTAAAGGATAAGCTGCTACATACAATTTCTGTTTTTATTTTTTTTCCCTGCAGTTTGTGCTGTATACAAAATATTAGAGACTCCATCTAATGTTACGTATCTCCCTGTAACTGTTCAAACTTTGCATATTCTTGAGGTGAATGTCGTTGACCAAGACAGTCAACTTGCAACTTCTGCGAAGAAGAAATAATTTTACAATTACATTTGAAAAAAGGTGATGGGGATATGCTATAAATGTGGTATATGCACATTGCAGAGCAAGACTTCTGTGTGTAAACTCATTACATCAACATAGGCAAGGAGGTGGCCATGGTGAGTGCAGCAGCATGATGTCAGTGGGAAATACGCTGCTATTCTCACTCCAACACCTACATCACATAGCAGTGGCAGAAGCAGCGTGACATCACCTCAATCTGGATGTTCACTCTGGGAAACACACCACCTTTCACCCATGCTGGAGGTGCACAATCGGTGCAAATGATGCGACTGCAGTAGAGTTCCATCAGTGGTGAGTACGGAAGTACCAGCAGCAGTTCCAGTAATAAAGACCAGTTGCTTGCAATCAGCCAGACCGCAAACCTAAATTATTCAGTGATTTGGTATTCTATTAGAAACAGAATTGCACAAGCTTGTATTAGGAGGGCTGTTGGATATATGGAACCCCCCCCCCCTTATATTTCTGGTGCATGTAAACCTGTTTGGAGGCCAAGGATGTCTCAGATTTAAAGAACTCTCAGTATTCTTTAATTAAGTTAAAGCAATGCTATGATATGCTATGAGTTTGCAATTCCTACAAATCACAATATGACTGAGATGGCAATCATACATTTGTAGAGCAGAATAAATGTAGTATTGCAAAGCACCTCGCTCACTGAATGGTAAGAGAGGCATGTCTATGACCGCTTACGAACAAGGTTATCAGAATTCGAAGAAAGAGGCTCTGGAAAGTATAAAGTAACATGCTGTTTTTGGACGTTTTTGCATACATCCATTATCAACGTAATGAGAGTTCTTCGTACATAAAACTTCCAGGAGGTACTGTGTCAAAACATATGGCTATTAAAGTAATAAATAAAGATGAATTCTGTTTTGCATAGTGTGGGCTGTGAGAATAATTTGGAGACCATCTGAAATGTCCTGGTAAATATGGCGTATAAGATGTTCCCAGTCATTATAAAGATGAAAGCATTGGTTACCCTATGAAAATTCAGGACATCGATAAATTTGAAGAGCAGAATATGCATATCTCTGTTCATGTATACACCTTGGATGCATCCAAGGATAATGATGGTAAGATTGCTCATAAAGTTGTTGGCTCCCTGCATTTTTCAGAATTTGCCAGGCAGCGTGAAAAACATACAGATTTGCCGATCATTTCTGATGGAAAGAATACGAAGCAGCATTACTGTTTCATGAAAAACCTGTTATCACATCTTATTTCATTACAGCTGAATAAACGTCATGGTGTACAGACCATCTACAGTAGATATTTCAGTACACTTGACAAGAGCGAAAATTTTTCTGAGCAGTAGCACGACCGTTCTATAAAAGCTCCCCCTTGTATAGACAGGTGATGATAAATACACAGAATTTAAAAATTTTCTCCTCAAACAGCGACTACCATTCATCGTCTACTCAGACTTGTAATTTGTTCTCACACCTGTAGTGCAATCTGAAGAAGATCCCAATATTTCACAAACCGCTATCACAGACCAACATGTACTCTTTGTAGTGGCATAGCAAGCCATATGTTCATACGATCCATCTCTTCACCATATCGAATTGTACATTGGCACAGGTCCTGCAAGATGGTTGCTCTCTGAGCTGGAAGAACTTGCAGTGAGACTGATGATCTTTATAATACCTCTGTTCATATACTCGAAACACCTGAAAGTCACTCATTATATGAGAATGCGTTTGCAGTCAACTGTAAGATAAAACAACTGAAAAAGTTATTAGGGATCACTGTTATTTAATTATTAAATTGTGTGGTGCAGCACACAACTCATATAATTTGAGTTATAAATTTCCCTGGCACATATAATTTGAGCAGATAACATTTTCATTTCCTCACTGAACACTTGAGTGAATTACGTTTGCCTGATTATTCGGTTACTGTTATAGCCAAGAACTTGAAAAGTGCATTTCATTTTCAAAGAGTATAACGGGAAGTATCACATTATGGGCAGCATAGTCATCTGACAAACTTATGACACACATCTCAGGACGCAATCCCAGGACCCAAGGAGCAACATAATTGTGCGATAATTCACGGGCCAACGATGGAATAACTCATTTGCTGAAAATACCTCATTCTTATGTTTTTAAGGAAGGAAATCCAAATATGATACTTACTGTATTACCCACCATACCAGATCCCAGGACCCAAGGAGCAACATAATTGTCTGATAATTCACAGGCCAACGATGGAATAACTCTTTTGCTGAAAATACCTCATTCTTATGTTTTTAAGGAGGGAAATCCAAATATGATACTTACTGTATTACCCACCATACCAAATCCCAGGACCCAAGGAGCAACATAATTGTCTGATAATTCACAGGCCAACGATGGAATAACTCTTTTGCTGAAAATACCTCATTCTTATGTTTTTAAGGAGGGAAATCCAAATATGATACTTACTGTATTACCCACCATTTCTTCACGTTTCACAGCGATTTTTAACGAATTTAACAGCTTTTATATAGTTAAAATAATTTAAAAAGGAGGTGTAATGAATATAGATGACGTTGGTAGCACTGCTGAAAAACATTTGCTGGCAAAAAAAGGCTGATTCTACCTTTTGTTAACAGATGGTGTCTTGTTTACTGTCAACCTAACCTCACTTTCCCCTTTCCTGTACATGTGCTAAGTACAATGTCTAATAGTGGTTGTAAAAACTCTGCTGACAGTTTTTGTTATATTTGTGGTGAATTTGTGATTAAAAAACACTAAAGAAACATTACAGACTCAGTGAAAAAGGTTTGCCTATCATACTTTGGATCTAAACTTAGTGATCAAATAAAATCTTGGGCGCCACATAAGGTATGTTATGATTCCAATGATTGCTCCTTTAGCACTGTTGATATTACAGGTCATAATTCGAAAAAATGAAGGTAATAAGATAAATTAACCTTCGGTAGGGCATGGTGTACATGTGCCAGTTCCTGAACCACCAGGTGATTTAATCTCTATTCCAAGAGAAGTATTTTCTGATGTACAATCTGATTTAGATGAACTAGACGATGATGAATTCCATTGTAATATAGAAAGTCTACAGCCCAAATTATTTACTTATACCCAGCTTAACGATTTGGTTAGAGATCTGGGCATAACGAAAGAAAAAGCTGAATTGCTTGGCTCTAGATTAAAAGAAAAGATCTTATTGGCAGTTGGAACCAGCATATACATGTATAAAAAGAGAGAGCAGCAATTTTCCAAATTTTTTCAACAAGAAGGTGATTTAGTGTACTGCTCAGACATTCCCAGTCTGATGAATGAGTTTGGTTTCCACCAGGACCTTAAAGTGATGGAAGAATGCTACCAAGGCCGCTGGAACACCAACATGATGGGGGACTACTGTTGGTCACTTTACTGAGAAGTTCAGCAAACCACTCATCGTAGAAAAAGTTACACAAGAAGCTTCAAAGGAAAAAGAGAAAGAAAATGCAAACCAATACCAGCTGACAGGTGAAACCTCTATTAACTCATAACATTGTTTTATTTAGCTTACTGTAAATACAAACCATGCTTATGTTGTAACAAAGCATTTCACTACTTTCTCTGTTCATCATATAGCATAGGATTTTTATACTATATAGTAAAAAGCATATTATTCGAAAAAACTAAGGCTAGATTTGGATTCAATACTTAAAAATCTATAAGGATCAGCTATAAAAGTAAAAAAGTTTTTTTTTGAAAGTTTTTCATTGGCCTGCGTAATATCTTACATAATTACCTGATGAAATGATGACATATATTTCAGGATCCGTGCATAGTAGGAGGATAACAACAAAATATGATAATTAAAAATGCAGGTAATTGAACCAAAACATCTGAGGATCCAGAGGTCTCACCACTTAGCAGAGTTGTGTCATTGTGTGACACTACAGCAGATGGGGGGGGGGGGCGACAGCCACCTCAGGGGATGTTGCAACGTGTGACCTTGTTGTTGCTATGACAGTATTGAGAGTACTGCAACTGGCGTAATTAGAAGTGAACCTTGAATTGTCTTTAAAAGAACACTTCTCCTCTATTATCTAACTGAGAGTTGGGGATGAGCTAGTTATGCACACTACGACTGTGGTACCTCCATACAGTCAGCCCACCATACTGCTGTTGGCCATTGTCTTCGAACCAACAAAGGAACCATAATGGACATTCACCATGCATCACATGAAGCAATCTAATGGATAAGACAGCTAGATCTGGAGATGTAAGATTGTGCTAGCTGGTGACTGTGCACATTTGTTTACAGATGTTGTATACACATATTTGTTTCCATCATACGATTAATAAATAAATAAGTGAGTGCAGAAGATAAGGATACATATTATGTTTGTTAAGAAGCAATCCTAAGTCCTTACATCCTGATTATAAATGTAACTTTTCATACTAAAAATGTTAAATACAAAAATATTGAAAGACGCTCAAGCTTGCCTGTCACCATTTGAAGACATCAAAACTGTGTGTGCTTGTTGGCGCCAATCAAATATTGCCAGAACAATCGTTATTTGTGCACATAAACATGCATAGTTACAATTCAAATAATAAAATAGATCTATTATTACCATGATAAAAAATACAAATTATAAAATAAGAGCAGGATTGTGTATGAAAAATACAAATCACAATGCATATGTCAGTTTTGCAGTAAATTAAGGCATAAGGGTGCGATTCGTATATCTACTTCTTCTTTCAAAATCATTACCCAGTATGGGAGAAAAGCATCTGCTTTTAACTCAGAAATTTTCCTTGACTTCCGAAAATCATTCGATACAGTTTCGTATGGCAGCCTAATCAATAAAATAACGAGAGCACGGAATATCAGTCCAGCTGTGTGACTGGACTGAAGAGTTGTTACCAAAAAGAACACAACGTATCAGTTTGAACGGAGAGAGGTCTTCACACATAAAAGAAACTTCGGGTGTTACCCAGGGAAATGTTACAGAACCGTCACTTTTCACAATACGCGTATACGTGCCCTAGTATATTGAGTCGGAAGTTCAATGAGGATTTTTGCAGGTGATGATATAGACAGAGACGTCAAAACGCTACAGAATTGTAACGAAATACAGAAAGGCCAACAAAGGATCGACGTTTGGTGCAGTAAGTGGCAGTTAACCCTGAATACAAACAAATGTGACGTATTGCGAATACAGACACAGGGAAAACCTTTAGTGTATGATTGCAAAGTTAAAGAACAATCACTGGAGGCAGTTACTTCCGTAAAATATCTCGGAGTATGCTTACAGAGCGATACGAACTGGAACAACCACATAAAATTAATCTGCATCTACGTCATACTCTGCCAACGGCCTTGCTGCAGTGCTATCACTGGTTTCCGTCAGATCACCGACGTTAAGCGCTGTCGGGCTGGGCTAGCATTTGGATGGGTGACCATCCGGTCTGCCGAGCGCTGTTGGCAAGCGGGGTGCACCCAGCTATGGTGAGGCAAACTGAGGAGCTACTCGATTGAGAAGTAGCCGCTCGGGTCTTGTAAACTGACATACAGCCAGGAAAGCTGAATTGCTTGGCTCTAGATTAAAAGAAAAGAACTTATTGCCAGTTGGAACCAGCATATACATGTATAGAAAGAGAGAGGAGCAATTTTCCAAATTTTTTTAACAAGAAGGTGATTTAGTGCACTGCTCAGACATTCCCAGTCTGATGACTGGCCACATGCCCCTCCATATCCGCATCCAGTGACCCCTGTGGGTTGACGACGACACGACGGCCGGTCGGTACCGTTGGGCCTTCCAATGCCTGTTCGGACGGAGTTACATCACACCCCGCAAGCCACGTAACGGTAGCTACTGTACCACTGACTGATCCCCCCTTCCCCGCTCCGGTCGCGAATGGCGAAGCGTCTGTACTGGCTCTAATAACTCGAATGTTCTCATCGTGGTCATTTCGCGAGATGCGTGATGGAGGAAGTAGCATGTCGTCAGATTCTTATGGAAATCTAAAATCCAATAGGAAACCTCACTGTGATGCACAAGGCCTCTCTTGCAGCGGCTGCCATTGGAGTTTGTTGAGCGTCTGTGTAACGCCCTCGCGCGGAATAAACGAACCCCCTCTCTGTGGGATCTTCTCTGTCTCTTTCGTCAGTCCTACCTGGTATGTGCCCCAGACTGATGAACGATACTCAAGAATCGGTCACACAAGCGCCTTGTAAGCCACGTATTGCGTGGGTGAGTTACATTTCCTTAACATTCTCCCTATTAATCTGTTTCGTGTCCAGTTTTCCTACTGATTGGATTATATGGTAGTTCCACATAAGGTCGCTCTGGATAGTTAGTCCTAGATATTTTATGGTACAGACTGTTTCCAGCAATATGTCATCAATAGTGTAGTTGTACAGTAGTCGATTTCTTTTCCTATGTATTCGCAGTATGTTGTATTTACTTACGATCAGGGTCAACTGGCAGAGCCTACACCATTCATCAGTCCTCTGCAGGTCCTTCAGCAAATTGATACTCTCTTCACGCGTCGCTACTTCCTTATACACAACCGCATTGTCCGTGAACAGTGTTAAAGAGCTTCCAGCTGTCACACTATCACATGAGGGTTCCAGAAGCGCTTGTTCAAAATTTAGCCTGCCACTTTGGTCACACACCCACGCACAGCAGACGGGGGAGTGAACGTTAGAAATGTCGTCTCCCACAATACGTTCACGGGGACGCACGGTGGTGCTATGTGTGAGTTACGCCCACCTCACACTTCTCGCAACTGGTTTGTAGTCGACTTGCTTACCTGTCGTCTCATAGACGTTGCCCCAGTAGGTTTCTTCTCCTTCGGTCGCGATCTGTAACGTTTCTGCCATAAACAGTGCATAATTATGTGACGAGTGAGTAGGTTTAAAAGCTAAGCATAATAAGAACAGTAACATGTTAGGATGCCAACTATAACGTTTTATTTCACCAATTGCAAAATTAGTAAGACGATTTCTAGAGCCAGTCTCCCATTAATAATTAAAACTAGTTTCCTGGTGATTAATCATTAGTTCGAAAACACCGCCAAAGTCTCAAAAATGCTTCAGACGATATTAGAATCAACGTGAAATCGCACAAATATGTTTTCCGAGACAACTGCAGCAGTCTGCTCTATGTTTATGTGGACTTGCATTTGACACACCAGTTCGCGTGTTGCTACTTTCGAAACCGATCGTCGACTAGTCGAGAGATATCTTACAGTTTGCCCCATCCTTCCCATCAATAACTGAAATTTATAATTATCATTTTCTGATGAACATAGTGATATTATTATTAACAAGTGTTCAGTACCAGTAACGTTATCAGCACGGCTGGAGCTCCATATTAAAATTTAAACAGTAAATATAATTGAGAGAATCGAAGCATTTGAGATGTGGTGCTATAGACGAATGTTGAAAATTAGGTGGACTGATAAGGTAAGGAATGAGGAGGTTCTACGCAGAATCGGAGAGGAAAGGAATATGTGTAAAACACTGTTAAGGAGAAGGGACAGGATGATAGAACATCTGCTAAGACATGAGGGAATGACTTCCATGGTACTAGAGGGAGCTGTAGAGGGCAAAAACTGTAGAGGAAGACAGAGATTGGAATACGTCAAGCAAATAATTGAGGACGTAGGTTGCGAGTGCTACTCTGAGATGAAGAGGTTAGCACAGGAAAGGAATTCGTGGCCGGCAGCATCAAACCAGTCAGTAGACTGATGACCAAAAAAAAAATAAATAAATAAATGATGAAAGACCCGCTTCTTGGCGCCCAGTGTGGTGGCTGAGTCGCACCCACTGCCCTCTGTCCCTCTGCTCCAGTAGGCTGCTACACGGCTGTCGCTCGCCCGGCCCTCCCCACGCTATGCGACCACCTGGCGCGTTGTCTGATGAGTCTGCCTGGTGATCCTACCAACTAGCTAGCCTCCCGTAGCAAAATCCTCCTATACCTTGCAATAAAACATAGCAACAAAAATGCAATACGTAAACGTTGGCATGGAAGCGACATAAACGGCACACGAAGCTTTCTACTACATAACGAGCATAGCCTGCACCATTCATCAGTCCTCTGCAGGTCCTTCAGCAAATTGATACTCTCTTCTCGCGTCGCTACTTCCTTATACACAACCGCATTGTCTACTCTATTCTACTATATTAATACACGGTTAGTTCGATGATCAAAAATTAATCAGCTCTCCTCCATTTCATTTATTCCTGCTTTGTTAAATCTTTACTTGAGGCTTGGATAATCGAATCACCGTTTTGTCCATTGAGATTTCCGACGAGGAAAACTTTCCCTGTTTAGGGAACAGTGTCAAAAAAAACAAAAAAAAACTTAGAAGTACTTCAACCTAACTAACGTAAGGACATCACACACATCCATGCTCGAGGCAAGATCCGAAACTGCGACTGTAGCGGTCCCGCGGTTCCAGATTGAAGCGCCTAGAACCACTCGGCCACACCACCCGGCTGTCAATTACAACTTGAAGATTATTACACCTCATCGTCTCTTGTTTAAGTCTTCCCACATCATGTGCACCTACAGATTTACTTTCCTTTATTGTCATCTTGGTTATCCTTTTATTGACACAGCTGACGCCAGTAAAGTTGTTATTAAACTTCTTGTGAATTAGAATTCCCACAACTGCATGTACTGCTAGATGTTTATCGGCACCAGAGTAGAATAGTGTGTGTAACTTCCTCTTACGGTTGAGCCTTTCCCGTTTCTTTTCATCTCAGTCAGTGTGCATACGCTTATTTTATGTTCTTCCATTTCCACAACAATTTCCTGCCCTTCATTATTGCATGACGGTATATTCTATGTATCAGCGCCTGAGTATTTTATTTTCCGATTTTTAATACTTTTCTGAGACCTGGTCGTCATGATTTTATCCATCCTGTTTTGAGGCTTGCTTTTAGGGATGGGAAAAACCGATCAGTTAAACCCGATGCCGTTATTTAAGACTTGAATAGCCAGTATTTTTCGGTATTTGTTTGGTCTCAGCTATCACAGCAGCTTTTTATTTTGTATTAATGATCGACCAAAATAAATGAAATATCAATTACCCTTAGCAGCAGTGATACAGTTTTTTCGGTTTTAAACGAACCTTGTTCTAAAAAAAGAAATAAGTTTTAATTGAAAGACTGGCACTACTAGGAAATGTTGCGCTATTGTAGAAAACCAGGAAAACGATCAGTACTATTTTATCAACAATGCCGACAGAAACGCACGGCACAAGAACTGGTACGGCGTCGCTGAGACGGCGCTGCCCCCGTTGCCCTGTGTCGCGGCCTGAGGCACGTGGTGTGCGTGCAGTGAAAAGGACTTCAGCCACACGCGGTCTGTACGGCAGTTCCTCGCTGCCGCCCGCGGACATCCGCTGTAGCGCAGAATGGCGCCGACGCTAGTCTGGAGATATTTTTACGAGGTGACGTACCAATGAAGTACAATGCTTCATTTGCTTTAAAAGATCAATAATTTGTCTGCCACTTCTATGAAATAGTAAAAGAGGAAGGAAATTATAGTAACAGTAATAAATTAAGAACTTAGCGACAGTTCATCCATGGTACACAATAAAAAGTAGAGAGTAGCTAATCTACTGCCCGTGTCTACATAACGTGCCTTCATGTACTTGTAGCTCCCGAAAACAGACGAATTAGTACAAGAAAAAGAAGAACAGAGTCGACCTTAGTTTTCATCCTTCAGCATTAACTACGCATGACGTCTAAATAATGGTATGATCCCCTATTACAACTCGATTTCTGAGCAGAGTTTCAAAAAATTGGAATAAACAATAGAACACTCCAGATTTTTTTGTAGGATTCAAGCGCTTCTCACTTTTCGAGAAAAGGAGCAAACGATGGACGGATGTTTTCTTTTATTTGCCTGTTTCATTTAATGTTTTGATTCTACATATCTTAAAATTGAGACGGTCAAAAGTCCTTTCAATATTTGGTCAGTCCTCGCGTTCATTACAGGAAAAAAATAAGAATAAAAATCGAAAATCGGTTATTTCAGAAATCGGTCACTTTGAGCATTTTTAACAATCAGGTTAAACAGACCTGCAAAAGACAAAAAACAAATAACCGAGGACCGCTTGTTCCAGCGACAAACACCACCCCTATTTCTCATACACGTTCTAAGCTGTTGTCGGTCACATAATTTTGAGTTCAGTTAATCTCAGAACTCTTTCTCATTCAGACTGAAAGTGGTGCACGGTACACATCAGTAACACGTATTTCAGCTTAACTTGTTTTACCATTCTCCTACGCAGATAATATTAGAGACTGTTTTTCCTCGACTGGAATGTCATCTATGTCACTTGTGTCTAAATTTTCACCTATGGGCACGGCGGCATCGCTGTTGCTTTGTGACACCTCGCAAGTGCGCATTTGTTCTAGGCACCCGATGAGGAACTGTGCATTTTTTGTCTGATAACTGCCATGGTGACTAGAACGAAAATACCATGACATCAATAAACCGCACAATTGTCTTAATACTGCATTATATGCTCAAAGCAAGCATAGTAGCTGCTCCAAGGCATCTTGAGAAAGATGCACAATAAAATACAGTGCAAACCTTTCTCATTCAAGAGTTAATTGTGATTTTTAATTGGTGTGGTTGTTGCCAGAACTGCAACTGTTTTCAAGGTACCTCTTTCCCAGATTTTTAAATTCGCAAACAGCCTAATAACATTCGTGTGTAGCTGCAGAACATCATGGTGTTTTCGTTTAATACCTTGACACGTTACAAGTGTCGTGTTCCTCCGGGTGACTAAGTCTATAAAACACGCAGTTGACACAGTAGAGTGTTGAACTACCTGTTCTCCTACTGTGTACTTAAGTGCTGCCGAAACACTGTGATTAAATGTGCTTAAGCGGGACCAACTTTCGTTTGATCGTAATGCCTGGTCTTCTTATATATTTCTGGTAGGTTCCAAGCAATGACCAATTTGTTTCTCTTTGGTCGAAATAATACAGCTTTACCACAGCATGAGTGGGGACAGCTACACTCCTGGAAATTGAAATAAGAACACCGTCAATTCATTGTCCCAGGAAGGGGAAACTTTATTGACACATTCCTGGGGTCAGATACATCACATGATCACACTGACAGAACCACAGGCACATAGACACAGGCAACAGCGCATGCACAATGTCGGCACTAGTACAGTGTATATCCACCTTTCGCAGCAATGCAGGCTGCTATTCTCCCATGGAGACGATCGTAGAGATGCTGGATGTAGTCCTGTGGAACGGCTTGCCATGCCATTTCCACCTGGCGCCTCAGTTGGACCAGCGTTCGTGCTGGACGTGCAGACCGCGTGAGACGACGCTTCATCCAGTCCCAAACATGCTCAATGGGGGACAGATCCGGAGATCTTGCTGGCCAGGGTAGTTGACTTACACCTTCTAGAGCACGTTGGGTGGCACGGGATACATGCGGACGTGCATTGTCCTGTTGGAACAGCAAGTTCCCTTGCCGGTCCAGGAATGGTAAAACGATGGGTTCGATGACGGTTTGGATGTACCGTGCACTATTCAGTGTCCCCTCGACGATCACCAGTGGTGTACGGCCAGTGTAGGAGATCGCTCCCCACACCATGATGCCGGGTGTTGGCCCTGTGTGCCTCGGTCGTATGCAGTCCTGATTGTGGCGCTCACCTGCACGGCGCCAAACACGCATACGACCATCATTGGCACCAAGGCAGAAGCGACTCTCATCGCTGAAGACGACACGTCTCCATTCGTCCCTCCATTCACGCCTGTCGCGACACCACTGGAGGCGGGCTGCACGATGTTGGGGCGTGAGCGGAAGACGGCCTAACGGTGTGCGGGACCGTAGCCCAGCTTCATGGAGACGGTTGCGAATGGTCCTCGCCGATACCCCAGGAGCAACAGTGTCCCTAATTTGCTGGGAAGTGGCGGTGCGGTCCCCTACGGCACTGCGTAGGATCCTACGGTCATGGCGTGCATCCGTGCGTCGCTGCGGTCCGGTCCCAGGTCGACGGGCACGTGCACCTTCCGCCGACCACTGGCGACAACATCGATGTACTGTGGAGACCTCACGCCCCACGTGTTGAGCAATTCGGCGGTACGTCCACCCGGCCTCCCGCATGCCCACTATACGCCCTCGCTCAAAGTCCGTCAACTGCACATACGGTTCACGTCCACGTTGTCGCGGCATGCTACCAGTGTTAAAGACTGCGATGGAGCTCCGTATGCCACGGCAAACTGGCTGACACTGACGGCGGCGGTGCACAAATGCTGCGCAGCTAGCGCCATTCGACGGCCAACACCGCGGTTCCTGGTGTGTCCGCTGTGCCGTGCGTGTGATCATTGCTTGTACAGCCCTCTCGCAGTGTCCGGAGCAAGTATGGTGGGTCTGACACACCGGTGTCAATGTGTTCTTTTTTCCATTTCCAGGAGTGTAGATGTGGCACCTTGTGGTCTTCAACTACTTGTTTGGGAAGATTAATGCGGTCGGAAATTGTTAAATGGTTTCCAACATCCATCGGAGAAAGTGCTACATCAGGCGTGAGATAAAATTCCTCAGGACCATTCTAGTGATTCCCCTCAAACAGATCAGGTGTAATATGAAGCTAATAAATTAAAATAGGTATTAAAATTTAATAAGATACCCAATTTAAACCACTTATGTAAATACATAACGAAAAAAGTAAACTTAAGGAGACAATATTAAGTGAAGAGAGCAGGAAAGCAAAATTTAAAAAAAAATAGTGCATTGGCGGTACGGCACGCTAATAACTACACTACACGTGTCCACACATTGTGAGTTTCATGTAAGGGAATACATACGCTCATTGCTAAGCGCTGCACATAGAGAGAAATGTTTATTTCTTTTACATGGTCCAGCAGACTCTTACAGATATTTGTCTTTCCTCTAAATTCGATGCAGCCATCGTTCTTTCGGCTGTCCTTCCACCTTCAGGAAGATCTGCTACCACCCTTTGCTTTCGAACAGCAGTTTCCTGCACAACACTGCAGCATTCTTCACTACAAAACAGCTGTAATGTTTTGTCAGGCTCTTAACTTTTTATAAATGAATCTGTATGCTTCACACACCCCTGTATACTAAGATACCAGCTAATCTTCCCAATTCACTCACTTACTCTCAGGTCCAGAATGGATGCCTTGTACCACCTGACATCAAGCTGATCACTGGCAGCACTTAACTGTCTGTTATACACACATGAAAGGTTGTCGCAACCTTCTGTATTGCTACCAGCTCATTCACTTCCCGCACCTTTTCTCTTCCTAGAGCACCTTTGGATGTGATACATCAACCGCAAAACCCATTCTCGGCACACGATTTTACATCCACTAATAACCCATCCTCGTATCCTGCTGCGCCACTAGACCCGTGTTACATCTTTCATGCAGCTCCATGCCTTACCCTCCCTCTCCAGCCAGAATTTTAGCCACCTTTCCCCCCTCTCCCAACAATGGAATTCGTCTGGAGATATACCCCGCTTCCAACCTTCATCACAGTGCTGCACCTCACACCATCCTCCTTATTTTCTCCTTCACCCTTCACCCACACTGCTGACTTCTAGTCGCTACATGCGGTTCTGCGGGGCCACATAGTCCTACTGATAAGCACACCTTCATCATGACAGTTATTTCATGTGTCATCTGGCGTCACCGTTACACTGTGGCATCATTCACCTTCGTCAGTGCTTGTTATCCATGACAGTACGCCAACATGTAGCAGCCCTCAGAAACTAGGGATGATCGTCAACCACCTATCTTAAACATAAACATCGAAGTGTAGTAGGAAAACATCAATGCTTTTACATCGCTGTTAAGCCCTATAAAACATCGACGCATTGATGGAATGAGAATACAGTATAATTGGAGCATCGATACATTCACACTCAATTTGATGGTCTAATAAAACTTTCGTACACTCTGGGAAGTGAAGCCACAAACGAAATAGGTACGCATAAATCTGTATTGCATTCTGTTTCCTTGCCCACTAAAATCATTGTTTTGCACTAATCAAACATTTTGCCATCAGTTTGATTACTGTATTACTTCTTGTTACTTCTTCAGATTATATTGCCTGAATTGGCACAGACTAAATATTTACTCGTTTTTCAGTAAATTTAATTATTTAAAGCAGTTTATTTTAATTTCTTTCTTTTCTCAGGTGGTAAATAATTACAGCTAATGATTTACTTTTAATTTACAACCATTTGAAGATGAAAATGGCAAACGATAAAAAAAACCATAGCAACCAGAACACCAACATGAAAATCAAAAACTCAACAAACATGCACAAACCTAATAACTAAATCGCATAGTGTGGAATAATTAGCAAATACGTTATTGAAGACCAGTGAACAGTAGAATACTGAAATCAGTAGAATTCAGCCAGTAATTAATGACACTGGCGTCAACACCTTAAAAGCAGTAGATATTGTTTTTAGTAGAAATCGCCATATGGGCTGCTATGTACACACGTTGCATTTGGTGCCACAAGACTCAGTTGAAAAAACGTCTAATTTGCTTCACTCAGTAGCAGCAGTAAAAGACAAACTGTCAAACAATGTGTTACCGCTAATGATGAGTTGAGGTAGGAATCCGATTTGAAGTTTATTCACGATGTCCCCACACTTTGGAATTCAACATTTCATATGACTGAAAGATTTTTCCCTCACAATTCCATGGGCACCTTTTGAAAATATCGTAATCTAATCTGGCACCTTATATTTTAAAATTTTGAAAAAATCATATTTATTACTTTTGTTGGTTTCTTGTTACAAATTCCGAAACCGTTTTAAATTTTTCAGTAAAACGTAATCTAGCAATTTCTCTTAATAGTAGTTAATGTGCATTACGCAACAAATTTCTTATTCTTATTTTCAGATTCAGAAATCTTCTTACACATCTGCATAACTGAACGAAAAATACAATGAACAAAATTTCACAGTTTTAGAATCTATTCTGGTGACTGTAAAGTACCCCACCACTTGACGTAAGCGTTATGAAAAATGCGTTGGTGTTGCTAAGTAATTTTTTTTATTGTTGGTGAACCTAAAGTGCCCCCCCCCCCCCCCCCCCGTCCATTGCAACCACGGTTTTGCGGGTTATGGAAAATGCATTGGTAATGCGATCTGACATCAACAAGATTATTAGTTGGCACACAAGTGCACCAGAAATGTTAAACGCAAAAGAAATAATTGATTTAACCGAAGTGTACGAGATATTATGACCAATTGAGATAACGACTCATAAAATCATTGGGAAATGATTTATAACCTGTAGTAAAGTAATACCACTTACCAGATTACTTACTATAAAAGTACCTGACTTTCAACCGAAAAAAACAATGGCAGAGAGTTTTAAAAATAACGTAACTGCCGAAATTATAAAACGATTACTACATACGGAAAATGTTGATACCCTGGCTGTTGCCACTCTCTCGGCTCCTCAGTTCGAGACTACACACTGTCGAGATGCACTTGCCTCCTTAAGCGCCATTAAGAGTGCCAAGGAGGTGATTTCAGAAATTGTGCTGCATGAACAAACTGAATACAAAGGTTGCCGAGAATTCCACAACACAAGTAAAAGCCACAGACACATAAAGTGATAACTATAAACTTGTTACTGATGTTATGGTTGAACAATGTGAAACCAATATACCTACGGAAGCAAGTTATTATTTAAAAAGGCCTGTAGCTGATTTAAAGCAGGATCCATTACTTTTAGGAGAGGTCCTACGACTGAACTCTGCAAAGTTGCAGAAAGTCACTATCAAACACTTGCGGTGCACGGCGAAGTGCACAGTTGCAGAACAACAAGTCCCTTACTATTCATACGATTGCACTGCCGTCCTGCACCGCCGGTAGTGTTCACACGATTCGAATACATAAGAAATTGCGAACAATGGAGCAGCTGTGGGTATATAGCATTCGCAACGAATCAATAGAACGGGTATGAAACATTCTCGGCTAAGGCATTGCAAATCTGTGTTCACTTATATCAGCACCATTAAAGAACAAGAAATGTGCAGATGTTGCTGTGCACTAACTTGATTTACTGTTCCACAGAAACGACTGCAACCGATCGACTGCTTCCGAGCGAGGGCTACACAGCTGTTGCTTGGCGTCGCCAACAGAAGGCTCTGAGACCGTCTTCGGCAACGTGGTTACAGCCTCTTCAGTGGCGAGCTACCGCGTCCGTACGCAGCTGAACTTTTTCCCACCTGTGGTATAATGTACGATACACGCTTGCCACAGCTCATGTGTTCGTCCTTCTTCCGAGAACCATGAGGTGGCAGCACGGAATGTAAACATCAGTTACTGCAACTGCACAAGTACACTGAAAAGCCACAGAAACTGGTACACCTTCCTAATATCGTGCAGAGCCCAGCGAGCATGCAGAAGTACCGCAACACGACGTGGCATGGACTCGATTAATGTCTAAAATAATGCTGCACGAAACTGGCGCCATGAATCCTGCTGGGCTGTCCATAAATCCGTAAGATTACGAGCGGCTGGAGATCCTTCTGAACAGCACGTTGCAAGTCATCCCAGATATGCTCAATTATGTTCACGTCTGGGGAGTTAGGCGGCCATCGGAAGTGTTTAAACTCAGAAAAGTGTTCGTCGACAAACTCTGTAGCAATTCCGAACGTGTGGGGTGTCGCATTGTCCTGCTAGAATTGCCCAAGTTCGTCGGAATGCACAACGGACATGAATGGATGTAGGTGATGACACAGGATACTTACGTACGTGTCACCTGTCAGAGTCGTATCTAGACGAATCAGGGGTCCCATACCACTCCAGCTGCACACAGCCCACACCACTACAGAGCCTCCACCAGCTTGAACAGTCTCCCACTGACGCACAGGGCCATGTTTTCCCGGCCGCAGCGACGTCGGAGATTTGATGTTTTACCGGATTCCTGATATTCACGGTACACTCCTGAAATGTTCGTACGGGAAAATCCCCACTTCATCGCTACCCCAGAGGTGCTCCGTCCCATCCATCTATCGCTCGTGTGCCGACTGTAACACGATGTCCAAACTCGTTTAAATCTTGGTAACCAACCATTGCAGCAGCAGTAATCCATGTAACACCTGCGCCAGACGCTTGTTGTCTTATATAGACGTTGTCGACCGCTGGGCCGTATTCTGCCTGTTCACAACAAAAATTTACAATAAAAAATCATGGTATCTGTGTGTGTGAGTGTGTGTGTGTGTGTGTGTGTGTATGTCATGGCTGAGTTGTTCTTCCTTTACTAGCAACAGCGTTTGATTTGTTTCACTTTCAGCAAATAATTGTAGTCTCCAGCCAAAAAAAGGACCATTTTTGCTGGTGAGATCGCGTTTTGCTGTGGAGTACCAGGTGGCCAGGAACTTTCAGGAGGTGGCAAAGAGTCTATTCTGTCATCTGTCGGTGGCAGTTCTCACTATGTCGTGCAGACTGTTAGCCGAGGCCAAGAGCCGCTGCTACCTCGCATCGCGCCCGCACACTATGTGGAGCTGTCAGAGTGTGAAATCTCTGCGATTACCTCCTGCAGCTTTCTGCATTCATGGTTCCGCAGAGCGAAACACAACGGAACGGACAAACAACGAAGAGAAGCGGGGCGTGAGTGATTCAGCTCACCCAGTTCCCATTTATCAGAAAAATTTAAAAATTAAGGGAATGCTTTATTTAACACGTTTTTAAAACGGACTAAAATGTATAAAACAACTTCCCTTAGCCGCATATACATTCCTAAATTTCCTGAAAGTATCTGCATGTGAATTTTTAATAACTGCGACAATATACGTAAAATTTAAATAGAAAAGTGTGGGATGACCGCAGTAATTGATGCGTGAATAGTTTACCTAACTAAAGAGAACTCCAAATGATGTGTACGAACGGTAAAGAAAGGAGTCTTCCTCCTTATTTCGAGACAATAGGTGTGTGATACGTGTACCGAGTTTGGTTGAAATTGGTCCAGCGGTTTACGAGATGTGGAACATACATACATATATTTTATAATATGCATGGATTAATAATTCGTGGCCAATTATAATTTATGAGGGCCAATTATTTACAATACATCATATCGAAATACAGTTGTAGCTCCATCAACAATAGAAATAGTTTTTGTTTCGCTTGCAATTGTTTTAAGAAATTTATTATACATTTTGTTTTTTATTTGAACGAATTATACATAATTTTTCATTTATGTAGCTCATTCAAGCAATACTTATCAATAACGCTTCTTTTTTATTAAACATACCTTACAACTTAAAAAGGTCCATAAATACATGCATTAGCAAAGAAGTAGGTTTCGGTAGGAGGGGATGGAGGCGGCGCAGCTTTGGCAGCTCAGCCAAGGGCACAGACAGGATCAGCTCCGCTCCGTTCTGTGGGACAGCGACTGAGGAGGGATTTGCCGGCGATGGCAGTGATTTCTGTTGAGGGTTGACGAGGTGTGTGTTCCATGTTAGAATTCTGTCGGTGTTTAGTCCTAAACATTGGTGGGTTGGTTGCAGATGGATGCCTGGGCGACGGAGACGCCGACCGCTCAGCCACGCAGCCTGCACAGCTGTGACGCTGCGTGGAGCGCCGGCAGTGGTGGGGCCGCGGCGCGGTTCCACGCTGTGCGAATTACGGGGGGTCAGAGTTCTGAGAGTCTGGAACCTGACGACGTCGCGCTCTACGTCGAAACTTTCGTCGAGTAACGATCGCGCACAATTGTAAAGCGGCCTATTGTGCTGCCATCTCGTGGCAATAGCTTGCAACAGGGCATTAGTTGCGTAACGGGCCGTTAGATGTCACTACCGGCCGTAGCGGACTTAATTTTGTTTTTTCTACTTTTACAGGAAAATATCTCAACCATCTGAAGTTTTCGCAGTAGCGTCCATTACTTGCTCTCTTTTCATTTGTACGCCTGATATATGTGACTCTAATACTTAAATCTTTTCCATGGGCATGCTTCTTGCTCAGTCAAACATTTTACAATGTGTGTTTCATTAGTCGCAGCTCGTCTCTTATCATGTTATATTGTATGATACTTACGATTACTGCAATTTTTGGAGGCAGTACATCGCGTGAGCGATGGTGGCCATCGTGATACAGTCGGAAATGTGTGATAAAGCAGTTTGTGTATTACTACTACAGCCAATGGTGGCCGTACGTACAGTGCAACTAAGCCCACCGATTGAGCAGGCTGTTCATTTCATATAACATATGAAGCACTGCAAGAAAAAGAAACGAAGGTTATAGAGTAATATGCGGTGAAAAATCTGCAGTGCATAATAGTGTGGTTAATTTCTGTAGATTTATCTGTACAAGCAATTCGGAACATAGTCTCTATATTGGCTAACCTACCCAGTAAAACAAACCTTTATTTACCGTTTACGTTGATTTCAAAATATACTGTTTCATTGTGAGACTTGATCTACAGAAATACGTCTGTTTTCAATTCTGAAGTTTCGATGTCGTTATTCGAAATGGTTTACAAGTATTTCGTGCCACGTGGAAGAGGAAATTATGAAAATGGGCTACGGGTGGCGGTGTTTTCGTTTCCTAAAAGCAAAGAACTCCAACAGAAATGGATAGCTGACTGCAACACACCGCGGAAGTTTCCATCTTACACAGAATACAAAGGCAAGTTCAACGACTTTACCGTTCAGTGAGATTGCCTCGCAGTACGTGTGCTTTAATATAGAGCGCATGAGCAACGTGTCGTCTGTTTAAGTTGGCATAAAGTCTAGTTGTTCGGCAACAACGTGATTTCGGTTGACGTGAAGCCTTTCTATAGCAGAGCAAGTTGGCTGTGTACAGTACTGAATCTCTGGCAGACTGATTTACATGTGCAGCAACAGCTTTGTAGTTTAAAATACCGAGTCAGTATTGATATATTTGTTCTGAACGTAACCGACGCTAATCCCGTGTTTCTTTAGTGGCATCATTTCGTATGTAGCTGATAAAACTTTTTCTATTTCAAGGTCTTCAGGCTCCACTTCACTGAGGACCTCATTCTGAGACGTGGTGAATATTTCGACAGCTCCACAGGTAAGAAATATTCTGTGCCTCTTTCGAAACCTCACCTTAAACCAGGAGCCACATCACCGATTCTGCATAACTGTCCAAAGTGCCTTTCGTTAGCTTCTTCTTCGAGAGCCAGTGGAGATGAGAGACAGGAGCGTCTGGAAAACAGAAACTTAGAACTAGCTGTTGCAGCCAATCTAGCAACACATGCCCAGTATGACAAAAAACACGTTTCGTGGACTTGAATGACTTACTTAAGTGCTTAGAGGCGATGAAGCTGCCCAAAGACTGGCGTATTAGACAGATAGTGGTATTAGATTTGTTCTAATAGAAACAACAGATATTGCTACACTTTTCTGTTCTGTTGTGGTGAACACTGACGAGTATACATAAATATCCTGGTAAAAGTTTAATCACAAAACTTCATACAAGAAAGTTCCCATTAACTATAAACAATTTAAATCACTGAACTGACATTATTGATAAGTTGGAAATCTTCACCAGAAGAAACGATAGTTCAATAACAGAACACTTGCTATTTATAACTAGTTATTTGGAAAATATAACCAATTTTTTTGATGAGACTGAAAACTTCACCAGAAAAAACAACGATAGTTCAATAACAGAACACTTGCTATTTATAACTAGTTATTTGGAAAATATAACCAATTTTTTTGATGAGACTGAAAATAGTATAATTAATTTTTATATGAATAAGTAAATTTAATGGGTGTCCAAGATAATCATTACAGATACTCGCCAGATTGTATATTGTTGTATTCTGTTTTCAATATCACAACTGCTTCGACTTTATAATAAGCACACTCTTTCTTGTGCTACCCCATCCTAATACACTGCATGAGTAATGTCCACATTTTCAAACACTTCCAGCAGCTGAGCAGCTAGGTGGCAATTTTCTGTTGTATACAAAACAGAAGGTCCAGTTTCTGTGTGAATCATATGATGTTGTTTCACTAATGATCGATGAAATTCAGCCAGCCACTGTGGCCGAGTGGTTCTAGGCGCTTCAGTCCGGAACTGCGCTGTTGCTACGGCCGCAGGTTCGAATCCTGCCTCGGGCGTGGATGTGTGCGATGTCCTTAGGTTAGTTAGGTTTAAGTCGTTCTAAGTCTAGGGGACTGATGACCTCAGACGTTAAGGCCCATAGTGCTCAGAGCCATTTGAACCATTTGATGAAATTAATTTGAAGTGTTATTTGGACTTTATGGGAGGTAACATTTTGTGTGCTACTTTCATTGCGTTGGTTGGGTTGTTTTGGGGAAGGAGACCAGACAGCGAGGTCATCGGTCTCATCGGATTGGGGAAGGAGGTGAAGGAAGTCGGCTGTGCCCTTTGAAAGGAACCATCCTGGCATTTGCCTGGACGCTACTTTCAGTACTAAAAATGCAGCGACTAGTGCTCAGGTTTTTATGATACAAAGTTTGCTTTCTTCATACAAAGCTGTAGTTTACATCCTTCCAGTGAGAAACGTAAATGGTGAAGAACTCTCCCCTCTAACCAAGTAAGTATCTTCCAGACAACTTGCAGTTGGTTTTAAGGTTGTCTGTGTTATTAATGACAACAATTCAATTAACGGACAAGCTCTGTCATTCCTAGCATTCCAACCACAACTGTCAATTGCTTACAAACACTCTTGTGACGAAATACTCCTTCATGTTTTAGATTGTCATCACATAATAAAATACGTCAGAAATAACTGGAAAAATTTGAAACTGAATCCAAGCTAAGAATTCAGACCCTGCTATCCTTGAAATATTCATCATCTTCTCTCGGAGAAGTTGGCATAGATTTGGATTCTTTTGAAAGTGCAGATGATGTCACCCTACCATCACCTCCACCGCCAAACGTCGGCAGTTTAATGGATTTCACTGAGGAATGGATTCAGTCTCTTCAGGAGCAGTTACCTGTTTTTTTCATACTAGTTAGGGTACTGTGCCAGGCCGATTCTTAAGAAGCTGAGATGTGAGACGTGTGAAACATAATTAGTTTTAGATAAAACATTGTCAGTAATAGAAAATGGTGAAGGTTATGAACTTTTAAGAAAGGTGGACAGAGGTAGATTGTATTGTCCTAATAATGAGGTTATTAATGTTGTTATTTTTAATTACTTGCTTGTTAAAGACTTGGTGTCTGGAAAACATCAACTCAGCTTCATGAGATGCTCATCCCAGAGAAATTTAAGTATAAGATTAGCTGTTAACGTAGTTAAAGGAGAAGACTTCTTCCTAAGAAAGTTTTTTTTTGTTGTTGTTGTCATTTCATCACTCAGGTGGCAGAATTCTTCAGTGCATAGTTAAAGTAGCGTGTAATGTACTTCTCAATAATTATATCAAAAAAATTAGCTATAGCCACAGCGACAATAACAGAAAAAGGGGAAAATGGCCAACAGTAAAGTATTTAGGAATAATTTTTGTGACTGGATAACAAACATTAGATTGGCCATTTTTTCCTCATTCCGACTTTTCTCGATATCTGTAGCTGCACTGAATGTGCATAAAATTAGGCCTATATCTTATTTACAAACATTTCATTTCATTAACAGCAGTATTATGCTACATATTTGACAGTTCTGATAACACAGGCAGACAAAGGAGTCAGATTGACTAAATCTCTCTTTTTGCTTTGGTGGCTGAAAAAATTAGTTACATGAGCATTTGAAATTAAACTATTTCCGGCGACAACATCGATGCGTTTTCTGGTGAGTTATTTGTGTCCTAGCGAATTACATTTTGATCAAGTAATTAAACTTACGATCTCCAGAATAATTACGTCATCCTTTCTGCTAACTTTTGCTGTATCTATCTCTATCACAATAACTCTATTAGTGTGATTTACAGGCTGTGGTGTATGTAGGTTTCTATCGCTACGTTTTTCTTAACAAGTAGTAAAATTTTCACATTATCTCACACATAATAGAAGGAAATCACCGTGTATTGTAACCAGCGTAAGATGCATTTCGCGCTATTGGATACTGGAACGTCCCAGTTTCTTTGTAAATGACACACACATGGACCATGTTAAAATAAAGGCAGAAAACAGTTTAAGAATAACATTATCTGATTGAAATATATATTTATTTCCTTTATTGTAATTTCATCCCCCTGCCGCAAATGGGCAGGGGAGGACTGGCAGTGGCACAGTCCACCGCTCTCCAGCCAAATGGCTTTAACAAAAATACAAGGGGAACTCTTTCATAAAAAACAGGGGGAAAAGGGGGACATAAAATACAGTAAATGGAGAAATGGAGATCATAGGAGTAAAAAGATACACTAATATGGGGACATTGGGGTACAATTAAAAACTCGACATAAAGTTAAGAAAACACAGCTGGCAAATTCGTTGTAACCACTTAAAACCACTTAAAAAACATAACCACTGGAAACAACGAAACACAAAGAATAAAAAAGACCACAGGAGGTGGTGAGCGACGATGGACTGGAGGTTGGCGAGGAGGAAAAAGAAGGGGGGGGGGGGGGGGAGTGATAGGGAAGCGGGAGGAAATGCTTGAAATACAACAATAGTTATTTCTTTTCATGACTTATAATACAAAACCATGCTCTGTGTGTGTGTGTGTGTGTGTGTGTGTGTGTGTAGTGGCTGAGTCGTTCTTTCATTACTTGCAACAGTGTTTCGTTAATTTTTTTTACCATCAAGGAAATAATATCACTGTCCAGGTAAAAAGGTGTAACGAAAAATTCAGGCCAGAAACTTGCAGGAGGTGGCGAAGAGTCCGTTCTGCAACTCGCGGCTGCCATCTGCCGGTGACAGTTTGTGCTACGGGGTGCAGGCTGTCAGCCGACACCAGCTGCTGCTGCCATCTCGCGTCGCTTCCGTACACTATGTGCAGTGGGCCGAGTGTGGAATCTCCGCCATTACCTCTTGCCGCTTTCTGCATTCAGGGAGACGATGTTTGCACTTTCATAGAGTCAGACGTGACGTCAAAATGACTTGTACATGCTATATCGGAAGCGGCAGAGTCGGTGTATGGACTTTTGTGGTCCTTACAGACACTCTGCAAGCTGGCGCCATTCTGTCGTTCGTCTTTTAGCGGTTTGCATGGCTTGCTGGCGAAACGTAATTCATGTTTCAGTATGAGCTCACTTTGGAGAGTTTGTCAGGAGCAATGCTGAAAGATTTCAGCGTCGTTGGTCACGGCCAATATCGCGGTCATTGAGGCACAGAAGAGGAGATTGAGGCACTTCTGGCTCGTCTGAAGATGATTGGGTTTTTCTGTTCCATGAGGAGCAGCAAACATTCAGATGCAGTTAAAAGTTAAGTAAATAAGTGTCATATTTTGTTATATTATTGCCAAATTGTGTCCCCCTGCAAACCAATATTGTCTTCGCAAAAGTTTAGGTTGTACACCAGTTCTCGTACCATGTGGTCTTGAATACCAAAAGAAAATCTACTGGCTATACCCAGAAGAGCAAACAGAATTTATCTGTCTTATCTGTTTGTCATTATCAATAATACAGTAATTAACTGTAGTTTTGTCTCATTTTCCGAGCAGTTTGTTAGAAATATATTATTTCTACTGTTGCAGGTTCTCAAAGATGCTTCTTTAGTCTAATGAAAGGGAGTGTGTAAATCGGATTTTGTGGATCTCTATGCTCAGTGGAAGGTATAAGCCACCAAGATTGCACACTCGGCCCAAAGTACCGAGAGAAAAATGAGGATGTTATTGCAGGTCACTTTGTTTGTAATATCAAATTCTGTTGTTAAACCATCAGTAGACAATATTACTTGGTAGAATACAATAGAAACTAAGAAAAGTATTCATATATTTATTATGTCTTGTTATTTGGTTACAAAAGTTACATCTTTGAACTGATTCTTAAAATTGATTCATGCAGTCATGACAGTAATAGTTAATTACATTCTGTAAAAACTGCACTTTTTAATATCATCAATGTCTTAAAATTGTAAATAGTCCAAAAGCCAAAATGTTCTTAAGGTAGTTGTTACAATGCAGTATAATTTTTCATTGCTCATTTGACTACACTATATTAAGTTATACATCGCTAAATGTGCTCTTAATTGTCTCAGATTAATTAACAGAAATACACTTGTGTAACTTGCATATAATTTCATGTAGTTGTAACATGCATACCATTTGATGTAGTACACTTCAGTATAATCTTCTTCTGTAATAGGGAAGTTAGACAAAATGATTTCTTTAGGTAATACACCAATTCACACTACAGCTTTGTTTTTCATGGTAAGGTGTAATTGATGGTTAAATATGGTCTCTGATTCATGTGTAGACATGGTTACTTATTGTTTATTGATTTTCTATATAAAGTCCTACATGTGCTTTCTGTACATTCTCCCAGAAAGCTATTAAGCCAGCTGAGATCCTTCACAGAGGAAACAGCAGAAACTCTGAATTAGGCCTATGTGTTGCGTATTTATTTAGGCTGTGTCTTCACCCTGATATTGTACCTTCATGGATGCTACAGGAAGATCTCAAAAATGAAAAATTTCTTATGACCATATTAAGGTTCCTTTACAGCTTAGTTGGGTATTTGTTTAAGCATACTCATAGTTAAAGGTGTATGGGGATCTTTACAAGTAAAGTGTCATTTTACTTCAGTGTTAAAGTGCTATTGGTTGCACTGCTCTTTATCTATAGTGTGGAACGAAATTAATTACAAGCTAGTCCTTCGCAGTATGTATCAACACAATTGTTATTTGCCACAATTTTTTTAGATACATTTTGTGATTGATGGCAATGGACTGAGTAGGTTGTGTATTCAAAAATATTGGTCCAATGGAAAACAGCGATACCACCTGTCGTCTTTGACAATGACATAGGCATGTTATCTTGAGGTGTCTGATAATTTATGGAGTTATTTTGTAGTGTACATTTGGCATCACAGGCGTCAGTTGAGGTCTGAAGGTTATGGCAAATGTCTGATACCATGTATACCTGTTTTTGTGGTGTATTTTTGGTATTATTTGCTTTGGTTTAGGTATATAGATCAAGTGAATTGTGTGATACCTAAATTTTTGTTTTCTTGGGTTCATTTTCTCTGTGAAAATATTTGTGTTATTGTCAGGGCTGTTTTTTCGTTTTTTGTGGAGGTGGATCATGTTTATTTTTTATTTAAAATGTACATGCCGAAAACCACCTTTTTGCATGGGTGTAATGTAAGTTTCTTGTTGTTGTTATTGTTGTTGATCCTTTCATGCTATTTGTCGTCTTTAGTATGATATCATGGTCGCTATCTTGAATACAGGCAGAGAGCATAGAGTCTGTAAGTTAATGGTGTCTGTAATTGAAACTGATGGTTAGTATTGCCATCTTCTGTAACGCCAAAATTTTATAAAAGAATAGAGCATAGGTTTGTGAATAGTTTATATGCAAGAGACAGTTAGCTACATTTGAACTACACATTTTTTGTTGAGGTGATACCCATCTTTGCATCATTTAGATTAGCACTGTTTGTATGTGATATTATATCCCTAACCAGTCATTTACAAATGCCTAGATAGTCTCGTTAGGGTCTATTATTATAATTATTTTGGGGCAATGGTTTTACCGACATTGTGAGGAAAAAGAAAAATTTAATTGTCAAATTATGTTATGTAAGTGTTGTGTGTCTTACTTTAAGGCTGACCACATAAATTCAAAGAGGAAAAGGATCCGTATCATGGACAACAGAAAGAGTGGCTGTCCAGTTACATTTACACTTAAATGTATTAGAGTTTACATTGATAATTCAACTGAGTTGGAGAGTGCTCATAATGAGACTACAAAAAAGCTGAGCATAGGGTTTCTTACACCTACTTGAAGAACTTTATTAATAATCTGTTGCCTACATTCAGGCAAAGAAACTACTAATGGTTAAATGCACTTCCAGAGTTGGTGGCTCTTCCTCTGCATACTGCAGTAAGCAATTTCTGGTGGTCATAAGCAAAAGGATTATAGTATACAAAAGTCAATGAGAATCAGTGTATCTCATAACTTGATTCAGCAGAAGATATTAATTGAATACTTCTGTTTTCGACATCAGTACCAAGATATTCTGATTATTTATCTGCCTGTTATAATGTACGAACAGGAGTTACTGGATTTTGTTATCATTTTTTTTATGGTATGTTTCTCTAAATACGACAGAGCTTCTTGGGATACTCTTTTGTATTCCAATGTTATAGTTTGAGTGTTGGTTGACAAAGCCAATGAACGTGAAGCGAGGAATACTGCCTGTTGTAACATATCTGAAATGTACCCTAGGTCTAGGTTAGGATGCAATGTTAGCTGGGTTTTGAATTTGTGCAGGCAACAAATGTCACCCACTGGAGGAACACTGGCTGTGGTAATGGGCTAATCTGTAGCATAGGTCAATGATTATTTCAAAAACTTTGTGGGGTAATATCAGAAAATCTCAACTTAGTTAATGACTAGATTTGAACGTAACAGCACAGTTTAAATTATATGGGATGTTCTCTTTTATATGAAAACATCCTACTCAGCATGTTCCATGATGCAGCCATGTAATTACATGCATTCCACATCACAACAATGTTTATTGAATGCTGCTTTCTCATTGGTTCCACTTAATCTGATTAATGATTTGTCATGTTCTCTTCTAACCAGTTATCACATAAACAGCTAACAACTGCACTATGAACTGGAGGAGCCACAAACATAGTAAGTGCTTTTTTACCCATATTGTTTCTAACTAATTGTATTGTGTTACAGGTTTATCAAAGACTGAAGAAGGATTTGACATCTCAAAGCAAGCCAATAAGCTTCCTTTGTTATCATGTGGTTGCTTCTCCACCCAGCCATCATACACACAGTACAGAGTGTATCAAAGTTACTGGGGATTTACATCCTTTGTTAATAAATGAGATAATGACTGTTGTTAAAAGTGATTAAATTACATCTGTAAGAGGTTGTGACCACAGACTTCAGTGTAAGCACCACAGCAGATCATAAAAGAGTCTTTCATCCAACAGACAAAATAATTAAAAACCATATACACAAATCAGTTTACAAGTTAAGAAAAACCAAGACTGATCAGGCTGCTCTTCAGAACTAAGTCAATATGTGGGAAAATGAATCTGCAGGCAACATCTATTTCAGACCTTATTCAGAACTTGGTGGAGAAGTAAAGCCCTTTATCTTTTGTTACCAAACTGGGTGGCAAGTGGAATTACTGAAAAGTATAGGTCAGTATGCTTGCTGGATGCAGAATATAAAACCACAAAGTATAATATCCCTTATTTTTATTAACAGTGAAAGCAAATGTTTGTTACCTATTGGCAGTTTTTTTATTCGTTCAGGTGGAAAACACAATCTCAGTTGGTGAGGCTTTTAAGATTTTCAAGGATTGGAGCCCAGTCATGAATCCTACCTACTGGATTCCTGATTTCTGCAAGTCTGAGATAAAAGCAATTGAGGTAACATTCCCCTGTTCTAAAGGTTTTTTTTTTTTTTGGTCATCAGTCTACTGACTGTTTTGATGCGGCCTGCCACGAATTCCTTTCCTGTGCTAACCTCTTCATCTCTTCACCTCAGAGTAGCACTTGCAACCTACGTCCTCAATTATTTGCTTGACGTATTCCAATCTCTGTCTTCCTCTACAGTTTTTGCTCTCTACAGCTCCCTCTAGTACCATGGAAGTCATTCCCTCATGTCTTAGCAGATGTCCTATCATTCTATCCCTTCTCTTTATCAGTGTTTTCCACATATTCCTTTGCTCTCCGATTCTGCGTAGAACCTCCTCATTCCTTACCTTATCAGTCCACCTAATTTTCAACATTCGTCTATAGCACCACATCTCAAATGCTTCGATTCTCTTCTGTTCCGGTTTTCCCACAGTCCATGTTTCACTACCATACAATGCTGTACTCCAGATGTACATCCTCAGAAATTTCTTCCTCAAGGCCGCTATTTGATATTAGTAGATTTCTCTTGGCCAGAAATGCCTTTTTTGCCATAGCGAGTCTGCCTTTGATGTCCTCCTTGCTCTGTCCGTCATTGGTTATTTTACTGCCTATGTAGCAGTATTCCTTAACTTCATTGACTTCGTGAGCATCAATCCTGATGTTAAGTTTCTCGCTGTTCTCATTTCTACTACTTCTCCTTACCTTCGTCTCTACCTATGTTCTTTTCATAGGAAACAGTATTGGAAATAAGGCTAAGTAAAAGTGAAAATTTAAAAGCAGTGTCTGATAAGGGTACACTTTGGAAACTGTGGGAAGAAATTGCAGTGTCACGATCAGAGGTGCAGTTCAGAGAAAATATGGAAATTTGAGAAGTAATGCGGTTTTTAATAAAACATGAAGGCAGTAAAATATTTTAATAGCCAGTAGGTTCCAGTAGGTCATAGGTGGGTGAAACCAGTTGGGGACAAAGGTGTCTTTGCCAGCATTAACACAACGAATGGTACTGAAGCAAAGAAGAAGGTAGTGAAATATTCACATCTTCTGCTATCTACAGATAAAATATTGATAGTGTTGTTTTGATTTTGGTTTTCTCCCGAGCCTCACTAAAAAATATTGTAAGTAAGATTCATCAGTTAAATCTTACAATGAAGAGGTGCCTGTATTCTTGCACAGGAAGATTCTTGATTTTATAAAGCATGTAATGATGCAATATGAATTGGTAGAAAGTGATTTCAGTGCTGAATCTGTATCGATTATAGATGAGAGGTTGTTTTTTTAAAAAGTGCAGTAACTGTACACTGTCAATATATAGTTAATTTTAGTTAATTTTGCAATACCTGATTATACCTGCCCAGATTTCCAAAAGTGGAAGTATTCTTGGAAACACTTTTGTGCTATCGTTCATTTCTTTCCTGAATGAGGATTTGAAAAATTTAATGTAAACTATGGGACTAGCCCATTAATTTGCTTAGAGGAGACATATGGGTTTGGCACAAGCAGCAGTTGTAGTGCACAAACTACTGCAGCACATGGTGAACAGGTTGTTGCGGCACATGGTGAACAAGATTATGAGACAAAGCACAGCACACTACTTCTGGAGCATCTAGCTCTAATTCAACATGGATGATAGAGTGTGTAAGCATTTAATAAATCTAACCTACAATTCCAGTGATGAAACAGTTCAGAAAATTTTTCATGGCATAACAATCTTGCAACAAGATGTAGAATTCTTCAACCTGGCAGACAATGGCCTTCTGTTAGCAGCACTATCAACATCTAAAAGATAGAAATGTAAGTTTTGACACTGATGTGATTTCTCTAGTGTATATGTGGAATTCTTGATATTCAGCAAAAGCATTTAATGTACTGTAGGTGGAGGGAATTTGTAATGGTCTGGTTTGGTAGTCAAAAAGTTTCACCTTCAGAAACACAATCACATTTTAACAGTGATACCACTTTAGTAGCATTTAAGTATCTTGTGCAAATGCTTTTGTTCAAAAAATGTGTGAAATCTTATGGGACTTAACTGCTAAGGTCATCAATCCCTAAGCTTACACACTGCTTAACCTAAATTATCCTAAGGACAAGCACACACACCCATGCCATGGGAGGACCTGAACCTCTGCTGGGACCAAAACCACTTACACCTTCGATGGACAGCGCCATTTGAGATGGTCTGTCCAAGAAAACTGGCACCAAAGCAATGCGATGAGCAGCGCCCATAGTTGACATCAGGCAGGTGCACCACAAACTCCCAACTATCCTGCGAGGTAGACCGGCCGCGCTGCTGCTGGCCGAGCCCGCGTGTTTGGCTCCTTCGTCCCCTCAAGCACGTCCTAGCGCCTAGTAGGGAGTCCGACGACCATCTCGTCAATCGCAAATACTCTCTGCCAGATCACAATAGGGTTAAAGATCGTAGTACAGCCGGGAAATCGATAGTACTGCTAAAGAGCTGGCGTGTCAGAAAAGGCGCACCACGCCTCAACCTGCCCCGCTCAAACCTGACCAGCCCCCACTCCCCTTTTGTCTTACCACCACTGAAAGAAGGGAAATACACTTATCTAACAGGCTTGATTTGACTAAGGTGCACTCTGAATCTCTTGCCCATTGCAAGCTCCTTAACTAACAAATTAACAGGCCCTAAGACCCTGGTTACGCTGCACAAACTTACAAGTTCTCATACCACGAGCATTCCGACCAGCCGGTGATGTTCTTAATAAACACCTTATCCCCGGTCTTAGCCTGCGAAACCCTTCTGCTCTGGTTATAACGGTGGGCTTGCCGACGATGGGCTAACTGTGTATTGTTTCGAGCATGTTACAAATTTTCCCTAAGTGTATCTGGAATAATGGAAAACGGCAACAAGTCATTGATCTGCCAAAGATTGGAGAGCAGCAAACTGACTGGATATTCCAACATTAACTCAGCTGAAAGTGCCCTAGAAGTTTCACATTGGGCCATGGTGAACGCAGTATTTAACCATAGGAGTGTAATATCCCACCTACTGGGGGATTTGGCGTGGTAAATTACAAGCGCTGCCCTTAGGTTACAGTTAACCTTTTCTGCCAAGGATGCTTGTGGATAGTAAGGGGTAGTCGTAATATGCCCGATTCCACTAGAGAAGCAAAACTATTTAAACTCTCTTGACAAAAAGGCAGGTAAGTTATTGGTAACGAGTTCTTTTGGGGGCCAAACCATGAAAAAATACAGGTCAGATGACGTGTGGTTATACTCGCAGTGATTCCAGTACTGGGCAGCAACCATACAAAACGCAAAAAGTCATCCACAGGTACGAAGATGGAACGATACCCTCCCTTAGTTCTAGGCATAGGTCCTACAAAGTCGATAAACATCTTATCCATCGGTCGCTGTTCTCTTTGAGACTAAAGTAGACCCAGAGGAGCGGGAGAACTGGCCTTGCTCCTTCTACAGTCGTCACACTGACTGCTGCACATCATGGTACAGAGAACGCCACGTCACATGGGCCCCATCTTGGTCAAAGTTTTATAGAGGTCAAGGTGCACTCCTAGTACAGAATTATGGAAATACTGAAAGAGAAGTGAAACTAAATCAAGTGGTGAGCAAACCCTAACATCTCTGGGCTCACCAACCTCTTAAAGAGTAACTGGGCAGGCCTTTGCCAGCAGTGACCTTCCACTTGATTGGATCCATATGTGGATCCTCATTCTGCTTGGTTTTAAGGTCAATGAATAATTGAGGGATCTCTGTGAGGACACTATTCACCACTTGACTACTGAAGTCATCCTCTCCCCCTTGCTGAGATTTGGGGTCTTCACTAAACATCTTGCCTAGGGCGTCAGCTGCCTGATTGTTGGAGCCTTTAATATCACGCACCTTAAGGAAAAAAGGTGCAAAATGGACTGCCCACTTAGCAATCCTTCCGGTTTTTCGAGGTGAAGCTAGGTCTTAATTCAATGCTCCATTGTCAGTTAGCCGGCCGCGGTGGTCGTGCGGTTCTAGGCGCTCCAGTCTGGAGCCGCGCTGCTGCTACGGTCGCAGGTTCGAATCCTGTCTCGGTCATGGATGTGTGTGATGTCCTTAGGTTAGTTAGGTTTAATTAGTTCTAAGTTCTAGGGGACTGATGACCACAGCAGTTGAGTCCCATAGTGCTCAGAGCCATTTGAACCATTTGTACCATTGTCGGTTTCAAGGACGAACTCCCTATGTTCAAAATAAAATCGAAATTTCTCCAAGGTGAAGAGCACTGCAAGAGCCTCACACACATAAACAGAATAGCTTAACTAGCGGTGAGCTTCCTTAAAGCAAAGGAAAGGGGGTGCTTCACGCCCTGATCCTCTTGAAGAAAGAGGGCTGCTATCCCGGCACTGGAAGCATCGGTTTGGAATACAAAACTTTTCTGGAAACCGGGAACTGCCAAAACGGGAGGGTTCGCAATTGCGGTCTTAATAGCATCGAAAGCACTTTGTTGGCTGTCTGCCAAGGTAAACTCTTGGCCTTTCTTTCACAAGTCATTGAGAGGGTCACCCAATTGTGCGAAATTAGGGACGAACCTGTGAAAATAGTTCGCCATGCCTATAAAACTGCTTCTTTGTCCTTGGGGGCGGAAATTTCTTAATCCGACTGGTCCACTCTTGATCAATTGTAACTCTGTCGCCTGAGACAAGACGGCCTAAAAACGAAACTTCGTGTCTAGCAAGAGTAATCTTGGCTGGCTTAACGGTCAATCCAACGGAACGAAATCTACACAGCACCTGCTCAAGATGGGACAGGTTTTCTTCGAAGGTTTGGCTATACACCACAACATCATCCAGATAGTTGTACATACACTTAAATTTTAAATCTCCCAAAACACAGTCCAACCAGTGCAACAATACTGCGGCCCCTGGAAGCCAAACCAAGGGAACTCTGTTAAATTCAAAGAGATTCTAGTCGGTGCAGAATGCGGTAACATGTTTTGATTCCTAAGGGGAATCTGATGATAAGCTTGATTAAGAACAGTGAACCATCTTGCCCATGAAGACCACATAAAACAATTATGAATATCAGGCAAGGGAACGGATTCCAAGATAACCTTCTTATTCAATAATCGATAATCAACTACAGGTCTATAATCCTTACCGCCGACTTTAGGAACAGGAAATATTGGTGAAGTGTAAGACGAGGTTGACGGTCTGATAACGCCATCCTGCCACATAGTGTTCAATTTTTCCTTTAAGATTCTCATTTTTGGAGGGGAAAGTCTATACGGTGACTGTCGAACCGGTAGCCCATCATACAAATGAATGTGATATTCAATAAGGCTAGTTACACCAAATTTCTCAGAAAGCACGTCAGGAAACTCATCTAACAATTCTATTAACTGAGCCGCGTGATCATCAGGAAGGTGACTAACCTCAAACCTGTTGTCTTGTCTGCCCACCATACTGACCAAGTTAGAATGATCACATGCACACAGTGCTATCTTTTCCTCCGGTCTGAACTTAAAGCTTAACGTGCGACTAGCGTAGTCGAATACCAACCCGGTATGCTGAATGAAATCACAGCCCAGGAGTAAGGGTACGGCTAACCCCTTAACCACCAACAAGGTAACTGGCCGTATAAGATCACAGATTGATAGACTACCCTGCACTTCCCCCACCACAGGCAACGTTTCCCCATTCGCAGCGTGACAATTCTGTCAGGAAGGCCTTACGTATGACACAAGTGATACCCAGTCACCTAACCGCATTCGAAGACTAAGTTCTGCGGAGCGCCCCATTCTGCTCTCTCGCTATGTCTAATGCTTACTGAGGTCGCTGATATGGAATACCTGGCAGTGCGGACAGCACAGTGCACCTAATATGAAAAACGTAAGTTTTGGGCGGGGTGTTCGGATACTTTTGATCACATAATGTGTGTAAGCCCACCAGACACGGACGAGCGATTACCCTAACGAACATGTGGACTGCAAATGCGGGAATCCGTTTAGATAAGCGACTTTGAGAAAGGGCAGATTATTATTACCCAGTGCCTGTGGACGAGTGTCTCGAAAACGGCGAAGCTACTCGAGTGATCATGTGCGACTGTTGTGAGAATCTACGGAAACAGGTAGAAGGACAGTGAAATGGCCATCAGGCGCCAAATTGATTGACATCGACGACTCTTCACACAGTTTGGGGTTCGGAGGCTTGTCTGCTCTGTAAAGCAGGATGGATGCTGACGTGTGGCATCTCTGCCGATAGAGGACAATGCTGATGCATGCACAAGCGTTTCATAGCACACTATTGATTGTACACTGCCGAACGTGGAGCTGTGCAACATGTTAATATGTTGACTCAACGACATTGTCAATTACGATTGCTGTTGGCATGTGAGCATCGGGATTAGACCGTCGATCAGTGGCAACATGTCTGCTCTTCGGGTAAATCACATTTTTGCTACACCAGGACGCTGTTAGTCACCAAAAACGCCGCCATCGAGGCGGCTCGAAACGTGCAGCGCACCAGGGACGTAGGCTGGTGGGAACAGTATTACGCTACGGCAGACATTCTCCTGCACTTACAGGCGACCTGAAGTAGTAATTGAAGACACGCTGACACCTGCGATACACCTGCATCCGTTCATGCTTGATGTCCTCCCTGATGGCGATGTCATCTTTCAGCAATACTAATTGTCCCTGTCTTCGAGCCATGATCATGGTACAGAGGTTTGAGGAGCATTATGGCGAACTCACGTTGATGTCTCGGAGACCAAATTCGCCTGATGTGGATCCTATGAAACCCATCTCGGCCGCTATATGCCGCCATCACCTCATACGCAGATGGGCGTCCCACTTTTTACGCGAATGGCGTGACCTGTGCGTGGACATATGATGCCACATCGGCCTACCTCCACAAACCTACCAACAAACGGCCGGATCCCTGATACGCAGAATAAGTGATTCATTTCGTTCCACAAACGGACAAACAAGCTGTTAAGCAGGTGCTCATAATGTTTTGGCTCATCAGTGTATTGGCACATTTATGGTGAGTTCCTTTGGGACCAAACTGCTGAACTCATCCGTGACTAGGCTTGCACAATACTCAATCTAACTTAAACTGACTTACGCTAAGCACAACACACTCACACCCATATCCAAGGGAGGACTCGAACCACCGACGGGGAGAGCCATGTGAACCGTGGCAAGGCGCCCAAACCAAGTGGCTACCCCACACGGCCTCGATGTATTGTTTCAGTATCATGTCAGTATGTCTGCACCGAGAATATCAGAACCTGGTAAAACGTCAAATCTCCAACTTCGCTGCAGCTAGAAAAAGATCCTGCAAGTGTGGGAGCACTTGTGTACCCTTGATGAGTGCACAATACAAGGCTTTACGCCTCGCCTGGGCTTGTGAACACCGACATTGGACTGCTCATGACTGGAAACATGTTGCCTGGTCGCACGAATCTCGTTTCAAATTGTATTGAGCGGATGGATGTGTACGGATATGGAGACAATATACTGAATTCATGGATTGTTCAAGCTGGTGGAGGCTCTGTAATGGTGTGGGGTGTGTGCAGTTTGTGTGATATGGGACCCCTGATATGTCTAGGTACGACTCTGACAGGTGACACGTATGCAAGCATCGTGTCTGATCACCTGCATCTATTGTGCATTTCGACGCACTTCTGCAATTCCAGCAGTACAATGCGACACCCCACACGTCCAGAATTACTGCTGAGTAGCTCCCGGAAGAGTCTTTTGTGTTTAAACACTTCCACTGGGCACCAAATGCGCCAGAAATGAACGTTATTGAGCATATATGAGATACCTTGCAACGTGCTGTTCAGAAGAGATCCCCAGGCCTTCGTACTCTTATGGATTTATGGACAGCCCTGCAGGATTCGTGTTGTCTGTTCCCTGCAACACTATTTCAGACATTTGTCTAGTCCATGCCTCGTCGTGCTGCGGCACTTCTGCGTGCTCGGCAGGGCCCTACACAATATTAGGTAAGTGCACCAGTTTCTTTGGCTGTTTAGTGTATGTGACTGTCTAGTAGAAGTGTAGCTGCTGACGCGTAACAGAAGTCTGTGCAGTTACAAATCGCTCTTTTATTTTAGAGCTACTGGTTACTGGAATTACGATTTTTCACAAACAGATGGAGAGAATCCATGCACTTACAAATCTCTCTTTGGCTATAGCGGTACTTGTTACTGGAAATACGAGTTTTCACAGACCGACGATTTTACGAGATTTTCGTTGCGTACCGTCGATATGTTAAAGTAAGACATCTTTGAGGAATGATAATGAGATTAAAATACTGCAAAATTCTCTCTTCGTGTGTGAGAAGGGGAAAGGGGCTCCTGAAATTATCACACATGGTTCCAAAATCCCCTCCAAACCGGCTCTGCACGTCTACATCTACATCTACATCTATACTCCGCGAGCCACCTTACGGTGTGTGGCGGAGGGTACTTATTGTACCACTATCTGATCCCCCCTTCCCTGTTCCATTCACGAATTGTGCGTGGGAAGAACGACTGCTTGTAAGTCTCCGTATTTGCTCTAATTTCTCGGATCTTTTCGGTCGTCCTCTGTTTCGGTGCCTATTTGTAGCATTTGATGTCGATTACCTTCTGTTTCCAATGGTTACTGGCCTCTGCGATCACTAGAGACCACTTTTCTCCTACTTGGTGCGCTGTACAGCAGCCTTAATTTAATTTCATATTCTCCGCTACAAACGAGAACCATACTTGAAGGTGATTGGCTCTATAATGAACATTTACAACTCTATGTTCCCGACTTAGGTTTATACTGTAGCAGTTCATACGTAACACTAGCCTGTTAGTTGGCAGTGCTGAGCAAGAAATTCCCAATCAATTGTGCTTCTATGTTCTGTCCCCTCCCGAGTGGATTAGCTATTGTACCTCTTCAACCTGCATCTCTTGTGAGTAAATCTGCCGGTTTTCCACTTGCTTACAGTGCTTGTGGATAAATCTGTTCCTTACGTCTGTTTACATTTGTGTACTTTACGACTA
This sequence comes from Schistocerca americana, assembly GCF_021461395.2. Lineage (NCBI taxonomy): Eukaryota > Metazoa > Arthropoda > Insecta > Orthoptera > Acrididae > Schistocerca > Schistocerca americana. The sequence continues at coordinate 31,626,836 of NC_060129.1, read as the reverse complement.
AAGCCTTAAACCACAGTTGCCTTTGTGTTTGAGGGCGTTCCTAAAATTATTCAAATTGATCAAGTAATCTCCAAAGTGACGAAAAGGGTTTCTGCCTGAAAGCCTTCTGCCTAAAAGCTGATAACCGAATTAAAAGAGTTAACAGGACACTTTATCGCTTACAAATTAGCCTATACGGCGCACTGCTTATTCTAATGCATACTTGATTGAGAAGCAGCGGCTCCTGTCTCTCCAATGGCCGGGAGAGCGGTGTGCCGAGCACATGGCCCTCCACACCCGCCTCCAGTGACGCCTGTGAGCTGAGGGCGACACGGCAGCCGGCTGGTACCGTTAGGTCCTCATGGCCTGTTCGGGCGCAGAGAGCTTACTTCAATAGACAACAGATCATTGCCAGAAAACATAACTGGGAGTACATAAGCGTAGACTGAGTTTGTTTCAGATTGAGAAATATCACCAACAGGTCAGAGAGAAAGAGCAGGGCATTTACCGTTGGCGTATGGCTGTAATCGGAGAACGGCCGGGAGCAAACTAGATATGAGCAGACGCAATGTTCAGTGTTTACAAACGCAAATCCTCACCGTTAACAACGACCGGCGTGCAGCCCCTCTGGTGCACTTGTATTCCTGACATTTGACATTATCCTGACGCCCGCAACGAATCAACTCCGAAACGATCAGTACCATGTAGAGCAGAAAACAAAACTTCTTCCCAAGGCAGCACATCCATTCATTGCGCCCTGCCAGCGGAAGACCCACACACTTCCCCCGTAGGCTCCGCCGCACCGCCCCCACGCGGCCAGAGACAAGGGTCGTGAGTCGCGCTATCCAAAGATCTTTGGTACGACCAGGTCGATTACTTCGATGCAACGGGATCTATCCGAGCCGACCACGGCTCATAATTCTCAGTCATTCCATTATCGAAAAGCTCTCATAGAAAATGAACACCTACATTTTTCCGCGCGAACTCTGATTTCCTTATTTTATTATGATCGTCTTTTCTCGCTGTGAGGTCGACACCAGCAAAATATTTTTAGATTCAGAGGAGGAAATTGGTGATTGGAATTGCGTGAGAAGATTGCGTCGCAACGAAAAATGCCTTTCTTTTAATGACGCCCAGCCCAAATCCAGTATCATTTCAGTGACACTCTCTCCCATATTTAGCGATAATATAAAACCTGCTGCCATTCTTTGAACTTTTTCGATCTACTCCGTCAGTCCTATCTGGTAAGGATCCCATACGGCGCAGCAGTATTCTAAAAGAAGGCGGACAAGCATAGTGTAGGCAGTCTCCTTAGTAAATCTGTTACATTTTCTAAGTGTGCTGTAAATAAAACGCAGTTAGCTTTCCCCAGAACATTTTATATGTGTTCTTTCCAATTTCAGTCGTTCGTAATTGTAATTACTAGGTATTTAGTTGAATTTACGGCCTTTAAATTTTACTGAATTATCGTGTAACCGAAGTTTAACGAATTCCTTTTAGCACTCATGTGGATGACCTCACACTTTTCGTTATTTAGGGTCAATTGCCAAATTTTGCACCTTTCAGACATCTTTTCTAAATCGTTTTGCAATTTGTTTTGATCTCCTGATGATTTTATTAGTCTATAAACGACATCTACAAATAACCTAATACGTCTGCCCAAATTCTGTCCCAAATCGTTTACATAGCTAAGGAATAGCAAAGGGCGTATAATACTACCTTGGGGAACGTCAGAAATCTATTTTACTCGATCACTTTCCGTCAAGTACTACGAACTGTGACCTCTCTCACAGGAAATCACGAATGCAGTCACGTAACTGAGACGATATTCCACAAGCACGCAATCTCAGTACAAGCCGGTTGTGTGGTACACTGTCAAAAGCCTTCTCGAAATCTACAAATACGGAATCAATTTGAAATCCGTTGTCAATAACACTCAACACTTCGTGCGCGTAAAGAGACAGCTATGTTTCCAAATTACGCTTTCTAAATTCGTATTGACTGTGTGTCAGTAGACCATTTTCTTCGAGGGAGTTCATAATGTTCGAACACAATATATGTTCCAAAATCCTGCTGCATATCGACTTTAATGATATGGGCCTGTAATGAAGTGGATTACTCCTACTACCTTTCTTGAATATTAGTGTGACCTGTGCAACTTTCCAGTCTTTGGATAGGGATCTTTCGTCCAGCAAACGGTTGTACATGGTTGGTAAGTACGGAGCTATTGCATCAGCATACTCTGAAAGGAACCTAATTGGCATACAGTCTGGATCGGAAGACTTGCTTTTATTAACTGATCTAAGTTGCTTCACTGCTCTGAGGATATCTACTTCTAAATTACTCATGCTGGCAACTGTTCTCAGTTCGAATTTTGGAATATTTTCTTCGTCTTTTTTGATGTATGAATTTCCGAAGGTTGTGTTCAGTAACTCTGCTTTACAGCACTGTCATCGATAGTATTTCCATTGCTACAGCGCAGAGCAGGCGTTGATGATGTCTTCCAGCTGGCAAACCTTACATACGATCAGAATCTCTTTGGATTTTGTGCCAAGTTTCGAGACAAGGTTTCGGTGTGCAAACTATTATAAGAATATCGCACTGAAATCCGTGCTAAATTTCGAGCTTCTGTCAAAGAACCCCAATCTTGGGGCTATTGCGTTTGTTTAAATTTGGAATGCGTTTTTCATTGTTTCTGCGACAGTATGGTGCCCTGATTTGTGTACCGCCGGGGGGGTGGGGGATCAGATCCGTCGTTTATTACTGGACACGTCGTGAAGGAACTTGATATTCTTACGTCTGCTTTTTAAAAAAATTACCATTACACCACAGCGATTGCCGGTATGTCACGTTACGTATGATCAGCGAAACGAGCGGTGGTTGTCGCTGTGATTTAGTCAGAAAAAACTCAGATCGGTGGCGGTATGAGATTGAGGCGAGAATTCTTTCCCGATTTCTTTCAGTGAGCGGCAGGAGAAGATGATCACTCATTTGTTGTGAATGATTTCTCGTTTGTCTCCCATAGGGATGTAGGTTTTTGCTGAACCAACCGGTTTCGGTTATATAAGTTTTTCCAAGCCAATTTAACGTGACTGTATCTGTAGCAACTGATTTCCAGTCTTTCATTCCTGTTATTTACTGTAATAAATGCAGAAATCTAACAGATTGAAAAACTTTGACTCTCTCAGTTTGGGGAAGTTAAATAGGGAAATAAAAGAAAACTTAGGCTTTCCAGCATTCGCTGCCTTTCCGGAAAAGTGATGAGTGGGTGAATACTACTAAAAATCACCATTATTCATGCTGATTAAAATTTTTTGAAACTCTGCTCAAATATCATGTTGTAATCGGGGATCATACCACTATTTGGTGATTACGAATAGTCAGAGCTGAAGGGTGAAAACTGAGGTTTGGAGAACTCTAGTTTTCGTGGTAATTTGTCCGTTTGCAATGGCTACACGCACATAATGCTGTACTGGGTAGACACAGGCAGCAGATCAGATACTTTCTGTTTTCATTGTGTACGGTGAATGATTTGTAAAGTTTTTAATTTACTACTGTTACCATATTTTACTTCCTCTGTTATTATTTCGCAGAAATGGTAGACAAATATTTAATCTCTTAGAGCAAATGAAGCACTGTTTGTCGTTCGTACTTCACTTCGTAAAAATATTTTAGAGGCTAGGGGTGGTGCCGTTCTGTAATGCAACGGATGTCCGGGGACGGCAGCCAGAAAATTCCGTACACACACACACACACACACACACACACACACACACACACACACGTCGCTTAAGTAACGACACACGGCAACAGGGACGTACTGTCTCAGCAATGTTTTGCCAATTCTTATGCTGCGTGATTGTTGCTCATTTCTGTCTGCATTGTTATTAAAATAACTCAGCGCTTTCCCCACTTTCTCTACTGACGTAATATTTCAAACCAACGCAGATTTTAGGGAAAAAGTACTCCTTCATTAAAAAACGTTTATTTAAAAACGAAAATTTTTTGCTCTGCTGCTATGGCTAATTGATAATTCGGTATTTTCACTCAGTTATTAGTGAAAGAATGTAAAGCATCTGTTATAACCTAGACCAAACAAATACCGAAATATCCCGTATATTCTGAACTAAAATGTCGGTATCGGTTTTAACCGGTCGGCTTATCTACTCCCTAATCTTCCAGTGACGATAAATCATGTGTTTATGCGCCTTGCACTGATCAGCGGGAGTGCTGTAAATCTCACACGGTAGTAACACTCATTCATGATCGTTCATGTTTGCCAGTGAGCGATATGCGATAGGGATGGCTGATGAATTGAGATAGTCACCCTCAAACGAGGTTCTTCGTAACAAGGAATATTAAATTATGTGGTAGCTGTTGTAATGTAGGTCCTAATGCGATGAGTAGAATAAAACCTGACGCAATTGTTGGTTTCAGTGAAATCGCCACAAGGGCATCTCAAAGGTACCGAGTGATTCCGGTACTGAAGTCTGTTTTGCACGTTTACAATGCGCATAGCTCTGGTACGCAGTCACAACAATCAGATAGTACTTTTCACTAAAAAGTAGTGAAAGGGTGTACTTGCACTAGTCGTCCTCTGAGTAAATACAGTCACTGCCGGAGTGACTAAACCTCAAATAAGTGTAATGGAATTGTGGTTTGTCACAGATTACTGAAAATGTGGGATGAATAAGAAATTATCAGGCCATCAAAACCGTGTAAGGAAAAGAAGAAGAGAAGAAGAACGAGATAAACTTCAATAAAAATTAGTAATTATTATAGAACGTTGTCATCTGCTCCCAAACAATTTTCTGAATTCTTTTGGAATAATAAATCAACTGTGGATGTTTGTAGGACCTTCGACAATCATATCTACATCTGCGTGGCTAATCTGGAAGTCACACTTACGTGCCTGTCAGAGGGTTCATTAACTCCGTATTATTCCACTCTCGAACAGTGCGCGAAAAAAATTCCGCACCGGCTCTGATTTTTCTATGATGGTCATTTCTCCCTATGTAGGTGGGCGTCAACAGAATATTTTCACATTCGGAGGAGAAAGTTGGTCATTCGTGAGAAGATCGCGTTGCAGTGAGAAACTCTATTATTTAAATCGTTTCCCGCCCAAACTCTGTATCTTCTTCGTGACACTGTCTCCTTGTTTCTCAATAACACAAAACGTGCTGGTCCTCTTTGAACTTCCTCGTTGTACTCCGTCAATCTTATCTGGTAATGATCGTACACTGCGCAGCCGAACTCCTAAGTAGGACAGACAAACGTAACATAGGTGGTCTAATTCCTACTTCTAACTGTTCTGCCAAAAAAACGCAGTCTTTGCTTCGCCTTAACATCAACATTTTCTATGTGTTCTTTCGAATTTTGGTTGCTCGTAACTGTAATTCCCTTATTCAGTCGTAAGTATTTCCTCCGTGTCGTGATAGTGTAGCTGCACTGTTCAGCTTTCATTACTGTTAGAAAACGTTGGTGGGGTCTCCCTACAACGCTATCACCAAACTAAGTGCAAATACAAGCACAATGTAACAGCTGTCCTCATAGTGTTGTCGTAAGGGTAAGGGATTGTATTTTTACTTCTCCTTCATTATTTTTGGCAATTTTGAAGAAGGCTATCAAAACAATAGAGGCTGAACATTAATAAAACCAACAAACTCAAGGACGGATTACTCACTCGAAATAGAGGAAGAACGGTCATATGAAACAGATGGATGGTGTGAGTGCAACTACAACAAATCACCCCGGAACGTCCGCGTGCTTAGCTCAGTGTTTAAGTGCTTGCCTCCCATGCAAGTGGGCGCGGGTTTGATTCCCGGCCGTGTTGGAGATTTCGTCCGCTCGTGGACTGGGTGTTTTGTAGTCCTCATCATCATTCCATCCTCATCACCCGCGCGCGAGTCACCCAATGTGGCGTCGACTGTAGTGAGACTCGCTTTCGGCGGCCGAACTTCCCCGAATGGGACTTCCCGGCCGACAATGCCATACGATCATTTCCTTTTTCATCCCGGTGCACAGTACAGAGCTGCATCGCACCCACGTCACAGCAGGTGTTCAAAGTCGCCTCCATAGGATTGTAGGTGTGGGGATAGTGGCGGTTGTCATGCAGGACACACATTATCGTACTTTGGCTTGTACCATATTGGCGGGCCATTTGCCTGGAGATTGTACTACGGTTCGTCCAAATATCCTGTAGAACCCGGTCCTCCAAATCTGGTGCATGCACAGTCTGGTGCCTGCCTGCACGTTCGTCTGTCTGAAAAGAACCATGATCACACAAACGGCCACAAAGGGCTTGAAATGTTGTCTGATGTCGTTGGTTTCTGTGAGGGTACTTGTTTCGTTTTCTTACTATCAAAATGGGCCGAATAAATTGAACGAGTTAATTTGTTATTGCATGTAGTGTATGATTGGTTAGTTATTTACTAATTAATAGAATGGCTTTGTGGTGAAGGGAGCAATTTAACTGCTTGACTAGGCGTATATGACCTTCGACTCGTAGCTCTGATACGCGCATTTTTGTAAAAATCGCTATACTGTCTTACAGCTGTTTGTAACTCCATAGATCTGACAGTGCCAGCGTTGTAGCAGAGTGGAGAAGTGTATTGTGTGTATGTCAGTTCAGAAGTTAATTAATAGCATATAAGTAATACACTTGTATGCGAACGATCTGTAAAACGCTTTTGTTGTTGTTCCCTTGTGTGCAGTTTATACTGTAGCTGCTGGTCGGCTGTGTGCCTTGTGACAGTATTGTACGAGAGGTCAAGAAAACATATGTGGTAGCCTCGGATAGTCTGACGCTTTTAGGAATTGTTGGCCGGAGCAATTTTCCTGGCATTCGCCACCCTACTGAACAATTAGTATTTTAATAACGTACAATATTTCAACTACGATAATCACCTCTAGGCGCTAGATGGTTGGACGTCCACGACTCGTAGCAGAATGTAGGGTTCGGAGACTTGTCTGCTGTGCACAGTACGATAGGTGGTGATGTGTGGCATCTCTGCCGATAGAGCACAATGCTGGTGCACGCACAAGTGTTTCGCAGCACACCATTCATCGTAGATTGTCGAACTTGGAACTGCACGGCAGACCACCCTTACATGTTAATATGTTGACTCAACGATTGCAGTTGTCACGGGAGCATCAGGATTCCACCGTCGATCAATGTCTCTTCGGGTGAATCACATTTCTTCTACACTGGGTCGCTGGTCGTCTCCACAAACGCCGTCATCGAAACGTGCAGCGCGCCACTGACGCAGGCTGGTGGAAGCAGTGTTATGCTATGGGAGACGTCCTCCTGCACTTTCATTGAACCTGTAGCAGTGATCGAAGACACGCTGACAGCTGCGAACCAACTGCACCCCTTCATGCCTGACGTCCTCCCTTACGGCGATGTCATCTTTCAGCAGTATAATTGTCCGTGTCTCGGAGCCAGAACCGTGGTACTGTGGTTTGAGGAGCGTTATAGTGAACTCACGTTGATGTCTCGGCGAGCAAATTCGTGTGTTGTGAATCCTATGAAATATATATGAAGACAGTAACCGTTCTTGAAAGAACAGATACTGTAGATGACCGTGCAGCTTTTCCCTGGAATAAATCATGACTAACTGAAACCCTCAGCTGCCGACAGGTGTTGTTGATATACCTCGATGGGCAAATGTCTATAAGGTACATTACATAGGTAGAATTGTGGACAGTTGGGAATGAGTGTCTCACGGGGAGCGTGCAAGGGATAAGTCCCTGCAGTCGCGCTATTCATCTGTGTCCTCGGTGGCTCAGATGGATAGAGCGTCTGCCACGTAAGCAGGAGATCCCGAGTTCGAGTCCCGGTCGGGACACACATTTTCGAGGTATATCAACAACATCTGTCGGCAGCTGAGGCTTTCAGTTAGTCATCATTTAATCCTATGAAACACATCTAGGTCGCTATAGGGCGCCATCACCGCGCGCGCAAATCGGCCGCCCGCTATGTACGCGAATTAGAGGGCCTTTGAGTTGATATGTAATGTAACATACTTCCACAAACCTATAAACAAATTGTCGGATCCCTGATACGTAGAATAAGTGATGTATTTCTTTCCAGAATAGCACAAACAAGCTATTTAAAAGATAGTCGTAATGTTTCGGCGCATCAGTGTTTTACTTCAGTATCATGTCCGTATATACTTCTCAGGTGACATAGCTTTATCTTGGTGCATAATTTTGGATAACTCGAAATGCGTCACACTACAACAATTTCCCTTCCGTTTCATGTACTGGGACTATTCATATATCCAGTGAAGAGCCAAAGAAGCCAGTACAGCTGCCTAATATCGTGTAGGGCCCTCGCGAGCACGCAAAAGTGCCGCAACACGACGTGGCATGGTATCGACTAATGTTTGAAGTGGTGCTGGAGGGAACTGACACCATGAATCCTGCAGGGCTGCCCATAAATCCGTAAGAGTACGAGGGGATGGAGGTCTCTTCTGAACAGTACGTTGCAAAGCATCCCAGATATGTTCAATAATGATCGTGCCTGGGGAGTTTGGTGGGCCGTGAAAGAATTTAAATGCAGAAGAGTGCTCCATGGAGTCACTCTGTCGTGTATGGGATGTCCCATTGTCCTGCTGGAATTGCCCAATTCCGTCGGAATGCACAATGGACGTGAATGGGTGCACGTTATCAGACAGGATGCTCACTTCTACATCTACATGTACGTGATTACTCTGCTATTCACAATAAAGTGCTTGGCAGAAGGTTCAACGAACCACCTTCAAGCTGTCTCTCTACCGTTCCACTCTCGAATGGTGCGCGGTAAAAACGAGCACTCAAATTTTTCCGTGCGAGCAATGATTTCTCTTATTTTGCCGTGATGCTCAGTTCTCCCTATGTGGGTGCCAACAGAATGTTCTCGCAATCGGAGGAGAAAACTGAAATTTCATGAGAAGATCCCGTCGCAACGAAAAACGCCTTTGTTTTAATGGTTGCCACTCCAATTCATGTATCATGTCTGTAGCACTATCTCTCCTATTTCGCGATAGTACAAAACGAGCTGCCCTTCTTTGCACTTCTTCGATGTCATCCGTCAGTCTCACCTCATGCGGATCCCACATCGCACAGCAATACTGCAGAATAGAGCGGACAAGCGTGGTGTAAGCAGTCTCTTTAGTAGACTTGTTGAACCTTCTAAGTGTTCTGCCAAATGAATCGCAGTCTTTGGTTTGCTCTACCCACATCATTATCTATGTGTTCGTTCCAATTTAGGTTATTTGTAATTGTAATCCCTAAGTGCTTAGTCGACTATTTGTGTGACTTATCGCGTAATCGAAATTTAGGGGATTTCTTTTAGTAGTCATGTGAATAACTTCACACTTTTCTTTAATCAGGGTCAATTGCCACTTTTCGCACCATACAAATGTCTTATTTAAATCATTTTGCAATTCGTTTTGGTCATCTGATAACTTTAGTCGACGATTTGTGTGACTTATCGCGTAATCGAAATTTAGGGGATTTCTTTTAGTAGTCATGTGAATAACTTCACACTTTTCTTTAATCAGGGTCAATTGCCACATTTCGCACCATACGAATGTCATATCTAAATCATTTTGCAATTCGTTTTGGTCATCTGATGACTTTACAAGACTGCAAATGACAGCATCATCTGCAATCAATCTAACAGGGCTACTCAGATTGTGTCCTATTCGTTAATATAGATGAGGAACAATAGAGGGCGTATAACACTTCCTCACATACATGTGACCTGTCCGAGTCGTGTCTATACGTATCAGGAGCCCATATCACTCCAACTGCACACGCCCCACACCATTACAGAGCCTCCATCAGCTTGAACAGTACCCTGCTGACATGCACGGCCCATGGATTCAGGCAATTGTACAAGACTGGGCCTTCGGCCCTGAAAGCCCATATTGATGATGTTTCGTTGAATGGTTCGCACGCTGACACTTGTTGATAGCCGAGCATTGAAATCTGCAGCAATTTGAGGAAGGGTCGCACTTCTATCACGTTGAACGATTCTCTTCAGTCATGATTAGTCCCGTTCTTGCAGGATCTTTTTCCGGCCGTAGTGATGTCGGAGGTTTGACGTTTCACCGGATTCCTGATATTCGCGATGCACTCGTGAAATGATCGTACGGGAAAATGTGGTGTCACAGCCAGACACCACACTTGCTAGGTGGTAGCCTTTAAATCGGCCGCGGTCCGTTAGTATACGTCGGACCCGCGTGTCGCCACTATCAGTGATTGCAGACCGAGCGCCGCCGCACGGCAGGTCTAGAGAGACTTCCTAGCACTCGCTCCAGTTGTACAACCGACTTTGCTAGCGATGGTTCACTGACAAAATACGCTCTCATTTGCCGAGACGATAGTTAGCATAGCCTTCAGCTACGTCATTTGCTACGACCTAGCAAGGCGCCATTACCAGTTACTATTGATACGATGAATCATGTAACGTCAAGAGCGACGTTCACCATTAATGGATTAAAGTTAAGTATTCCATCAGCTACGTCCATTTTTTCTAAATTCTAATTTCGTTGTCCTGTTACAGACCTCACGCCAGCCTGCGTGAGCTAAAACGCGTGCCTTTCGGCTTCCTCTAGTGACACGGTGTTGGCTCTCCTGCCAACCACAACAAAAAATACCCACTTCAACGCTACCTCGGAGATGGTGAGTCCCGTCGCTCGTGCGCCGACTGTAATACCACGTTCAAACTCACTTTAATACTTACAACCTGCCATTGTAGCAGCAGTAACCGATCTAACAATCTAACAACTGCGCCAGACACCTGTTTTCTTATATAGGCGTTGCCGCCGCAGCACCGTATTCTGCCTGATTACCGATCTCTGTCCTTGAATACGCATGTCTATACCAGTGTTCAGAATACGGTGTTGCGGTCGGCAACGCCTATATAAGACAACAGGTATCTGGCACAGTTGTTAAGTCGGTTACTGCTGTTGCCATGGCAGGTTACCAAGATTTAAGTAAGTTTGAACGTGGTGTTACAGTTGGCGCACGAGTGATGGGACTCAGTATCTCCGAGGTAGCGTTGAAGTGAGTGTTTTCCCGTACGATCTTTTCACGAGTGTACTGTGAATTATCAGGAATCCACTAAGACGTCAAACCTCCGACGTCGCTGCGGCCGGAAAAAGATCCTGCAAGGACGGGACCAATGATGACTGAAGAGAATCGTTCAACCCTTCCACAAATTGCTGGAGATTTCAGTGCTGGACCATCAGTAAGTGCCAGCGTGCGAACCATTCAACGAAACATTATCGATATGGGCTTTCGGAGCCAAAGGCCCAGTCTTGTACCCTTGAGGACAGCACGACACAAAGCTTTACGGCTCGCGTATGTCCGTCAATACCGACATTGGTCTGTTGATCACTGGAAAAATATTGCCTTGTCGTACGAGTCTCGTTTCAAACAGTATCGCGCGGATGGACGAGTATGAGTATGGTGATAACCTCATGGGTCCATGGACCCCGCATGTCCGGAGGAGAATGTTTAAGCTGGTGGAGGCTCTGTAATGGTGTGGGGCGTGTGCAGTTGGATTAATATGGAACTCCTGATACGTCTGACATGTGACACGTCCGTAAAAATCCTGTCTGAACACTTGCATCCATTCATATCCATTGTGAATTCCCACGGACTTGGGGAATTCCAGCAGGGCAGTCCAACAGTCCACACCTCCAGAATTGCTACAGGGTGGCTTTGGGAACACTCTTCTGCGTATATGCCTAGTTGAGAAGAGATCTCCACCCCAGCGTACACTTATGGATTTATGGACAGCCCTGCAGGGTTCATGGAGTCAGTTCCCACCATTATTACTTCAGGCATTGGTCGAGTCTGTGCCACTTCGTATTGCAACACATCTGCGTCAGATATGATATTAGGCAGGTGTACGAATTTCTTTGGCTGCTCATTGTATAAGCTCTTCCTATTAAGCCAGCTGCGAGAAAGAATAGGCTAAGCTGTGCTTTGAAAATGTGCAGTTTTGTTTTCCTTCTCGCGGTCATTATTAATAGAAGGCAGGAAAGTTGGGTTTATGGCTAATTTATGATCATACTTGTTCATTGATTAAAACCGTACGAAATACTGTCATCCAGATCCAGCAGTTAGAAAGGTCTCTCTTGTACTCCGTGTACTAACGATTCCAACCAATTCACACGTTCGTTTGGGCTTCTATTCCTAATCAATCTTCCGTATGCAATAACAATATGGTCAGAGAGAGGAGGGAAGAGGGGACGGATGAAGAAGGGGGGAGGAAATCGATATGCGAAGGACAAGGAGGATTTGGACACAGAAGGAGGGAGGAAATGGGTATGAGAAGGACAAGGAGAATATGGACAGACAAATGAGGAAGGAAGACATGGATAGAGAGAATGCCAGATAAAAGATGTACAGGGACGGGGGGATGGTGATGGGAGGAGATTGGGGGAGAAGGAGAAGATGGACAAAGGGATGGGAGGAGGAGAGCGATAGAGAGAGGGGAGGAAAAGGAGATTAGGACATATATCCTACTCTCATACATATTTAGTAATTGCGAAGCGTTACCGGGTTCGGCAGTTATCAATAATTTGATTTTAACTAGTGGAGGCATGTACACATGTGTGTGGTGGTATTTCAGCTAAAATGTGACGGACATAATGATAAATTATTTTTTGAGTCCAGCTAGTCCTGTAAACTAGCACACTTCTAAAATGTATTTTCAGGAAATATAGTTATTACTTGATTCGGGATAATCCACTCAGTTTTTTGAATACATCTTTGCACGTATTCTTTGTATTACTGCTGTCCATGTACTTTTATAGCATTTCGTCCCGCAAAAACTGACAGTTCTTCCACTAAATTAACCGCTCAGTGTCTGTTCCCGCAGCTTTAGAAACAAGAAGAAGGAGGAAAAATCTTAGAACGGAGTGACTGAGGTACATGCTGTGGTTGCCTCGAAGACTGTCGTGCCGTGCTGTGCACGAAGCACGAGAAGGCGCCAACATTTGCTGAGCCTCCCAGCCACTGCCCCACGCACGTCACAGCTGCTGTGTCGGGCGACGGCGGATCCACGGCGGCCGTGTGCCATTTGGACGGCAGCAGCCCGTGCCCTGCTACATGTAGGGTCTCTGTACCACCAGTTTTTACTGGAGGGAGGGGGGGGGGGGCGGATGGAGGCACCGTTCTTGGGCCCATTTCCCGACCATCCATTCAGCTTTCGAATTTTTTTCAAAACTACCCTTTTTTAGTACGCGATAAAATTATATTATTTATTTATAGCTTCTAAGAGGAGCGTTCAATAAGTAATGCTACACATTTTGCCCCGGCCAGTGTCGGTTGAGAAAATACAGAATTTGTTGTGGGACATCATGGAATATTCTCGTTTCAGCCCCTATAGTTTCATGCAGTTCCGACAGCTAGCTGCCATATAAGTACCCTTCAAAATGGCGAGTGTAATGGAGATGCATTCCTAACGGAGAACTGTCATTTTCTTTTGGCGGAAAATCAGAGTACCATTCATAGGCGCTCGCACTGTCTACAGAGACCCCTCAGTGGAAAAAAAGCACGGTGAGTCGTTGGGCGAGGCGTCTGTCATCATTGCAACAAGGTCGCGCGAAGCTGTCCGATCTGCCGCGTGTCGACCGGCCGCACGCAGTGTGACTCCTGCAACTTCGGAACGTGCGGAAACTCTCATTAGAGATGATCGACGGCTCACAGTCAAACACTTCGTTGCTCAATTAGATGTCTCTGTCAGTAGTGCTGACACTTCCGTACACCCGTTGGCGAACTCAAAGGCGTGTGCTTGCTAGGTTCCTCGCCGATTATCAGAAGACCGTAAAAAACAACGAAGGACAATATCTGCGGAATTGCTTGCACATTACAATTTTTGTCGAACATCGTCACAGGCGATGAGACATGGGTTCTTCGAACCAGAAACAAAACGGCAATGGCACCATACCACCTCTCCTCCAAAGAAAACGTTCAAAGCCGCACTCTCAGCCGATAAAGTCAGAGTGACGGTCTTCTGGGACTCCGAAGGGATTATTCTGTTTGATATCCTCCCTCACGGTGCTACGATCGATTCTGAAGTGTACTGTGCTATCCTCAGGAAAATGAAGAAACGACTTCATCGGGTTTGTCGTCACAGAAATGCAAATGAACTTCTTCTTATTCGTGACAACACAATGCCTCACCCAAGTCTGCACTAGGCTGGAAGCAGCACTTGGATGGTGGGGAGGTTGTTGGTGCAGCGAGACGTTTCCTGCGATGTCGACCAGTAGAGTGGTACCAGCCGGCCATACAGGACCTCCCAGTCAGGTGGCCGTCGTATTGACGGCAGATTACGTTGAAAAATAGGGTTTTGTAGCCATAAGAGTGGGGCTATAATATAGTGTATTGCAGTCCTCAATCAAATCAACCTGCTTTCCAAAAACAAATAGTTGCCTTACCTATTGAACAACCCTCGTATTTATTTTGAATCCTGGCTCTGGCAACTCTCAACCGTGAAATTTATTGCACTTTTGGCAACTATTTTGTAAATGTATTACACTACGATCTGTTTCCTTCCTATCGAGTCTTTTCTGAGCTCTCCTAATAGTTTACAACATATTGCCTTTTTACTTTCTGTTTTCTGTACCTTTTTTGCAAACTGCAGTAAACAAGATAATCTCCACAGTAACGTTTTCACTGGACTTACATATTTAGGAATGCAGACCGACTAGTGTATTATGAGATACACAGTATATCCTTATAGCAATCAGGATACCAAAAGATAACTATAAGTGCAACTTGAAATTTTATTACAAAATTGAATTTCCTTTTCTCCTCAATGGTAAAAAAAAAAAAACATGGAAGCAATATGTACACCATGTTAGTGAGTAATTTGCTTTTATAATTGTATTATTCAGTATTTGTCTATTCGATTATTCACTTTATATTGTTAATAGGACCATATAAAAAACAACAAAAACACTATTCGAACAGGACTTGAAGGCCAAACGGTGCCGACCGGCCGCCGTATCATCCACAGTCCTTAGGCGTCACCAGATGCAGATATAGAGGTGCATGTGGACAACAGACCGTTCTCACGGCCGTTGTCAGTTTTCGTAACTGGTGCCGCTGCTCTGCTCGATGTGTCGAGACTCTGTAGTACATGTTGGGTTACAGCGGTATGCCGGTGAGTGATATCCTCTTGGAAAACACTCCCTGGAATACTGTTCATGATTGGCAGCACAACAGGTTGAATCACCAGACTGACGTACAGAATAGCAATCACGGTGAGTGGGATGGCCACAAGGGTGCTCCTGCCATCATACAACATCGCACCCCAGACCATAACTCTGGCTGTAGGTCTAATGTGTCCAGCACACTGACACATTGGTTGCAGGACTTCAACTGGCCTCCTTGTAAGCAAAAAACGGCGATCACTGACACTGAGGCAGAACCACCCTTCATCAGAAAACACAACAGATCAAAGCACTGCCTTGCACTGAGCTCTCACTTGACACCATCGAAGTAGCAGATGGCGGTGGTTTGGGGTCAGTGGAGTGCAGGCTACATGGCGTCTGGCTCGGAGCTGTCCTTGATGTAACCGCTTCATAACAGTTCGCTCTGTCGCTGTATTCCCCACTGCTGCTCAGATTGCTGGTGATGCAGTACGGTGCGCCAAACCCATACACCGAACACTATGGTCTCTCCTCTCGGTAGTGCCACGTGGCAGTCCAGAGCGTGGTTTTCTTGCGGCCGTTCATTCCCGTGACCACTGCTACCAGCAGTCATGCAAAACGGGGTGTTTATCAACTTACAGGCATTCTTGACTAACATCAACTCACCACGTCCAGTCTCAAAGGTAATTAACGCTCACGACTGTTAGAGCAAACAGAGAAAACTAATTTGCGTCCTCATGGTGGCGCTACTGGCTCTACTCTTATGAGACTGGCGTGAAATTTGAACGGGCATAATCCTTGAGATGTTGGAACACGCCTACCAGCTTTGAATTATGTCGCGCGACTTGTTCTTACTGCTGCGATTCTGTTTTTTCTTGGCAGCGTATTTTTACATTTCTCAATCTACGGTGCCAGAGATCAGAAAAAAAATTGGTTCAAATGGCTCTGAGCACTATCGGACTTAACTTCTGAGGTCATCAGTCCCCTAGAACTTAGAACTACCTAAACCTAACTAACCTAAGGACATCACACACATCCATGCCCGAAGCAGGATGCGAACCTGGGACCGTAGCGGTCCCGCGGTTCCAGACTGAAGCGCCAAGAACCGCTCGGCCACTCCGGCCGGCAGAGTTCAGAAACTAATGGAATTATGTAAGATACAAGACAGTTCTTTCTCACGGTAAAACAAGAAGGGTGTCATTTTCACCAGCAATTGAGAGGATACTGCGGAGAAATGCTGCTCTAAAAAGCTATTTCTTATCTGAACAAAGCTGTCTTGTAACTGTTAGGCTCTTTCATAGAAACTCCACTGGCAGACGGCTACTTACTGTTTGTACACAGCAAAAGATGGGAACAAAACAGTTGTACAATTCTGCTCTGTTGTACAGATTACTGCCTCTCGTTTGCATCGAAGGGCACGAAATCTTTTTCTTTCCTTTAAAAGTAAAGGAAATTATTACTGAATGTGATGACAGAAATTCACTTTAAGTCTTTGTAAGTTAAATGTAGAGTTTTTGCAATGTTAAACAAAATGTTAAAAAAAATGAGAATATCCATTAAAACATTAGCTTGGCATATGAGCATTAAAAGAAAACAGAACAGAATAAATGATGTCTGAACATCTTTCCAAAGTCAAGAATGTGTTACGAATGCAAATTAGATTTGAGGATAACAGTATTCCTCATCATAGTAAATACACCTTAGTATCAGAAGAAAAAAGTTATAAGAAAATTATCTTATCAGGTAGCAACACAGAGACAAGAAAAGTGTAGATACACAAGGGTACGCATAAACACATAGTGGAATAACACAAAAGGAAAGTACAAAGTCTATTTTCAGTGAAACATTTGGTACTGCAGTCCAACCAAAACTTCACTCCACAGATCTTTCCTCTTGATTCAACATTTGTTCCAACATTTCTCACCTCAGAAGGACGTCGTTATCAGGAGCAAGAAAACTGGTGGTCTACATATTGGAGCGTGGAACGTCAGATCCCTTAATTGGGCAGGTAGGTTAGAAAATAAAAGAAATTATGCAGATAGTGAAGGGAGACGAAAATTTAAAAGTCATGGGTGACTGGAATTCGATTGCAGGAAAAAGAAGAGAAGGAAAAGTAGTAGGTGAATATGGGAATGGGGGTAAGGAATGAAAGAGGAAGTCATCTGGTAGAATTTTGCCCAGAGCATAACTTAATCATAACTAACACTTGGTTCAAGAATCATGAAAGAAGATTGTATACATGAAAGAGGCCTGGAGACACCAGAAAGTTTCAGATATATTACATAATGATAAGTCAGAGATTTAGGAACCAGGTTTTAAGTTGTAGGACATTTCCAGGGGCAGATGTGAACTCTGACAACAATCTTTGGTAAGGAACTGTAGATTGAAACTGAAGAAATTGCAGAAACGTGGGAATTTAAGGAGGTGGGATCTTTATGAATTGAAAGAACCAGAGGTTGTAGAGAGTTCCAGAGAGAACATTAGGGAAACATTGATGAGAACGGGGGAAAGAAACACAATAGAAGAAGAATGGGTAGCTTTGAGAGATGAAATAGTGAAGGCAGCAGAGGGTCAAGTAGGTACAAATATGAGGGCTGCTAGAACTCTTTGGGTAACAGAAGAAATATTGAACTTAATTGACAGAAGGAGAAAGTATAAAATTGCAGTAAATGAAGCAGGCAAAAAGGAATACAAACGTCTCAAAAATGAGATCGACAGGAAATGCAAAATGGCTAAGCAGGGATGGCTAGAGGACAAATGTAAGGATGTAGAGGTATATATCACTAGAGGTCGGATGGATACTGCCTACAGGAAAATTAAAGAGACCTTTGGAGAAAAGCGAACCACTTGTATCAATATCAAGAGCTCAAATGGAAACCCAGTTCAAAGCAAAGAAGGGAAAGCAGAAAGGTGGAAAGAGTATATAGAGGGTCTATAAAAGGACGATGTAGGCCTAGTTGAGGAAAATATTATGGAAATGGAAGAGGACGTAAATGATGAAATGTGAGATACGATACTGCGTGAAGAGTTTGACAGAGCACTGAAAGACCTAAGTCGAAACAAGGCCCTGGAAGTAGACAACATTCCATTGTAACTACTGATAGCCTTGGGACAGCCAGCCCTGACAAAACTCTACCATCTGGTGAGCAAGATGTATGAGACACGTGAAATACCCTCAGAATACAAGAAGAATATGTTAATCCCAATTCTAAAAAAGTAGGTGATGTGAAAATTACCAAACTATCAGTGTAGTAAGTCATGGCTGCAAAATACTTACACGAATTCTTTACAGACGAATGGAAATACTGGCAGAAGCCGATCTTGGGGAAGATCAGTCTGGATTTTGTATAATTGTTGGAACACATCAGTCAATACTGACCCTAAAACTTATCTTAGAAAGCAGATTAAGGAAAGGGAAACCTACGTTTCTAGCATTTGTAGACTTACAGAAAGCTATTCACAATGTTGACTGGAATACTATTTTCCAAATTATGAAGGTGGGAGGGGTAAAATACAGAGAGTGAAAGGCTATTTACAATTTGTACAGAAACCAGATGGCAGTTATGAGTCGAGGGGCATGAAAGGGAAGCAGTCATTGAGAAGGGAGTGAGACATGGTTGTAGCCCATCCCTGATATTCAATCTATACATTGAGCAAGCAGCAAAGGAAAAAAAAAGAAAAATTGGGATTAGGAATTAAAATCCATGAAGAAGAAATAAAAACTTTGAGGTTTGCCAATGACATTGTAATTCTGTCAGAGACAGCATAGGATCTGGAAGATCATTTGAACGGAGTGGACAGTGTCTTGAAAGGGGGATATAAGATGAACATCAACAAAAGCAAAACGAGGATAATGGAATATAGTCGAATTAATTCGGGTGATTCTCAGGGAATTAGATTAGGAAATGAGACACTTAGAGTAGAAGATGAGTTCTGGTATTTGGGGAGCAAAATAACTGATGATGGTCGAAGTAGAAATGATATAAAATGTAGAATGGCAATGGCAAGGAAAGAATTTCTGAAGACGCGAAATTTGTTAACATCGAATATAGATTTAAGTGTAGGCATGTACGGAAGTGAAAGATGCATGATTGATAGTTTGGACAAGAAGAGAAGAGAATCTTTCTAAATGTGGTGCTACAGAAGAATGCTGAAGATTCGGTGGATACATCACATACCTAATAAGGAGGGACTGAATAGATTTGGGGAGAAGAGAAATTTGTGGCACAACTTGACTGGAAGAAGGGATCGGTTGTCAGGACATGTTCTGAGACGTCAAGGATTCACCAATTTAGCATTGCAGGGCATTGTGGAGGGAAAATATCGTTGGAGCCCAAGCACTAAGCATATTCAGAAGGATGTAAGTTGCAGTAGGTACTGGGAGATGAAGAAACTTGCACAGGATAGTGTAGCATGGAGAGCTGATATATATATATATATATATATATATATATATATATATATATATATATATATATATATATGCATAAGAAAGAGGCGCGAGTAATGAAGGAGAATACTAGCCAAATTTGAGTCAGTTGTGCTGCTTGTTTAGCAAAAGTCAGTGTAGCAAATACTCTGATTAATTGATGAAAAATAGGATCGTAGTACTTGAACAATATAGGTAGACATAGTATCTACTAAGACTTGGAGTATAGGTAAACAAAGTGTCTATTAAGAGTATAGGAGTTGAAAAGTGGTGGAGGACTCTAGGGGATTGGATTTAGTATCAAGAAGGATATGCAAAGTGCATAAAAGACTTATATTGTTTTCCCGAGAATATTTAATTGTAGTGTACATAAAAATGTATAGTAGGGCAAGGAATCATGAGGCCTGCTCATAAAGGATAAGGGAGACATACGCGGTATTTGCTAAGATATAGGGCAGTCATACCTACATAGAGACAGGACGACCTGTGGCCTGAAGAATAGGGATGTTTTAAAAAGGGGCATACCTACAACAACGGA
Organism: Schistocerca americana; assembly: GCF_021461395.2. NCBI lineage: Eukaryota > Metazoa > Arthropoda > Insecta > Orthoptera > Acrididae > Schistocerca > Schistocerca americana. The sequence continues at coordinate 31,606,732 of NC_060129.1, read as the reverse complement.
AGCAGGAAGTGCACTCATAGGGCCAGCCCACGTGTAAGGTATAGGTACTGATGCTAGGGCAACAGGACAGTATCGTGACAGAAGTCACAACATTTAGTAGGAATTATTATGGTAAGTTGTAATTCTACGCACCTCTCGTATTATTATGTTTAACATGAGTTTACAAGTGTTGGAAAGAACACTGTCATTTTCCCAGAGTTCCTCCAGACTACAAACTACTATAAATAATGAAACTAGTACGCGCTTAAGGAAAAAATAGTACAAAGAATTAGAATAGAGGATGAAATACTCAAGTGTCCATGACACCTGGATTTTACGATTAGAAATCAGAAATTTTTGCCGCACGATTCCTAGATATAAAAGAAATGCCTCTAACATTAGGCGAAATGCTCAAGTTGTTATTATCAAAGTACACTCCTGGAAATTGAAATAAGAACACCGTGAATTCATTGTCCCAGGAAGGGGAAACTTTATTGACACACTCCTGGGGTCAGATACATCACATGATCACACTGACAGAACCACAGGCACATAGACACAGGCAACAGAGCATGCACAATGTCGGCACTAGTACAGTGTATATCCACCTTTCGCAGCAATGCAGGCTGCTATTCTCCCATGGAGACGATCGTAGAGATGCTGGATGTAGTCCTGTGGAACGGCTTGCCATGCCATTTCCACCTGGCGCCTCAGCTGGACCAGCGTTCGTGCTGGACGTGCAGACCGCGTGAGACGACGCTTCATCCAGTCCCAAACATGCTCAATGGGGGACACATCCGGAGATCTTGCTGGCCAGGGTAGTTGACTTACACCTTCTAGAGCACGTTGGGTGGCACGGGATACATGCGGACGTGCATTGTCCTGTTGGAACAGCAAGTTCCCTTGCCGGTCTAGGAATGGTAGAACGATGGGTTCGATAACGGTTTGGATGTACCGTGCACTATTCAGTGTCCCCTCGACGATCACCAGTGGTGTACGGCCAGTGTAGGAGATCGCTCCCCACACCATGATGCCGGGTGTTGGCCCTGTGTGCCTCGGTCGTATGCAGTCCTGATTGTGGCGCTCACCTGCACGGCGCCAAACACGCATACGACCATCATTGGCACCAAGGCAGAAGCGACTCTCATCGCTGAAGACGACACGTCTCCATTCGTCCCTCCATTCACGCCTGTCGCGACACCACTGGAGGCGGGCTGCACGATGTTGGGGCGTGAGCGGAAGACGGCCTAACGGTGTGCGGGACCGTAGCCCAGCTTCATGGAGACGGTTGCGAATGGTCCTCGCCGATACCCCAGGAGCAACAGTGTCCCTAATTTGCTGGGAAGTGGCGGTGCGGTCCCCTACGGCACTGCGTAGGATCCTACGGTCTTGGCGTGCATCCGTGAGTCGCTGCGGCCCGGTCCCAGGTCGACGGGCACGTGCACCTTCCGCCGACCACTGGCGACAACATCGATGTACTGTGGAGACCTCACGCCCCACGTGTTGAGCAATTCGGCGGTACGTCCACCAGGCCTCCCGCATGCCCACTATACGCCCTCGCTCAAAGTCCGTCAACTGCACATACGGTTCACGTCCACGCTGTCGCGGCATGCTACCAGTGTTAAAGACTGCGATGGAGCTCCGTATGCCACGGCAAACTGGCTGACACTGACGGCGGCGGTGCACAAATGCTGCGCAGCTAGCGCCATTCGACGGCCAACACCGCGGTTCCTGGTGTGTCCGCTGTGCCGTGTGTGTGATCATTGCTTGTACAGCCCTCTCGCAGTGTCCGGAGCAAGTATCGTGGGTCTGACACACCGGTGTCAATGTGTTCTTTTTTCCATTTCCAGGAGTGTAGAATGAAAAAAAAGAAAAGCTAAGTATTAAGTAAAAGGCTATTCACAATTATTAAAAGAATATAATGTATACTGGCTAAAATGTCAATTAGCATTATTTGGGGTATTAAAGTACATGATGATTATGTATAAAATATCGCGTGTTCGAGCTGAGGGGAGGGATATGTAGTGCTTCGAAAATTTCTGTATAAATTCTAGAAACACTCGGCCTTCCACCGTCTCGAACACCCGATATTTTAGATGTGAGTGAGAGAAAGGAACCCTATTTACTGGGCACCAACTGTCTGTGTGTGCAGGTTTGAAGTTTAGCGTAATAAGACTGTTGACGCGGCCGTCGAACGGCACCGACAAGTGTTTGCCATTAGCGTCAAGAAAGCCATGATGAAAGAACAAGGAGTAATTATGTATTACTCTTTGCTGTTTTAGTGACTATGATTATTTTAAAAGAAAAGTGAACAATTGAATTTAGACTTTCAAGTAACTTTGTGTATTGGACTTGAGCTAATCAAGACATGTTCATAAGTGTTGGTGTTTATTAAGCCAAATATATTGTAAACGTATTATAATCAGATCTGACGCTAGACAAGTCAGTTGACTTGTATGTTTAAATACTGATGCTAAAAAATAGTGAATTTGTTCTTTGGGGAAAGTGAAATATACCATGACTGAATCAAAAGTATTCTGCCAGTACCCAATTATTTCAAGAGTAGAACTGAGTCTGATAAATTCCTATAACCAGCATTATTCTTAGGAGAACAAGAAGCTTTCGGAGATCGATGTAGCCGGCTATCCAGAGAAGGAGATTGGCTGTGCATATCAAGTAAGTCAACTGATGTGAGTGAGGTGTGATTTTTGAATTCAATCCAACTTCACATGGCTTCTTGTCGTCAAAAGCGTTAGAAGTGGTAGTTCAAAAATGGCTCTGAGCACTATGGGACTTAACTTCTGAGGTCATCAATCCCCTAGAACGTAGAACTACTTAAACCTAACTAACTTAAGGACATCACACACATCCATGCCCGATACAGGATTCGGACCTGCAGCCATAGGAGTTGCGCGGTTCCAGACTGTAGCGCCAAGAACCGCTCGGCCACCGCGGCCGGCAGAAGAGGTAGTACGAGGACACTTTTGATGCCAATTGATATCAAATGAATTATGCAAATTAATTAAATTAATCAACTAAGTACCCCCCATCCCCTGATGACATCATGGGCTTTTCACAGGTAGTGTGTGTGTGTCCCCTTCCCCCAACAACCTTCTGGGAAATCCCTGCCCCTTCCCTCCCTGTAAATAGAAAAAATGGCGAAAATTCTAATTTTGGTGCGAAATTTAAAATTTCGAGGTAAATTCGGATTTTGGCGGTAAATACAAAAGTTAATTACAATGTATTACAGAGGAGATAATAATAATTAATAATAATGTATTCTTTATACAAACTGAATTTGCATATCATTTTGGAATACTAACACACTCTAATTAAGAATTCACAATCCAGGATGGCCGATCCAGATCACTGGTGCAGACTAATGTCCCTATTCCTATTGGTGGGAAATTCAAAAATTGTCAAGGAAATCCGAATTTTTTTCTTCTGGCTGTGAAGCATGTGAGTTGAGGATGGGATGCCACTGATCTTGCTCTAGACAGTAGCTCTATTCTGTTTAGTGAATAACTGCAGGATGTAGAGAAGATATTTTCACTGTTAACCAAGCACTAGAGTTGCTCCAGCCATTCTAGCCAATAGCCCTACATGGGAAGGGTGGGTAACAATGATAGGATAGCAACCTATCACAATAGTCTGCTACCGATCTACAAGCGAATAGCTGCTGGGAGGAACATGAGGATGAGTAATAATATTAGAACAGCAATACGGTATTAGAACAGCGACCCACTGTTCCAAGTAGCCTATATATTTTTTCATTATTGTGATTTCATTCCCCTGCCCATATGGGCAAGAAAGGGCTGTCAGCAGCACAATCCGCCGCTCTTCAGCTGGGTGACATGACAACTAAAACAAGAAGAAAATCCTACATATATATGTATAAGGCGATAAAAAAGGAGAACATAAAACAGAGTAAGGGGAGAAAATGGATGCAAAAATATACTGACATGGAGACATTCATGGGGCGACAATTAAAAAAGTCACCATAAAGTTAAAAACACAGTTTGTGATTCTTAAAACACAAAGAAGACACTGAATGCATATGCACAGGTTAAAAGTCGGTCACAGTATTAAAAACACTCCAGAACAACACACTTAAAACCCACGTGGAGCACACATGATGAAGAATAAAACTGCCAGGTGGGACCTGCCGAGGGAGAGCTTGGAGAGGATGGAGAAGGAGGGGAGAGCAAGGGGCAGCAGGGGAGGCGGCAGGATGAAGAGAGTAGGGGCGTCAACGGGTACACTAAGAGGCAGGAGGCTGGTGGCGCAGGAGATGAAGAGGGAAGACAAGGCAGGAGGGAGTGCAGAGACACTGAAAGGGAGTACAAGAGAGAGAGGGGGAGTAGGAGGGGGAAGCCGCTCAGGAGGAAGAGAGGGAGCCCTGAGGAGGAGGGAGGAAGATGGGGATAGAGTTGGTAGGAAGGGTAGATAGGGCGAAGCTCATCATCTGGGAGAGGTAGATGGTGGAAGTTGCGTTGGGAAAGGAGGTGGAGGGTGTGGAGATGGAGAGAGGGTGGCACACAACGGTAAAAGGCGTGGCAACGGGTTGGGGATGGAGAGGAAAGGAGACTCCAGGGGGGAGGGGGATCAATGAGGTGGACAACTTATAGTGTGCGGATGTGTTCAAGGAAAAGGAGAAGGTCATAGAGGATGTGCATGGGGGACAGAAAGCGGATGCGGAAGGCGAGGTGGAGTGCATGGCCCAGTGAGCCTATTTTTTTTCCTTTATTGTGATTTTGATCATCTTACACAAGGCGGGCTGTCAGCAGCGGAGTACGCCGCTCTTCAGCCTTTAGTTTTACAATAAGTAAAACATAGAGGTGACACAGAGAAGACAAAAACGGTGGGCAAAAAATGTAGACACTGAAAAACAAAAAACATGGAGCTGTTCACGCTGGACGAGAAACATCACTAGCACTAGTTGACATGGCGCACATAACACGGATGATGGCGATGGTACATGTGAACAGTGGTGGCATGACGGCGAACAAACACTAAACACAAACGAAGGCACACACACGAGACATTGATGCCGATGATCTCCGGCACGCGAATGTTCACTGAGCGTGTGTGAGTCTGGGGACCTGCCAAGAGAGGAGGAGCGGGAAGGGGAGTGGGAGAGCGAGAGGGGAGAGCAGGGATGCCATAGGCAGGGGAGATGGGGGGGAGGGAGGAAGGGGGAGGGGAAGCCCAGGGGAAGAGGGGTGGAGGGAGGGGATGGGTAAAAGGAAAGAGAAGGGAAGGGAAGAGAAGGGAGGGAGGGTGCCTAACAGAAAGGACACCGGAAGTGGGGGGGACAGGATCAAAGTTGATAGGAGGGGTAGACGGAGGGGAGGAGGACATCATCAGGGAGGGGGAGCTGGAGGAAGCCACCTTGGGAGAGGGTAAGGAGGGTGGAGAGATGGAGACCAGGTGGACGTGGGAATACAGGCGTGGCAGTGGGCGGGGGTGGGAGAGGATGGGTGAGACAAGCGGATGGGAGGATCGAGTTTGCGGGAGGTGTACAGGATCCGTATCCTCTCAAGGAAAAGGAGGAGGTGGGGAAAGGGGATGAGATCATACAGGATCCGCATGGGGGAGGGTAGGCGGATGTGATAGGCGAGGCAGAGAGCATGGCACTCAAGGATTTGTAGGGATTTATAAAAGGTAGGGGGGGGGGGGGGCGGAGACCCAGGCCGGATGGGCGTAACAAAGGATAGGGCGGATGAGGGATTTATAGGTGTGGAGGATGCTGGAGGGGTACAGACCCCACATACGGCCGGAAAGGAGCTTGAGGAGACGGAGTCGGGAGCGTGCCTTGGCTTGGATTGTCCGGAGATGGGGAGTCCAGGAGAGGCGATGGTCGAGGGTGACGCCAAGGTACTTAAGGGTGGGAGTGAGGGCGATAGGATGGCCATAGATGGTGAGATAGAAATCAAGGAGGCGGAAGGAAGGGGTTGTTTTGCCTACAATGATCGCCTGGGTTTTGGAGGGATTGACCTTGAGCAACCACTGGTTGCACCAAGCAGTGAACCAGTCAACATGGGATTGAAGAAGGTGTTGGGAGCGCTGCAGGGTGGGGGCAATGGCAAGGAAGGCGGTGTCATCGGCAAACTGGAGAAGGTGGATGGGGGATGATGGCGGCGGCATGTCCGCTGTGCACAAAAGGTACAGAAGGGGGGAGAGGACGGAGCCTTGGGGCACACTGGCGGAGGGGAAAAAGGTGTAGGAATCCGTGTTATGGATGGTGACGTAGGAAGGTCGGTGGGAGAGAAAGGAACCGATCAGACGGACGTAGTTAATGGGAAGGGCGAAGGTTTGGAGCTTGAAGAGGAGACCGGAATGCCATACGCGGTCATAAGCACGTTCGAGGTCCAGGGAGAGGAAGAGTGCGGAGCGACGGGAATTAAGCTGTTCTGAAAGGAGATGAGTGAGGTGAAGGAGAAGGTCGTCAGAAGAGGAGGGCGGTCGAAAGCCACACTGGAAGGAGGCGGTGCTGGTAGAGATGCTGGTGGATGCGTCGGGTGAGGACAGATTCCAGAACCTTGCTGAAGACCAAGTTAAGGCTGATGGGATGGTAGGAGGAGCCGGCGGACGGCGGCTTGCCAGGTTTAAGGAACATCAGGATATGGGAGGTTTTCCACAGGTCGGGTTAGTAACCGGTGGACAGGACTACATTGTAGAGCCTGGCCAGAGTGGAGAGGAAAGAGACAGGAGCTTCACGAAGGTGACGGTAGGTGACACGATCGTGACCAGGAGCGGTGTTGCGTTTTGTGCGAAGTGTAGCAATGAGATCCTGTGTAGTGATAGGGGGGGCATTGAGTTCTGTGTGTGCAATGTTGTCCAAGTACTGGAAACCAGGAGCGAGGGGAGGGACAGAGGTGTCAGTTCGATCGCGGACATCCGGGAAGAGGGAGTAATCGAACTGGGGATCATCGGGGATGGAAAAGACATCGGAGAGGTAAGAGGCGAAGTGATTGGCCTTACTAAGGGAGTCAGGGAAGGGATGATCATCATGGAGAAGAGGATAGTAGGGGGAGGGTTTAGTTCCGGTAAGTCGACGGAAGGCTGACCAGAACTTGGACGAGTTGATAGGTAGGGTAGCATTTAAACGGGTGCATGTCTGTCGCCAGTCCTGGCGTTTCTTAGCCGCGAGCAAATTACAAATTTGTCGCTGGAGTGTGTCCGGGTCACGCATGCGGAGGAAGGCACGGTAGAGACGGTGGGATTCATGGAGGAGGAGCACGACCTGTGGGGGTAAAGTAGGATGGTGGGGGTGGATGGGGACAGTAGGGACGTGGGCCTCCACAGCCTCAGACAAGGTCTGCTGGAGAAAGGAGGCGGCATGGGTTACATCTTCAGGGTGGTGGTAGGTGAAGGGGTGGCTATCGACCTGGGTGGAGAGGGTATCCCGGTAGGCATTCCAGTTGGCACGGGAATAGTCATGGACGTACTTAGGGGGAGGGTCATTACGAGGGTTGGGGCGTGGGCGACGACCGTCTGAAATGGTGAGAAGGACAGAGAGATGGTCGCTACCAATAGGCTCCAGGACATCCACCGTTATGCGGCCAAGGAGGTTGGAGGAGGAAAGGATAACATTGGGAGTGGAGTTGGATTCGGGACGGGTGTGCTGGGGAATGGGGATGAGGTCGCCTTGAAGGGAGGAGAGGAACCGATGCCACCGACGTAACTGGGCGGCGGAACGACTATGGATGTTGAGGACGGCGGCGATCACGTAGGAGGAGAAGGTAAGGTCAGTGTGGGAGAGGAAGTCGAAGGGAATAGGGGCGTTAGGGCGGACATAGATGGTGGCGCAGGTAACGGTAAGGCTGGGGAAGAAGAGACTAAGGATCAGGTGTTCGGTGGGGTCGGGAAGGAGAGGTTGGAGCCGAACGAGGATCTGGCGGTGGTGACCAATGGCAACTCCGCCACGCGCAATCGGGAGGGGATTATCGGAGCGGTGGAGGAGATAGGGCGAAGTGTGGACGGTGTGGTGGGGTTGGAGGAAGGTTTCATTGAGGAGGAAGGCATCCACGTGGTGGGTGGTAAGGGTGTGCAGGAAGAGGTTCTTGTTGGTGGGAAGGGAGCGGATATTGTTGAAAAGGATACGGTGCTGTCGCGCCATGTCAGACAAGGGTGTGAAGATGGGACAGTGAGCCTATAAATCACTGCCCATATATAAAGGACTCCTGTAGCGACATCGTTGGGGCAGGAAACACATTTAAGCTATTTACAAGTCGCAAGTCTTATCTTAGCCAACAGAAACATGGGAAATACATCGTACAAATTTTTAATGATTGTAATGCTCGTTACCTTACTTGAACATAGCATCTCAAGACGAAAAAGAAAACTGACAAGTGACCTTCAGTGGAGTTGCGCGCTATCTACCGTGTACATCGTGTAAATGAATAGTTGGCCACTTGGGATAGCCTTAAGCCACGTCTTCCTGTCGCTGATCCCTGGTGACCGTTCCTAGCACTGCTGTGACACAATGCAGGACAAGCATGTGTGACATGGACTAACTGATGTAGAGTACTTAGTTTAAAAAAATATCCTTTACTCAGTCTCAAGCGAGGATATTGTTTTGTCAACACACCTTGAATTTATCACGTGAATTGTAGATAGAAACTGGACCATACAAGTGTTTTCACATCGCTAAAGTACTGTTATTTGTTGTAAAATTCCTGTACAACATTATGGCATAGGTTACATTTCCTCTAAGCATTTTCTAATCAGGTAGAAAAATATGTTATTATCAGCTTAATATCTACCATGTCCAACACCACAGGACTAGAACATTAAGTTCACTGTTGGTGCATGACGGAGTGACAAGAGCATGCTCCACCTCTGTCCCAGGATGCCTCCCCACTTTCGAAATGTTTTACCTATGAAGTGTTTGAAGAAAGCAGCACAAAGGAGTTGTAAATATCAGATTTATACTACTATCACTTAATAAATTCGGTAATATAGCTAGTTTTATTATGATGACCATCTCTCCCTGTGTAGGTGGGATATTGAAATTCCGTTAACAGGTCTCGTTGCAACACAAGAAAACCCTCATTACAACTCCAACTTTCGAATGACATCTGTGGTACTCTCCCCTAGCATTCAGCAGTCTGGCGGCAGTATTTGATATCAAATTGATGGACTAATTAATTAAAATGATGACGAGAGTGCCTTTGCAAGGTGAGTAATTTTTTGTTCTTGCAGTCGGGGAACCATTACAGGCGCTTCTGTGACGTCTCTGGAGGCTCCTCACAGCCGAGATAGTCATTTCCACTGATACCAAAATAAGTGGTAACCGCCGTAAAATAGCTGAAGACAGCCAACGCTAACGCTTTCTGACTCTCAATTGCCTCATCACACTTGTGGAAGTAAGTCACTTAGAATTATGCTTCCGAACTAATCATGCTGAGACCTGGAGAGAGTAGGATGTTTCACTCTCTACTCCACCTCTGTGTCACCTCAGCCCCCCCCCCTCCACCCGCCCTCTGGGCCGCACGTGAACAGCTACCAATGCCACTATCAGGTCGCGAACCTCTGCCCACGTCTCAGGGCTCTACTGCTCCCATCCAACAACAATCACTCACCATGCTAGGCAGCTGTCAGTGATTCCACCCATCAAAAGTTGTCCTATCTTTCTCAGAAGGAGTGGTCGCTTGAATGTTGCAGGGGTAAATACCAGGATGCTGAACAGTATGCTCCCCTGCATCCCTTCTGCAAATCGAAAAGTTCTGAGACGTTTTTTCGAAATATCCCGGAAACACTAACCCAGTGAACAGTAGTAAACTATCTGTCTACTGACCGCAACATCAGTGTGGGATCCGTGCCAGATTGGTTTGACGGAGGAGATAGAGAAGATCCAAAGAAGAGCGGCGCGTTTCGTCACAGGGTTATTTGGTAACCGTGATAGCGTTACGGAGATGTTTAATAAACTCAAGTGGCAGACTCTGCAAGAGAGGCGCTCTGCATCGCGGTGTAGCTTGCTCGCCAGGTTTCGAGAGGGTGCGTTTCTGGATGAGGTATCGAATATATTGCTTCCCCCTACTTATACTTCCCGAGGAGATCAAGAATGTAAAATTAAAGAAATTAGAGCGCGCACGGAGGCTTTCAGACAGTCGTTCTTCCCGCGAACCATACGCGACTGGAACAGGAAAGGGAGGTAATGACAGTGGCACGTAAAGTGCCCTCCGCCACACACCGTTGGGTGGCTTGCGGAGTATAAATGTAGATGTAGATGTAGATGTAGAACATCCCAAACGTGTACGAGTCTGCAGATCTACGTTTCCCTCAGAATTCAGTCCTATAGAAGTGTTCGTATTGGTTCCTGCCAAATTAGAGGGCAAATGCTTCAAGGTCTCAAATGGGAACGGAATGTGATGTTCTTCTCAAGGAAACTCTTAAGAACCAACGTTTGAAGCTGACTGCAGAAGGATTCTACTACCGCCAACATACATTTTGTGTACGGACTACAAAGAGAAGGTACGAGAAATTAGCGGTCATACAGAGGCGTATACACAGTCTTTTTCTCCCCTCGCTCTGTTTGCGAGTGGAATAAGAAAGAAAATGACCAGTAGCGGCAGAGGGTACCATTAGCCATTCACCGTGCAATGCCTTGTAGGGTATGCGTAGAGATATAGATGTAAATTTAGTCTACATATTAAGATGTCAGTTCATGCATTTATAGACACACAAAATTCAAGGAAAAATCTTGTCTCTTACTTAGTGGCAACACAAAAGATGAAACTTCCGCTGCTGGTTGTCTCTCTATAAAAACCTTCGTATTACCGCCTGATTTTCGCACTAAAATCACTTCACGAGATATACGTGAGAGACTATAATATGTTTGGCCACAATACTTAGAAGTAAAGGTGTAGAGCTCCCCTCTCTACTCTCCTTCTATTACACTATCGCTTAGCCTGTCATATTCTCACGAATCCTCCAGCGTTCAATATATAGCATCTGAACACATGTGATTTCGAGAGTAAGAGATGTCCCCCGCCACGTTACAGATCCCTAATAATTATCTCGAAATCTCAACAAGTTCCAACAGCACTGTTTCAGTAGTTAGAAGTCTGTCTAGTCCTCCACCTGACACTGATTAGGTAGAGAGCTATCACAATGAGAAAAAATAGCACACTAACGTACAGGAAGAAATTCACAACCATGCAGAGTATACAACGTCTTATAACGTCCACAGATTTTACACAAAATGTTCCAAAGTAATGTAACTACCTACCCCCATGAACCATGGACCTTGCCGTTAGTGGGGAGGCTTCCATGCCTCAGTGATACAGATGGCCGTACCATAGGTGCAACCACAACAGAGGGGTATCTGTTGAGAGGCCAGACAAACGTGTGGTTCCTGAAAAGGGGCAGCAGCCTTTTCAATAGTTGCAGGGGCAACAGTCTGGATGACTGACTGATCTGACCTTGCAACACTAACCAAAATGGCCTTGCTGTGCTGGTACTGCGAACGGCTGAAAGCAAGGGGAAACTACAGCTGTAATTTTTCCCAAGGACATGCAGCTTTACTGTATGGTTAAATGATGATGGCCTCCTCTTGGGTAAAATATTCCAGAGGTAAAATAGTACCCCATTCGGATATCCGGGCAGGGACTACTCAAGAGGAAGTTGTTACCAGGAGAAAGAAAACTGGCTTTCTACTGATCGGAGTGTGGAATGTCAGATCCCTTAACCGGGCAGATAGGTTAGAAAACTTAAAAAGGAAAATGGATAGGTTGAAGTTAGATATAGTAGGAATTAGTGAAGTTCGGTGGCAGGAGGAACAAGACTTTTGGTCAGGTGAATACAGGGTTATAAATACAAAATCAAATAGGGGTAATGCAGGAGTAGGTTTAATAATGACTAAAATATAGGAGTGCGGGTAAGCTACTACCAACAGCATAGTGAACGCATTATTGTGGCCAAGATAGACACGAAGCCCATGCCTACTACAGTAGTACAAGTTTATATGCTAACTAGCTCTGCAGATGATGAAGAAATTGATGAAATGTATGATGAGATGAAAGAAATTATTCCGGTAGTGAAGGGAGACGAAAATTTAATAGTCATGGGTGACTGGAATTCGAGAGTAGGAAAAGGGAGAAATGGAAACATAGTGGGTGAATATGGATTGGGGGAGAGAAATGAAAGAGGGAGCCGTCTGGTAGAATTTTGCACAGAGCATAACTTAATCATAGGTAACACTTGGTTCAAGAATTATAAAAGAAGGTTGTATACATGGAGATACTAGAAGGTATCAGATAGATTATATAATGGTATGACAGAGATTTAGGAACCAGGTTTTAAATTGTAAGACATTTCCAGGGGCAGATGTGGACTCTGATCACAATCTATTGGTTATGAACTGTAGATTAAAACTGAAAAAATTGCAAAAAAGGTGGGAATTTAAGGAGATGGTACCTGGATAAACTGACTAAACTTAAGGTTGTACAGAGTTTCAGGAAGAGCACAAGGGAACAATCGACAGGAATGGGGGTAAGAAATACAGTAGAGAAAGCTTTTGACAATGTTGACTGGAATATTCTATTTCAAATTCTAAAGGTGGCAGGGGTAAAATACAGGGAGCGAAAAGATATTTACAATTTGTATAGAAACCAGATGGCAGTTATAAGAGTAGAGGGATATGAAAGGGAAGCAGTGGTTGGGAAGGGAGTGAGACAGGGCTGTTGTCTCTCCCCGATGTTATTCAATCTGTATATTGAGCAAGCAGTGAAAGAAACAAAAGAAAAATTCGGAGTAGGTATTAAAATCCATGGAGAAGAAATAAAAACTTTGAGGTTCGCCGATGACATTGTAATTCTGTCAGAGACAGCAAAGGACTTGGAAGAGCAGTTGAACGGAATGGATAGTGTCTTGAAAGGAGGATATAAGATGAACATCAACAAAAGCAAAACGAGGATAATGGAATGTAGTCGAATTAATTCGGGTGATGCTGAGGGAATTAGATTAGGAAATAAGACACTTAAAGTACTAAAGGAGGTTTGTTATTTGGGGAGCAAAATAACTGATGATGGTCGAAGTAGAGAGGATATAAAATGTAGACTGGCAATGGTTAGGAAAGCGTTTCTGAAGAAGAGAAATTTGTTAACATCGAGTATAGATTTAAGTGTCAGGAAGTCATTTCTGAAAGTATTTGTATGGAGTGTAGCCATGTATGGAAGTGAAACATGGACGATAAATAGTTTGGACAAGAAGAAAATAGATGCTTTTGAAACGTGGTGCTACAGAAGAATGCTGAAGATTAGATGGGTAGATCACATAACTAATGAGGAAGTATTGAATAGGATTGGGGAGAAGAGAAGTTTGTGGCACAAGTTGAACAAGGGACCAGTTGGTAGGACATGTTCTCAGGCATCAAGGGATCATTAATTTAGTGTTAGAGGGCAGCGTGGAGGGTAAAAATCGTCGAGGGAGACCAAGAGATGAATACACTAAGCAGATTCAGAAGGATGTAGGTTGCAGTAGGTACTGGGAGACGAAGAAGCTTGCACGGGATAGAGTAGCATGAAGAGTTGCATCAAAGCAGTCTCAGGACTGAAGACCACAACAACCACAACATTTTGGCATTTGCTGATGTCCTGGGGTATTAGTTTTCCATTTTAGAGTTGTTATTATGTGTGCATTCTTATCAGTATGGTATGTCGGGTACAGCTAAACTGGTGGCTGTCCGACCTTTGCTTAACGTGATTCGGGAAAATGAAGACCTTCAGTTGAGTAACAATAACTTTATTGCGAGCGCGTATCTTGCGACGCCCGGCATGCATGGACAGATCGGAGCTATAAAGTTTGCTTCCGGCCTATACAGAGTATCCTTAATCCTCGGAAAACTTCCGTAATTAGGAGAGGAAACAGTACTCGTCCACACAAGTCAGGAGGCAAGGAACTAATCCTAACTCAAAAAAACAAGGAATAATAACAATAAACCGAACGTATATAAAAGATAGAAAACACAGCGCCTCTAGAGGCTGGGCGCGGAACTACACCAACGTCGCGTAAAGTAATTGCGACCGCACACCACTGCACTGACACACGCGCACAGCACACACACACACGGGCGAGCTTGAATTAGCGCGCTGCAGCGTCGCTACATCAGCCCCCCGGGCGGAAGCGGAGCGTCGGCGTCGAGATACCGCGCCGGAAAGTGCACCCGACGTCCAGAACGGGTCGTCCTCGTCGGAGGAGGAGGAACAACGTCAGGAGGTGGATGTTGTGCTGCGTTGGGCGGCGGATGTTGAAGAGCCGGCGCCGGAGATGTGGCGTCAGTGTCTGGAACAGCGGTAGGTGAATGCCTGCGACGAGGTGCCGCTAGTGGGGTGTCAGGAAAAACATACGCAGGTTTAACCCGATTCAACGCGACATTCGTAGTTTTGCCGTTCACTAGGATATCCATGGTGTGGGCACCGCGCCGTAGCACTTCATATGGACCAGAATAAGGAGCTTGTAGAGGCGGTTTAACGCCCTCAGTGCGGAGCATGACGTGACGACATTGTTCCAGGTCCTGGTGCACGAAAGTGGGCGGCTTGCCATGACGTGTGGCTTTCGGAGGGCGAATCTTTGATACATGGTCCCTCAATCGTCGCAAGATATCAGGCTGGCCAGTAGACACTGTCTCTGTGGCATCAGCGTCTACAAAGTCACCAGGAAGGCGCAGTGTTTCTCCATAAACCAGTTCTGCCGCTGACGACCCCAGGTCTGGTTTGAAAGTCGTCCGTAAGCCTAACAAGACCACTGGTAGTGCGGTTGTCCAGGTTTCTTCGTGGCACATCAGCGCGGTCTTCAAACAACGATCATTCCGTTGCTTGCTGGGTGATAACTTGTGGTTTTATGGTGGGTGTAACCACAAAACTTGGCCAGCTGTGAGAACAGGTCTGATTCAAATTGCCGTCCGCGGTCAGTGGTAATATGTAGTGGGCATCCAAATCTTGCCAACCAAGTCATTGCAAAAGCGGAAGCTAATGTGTCTGCTGTGATATTATCCACCGGCACTGCCTCCGGCCAACGTGTAAAACGGTCGATCATTGTAAACAGATATCTTTGCCCGTTCGAAGGTGGAAGTGGTCCGACTACATCTAAATGAACGTGGGCAAAGCGGGCGGTGGTATCCGGAAAATCGCCGATCGGTGCGTGTACATGGCGGTTAATCTTGCAGCGTTGGCACTGAAGACAAGATTGGACCCACTCGCGGCAGTCTTTTTGCATGCCTGGCCACACGAAACGTTGCGATACTAGGCGGAATGTCGGGCGTACCCCGGGATGGCACAATCCATGTACTATATCAAAGGCTTGTCTTCTAAAAGCCGGCGTCAGAAAGGGACGAGGGCGGCCGCGAGAAACGTCGCAGTATAGCTGTGTATCTTCCCCCGGAACATCAACGAGTTTCAGTTGCAATGCGGAAGCCGTGTCTTTGACATAGGCAAGGAGTTCTTCATCGTCTGTCTGTGCCTGTGCCAGTGCAGGAAAGTCTATGGTACTGGAAACACTGCTGATCCGTGAAAGGCAATCCGCAACAATGTTGTCGATCCCAGAAATATGTCTAATGTCGGCAGTAAACTGGGCCACGAACTCAAGGTGATGAAATTGACGGGGAGAGCAGTTGACACTATTCCGACGGAAGGCGAACGTGAGTGGCTTGTGGTCTGTATATATCGTGAAAGTTCGCGCTTCCACTTGGGGGCGAAAATATTTCACTGCCTGGTATACTGCCAGGAGCTCACGGTCATATGTGCTCCATTTTCTCTGTGCAGGCGAAAGCTTGTGGGAATAATACGCCAGTGGCTGCCATGCGTTGTCGGACCATTGTTGTAACGCGGCACCGATCGCCGTCTGGCTCGCATCTACGACAATTGCTAATGGCGCGTCGAGCCGTGGGTGTGCGAGAAGCGCCGCGTCGGCCATGCTCCTCTTTGTTGCCTCGAACGCAGAACACATGTCCTCTGTCCACTGTATCAGAGACTTGCTATTTACTTTAGGGCCCGATAATGCCGCCGTCAAAGGTTCCTGCAGCTCCGCAGCGTGAGGAAGGTGTCGTCGATAAAAATTGAGCATCCCCAAAAAACGACGTAATTCTTTGATCGTAGTTGGTCGGGGTAGCTGCAAGATAGCGTCCACCTTCTCGGACAGAGGAAGAGAGCCTTCAGCAGAAATCTTATGGCCAAGAAATGTCACCTCTGACTGCCCAAAAACACACTTGTCCACGTTCAAGACGACACCGTAACGCTCCAACCGCTCGAAAATCTCTCGCAGATGTTGTCGGTGTCGATCGTGGTCAGCAGAGAACACTAACACATCGTCCAGGTAGGCGAAACAGAACGGCAGCCCCTGGAGAACCGAGTCTATAAACCTTTGCCAGGTCTGAGCGGCATTGCGTAAACCGAAAGTCATAAATTTGCTTTCAAATAAACGGAAAGGCGTTATTATTGCAGTCTTTGGAATGTCGTCATTGGCCACCGGAATCTGTGTATACGCTTTAGCGCAGTCCAGAACTGTGAACACCGTGGCACCATGTAAAGCGTGATTATAATCCCTCAGTAACGGAACGGGATATCTGTCCGGCACTGTTCGCGCGTTAAGCGCACGGTAGTCACCGCATGGGCGCCAAGCTCCACCCTTCTTCGGAACAAGATGTAATGCGGAGGACCACGGGCTCTTAGATGGCCGCATTATGCCCTCGCGAATCATGGCGTCAAATTCTGCCTTCGCTATCTTCAATCGGTCCGGAGCGAGACGCCTAGGTCGGCATGCTACTGGGGGACCATCCGTCGTTTGAATGTGATGCACCGTGTCATGTGGTATGAACCTGGGAGCGCCGGGCGGCCTGGTCAAGTTCGGATAGTTAAGCAGTAATTCAGTGTACTCACCCTCCGTAGCATGGACCAACTTGGCACTGTGCGTTGCGGTGTCGCGACGGAAACCCGTGACTGCTAAGCCAGTGACGCTGTCTACCAAGCGTGCGTTCGCGACGTCCGGCAGCAGGTGGTAGTGTGCGAGAAGATCAGCCCCGACGATCGCCTCCGTGACGTCAGCCACTGTAAAATTCCACTCGTACGCGCGACGTAGGCCGAGATTAAGCTCCATCCTCTGTGTGCCACATGTTGCGATGGAAGAATTGTTGGCAGCCGTCAGACGGAAGGCAGTTGGCGGCCGGCGACGATGTATGGCTGTTCGTGGTATGATACTCAGGTCCGACCCCGTGTCTATTAAAAACTTAACGCCGGAACTCCTATCGGTAACGAACAGGCGCTTGGAGGATAACTGGCAGTCGGTTGCGCCTATTGTCGACCGCCGGTGGCGTTTGGGTGCGAGCATGGCGATGTGCACTTCCTTGCCTGATCGCCGAATCGTCGGTGGTACCAGCACAACGGTACCTCGCCTTGCGGAGTGGTAGTACCGCCGGAAGATCTGCTTCTCGAACGCCGCCGTCTGTATCGGCTTCTTCTATTATTGTCGTCGTCACGTGCCAGCAGCGCACTGACCTGGGCGCACAAAAGCTCCACCTTGGCAGCGAGAGAATCATGGTCGGCTCGTGCTACAGACGCGGTACTGTTTGCACTGTTGTCCAACGCCGCGACTGCGCTGACCGGAGCCGGTGTGATCGCGTCCTGAATCCGGTCTGCTAGCTGCGCCACGTCATCCAGCGGCATGTCCGTTTGTGAGGCGATTATGGCTTTTATTTGCGGCGGCAACCTACTGCTCCACAGTGTTCTGAGCAGACTGTCTGGCACAGTAACGGTGTCAACTTTGCTGCGTAGATGTCGCAGGTATTGAGAAGACTTCCTGTCGCCAATTTCTTCCTGTGTCAGAATCTGACGTATCCGGTCCTCTTGTGACGCGGCCACCCGTCGAATCATCTCTGATTTTAGCCTGGCATAAGCTCCAGCCTCGGGCGGTGCTGTGATTATGTCCTGCACCTCGGCTGCATAACGTTGGTCGAGTTGGCTCACAATCAGCGCAAATTTAGTTGCTTCGACCGTTATTCCAGCGCAGCTAAAACTAGCCTCTGCCTGCGCGAACCAGAGTACCGGGTTGTCGGGCCAGAACGGCGGCAAACGGACTGCAATCCTGGAGACGGCCTGCTGTTCGGTCATTATGTGCTCGTTACTTACGTAGCTCACGGCTGCTTCTTCTTAATCACGTCGGTCTCTGCTTGAATCACGTCGGTCTCTGCTTGAATCACGTCGGGGTCACCACTTGTCGGGTACAGCTAAACTGGTGGCTGTCCGACCTTTGCTTAACGTGATTCGGGAAAATGAAGACCTTCAGTTGAGTAACAATAACTTTATTGCGAGCGCGTATCTTGCGACGCCCGGCATGCATGGACAGATCGGAGCTATAAAATTTGCTTCCGGCCTATACAGAGTATCCTTAATCCTCGGAAAACTTCCGTAATTAGGAGAGGAAACAGTACTCGTCCACACAAGTCAGGAGGCAAGGAACTAATCCTAACTCAAAAAAACAAGGAATAATAACAATAAACCGAACGTATATAAAAGATAGAAAACACAGCGCCTCTAGAGGCTGGGCGCGGAACTACACCAACGTCGCGTAAAGTAATTGCGACCGCACACCACTGCACTGACACACGCGCACAGCACACACACACACGGGCGAGCTTGAATTAGCGCGCTGCAGCGTCGCTACAGGTACAAAACTGGAAATGGCCCTTGAACCGGGTTTTCCTTGGAATACAGAAATAAACTGGTAGCCAAATACGAACAAAACAAATACATGTAATCAAGGCCGCAGAACACATAAAACAATGGCCAAAGAGTATGCATCGCGAATTTTCAAAGATATTGCCAAAACTGATATAATTAACGTTCATGTGCAGCCGTGTTCCAATGTAAATGTTAAGCAAGTAGTGTAAAGGGATGTCCGATCCAACGATTCTCGACACAGAAAACAAAAAAGCCAATTTGGACGTAAGATGAAATGCATAGCTTTAGTGTCAGCGTAATTGACACAAAAGACTGTATGTAACTGCAGTGGAGTAACAAAGCGAATGCGAAAGTCAGTGCTATTAAAGACTTTCAGAGAGAGCCATAGTAAGTGGGCTTTATGTACAAATAAACAAAACTGTGCAACTGAACTCGCCTGTCGGAAAAGTGAAAATACTAGTCCTGCAAAGTGTGTAATAACGTTGACGCTTAACTTCAGTAAAGTGTTAATTGCGTGCTGGTGCAGCATCCTGTATGCTGCTGCATCCATTTTCAATAAGTTACCACAAGAATTTAAAAATCTTAGCAGCAATCCACGTGCTTTCGAATTGAAACTGACGAGTTTCCTCATGAGTCACTCCTCTTCTGTCGAAGAGTTCCTTGAAAAATTAAGCTGATTATTGTTGTATTGTTGATTGCGTTTACTGAAACTTATGGCATGACTTTTTTCGGATTCATAAACATTTTATTTTTATTTTTTATTATCTTTATGTTGTAATTTCATGTACTAACACGTTCCATATCCTTGAAGATTTGCTCCTCAATTTGGTTCTACAGAACTTGACATGTGAATAAATAATAATAAAAAAACTCTTAGGTAAAGCACAAGCAGCTGTTCTAGGGAACTCACACTGCTATGAACCGAGTGTATACAGAGTGCAACGCAAACCATACCTCAACAATGTTCCATATGAAGCTTTGGAACGTTGATGTGAAATACGAGCTATATGATCGCTCAGTACACGCAGCAATTCAAAACATAGACTTGTTACTGCCAAGCTATGAATGCTGTTTTAGTGCAAATAGTGATAGCATGATATGTCAATATATAAACTGCAATGCTCTTTGCAAACAAATAGCAATCATGATGCAATCGAAAAGAAGCGACAACATGGACAACAGTACAGGTAGCAAAAGCTCACTGCAGGAAACAAAACGCAAACAAAAGAAATAAATGGAAAGAAAGAACTGTAAACTATCATCACAAACAGAATATACAGTCGTTATGTCGATCCATAAGACAATATATGTACTAATACATCCTCTTTCAGCCAAACCGCACAATTATATGCTTAATCTATTGTATTCCATGTACTCCATACCCGAGATGCCTGTCCTGTGAGAGAGTAAGACCTAGCCACCAGTATCCAGTAACCAGCAGCAAATCCTGCCATGTCTTCCAATGTTCCTGTCTGCACCAGAGGGTCATGGCATCAACTAACGTCTATCAGCAAGAACCATCGTTCTGGAACGTCGATCATTGCAACTACAAACAATTGTGTTAGATGTTGTAAAAATGTGATAATTCTTAATCATACTCAATTCTGTAAAGATTTAAGATTTTGATTTGTGAGAAAGAACGTTTATTACAAAATCACATAATGTGACCTTTAAACGCAAAAGCTGTGTAACAGACTCTTGCACTAAAGAACTGTTTAAAAACTGAATGTTCTATGTAATAATTCTACTTGTCATGTATTATCATGAACGTTTTATGGAATTCAGAATCTAACGTGTTTTCAAAATGACATGACAAAATACCTATGAATTTCTATAATATTTGTACTGCCTTGTAACATGTTACATATTATTGTACTTCACTATCCTAATTTCAAATGATTTTCAGTTAAAAAGGTAGACTGAGGAATGTAAAACCATCCCTTGGTTTTTTACCTTGTATTCCTTGGGACTGCATCTGAATAGGTGGAGTAGTAATTACAGATGGGTACAAGTTAGAAGACAGGCTTCAGTCAAATAACATGGGCGACAGTAAAGTGTAAATGTAAATGTACTCAAATTATCGCCCTTTTTCTGAAATGAAGAAGTGATATCCGTGTAACATATAAAACTGAATTTGTGCCCATGTACTATGAAAACAACAAATGAAGTGACGTTAGTTAAATGCTGATCTCCAACAGTCAAAAGAGTATCATCTCAACATTCATGGGGCATTTTATAACGTCCCCAACTTTTATAGAAAATTTACCCAAAGCAATCTAACTATGCCAGACACCTCTAGATAATACATCGATCATCATACGAAGATCATAGCGTGTAAGTAGTATAAACAGTCCTCAAACAAGGGCGCCATTCTCTTTCGTTTTTTGCTCTGCTCCTTTGCTCTTTTCTTTCTGCCATTGTGTTTGTCTCTCTCTGTTGGTTTGATTCGCATTACGCAGTTAATTCTATGAATTTGAAGAATCTAAAGATCTTTCTTAGATTATTACTTACTTGTTTGCAACTGTTACTAGAAATCAGAAAACCAAGTGCGTGCGTTTGAATATCTCTCATTTCATGTAGAGGATCTTTTGTTTTCAATATTATAGTGTGTGAAATAGTGTAAATTGACTTTTATTTCATTAAAATATACTGTTAAAGTTTAATCATATTTCATTTATAAACCTGTCCTCCCTTTACAGATTCACAATTTTGTGTGTTTTCTTGGAAGCTGTTCTTTTGGTTATTATATTTCATGCGCCATAGTCTTTTGTTTGTGAAATACGACAGACCTGCATTTATTTTAATATCACAAAGTCCGATAATCAGTTTAATACTAATTTCTGCAAGGACACATATTTCAATTCACAGTCAGTTAGAAATTTTACCAAAAGATTTCCTCTCCGAGCCAAAGCTGTGGGTCATTTGCTACTTTCAGAAGACATTGCATTAACTTTTGTAAAACTTCTGAATTAAGTTAATCAATCATTTAATGAAAGAAGCTCCAGTTTCTTTTAACGTAGCCGCCATTGCTTCTCGTTATGATATAAAAATAGTTTACAACCTGAAGTTGTCTTTCATATTGTGTATATAATTCTTACAATTTCATGTTTGTAATCACGTGTATTTTCTGTTCCATGTATGAAACACATAACTAATGTCTGCAATTGAGAAGCATCAGGAGAATGAACCAAGAAAAGGAATAACAAAAGTAAAAGCACGATAAGAAGTCGTAACTGTAAGGTATGGGACAACAGTGTTTATCACGCTAGAAATACGACAGTGTAATGTTGACAGCACAGTGTCTCCCACCGCCTTCCTCTCTCTCTCTCTCTCTCTCACTCTCTTTCCTCCTTATTTTTGTAATGTCCAACGGAGTAAGACTACAAACTATAAAAACTACGCGAACGTAACGTGCAAGACAACTCAACAACATTTTACTGCAACTCTTTCTCCCGATATATCGGAAATAAATAGCATTTGCGTATTACCATCGACCATAGTGGTGATCTCATTAAATAATATGTATTTGTGCACTGGAGCAGGCCATCAGTGATTGAAGTCTCTCCCATGGACCTGTGTACACTACTGACAGGAACTCAAAAGTCTGGAAAAGTTATGCATGCTGACTTCATCCCAACTGCAAATTGCAGGGAGGTACAACAAGGAGATATCCTTGTTGTACCTCCCTGCAATTTGCAGTGGGGATGAAGTCAGCATGCATAACTTTTCCAGACTTTTGAGTTCCTGTCAACTGCAGCACTACGCGAGTCTGCTGATACATTCTATGATGTATCAGTATCAGATACTGAAATGTCTCCAGGCTTCGAGTTGTCACTATATCCTTCACATTCTGCACTCGTAGAGTCTCACATAGCTACAGAACGACTATTACTATACTTTCAGCTATGTAGTTCGATTGCTTTCATGCTCATTCAATCGGAAATGGATGCATGTAGATCATCAGAAAGAGGGATATTCGTATAAATTTTTTTAGTAGGTTGATGTATATTATATGTATAAAATCAAAGCACACCTGGTTATCTTAGCAATATGAGCATATTCATATAGAAGAAATGTGGAGAATATGAGCTAAAAACTGTAAAAAAGTACGAAAAGTGAGGGAAAGTACATAT
The DNA here is from genome assembly GCF_021461395.2 of Schistocerca americana. Classification (NCBI taxonomy): domain Eukaryota; kingdom Metazoa; phylum Arthropoda; class Insecta; order Orthoptera; family Acrididae; genus Schistocerca; species Schistocerca americana. The sequence continues at coordinate 31,583,943 of NC_060129.1, read as the reverse complement.
AAACTCAGGAGAGATACGACAAAATGCGGGAAAATTGAGGGAGAATGAGAGAGTATTTACGTGTCTGTTGACTGCTGGCAAGTTCTTGTTCATGGAAACGAGTGTGTGACAGCAAAAGAGATATGAGAAAAAAATCGGAATGGAAGCACTGTGACTCAGGGAAACAGTAATCAACGACACCAATAAGACAGCCTGAGTAGACTGTTTAATATAGATGTCATAGAAATGTAAAGAAACAATATTAAATATGTCAGATCAGAAGCCCTGGTGTGACCACAAACTTACCTGTAACCTTATAAAGACATCATATTTGCATCAGTGACTGTAACACTTTATTTAATTTCACAATTACAATTTCGGCCTTAGGCCATTATCAAGTGAGATGTTATGGCTTTAAGCCATGTCAACCTCAAATAAGCTGACACATTTATACGCCACTGTCATTACAATTAAATACACTGGTGACTTTGTTACATAGTGTAAGCACACATTCCCATATGCCATCAAACAACGTAGTCTGTAGATACACATGTTCATTAGCCCATCACTAGTCACTTATGCACCGAACTGCAGCGGCAGATTACTGTTTACAGGCTACTGGTAGCCTGATGGGCTAATGAACATGTGTATCTACAGACTATGTTGTTTCATGGCATATGGGAATGTGTGCTCACATTATGTAACAGCATCAAAAAATGTATTTAATTGTAATGTCAACGGCATATAAATGTGTCAGCTCATTTTAGGTTGACGTGGCTTAAAGCCATAACATCTCACTTAATAATGGCCCATTTTAAGTGCAGAGCGCATGTGTTTATGTTCTCTCTCTTACCAATACCTTCCAGGTACCGATCCTAGACTCTATTACAATAGAGTGGATAATCGTTTCTTGCTCTTCTTAACTGTCTGCTATTTCACCATGGCACTTTCACTTACTATACATCGACAAGGAGTGCTAAGCTCCTCGACATGGTCGCATCTCGAGAAATCTCGTGCACTTGGAGGGGTTAGGACTCGGAAAGCTCCACTCAGTCATGAGACGTGGAGTCTAGCGGTCTTCTTCTGATTGGTTGCAGATTAATTCGGTAATGGTGCTGCAGGAGAGGTTGGTCAATGACAGTGTGAGGAAGGTCTTTGATTCTCTAATTTTACCCTAAGACAGTGATAATGCTCTGTGACCCTCATACGAAGAGAGGTAGATCGTAAATTAAGCACTATGCTCGAGGTGTTAGAAATATGTAGAGCGCCGTCTGGTATACTTTGACAATTTATGTGTTCGAGAATTAACACTGAAAGGATGTACTGAGTAGTCATCTATATACATTTGCAATGAAACTCGCAAAGTAGAGAAGGGGTGGTTTAGTTATGATACTGAAACTCGGGGAGACATGCTGTCACATCATTGGCTGGTGTTGGAGTTACTGTAAAATTGCTTAACTTGTTTGCACTATCAACTGCGATGCTCATTATTAGAGTACCTCGATGGTGTCTTTTCCATCCCGTCTGTGCATTGGCATACTGTTGGTTACCACATTATGATTAACTGATACCTCTTGTTTGAGTTGGGGAAAAAGTTTTGGTGGATGGATAGCATCTTCTGGGGTGGATAGCACCGAAATGCTGATCGCGTACATGAGTGCAATATGAGGAAATAGTGGAAGGAAATGCAGAGACATCATCTATTCTGCCAGAGTGAGAGACGAGTCTAAATTTGGAGCTCGTGAATCACCTTTGGACTGTAGTTTGGAAACCTATGCCAAAACCATAAAACTCTTCCAGTTTCCTTATGTTATAACTGTCTTTCAATTAATCAGCTGATGTGTGGCATGTTATGCTATCCGCCATAAGAATATTATTTACACCATGCAATGTCTAGTTTCCTGTGAAAGGCCATGGATCAGAACATCTTAATGTCAGTTTAGAATGTGGCACAGACCTCTAAATCGTGACAGAAAAAACGAGATGTTTGGCATTGTACAAAAGCGCGTTAGAAAACAGTGTTTGAAACAACTAAACAGCACCAGATGGAGCGTCTCATGCGATTTAGTATAATCTGTGGGATATGATCGTTCACCTAGAGCATAGGTGATCAAACTTTAAAGTGGCCTCTACGGTGCCTATATATTTAATAGGCGGCAGTTGCAGCAGCCGTTTGAGATGTAAATTCGGTGAGGGACCGGGTATACCGTTAGGAATGCTTGGATGGTTGCATACTGCGCTATTTTACGGAGTATTGCGAAGTCTCTTTCTCAGCACTGGACCACACTGCAGCTACGCATCACTGCGCCAGCATCGGTGCTTTGATGACTTCTAAATCGTATAGTTCGTAATTTTTATCTGTTGGGCTGATTGATTTGAATGGACTTGGATCTCTAGTACTTGCATCTAGTTTGGGGACGTACCATATTGCTTGCATTTCCACCGAATGGTCAAAACAAGGTCCTGTTGCAGTAACTCAGGTCGTTCTGTTTCTACATGGGTTGCAGAAGATGGTGGATATGTCTATCTCCGACTTCTACTCAGTTCCAACTTAAATTGGAACGGTCACATACAGGAAGCTGTAGAAATGGGAGCAGTTGCAAGATGCGTAGGGGGTGACTAAAACCATGTTGGAATTTTACTGTAGCAGCTAGGCTCAGGGACAGGTGACTCGTTTCGAGATATGGAAGTGTCAGAAATATGATTGAGTAGTGGTTGTAATCATTAAAGGAATTGTCAATAGAATCCAACGCAGGTATGTGCTTGAATGGAAAGACTCAATTCCAAATCATGGATATTATTTCTAACAGATAGCGTTACACTAGAGATCTAGAAAGCTAGTGTACATTTTCTTACGACCTCAAGCAGCACGTCATCTACTACTACTGTTTGTGTTCCTTCTCAATCAGTCATCGCCTATAACCCAGTGGATGTGTCGCAGAACCTCTGATACTGTCTCAAGAAAGAATGCACTACAAATACTATAGAATTATCTAGCTGGGGCGGAGTGGGGGAGTCGCAAATACCGCTTACATACCACGTTCCTTAGCCGAATCACTTTCAAAGTTCAATGATTTTATCACGAGGTTGCATCATGGGCTAATAATACGCATTCTTACTGTTACCGTCACGGTATTTGTCTGGAGAAAAACCACCTCATTCAGAAGTAATGTCGTACCTAGATTTGGAAAGCAGGTATAGCTTTTAACATGGATACTTGTGTGCACCTGTAGAGCCAAGACCACTTGTGACAATAACATACAGTAGTTCTTGCGATCTGGCCGATTACGTCTCTCTTTCTAAGACACAGTGGTAGGACTCGCAAGAAAAAACTTATGAGACATGTCCACCCATCGCTAATTTTATCTCAGTATTATTTCGTATCATAGGCAATCAGTTATTGACGAAGTATTATACTTAGTGGTATTGGGGGGGGGGGGGGGGGGGGTGCATGATATGTTCGCATTTGAGCATGAGGCTTATAAAGTATGTGTACGTGGAAAGGAAATGACTATGTCCAGTAGTAAGGAAGGTACAGATATTTACATTTGCAGAGCCACAGCCTTCAGCAGGGTGTATTTTCGATACTCCGCTCATTGTCGAATGCGATTCAATTGAGACCACGATCGTAACATTTGGTTATAAGTACAGGGATAAAATATATATGTTAACGATTTCTTAGGATGATTGATTGTACCTGTGCATGCTCGACCTGCAGCGCCAGTGACCTGTGCGGGAATGATTCATGTTTCCCGTTAACGGCAGCAGGCGTCCGAAAGCAGAGGCCTTTTGGAGTGTAAGAATGTATCGAGTTAACTTCGCCGTCCTCTAGACGACAGAATAGTGAACTAATACTTAGTATGTGTTGGCCGGCTTTTGTGATCAAGTGGAAATTTGAGAAGATTGAAGGTGGAGCTGCGTTTGGGCTGGACTGTTATTCCCTCCCATGTAAATTGTTCGGTTGACTGCTTCTGCACATTTCGTGCCTTTATTTGGCTGAGAGAAGATCGACTGTGGTGTGTGGAAGACACGTTTGCCGGTTCTCAAGGCATCGGATAGACTTGAGTTGACCTATAAATTATAGGAATGATTTCGAATGTTACATCACCGACATCGGTATTCGAGAGTGGAAATATCAGTTTCCTCTATTTGTTTCTAGTTACTCAGTGGTTTACAGCACGCTGGACCTCGCTAAAGTTTGGAGTTTGTAGAGAAATAATTTCCAGTCTCTGTCTTGGGAATTATGTAGCGTTATCGATCGGTAGGATGGTGACTAGTGCTTGATATCGAGAGGTACCGCGAAAATGGTATAATATTATGGCAAACCATGCGGAAATACGTGTGTTCTTGTAATCACCGAGTCTGGAGACGTGCGTAGAAAAGCGTACAAGCAAGGAAGCACAAACAGTAACGCGTTTGTGCTGAGGGAAAACGAGTGCAATTTAGTACACGTTAAGGAACGTTAGTACACGTTATTACACGTTTATGTACGTTAATGTACGTGACACTCTTCCCCTGAAATACATCACTTGGAGTTCATCCTATCATGTAGTCGTTGTAGCTCAATGTTCGAGCTACTGTCATCGGTGGAGGAGCAGTGTAATTGAGTAAGAGTCTTTCCGTACTTGACGATATGTATGGCACTTTGCGAGTTTTAGTTGTGGGTGCAATATGGTGGTCAGTGTAAAATAACTGCTGAAAGTCTCGTCTGCAGAAGGAAAAAAAGGCTGATGGTGCTTCGATACCGGCAGCATCAGTAATTCGGTGGGTAAATTCGATAAGAGCCAATCATAATGCTCGATTCATTCACATCCTTTGTCTGGGATATAGGAGCCTCTACAAAGTGGTGAGAACATTTGCATATGTTGGGAGCAGGAAGACTATCACGTTAGGAGCGCTGGGAAGAGTGCATTCGATGTTATTCTGCGCTATTTTCGTAAACAGGTTCTGTTAGGGCAGTAATTTTCGTGCATACAAGCTGAAACATCAAGAAAGCGAGCGTTAACTATTTCTGGGACACTATACAATTCCCGAGAGGTCGACTTGTCTGTTATTATTTACAAAGCCATGTGACTTAAGAATAACATTGAGGACCTCTTAGATGGCGAGTCGCCACGTGGACGTTTCTCAGTGAGGTGTCAGTGAAACTGGGTTGGGTACGCAGCTCATATGTTCGGTTAGGGAGAAAGCAGCCTGTGCTATTCTGCTATCAGTGGTAAAGACAAGTGCTGCCCTGAGGTATCTCGCATATAGGGGATGCGCCTTGGAGTTCTGCGACATCGGTATAACCGAGACTGTATACTCAGAAATAGAGGCAACTTTCACCTGCATCCGGTGGCGGCTCGCATTTGTGACAGCTTACACGTCCGGTCGCGCCATCAGTAGCGTCTAGGTGAACACGTATTTGGATAGGAATTTCTCAGGTATAAAATGTGAATGGGATGTCACCGTCTCACGCTTGAGGGCATCTGTACGTGGTTTGACAGCTGACAGCCACGTCACTTCGTGGTGGTTACCTCTAACATCCTGTGTGCTCCACGGGATGTGGCGTGGCGGAGGGTGCTTGCGTGTCTGTTGCATTATTTTGCGAGCGTTCCTGTCGGCTGTGCTATGAGTTATTTGGACATTTTGGTGTATGTGTCTATGCATCTGTGTACTGCATTATTTAGGAGCAGTTTGCATGTCTGTACTGAAATTGTTAGGAAAATTAGGAGTTGTTTGCGCGTCTGCAGACTGTGTATTGTGATCCCAAGCACATCAAGGCTAGTGTTTTGTGTCAGTGTGATATATATACTTTATCCCTAAATAAAATGTTCCAAAATAAATAGAGTGTACTCCTTCCTTACTCTCTCCAGCAGCCCAGTGCAGGCTGAGTCATTTCCGCGCCATTTTCCCCTACAGACCATCATCTTGGAGTTCATCACTGGAGGGAGGACAACACCATCTGGTGGCAGTACTTTGTACTAGGTCTGTTGGACTCTAGATCTCGTGGTGGTGAGACTGCCTGCAAAATAAAGACTTGTGTCCAAAGTCATTTTTCCTCCATTATCCCCAATCATCTTGGATTATGTCACAGGAGGGATGACATCACCCTCTGGTGGCAGTATTGCGTACTAGGTCAGTTGGAGTCTAGATCTTGTGGTGGATGTAGTGGATGAAATTGTTTAAATAAAGACTGGTGTATGATTTCTGTAGTCTGTGTGGCGTGGTCCCAAGCATGCCAGAGTATGTGTACTGTGATAAATATACTCCATCCCTAAATAAATTGGTCCAAAATAAATAAAGTACAGTCCTCCCTCTCTCCACCAGCCCATTGCGGGCTCAGTCCTTTTCTCACCAATCCCTAGGAAGAGGTAGTCCAAGTGACCTATCTTTCTGCTATTTTCTTAGGATAGTAGAGGTAACATTATCCTGTTGGAATTTGAACTTCCTGCCATTTTCTGGGGGAGGGGAGGCGAGTTAGGTTATTGGAGATAGCCCAATTAACCTATCTTCCATCCAAAATTCAAATTTCAAGCCCTGGGGGGGGGGGGGGGGGGGGACGGGGGGGCCCTGGGGCATCTTGGGTGAGGTCATACGCTGTGCACATTAGTGCATGTTAGCACACTTTAGTTCACGTTAGTACACATCAGCCCACCTACATGGATTGGTAGGGAGATGTGGAGGTCAGTTGAATATTATGGTGGAGGCTTTAACTATTTCATTCCTAGTCCAGGTGGTCGTGGCACTCGCATCATCAGCTGATGTCACAGTAGCGCTCTCTGGCGGTCATAATATGTACTAGACCTTGTGGTGAACACACTTTTTGCCAGCATCATGGATAATGGTACTTGTATCATCACCTGATGTCACAGTAACAATCTTGGATGACAGAGCCCTCTGGTGGTGCCAATATGTACTAGGCCTCATGGTGAAACACTGTTTGCAGCATCTTGGATAACGATACTTGTTTCATCAACTGATGTCACGGTAGCACCCTCTGGCAGTGGTGCTGTGTACTAAGTCAGTTGGGCTCTGGACCTCGTGGTTAACACAGCGTTTGCCACCGCCATCTTGGATTATGTAACGGCTGAGAGAGCCCTCTGGTGGTGGCGCTGTGTACTAAGCGGCGAACATACCTGCATGAAATTGTTTACGTAAGGGCTTATGTCCAAGTCCTTTTCCCACGAATCCTCAGGAGGAGGTGGCGGTCGGGTGACTGAGATTAGTACAAGTGACCTTTTTTCCGTGCCATTTTCTTAGCTTAGTAGAGAAACCCCAAGTGACCTTTGTTTACCTCAAAAATTCAAACTTGGCGCCAGTTCATAGGAGGAAGTGGCGGTCGGGTGACTTAGGTTAGTGGAGGCAGCCCAAGTGAGTTATCTTCCCACGATTTTCTTTGCTTAGTAGAGATAAACGTGGTGTGGTACATTATCCAATTGGAGTTTGAACTACCCGCCATTTTTTCTGGGGGAGGGGGGGTTAGGTTAGTGGATCATGAACCAAAAATGAGCTTAATATGCTAGTCCTGTGAATCAGGATGTGGCAGATATTAATCTTATAATAACATATTTTTCTTCCTGATGAGAGCATACTTAGGAGAAATATATTCTGTGGTACAGTGTTGTACAAGATTTTCATAACAAGTTGGGATATGTTGTTGGAAACCTCACAACTTATCCATTTTGTGGAATGATGGTGACATGAACTGATGTCTGTGGCCCATTGTAATGAGTACCAGGCAGTCAAACCAAGTGGGACATGTAGAAAGAAAAGTCTTGGCTGGTTTTTCTACAGAAAAGTACATAATTGGAGTCATATCAGCCCAACAGGTTTATCTCTCAGTTGCCTTGAGAACTTACCAGAGCCCTTCTGCTGGAGGCAGTAGTCATATAAATTCAATGTGTACATAGAAAAAAGGCAGTGTGGAATCAGAAAAACGACCTATTGGCCAATGTACATAGTGGTAGCTTTTGCTGTCTGAAGTGAAACACATGATCTAGTGCATGATCAACAGCCTTTCCTAGTACTTGGCCAAATGTAGCTGTCCTTGACAAGTTTAATTGTGGTATTAGCTCCAGAGTGACTGTTCTTGTACACCATGATAAACACTTGCATGCGAAAAACAGCAGCAGACATGATAAGGTGTGGGAGGTAGTTGAGATGTACTACACCACAATGAAGTTTTTTACTCCCTTAAAATACAGCTCTTCTGAGCTGAACTTGACATGTCTCCACTCACATGAGCTCATCTGTCTGCATGTTGGCTGCTTATTCTGACACGTATTTGGCCAATCAATGGAATAACAAATTTCATTGACTTCGAAAAATAGTTGGCCACCATCTTTTCAGTCCCTTTAACATGTCTCACATCTGTGGAAAATCGACTAATAATTCTAACTGCCAAAACCTCGTCGGGGAAAGGTTTCCTTAGGCTATGTAAAATCAAAATTAGTGGGCTTGTTGTCTGCATTAACTGTATGCAGTATACAATGATAACCCAAAAACAGCGTCACTTGAAAGGGTAAAAACAACTTACCTGTTACACAGTGACCAATTACCAATTTATCACCAATCTCGTTCGTTACAAAAAGGGATGAGCAATTTCATCGAACCACAGATGGCAGCAACACTTACACCAACATACTCTACTGATGACACCTTCATGCTACACAGTCCCTGACAACTGTTTGCAAAAGCATACTTTTTGAAGATTTGACATGCTACAGAAGAGGGTGGGGGCGACTTGTGATACTAGATGTGTCTCGAGGTTGACATCCAGTATTTGTTGGGCACGTTGCATCTCTGTTGTGTGTGTAGCAAACTATCAGCTTTCGTTGGTACATGTTAATGATGGATGCATGTCTGCAGGATGTGAACAAATTTTAGTTTTTGTTTAGCATTTTTGTGTGTTTGATGTTCATTATGGTTAAAATATCTACAAGTATGAATAATGATACGTGGTAACAGTAAGTAAATTACATGTCATAACAGTCTGGTGAGTTTAATCATTTGTTCAAAATGGTTCAAATGGCTCTGAGCACTATGGGACTTAACATCTATGGTCATCAGTCCCCTAGAACTTAGAACTACTTAAACCTAACTAACCTAAGGACATCACACACATCCATGCTCGAGGCAGGATTCGAACCTGCGACCGTAGCAGTCGCGTGGCTCCGGACTGAGCGCCTAGAACCGCTAGACCACCACGGCCGGCTTAATTATTTGTTACTATTACCTAAGATGCACCTGATGTGTAACAGCTAATTAATATTTCATTACAGAATTTGGCTGGAGTACACATATGGGGTTGGTGGCTCTTGATTGTGTGCTGATGGAAATTTATTGATACTGGTCACAGGCAATTGGATAGCAGTATATGGAAGCCAATAAGAATTGCTTAACATAATTATTCCTTTCAGTAGGTGAAATGAATTGATTGTTTTAGTTTTAATATGCAGAGTGCCAAAATAACTTATACGTTTCTGGTTATTATGAATTTTAGGGTGGGTTACTGATTTTCTTAGTTGTTTGATGAATGGAAAAAACTAGATGTAGCGCCACAATGACCTGTAATGAAGCCTGAGGCTTAGGTTAGGGCTGGAGTTTGATCACTTTACCATGAGTTGGCGAAGCCAACAAATGTGAATGGAAGAAAATGTAGGTGTGCTGACAGACTAATCTGCAGAGTACTAGTAGTGCAAGACCTTGAAACATTGGAATGTGACATTTCAGTTGTGAGCTACAAAGCCAATGACGCTCAAGACAGAAGTACAACTGAAATAAAAAACTGATGTGTGCTGTAGCCTGAGATATATGTTTCACATTGCAGTAATCTACCTGCGTGTCTTATTTCCGATTTGGCCAAAAACTGTGACTAAGTGATTAAATTGTAACCTAAGAGAATAAAATACCAGCTAACTTTCTTTAGGGGCCATAGAAAATTCAGAATGAGCTTCTAGATTTACAGTTGACAGCTGGCTTTGTAAGTGCACTTTCATCCAATGTTTTAATTAATATGTATTTGCCTGTCTGCTGTCATTCAAAAAAAAGACACATGCCATCTAAACAATGATTTTTGTTTTATTGTGTCTAGTATCAGCAGGTAACTTTTGCCACTAATTTAGTAGAGACTACAGTCAACTTCAATTTGGTCCATAATTGGCACATACATCTCTCAAAAAATGAAACTTCATTTTATATGCAAACTATACTGAGCGTAGTACGAGTGGTACGTATTTTTGCACTGCACTTGAACACGAGTAAAACACTACAGAAGAAGGAAACCTATAGCTTTGACAAGAAAAGGAAATTAGGTAAATCGGTATAAATGTAGCTGATGTTGCAACTTCCTATTATTGGGTTTTGATACTAATTAGTTAATGAATAGACATTCTTTTAACATGTTCTCTGAGCAATCATTTTGCAAGTATGAAATGTAAACAAAATTTTTGTTAAGTGGCAAAATATACTTTAACTTTGTGAAAGGAATCTGATTCTATACTTAGCAATTACTTTCCTTATCAAGGACTGCCAATAGTTTTAGAAAACACTCAGTATAGGAACATAGATATTTACATTACTGCACAACTATTAGTATTTTAAGATTTCTTAACTCCAGCATAATAAATTCATTTTCGTTTTTCGGTCACAAATGTTAGAATGAAGTGGCAACATAAAATTTATTAGTGCTTTCAGATGCTTAAAGCTTAATTTGAACTGACATCAGATCCCATCAGAACGAAAAACTGTTCTTATAAACACAAACGACGATTTACTACGAAATATCCTAAGCATAGCATTTGCAACTTCCGAAAATTCTCGAAACTGCATTTTGTTTCAAGTTGAAATACATTTAAATTCTGGGTGAAAGATTTTTTGAATGAGGATAACATTGCTAAAATGGGATCAAGCTTGCTTTACTTGAATTTCTTTAAATTCTGATAGATGCTTCCAGATAAAATGTTAAGCTGAGATATCATACCTTAATACAGATTAAACTATTCCAAGGCTATGGCCTCTATTTTCCTCATAATATATTTTGTAACTTAGTATTTTTTCTATTGACATTTTCAAATATTGACGGCTGCTTTGAATAAAGTTATTTTTTCTATTGTGGTCATTATGTCTTTAGCTGCTTTACAGTTATTCATAGTATTTCAACCTATCTCTACAACTGCTAAAAAATATCGTCACATTAGTACAATAACTAGGTTGCTCGATCTTTTTCACGTTTGAGTCATCATTATTACTCTTCCCTCTGCTATAACTAGGTATCTTTCAGGACTTACTGTTAGATCACAATATTCACTTCAACAAATATGCAAATATTATATCAGTGAGCATTTCTCTGCTACAAATAACTATCTTGAATTGCCCAGGTGTTCCTTAACAAGAACTGTGAATGATATGATAACTGTAATGCCGGAGGCAGATATCTTGAACTGCACAACTGTAATGCCTGAACTTCATACAGGGAAATATTTGTTTTCTGTTTATATTGGCAACAAAAGTTTGGTGAGTATTTTTCCCCATTCTTTATGGTTTTGTCCTGTTTATGTCATAAATATCAAGAGCTCAGATGGAAACCCAGTTCTAAGCAAAGAAGGGAAAGCAGAAAGGTGGAAGGAGTATATAGAGGGTCTATACAAGGGCGATGTACTTGAGGACAATATTATGGAAATGGTAGAGGATGTAGATGAAGATGAAATGGGAGATATGATACTGCGTGAAGAGTTTGACAGAGCACTGAAAGACCTGAGTCGAAACAAAGCCCCAGGAGTAGACAATATTCCATTGGAACTACTGACGGCCGTGGGAGAGCCAGTCCTGACAAAACTCTACCATCTGGTGAGGAAGATGTATGAGACAGGCGAAATACCCTCAGACTTCAAGAAGAATATAATAATTCCAATCTCAAAGAAAGGTGTTGACAGATGTGAAAATTACCGAACTATCAGCTTAATAAGTCACAGCTGCAAAATACTAACACGAATTCTTTACAGACGAATGGGAAAACTAGTAGAAGCCAACCTCGGGGAAGATCAGTTTGGATTCCGTAGAAACACTGGAACACGTGAGGCAATACTGACCTTACGACTTATCTTAGAAGAAAGATTAAGGAAAGGCAAACCTACGTTTCTAGCATTTGTAGACTTAGAGAAAGCTTTTGACAATGTTGACTGGAATACTCTCTTTCAAATTCTGAAGGTGGCAGGGGTAAAAGACAGGGAGCGAAAGGCTATTTACAATTTGTACAGAAACCAGATGGCAGTTATAAGAGTCGAGGGACATGAAAGGGAAGCAGTGGTTGGGAAAGGAGTGAGACAGGGTTGTAGCCTCTCCCCGATGTTGTTCAACCTGTATATTGAGCAAGCAGTAAAGGAAACAAAAGAAAAATTCGGAGTAGGTATTAAAATCCATGGAGAAGAAATAAAAACTTTGAGGTTCGCCGATGACATTGTAATTCTGTCAGAGACAGCAAAGGACTTGGAAGAGCAGTTGAATGGAATGGACAGTGTCTTGAAAGGAGGATATAAGATGAACATCAACAAAAGCAAAACAAGGATAATGGAATGTAGTCTAATTAAGTCGGGTGATGCTGAGGGAATTAGATTAGGAAATGAGGCACTTAAAGTAGTAAAGGAGTTTTGCTATTTGGGGAGCAAAATAACTGATGATGGTCGAAGTAGAGAGGATATAAAATGTAGGCTGGCAATGGCAAGGAAAGCGTTTCTGAAGAAGATAAATTTGTTAACATCCAGTATTGATTTAAGTGTCAGGAAGTCTTTTCTCAAAGTATTTGTATGGAGTGTAGCCATGTATGGAAGTGAAACATGGACGATAAATAGTTTGGACAAGAAGTGAATAGAAGCTTTCGAAATGTGGTGCTACAGAAGAATGCTGAAGATTAGATGGGTAGATCACATAACTAATGAGGAAGTATTGAATAGGATTGGGGAGAAGAGAAGTTTGAGGCGCAACTTGACCAGAAGAAGGGATCGGTTGGTAGGACATGTTCTGAGGCATCAAGGGATCACCAATTTAGTATTGGAGGGAAGCGTGGAGGGTAAAAATCGTAGAGGGAGACCAAGAGATGAATACACTAAGCAGATTCAGAAGGATGTAGGTTGCAGTAGGTACTGGGAGATGAAAAAGCTTGCACAGGATAGAGTAGCATGGAGAGCTGCATCAAACCAGTCTCAGGACTGAAGACCACAACAACAACATGTCATAAAGAGTGAAAAAATCGCGGGTGTTTGGTTTCAGAGCTCTCTTGTAGTAATAATTTGTTAGTTATGAGTTCCAGAGAGAAAATATGATGGAATTTGTTCTATAGAATTTGCATTTTCTTGGTTGTATGTATAACAATATTCTTCTGAAATACTGTAGCTTTGAAATCAAATTTCAACACTTTATTCCTCTGTTCTGTTTCCTTCATTTTCTATGGATGCAGAGTGGAAACATTTTTTTTTTTAATTTTGTCAAGCTGAAGAGTAAGGAAAGTTTGAAATATAGAATGCACAATACACTAGAATATGTTTCTGTTCTTCTGTAAGTACTCTTGATTCTTCATGTTTCCTGTGTGAGAAACCACTCATATCAGTCATTTTCCCTATAATTTCCTTCTATTTTGGAATATCAAATAACATCTGGTCATGAATCAGACGAAGAGCCACAAAAATGAGCAAATGTTAATTTGAAGCAATGAAAACCAACTGATGGTAACAAAGTTCAGAGCTATTGTAGACAGCCAATGAAGGTGACATTACTGATGTGCACCCCTTTAAAGAACAGAATTTAGAGACATAGGAGAAACACTTTAGAGGACAAGCAATGCCATAAAAAATATAAAAACATTGATAACTCAGGGATATAAATGTTTTCAAAATCAGATACCAGTGCAAAGAATCCTACATTTCATTCAGGGAACTCCATGTTCCAGGAGCTTACATGAAAGATCCATGTTGAGACAACTGCAGAAGTAAATGTCATAACAAGAATGTCCATGCAGAAAGGCTGAGCAATTTTAAAGATATTACAGATTAGAGATGTATAAAAAAGAGACTTTATTTGCAGTAATTCAAGTAAGATCTTTAAAAAAAGCTAGCACATGAGTGAACTCCAAAAGAAACTTTACTGTTATTTTCTACTTCCTATGAAGAACAGAATGAATTCAAGACTGCAAGGCCATGTTTCTGAATAAACTTGGAATCTGTTAAGGTGTTGTGGTAACAGCGATGAAGAAAAGAGCAGTCGAAAACACAAGTGAAGAAGGCAGAAGAACCATCATCTAAGGAATGTTAATTGACCAGAGATTTGGAATGGAGTGAGGAATCAAGCTGAAAGTTTTTCAGTGGCTCAGTCTTACTACTTTCACACTGGAAAAATAATAAAATACCTCAGATTGTCACTAAAACATTACACTTGTACAAATCTGTGCATACAGACCATATTTACAGAAAGACAGTTTCAGAGGATTATAGTCTCTGTTTTCATCATCCCAAAAAAAGATCAGTGATGTCTCTACATTGCCTAGAGTACCACTGGGGTCATTAAAGGAGCACTGACACCTAATTATAATGCTCATCTTTTAGAAACAGACAGTGCTCGCAGAGGAGAAGAAACAGGAGATGGAGTCAGCCCAAACCTTATATAGGACATCTGTAAGCTGAAACTTCTGTTTCCAGCAAGTTTTGTTGACAGCAACTGATCCCATTAACAATGGTTTGTTTTATAAGCAGCGACTGAATTTTTTTTTAATTTTTCAGACAATGACATAAAGTCAAAACAAGAAGAGTGTTTCATGTGGTCTGAAATACAGGGAAAACGAGGAAGATATGAGATAGCAAACTATGTGTATGGATGTTGAAGTCTCTACCTGCAATGGTAATGCTCATTTTAGTGATTGTTGTGGAAGACAGAAACCCAACAAATTTGTTGATGTGCTCGTCCGCTATTCAGGAAATATCTATCCTATAATTAATCAAACACTGGAAGATATAACCTAGAATTAATCAAACACTGGAAAATCTAACCTAGAATTCATCGATTTAAAATTCATGTTTATTCATCACATTGAAATGGAATGTATCTCATTGCATTTTGCAGTCACTACAGAATTTTAAAAAAGTTGGTAAAAGTGGACTTGGCTGCTGACTGCAATGCTATTGCTGAATACGCGAGAAGAAGGGGGTGACAAACCTTATATTGTTCATGGAACAACCCATGAGAAGGTTGTCAGTTGACAGTATCATGTAATTTGTTATGATGCTATTCAATCTGTATATTGATCAAACAGTAAATGGAAGAAAAGAGAAGTTTGGAGTAGGAATTAAAATCCATGGAGAAGAAATAAAAACTTTGAGGTTCACCGATGACATTGTCATTCTGTCAGAGACAGCAAAGGACATGGAAGAGCAGTTGAACGGAATGGACAGTGTCATGAAAGGAGGGTATAAGACGAACATTAACAAAAGCAAAACGAGGATAATGGAATGTAGTCGAATTAAGTCGGGTGATGCTGAGGGAATTAGATTAGGAAATGAGACACTTAAAGTAGTAAAGGAGTTTTGCTATTTGGGGAGCAAAATAACTGATGATGGTCGAAGCAGAGAGGATATAAAATGTAGACTGACAATGGCAAGGAAAGCGTTTCTGGAGAAGATAAATTTGTTAACATCGAGTATAGATTTAAGTGTCAGGAAGTCGTTTCTGAAAGTATTTGTATGGAGTGTAGCCATGTATGGAAGTGAAACATGGACGATAAATAGTTTAGACAAGAAGAGAATAGAAGCTTTCAAAATGTGGTGCTACAGAAGAATGCTGAAGATTAGATGGGTAGATCACATAACTAAAGAGGAGGTATTGAATAGAATTGGGGAGAAGAGGAGCTTGTTGCACAACTTGACCAGAAGAAGGGATCGGTTGGTAGGACATGTTCTGAGGCATCGGGGGATCGCCAATTTAGTACTGGAGGGCAGCGTGGAGGGTAAAAAATCGTAGAGGGAGACCAAGA
This sequence comes from Schistocerca americana, assembly GCF_021461395.2. Taxonomy (NCBI): domain Eukaryota; kingdom Metazoa; phylum Arthropoda; class Insecta; order Orthoptera; family Acrididae; genus Schistocerca; species Schistocerca americana. The sequence continues at coordinate 31,567,967 of NC_060129.1, read as the reverse complement.
GTTGAATACACTAAGCAGAATCAGAAGGATGTAGGCTGCAGTAGGTACTGGGAGATGAAGAAGCTTGTACAGGATAGAGTAGCATGGAGAGCTGCATCAAACCAGTCTCAGGACTGAAGATTACAACAACAACAACGAAAGGAGATGTGATCAGGAAACCAGTTAGATGGGTAATACCGAATGAGGCGGTGCAGTGGACTCGCAATTGGGAGAACTATGTTGTAAACCAGTATCTGACCATAGAGTTTTAGGTTTTCCGTGACTTGTATAAGTCGCTCCAAGCAAAAGTTGGGATGTTTCATTTGAAACGGCACGGCCGATTTCCTTCCCCATCCTTAACACAGTCCGAGCTTTGCACTGTCTCTAATGACCTTGGTGTCGATGGCACGTTAAATCTAATCTTCCTTCCCTCTTCGGATGGGAATGTCATAAAACAGCGTCCATTTGTTAAGCGATTTAAAGAAAACTTTGACGAAGAGTATAGACTCATAACTCTAACAAGAAAACAAGGAAAATTAACAAGATCTCACTGTCAAACGGTTTGTACATGCTCGTCCTGCCTGTAACAAAGGAAAATTACGTCGAGATCAATGCTTCCCACACGATACAGTTAAGATTTAAAATTCCGAGAAATGACAGATATTTTAAGTTAAAATAACGATAAGGATTTACCAAAGGGATAGAGTAGGTGTTCTACCTTAATTTAATTTTCGCATTTTATCTTTCCGGTTTTTCCAAACTGCTTATCTCGCAGCCCACGGCAGAGTGCTTTGTCTTGCTGCAATATCTTTGGTTTAGCTGGATTCTTTCAGTGTACTGTACTGTGTAGTCAGCTGCAAGCTCGTGGTTTAGCGGAAATTTGTATGATATTCTCCAGGTAATTTTTAAGCGTTTATAAACTGCAAGCTAGAGTAAATGAAGAAAATTGTTTCGCAAGTAAATTAGCGCGTTACTTCATTTCTAACACATTAACAGTTGAGTTTGACGAATGTAATAGTTCGCGAATATCTTGTGATGACGTTGTGGAAGCTATGTTTGAGGTTTCTGTTTTTTAATGGGTACATAAGGACGAGATTTTATTGTGTATTTGTGATCACATTACCTATAGTGTGCTTGGTGAAGGTGTACGAGTGTTATAAATTTTCAGGTTATGTTCATAACTAAATACCAGAGTTATTAGAGCTTGTTGTTTTTGGCAGTTACCGGGCTATCATTACAGGTAACCTGGAAGTTGGTAACGGAATAACTGTGTCTCTGTGCTCCTGACACAGTGACTCCAGTCGAAGCCCTCGGTGATATTTCAGAGACGATAGTTACCGGAGCGAACAAATATTTACGTACTTCTTCGGAAATGCCGCTGGCCATCGCGAATGACAAATATGTCAGAAAGTATAACATAATACAGTTGAATATAATAATTATTAACCTTAACATTTGACGGGAAATTGTCAAAATATGTGAATATATTACAGTAACTGCTAATATTTACAGAATTGATACACTGTCAGAATAAAACACAATTACGTACTTTTAATAAATTTATCATCACAGATTCCCCCATCTTGACTGTTGCTACCAACTGTTGTCAAATCTGAAATATAGCAGAATTTTTACGTAAACTGGTCTAACCGTCTCTATTACGATATTCATCTACAGAGTAGAAGGAGGGGTCAACGGAAGCGTTTGATTCCACCCATCTGCTTCGACGTAAAGGTGTTGTGGTGTGTGAATGTCATTACGGCACGGTGTTTGAGTTGGTTTTTTGGGGGGGGGGGGGGGCTAGCCGATTTAGTGTGCAGTGCCGGAATTTGCTGGTGGTAATTATTTTTTTTTTTTTTCTAGTTGTGATGTTTTGTGTATTTATGGAGTATGGAATGTGATGTAATTTATGTAGGGATGTTTGATTTGTGGATTTTTGGGATTGTGGTTTTATTTTTCGCAGTTGTGTTGGTTTTTTGGTGTCACTAGTTGTGGTGGACCTATATAGGTAACCAGAAATGACCGAATCCCATTTTCATAGTTGTAGGTGTTGATGTTTTGGTATCGTCATCTGAGGTTGACCTATGTAGGTCAAGGGAAATGTCTGATTCCAATTTTCGTACTTTTAGTTGTGGGTATTGGTGTTCTAACCTATGTTTGACCTGTATTGTTCAAGGGAAGTGTCCAATTCCTGCAGATTTTTGTTGGTGTACCAGAATGCTGTATTTTTTTTCTTTTTGTTCTCCATTTTGTGTTTTGGGATCATGGTGTTTTTGTTCTAGCTTGTCCTCACCCTAAAAACCCCAACTTCCCACAGTTGTCCTGTTGGTTTGGTTGTATTTTTGGTGGGAGATGTTACTGTATTATTTGTATGGATCTTCATGTTTGTTGCCATGTGTATGTAGTGATGTCATAGACACACTTAAAATAGCCATTTCCGGCATATTGATGACGTCCCAGGTCAAAGCAGACGGGTGGAATCAGACACTTCTGTATCAAAAAGTCTTTCAAACACACTGTAAACCGTGCTTTATCTGAACCCGAGTTTTTAATGGTTGCTGACAGTTTATTGAAAATGCATGTTCCTGAATATTGGGCCACTTTTGGACCAAGGTGAGTGATTTTAATGCTTTATGTAGATTGCTGTTCCTATTTCTAGTACTGATTATGTATTGAGCTATTGGTTGGAAATACTTGTAACGAATTTCATTAAGGAATAATTATACTAGGAAGCAGTGGTTAGAACACAAAGTTCCTTGAACAGGTTCCTACATGATGGTCTTGAATTTATACCACAAATGATTTTTATTAGACACTTTTAGATGCGAAAAACTTTTGCTACGTTTGATGAGTTACCACAGAATATGCTCCCCTACGAAATAATAGTGAAAAAATGTGGTATGCCCTTCGCAACTGAATTTATTATCGAGCTGTACTCCCACAAATGTAACACTGTCAACCTTTTCGATCTGCATGCCTTCATATGTTATAAACCTGTTGTAGCTGGAGAAATCGAGCAGTTTGCTAATCTCACATAAAACTTGGATTAGCGTACTCTCACATTCCCCAAAGGGCTGTCTTTTACATGACAGGAGTAAACGAATCTGTCACATTACATATATTTTTTGTTGTATTACAAGGCTGTACACTTATTCTATTGAGTGAGCAGCACAAGAAATTAAGCTTCGAATTTAACCTACAGTATTCGGTTTACATATTACTTCATACTTAAAAACACACATTGTTAATATTTTACTTAAACAGTGCTGTGGCAAAGTTCCGTGTACTTTCTGTTGCAGCTGCGCGAAGATAATATTTCTAATAGCGACCGATAACCTACAAACACATAATATGAAACACTAATAATCGTTCTAACATCAACTAAAATGTACCCGGAGTTAATAAGCTAAGGTTATGACACGTTTCATAAGACATTCCTGCCATTTCACACTACTCGCAGTTATACTGATAACTAAACTGAAGGATTCCAACTATGTCATTATTTAACTGTAGCCCCTCGGAGTATTCGGTATTCGCTAGCGAAAAATAACTTGACAGTTATTAATAACAGTTAAAAATAACGGTTATCAAAGAATAACTGGAACTGTGATAATGGTTACTCCAGAATAACTGTTTGGCCCACCTCTATTCGCTATGTTAGTATGGTTATGTTGACTTACTTAGCTATAATAATTGTGAAGATAATTTGCTGTGATGTAGACATATAGCGGCTTCAGATTTTAGAGCTAACGTAAGCTTGTTTTCAAGTGCCCACAGTTACATCATTTCATGCTTTGAGTATGTTCGCATGAAAGGAAATGCTGTAATTCTGTTGCATTTTGCTAGTTTTCCCTGTGCTTTGGTTACTCATGTTGTTAGTATTCATCTAATCATGTGTAAATACCAGTTTGTTGTGGCATGTGGGTTTTGATGGAGTTCTGTATAAGAATACTGTAATTTAAGAACTGGCGAAATACGAGGTACAAATTAACTGTAATTTGTCTAACATAAAGCGTTACATGTCATCAGAACTTAATAGATCTTTCATCATAGTTACAGTTAGTAGGAAGTCGTTTTAGTAAATCAGTTTTGTGAGAAAAAAACGAACCACTGTTTAAACTTAATGTTAATCAAGAATGACAACTTTCGCACTGCAGTGAGCAATCTATGGTACATGTATGTGATTTTCTTTAATAGCAGGTAAAGATTCCGGAAATATGGAAGCGTCCGATCCCACCCGTCTGCTTTGACCCATGACGTCACAAATATGGCAGAAACGACCATAAACCACGATTCCAATATGGCGCACATAAAGTCGGTACGTACACGTTATAAGGACGAAAATACATCGAAAAACACACACACACACACTTTCCACAAAAAGCCTAATGACACTAACGGGACAAGGGCGGAAAATGGGGTGACTTTGGGTGGGGGCAAACTAAATATAAACAAATTTAGACACCCACCACCACACAAAATGACGAAAAAACCGACTTCACAAAACTCCCCAAATACCACTAAACACCATATCATCTGGAATCGGACACTTCCCTTGACGTATATAGCTCAAGAGCAGCTCCCGATCCCATAAATTAGGATCCAACACTTCCCTTGGTCTATATAGCTCAAAAACATCTCCTGATACCAATACCAACATACATAGCCACACACTGGGATCGAACACTTCCCTTGACCTGCGCACGGTTAATTTTATCCATCATACCCATTCCTGAACAAAAACAACAGTCGATTAATTTTACTAAAATTACCACACGATGTACAGCGAACAACATTAAATTAACCTTCACACAAAATCATTAACTCACTGAAACGAATTCCATTACAAACACAGCCAACACTCGAACAATTCTGGATACTTAGCAAAAGCAAACTGAGCCCATTACACCACACAAACGAAAATCCTGAACATACCACCAGAAACCACAAAAAACCATAACACGACATCATCTACAAACACGCCACACTCACAAACCAAACTCCGCACCGTCATGACGTCACGGGTCAAAGCCGACGCGAGGGATCGGACGCTTCTGTCGACCCAAGATTCCAAACTGATGATGCTTTCTATAAACTGTGTATACATCCATGAGGAATACAGGTGAAAGAAGTTTCAAGGTAATACCTATGTTGAAAATGCATATTCACTGATAAACAAACAATCCGTACGTACAGAGTCTCATGATGTCCCTATCAGACTGAAATTAACACAACGAACAAAGTGTAGAATGGATTATCAGTAATTTTGCTGCAATGTCTTGACCGCTCTGATTGTTTGTAATGCTGAAGTTCGTGCATGCACAAAAAATACACATCTTCCATAATTGTTTCAATAGAAAAGTATCCATGAGCCAGTGTTAGAAAAAGAGCAGTACCAACTATAAATACTCTGTTTCCAGTGCATGTTACTTTGTGTTCTCACTCTCCATGACCTGAGAAATGTAAATGAGTTTATATCACTGAACCTACTTTTCCTCATCCTTTCTGAATCTGTTTCCTGTGTAATCACCCATTTACTGCACCCATTAGACGAGTGAAAATACTGCCTTTGAGCTGTACTTCATGGTAACAACAGAAACTGAGTACCACTGTTCTTATATGATTGCTTTTTTTTCAGATTGCAGAACTAAAGCAATGGACCAGGAGCCATCTACGTGGATAAAAAAAGAGGAAACGGACGAAGTAAAAACAGAGTTACGCTTCATGGTAAGTGGCTTACTTGTATTTCGTAACAGTGTTTCGTTAATTTCTGTGTCCAGTATGGTGCGTGAGTACATAAAATTGATGTCATGCTGCTGGAAACACGAGTAATTCTGTTTACTAAACAACTGATGAACTTTCACTCTTAAATATGACATTTTGCACAGTGCATTGAACTAAGCCTGTTATTAAACCTCACGTAGAATTCAGCAAGAGTTTCAATTTAATGTTAAGTAAACATGGAAAACTTTTTTAATGCACAATTCAGTTATACTGATAACGTGGTTGCCATAAAGTGGGTATATTCTGCCCTGATATGCTTCTTTTAAATGACAGCCTTAATGTGCAACTTAAGAATAACTATGACCATAGTGAATCTTAGCAGTGCCATTAAATTTATAAATGGTATGGCTGCAGTTATTGCATATTGTAGTATGGAATAAGAAATGTAATTTATTGATGTTGAAGTGACATTTGCATGTCACTAATCTGAGACGTAAATTTTGTAGTAATATTAACATTAGGTGTTGACCTTGAATATGTGAACAAAGTGTAAGGATAACGGTCAGCAGGGTCATTCCATGTCAAGTGGCCTAAGAGTCCCCACTAGACCATCTCCAGTTTCCATTAAATTTTTACAGGTTGTACATATAGACCTTACATGAAGCACTGCCAAATTACAGCTTCATAAATAGTATGGTGGGGCCACTAGCTACCTTTTCGTAAAGGCTCAATTTTTGACATTGTGACTATAGTAAATTTATCATAGTGTGCTGTCAAAGTGGCTCATACATATTGTTGTATAAAATTTTGACTGTACTTCATTGCCTTGTATCTACTGAAAGGATTAACTTACTGAAGCTGGTACTTTAGTTATCTGCAGCATGTCATAATGCTCTGCAAGTGGCATCCAAATTGCTCAAACAATAACTGAGTTATCTGAGCTCACTTTGTCTGATCAGAAAAAGTTTTTATTTTAGAGACAGACCAGTTTAACATGCTTCAACAATCAGTCTGAACGACATTGTTGTGTAGTGAAAAGTGTTCAGAAGTTGTGTGCCTTTTTAAATTATGTAAAGTGTGTTATTACTGGATAAACATTGTTTCTGGGTTAGTAAAAATTATTTCAAGGTAGTGGGTTTACTAGGTTAATTTTTTCTGACATATTCTCAAGGAAGTTTCCATTACCTATGCAGGGTGTATACGACCCGGGAGATCCGGGAAAAACTCAGGAATTTTTTAGAATTCCGGGAATTTGTCATTGTTTTTGTTTTCAGTTACATTTTTGTAATTTTGACTGGTAAGAATCGATACTCTAACAAAGGATATTACTGTATCCCACTACTGCAGAGTAATAATGCAGCAATAATCATGAAGGAGAGAAAAAACGAAAATAAAACTTAAACTGCAAAGGAAATGCGCTCTATACAACAACAAAACGCAGTGCTCATACAAGTGTCTGCCAACAGCAAAATGTGTCAAAGGCTTGAGGAAGACTATGCAAGGCTTCGTAACAACAAATTGCCTCCGATGAGCATGACATCACAACTGTTTACATTAGATTCATTTTAGCAGTTATGAGCGGGATCATGCGTATGCCCAGTTGAGTAGCAGCATCTCCCGATTCATGCGTGCACAGCAGGCCCAGATCTGGGGGTGGGGGGCGGCAAATTCATATTCTTCAGGGAGAAATCCTTGTTTCACAAAGCACCTAGCATCCAGGGCACATTAGTCTATCGATTATTCATATGACTTTGAAATGCATCCCTGTCGGTTTTTGAACATTTTTGAACACAGACTAAGTTGATTTCTGAATGAATCGTAAGTTGATCTGTGAATGCATGCATAGTGTATATGATTGTCAGGGGAATCCTTGTCGCATGTAGAAACAAACTTTCCTACAGACAAAAGGGGCTATACGAGCTGAGCGGAGTAAGGCTGAACGAATGAATGCCAACCATTGTCTGATTGTGTGGTTGATTGGGTTTGCAAATGATGAGCTTTGTTATAATTACTAGTAAAATCTATAGATTCAAACTACCGGAGTGGAAATAAACAAATAACAGGTAAAAATATTACATATAAAAATGACTCTGAGCACAATGGGACTTCATCTGAGGTCATCAGTCCCCTAGAACTTATAACTACTTAAACCTAACTAACCTAAGAACATCACACACGTCCATGCCCGAGGCAGGATTCGAACCTGCGGCCACAGTGGTAACGGGGTTTCAGACTAAAGTGCCTAGAACTGCTCATCCACTGCAGACGACGATTACATATTACCTTCTTGGTGTATCCAATAAAATGAAATTTTAACAAAGTTTTTGGCCAGATCGCTAGTGAGTTGTATTCTGTCATTAAAAAATTACCGTTTGTGCCAAAACAGTCTCGTTTATTTGGTGTGTGTTACAATTGTTGCAGTATTAGAAAGGCCTATTTTTTTTTATTTAGCAGAGTGTGACAAAATAGACATAATCAGATCGAGAAACCACACCAGTCTTGGGTCCTATTTGTATTAACAGCTTTTTCAGTAGTAGACAACGACATTTCGATTTTTCATGTAGCAAAACATTTGACGAACTTTGATGAGGTAACAGAGTCTTTCGCAGAAAGGAAAGCATGCCATGTAAAGCTGTAGCAAGATTAGAGAGAAAAAAATTCTAGGAGCTAAGGATTGAAGATATGTGAATTGTCGTGCTTGTCTCATGTGTTTACTAGTTTTATGTATCCTATATTTAATTTTATGTCACACAAAGCAGCAAGTTGTTAGCTGCTAGGGAATAAAGAGTGCAACTTTTCTGATGTTCATTTTTTTTTAAAAAAAAGGAAAAGAAAAAAAGAGGGACAGGATGTCAAATTGACCGACTGTAAGAATGAGAGACACCACAGGACATTTTAATTTCCACTGTCCTGAATATGGTTTTATGGCATCCATTGCTAAATATACACGTTTCAATTCCACAGAGCGAAATACAGTGTAGTGCGATAGGAGAATGCTGTGTGAAGAAGTGTGGCACTGCACTTTGGCACACCTACGACCAAATAACATGCCTTACATTTCCTCGAACACATATGTTTTATGCATTAGACTCTTCAGAAAGATGCATGCTACAAAACAAATATATTTTTGAAAATTCGTTTTTTTTCTAGTTTTTGACATCCTATCTCAAACGCTTGAGGGAATGGCGGGGTATTGGCCTAGTTCGTAAATATCGTAAATTCGGGGCTGATGCACAGAGCAGTCTGAGTTATAGTGGGCATGTGTGTAGTCTCCATGTGATCCGTGTATACATTTAATGATTTTGCTGTTTCCTCTTCGTTTACTGCTCTTACATCAAATGAAAACAAAACAGATTGCTGTGGTGGGAGGCCATCAAGTGAATTAAAATACATACACATAATTACGGAAGGCTAAAATGTGTTGTTAGTTGCAGATCTTATTTTATTTCCACCTTTCTGACAGTAAAGCATTTATTGCCTTGCTGAACAATGAAGCAATTTTTGTAGATTTGCTAAAGAAATTTTCTTTTATTAATCTTTTCTGCTGAGGCAGACAATATATTTGAAATGAAGTGTTTAATTCCGCACATTGTTTGCTACATCATTTCAAGTGCACGTTTTCAACTTGTAACACGTATGGCATTATGCCATAATAAAGAACCAAACATGAGATAACATAGTAATGGTATTATAAGAAAATTTACGTTCCAAAAACTACATTGAAAAGCTTAATATCAGGTCATGGCCCACTTCACTGGGAATCTGGACCTCCGAATGTGCACTTTAAATGTGCACATTTTAGTATGGGTCACGAAATTCCGATGCTCTTAGAACATCCTCTGATGTCTTGTTTGTTTTACGAGATACTGTAAGATGTTTCAATGTATTACACTTTCGAACATACGGGATCCCTATGACATCATAGCTGCGCAAGGCCGGTGGCACCTGTCATCTGGCGCTCTCTGGCAAGTGCACAAATGAGCCTATTTCTAATAGCTCACGTGAAAATATTCTGAATGGTGGTTTGAAAAGTGTTACGTTCAAGGTAAATATCCTTCTACGTAAGTTGAACTATGTGCGAGAATGTACAATGAATTTCTTAAATCACAGAGCATTTGAGTCTCATTTGAAAATCAACTCTTTGATGATGAGCCATTTAGATGAATTTCGAGCCCAGAAGACAAGACATTTACGTCGTTATTAAAAATTTGCTGGCACATTTGTGTAATATATATTACATTATAATTTGTGCGTTCGCGCTTCTTAACAGTGATGTCACTATTGGCCGACTACATCACGTATCCTCAGTTCTGAATACCCGCTGTCATCGGCTGGCGAGATCAGGTGACATGAGCTATGACTGGCTTACAAAAGCGCATTACAATCTTGATTTCCATGCTTTGGAAAGTAACATGCGGTGTTTGGTGGAATTCGAATTTAGACTTTCGTAATATGAAAATATGCAGTGTACATGTTGCTGGTCATCAAAGATCTTTCCTAAACGTGTTGTTTTCCCTGTGTTTCATTTTCTAAAGCGCCGGGAAATTCTACGACCGTATGTAACCATTCAAAAGACTGATGATATACAGTTCCGAGAGAAAATACATTGTCAGTTAATAGGGAAAAAGTATATTCGCACTCCTGGGAGGAAGTGTATTTTTAACCGGGAAATCCAGGAATTTTTTTTTCATGTCTGCAAATACACCCTGCTAGGATTGTTTAATATTTTTCAGTTGCAAATATACACCAATTCTACTTTATCTAATATTGAAACAAACGGCAATTGGAAGCATAAATTTAATTGTAGTGTAATGGATACCAATGAGGTTTCAGTACTGTGTGTAATTGGTCCTACATATAATTCTGCAGGTCAGCTGAAAACATACACACATCGAGGCTTCATTCCAATCAAAGAATTTTCAGTAGAGTAATAGGAATTCATGACTTCCTATAGAGATATTGTTGTAATCGTTTTGGTGCAAAGAACCATTCTGTTAAAAAGGGTTTACGGATTGTCAATGTGGGAATGGCAAAACAATTGCAAGCTGTAAGAGTAATGTCAAACCTGGTCGGAAGATCTGTCCAACTTGCAGAAACAATTTTTAGCAAAGAAAGCAGAGAAATCACAGTGAACTTCAAACCAGTCAGAAGATGGAGCATGTCCAGAAGTATCAGTCAATTCAATTCTAACTGCTTTTTGGGTCTCCCCTCTAAAATATCGGAGAATATCCAAAAGGGATGTGAAAGGTTACGCAAAACGAAAAAAAAGCGAAGCTCAACAGGCAATTGCGAATAACATTGCTGCTGCTGGAGGATTAGCCCCAAAAGATCTTCAAACACATAGTACAAGCAAGACATGTCCTGATTGTGAAGATTATAAGCAGCTGATTACGGAATTGAAAGAGAAGTTGCAATTGTCAAGGCAGCCTGAAAAATTGCAGATACTGACACTAGTACCACAAAGCTGGACTATGAAAGAGACAATGCAAGAATTCAGTGTTTCAGAGAGGATGGTAAAAGCAGCTAGGAAGTTACAGGCAGAAAATAGTGTACTAACTCTGCCAAAGAACAAGTGTGGCAAGATGATTTCAGATGCCATAAAAGAGAGAGTGGTAACATTTTTTCAGAATGAAGAATTTAGTCGAATTTTTCCAGGTAAAAAGACTACGTATCAATTAGAATAGAAGGAAAGATAGTTTTGATGCAAAAATACCTACTTCTGAATAATTTGTAAGAAATATTTGTTGCATATCAACTTCAGCATAGGCCTGAAATTGGATTTGGCAAATTCTGTGAATTGAGGCTAAAATCGTGCATCGCTGTGGGTGCTGCAGGAACCCACTCAGTTTCTGGTTGCACTTTACACCAAACTGTGAAACTGATGCTTGCAAGCACTCTAATTAAATAAGATTATAAGATTCTGACTGCTAAAACTGTGTGATTTGTAATCCAGACTGCATGCTTCTTCCCCGTGAAATCTGTCCGGGAGAAGAACTACTTGAACAGTTTCTAGAAAGTAGCTTTGAAGACAGTGATCCAGATGATACCATTGAGTTCAAACAGTGGGTGCACACTGATAGATACATTAGAAACAAAGCAGATGACCACTAAGGATTTTATTGAAGATCTGATTTCAAAAAGTTGACAAACTTTCCACTAATATGTTGCAAAGCACCAGAGCAAGCACCTAAAATGCATAAAAGAAAACTGTGAGTCAACTGAAATGATCACATTAATGGACTTTGCTGAAAATTATTTCTTCATTGTCCAGGATGCAGTTCAAGGTTTTCACTGGAATAACAGCCAAGCAACTTTACACCCATTTGTTGTGTACTTCAGAAATAACTTGGACATCGGCAGCATCAGCTACTGTATAATAAGCGACAGCCTGAAACATAATGCAATTGCTGTAAATGCTTGTATAGTGAAATTAATAGAAGATCTAAAGTGTCTCCTTGGAAAAATGACACGCATTTACTACTTCAGTGATGGATCAGCAGTGCAGCACAAAAACTTCTAAAATTTTCTGAATCTCTGCCGCCATCAGAATGACTTTGGAATCTCAGCTGAATGGAACATTCCTGCTACAAGCCACGGAAAATCTCCATGTGATAGAATGGAGGAACTGTAAAGTGCGTGGCAGCAAGAGCAAGCCTTCAGAGACCAACTGAGGGCCAGATTTTGACACCAACTGACTTGTTTAAATACTGTACAAAGAATATCAGAGGAATCCAATTCAATTTTGTTTCAAAGAACAAATTGAAACATTAAAAACTGAGCAGGAAGCAAGGTTAAAAAATGGCTGCACAGTATCAGGAACAAGAGACAATCGCCATTTCGTGCCATTAAATGAAAAGCAAGTTTGTATTAGAAGAGTATTCAATGATACAAACTTTTTTGTGGCAAATGTTGACCAAAGTGTTTCATTCAGAAATACTAAAGCCTTACAACTGGACCAATACATTGCCTGTATATATGATGGAAAATGGTGGATTGGTAATGTGTCCAAAGTTTCAGAAGAAGGAAAATGTTTGTCATTTTCATGCACCCCAATGGACCTGCACATTCATTCTATTGGCCAGCTAGGCAGGATGCTTGCTGGACTCCAAAGCAACACATTATTTCTGTCATTCCAGCTCCATCAGCAACAAGAATGGGCTGACATTATAGCTTGTTAGAATCAACAGTAATTTCTATTAGTAACAAATTTCAGCAAATGAATTAATAAGAACTGAAATATTTGGCTTCAGAACCATAAAGAGTACGACTGGTACATGTATTTTTTAATGTAATATAAATGTGAGTTTATTTGATACAACATGATTTATGGAACACTTTGATAGCACACTATGATGAATTTACCATAGTTCGACCTTTTGTACTAAAATGAAGCTATTGTACCCAAAAAGTTGAACAGGATCACGAAGTTTAAGCACAACAGGTCTCTTGGATCCTGAACAGTGGTAAAACAAAGTTGATCATTGATTCATTTCAGCCGCAATGAGAAAAACGAGCCTTTACGAAAAGGTGGCTGGTAGCCCCACCATACTGTTTATGAAGCTGTAATTTGGCAGTGCTTCATGTAAGGTCTGTATGTACATCCTGTAAAAATTTAATAAAATTGGAGATGGCCAAGTGGGGAACTTGCCTAAATTTAGGTCACTTGACATGAAATGACCCAATAATAAATTTAAATTTCAGACAAATACCACATGAAAACAGAAATTGTTATACAGCCCCTGTATCTGCAGAATGAATTTATATGTTGGCAGTGAAGTTTTCAGGAAGCAATGGTATTACACATGAAATATTGACAGGTTTGTTCATAACCCCTTTCTGTGTTTGCTGCACATTGTCACACATTTTCTGTGAAACTGCCAGAATGTTACAGTTACTGATGTAAATAATCTTACATACACACGTCACTTGAAATCTGATGCAGTGCAGCTATTTGTAGGGTATTCAGCTATCAGCAGGAAAACAAATTCACTTGGTGCCACTAGTAATTTTATTGTGCCTACCAGAATTGAGGGTCGTGACACAATCGCGCAAACTACTTGTGTACTGTCTGTGCTGAACAAGTCTGCTTCAACACCCATCTTGGGTGTAACTGCAGAAGTACTGTGATAGCATTAATGCAGCATTTGCATTTGAATATATGTGAGTGCTTCATTATAGTTCTTAGGAACTATGTGATCAACTTGCAATTCATTTGTCAAGGAGTATCACAACAGTAATCCTAAACCATCACTGTGAGGAAACGATAGGAAAGTAAATATACTAAATTTTATTAAATACAGTAAAAGAGTGGTTAGACCCAGCATAGTTAAAGCCTTGGCTTTCATCCCTGACACAATGATGGTTTGGCATACAGACTGATATGTATGCACAACACACATCATGTAAATGAAAAGCAATTTGAAGTGTCATTGACCTTGGACCTGAACGCGAGACTGATACATAGTGGAGCTCAAGGCCTAGTCTAGGTTGAACGGTGGCAGTGTGGCTGTGAGCTGACAAAACCTTGCTATGTGAAAGCCAAGTAAAGGATGTGGTAACAAATTGACCAGTAGCACAGCCTAATGTCTACCAAAAAATCCAAATTGTGCCCAGAATGTAACTTTTAACTACGAGAAGTCTTCTATTATGTTGTGTGGTGTGTTAGTGGGACTGAACTTCCCTATGACCTTAACAGATGCATGTAGACATTGTTAGTTGAAAGCCACCTTCTTGGTCAAATTAATAAAGCTTAGTTTTTAAATGCTGTATATTTTGGGCATGAGCACATGCTGGAAAGTAATGGTACACAATTTTTATTTGAAAATTATTGAAGCATTTTAATTAATACAAACTTTATTAATATTTTACATCTTTATTCATAGTGTTTAAATATTTATTTCAAACATAGTCACCATGTCACTGAACACCTTTCTCCCAATGAGACACCAGGTTGTTGGTGTCATCACTGTAGAATGTTTGACTTTGTTGGCAGACCCACAGCCTCATCTCTGCTCACATCAATTCACCACTATCAAAGTGAAGTTCAAAAAAATGGCTCTGAGCACTATGTGACTTAACATCTGAGGTCATCAGTGCCCTAGAACTTAGAGCTACTTAAACCTAACTAACCTAAGGACATCAGACACATCCATGCCCGAGGCAGGATTCGAACCTGGGACCATAGCGGCTGCACAGTTCCAGACTGAAGTGCCTAGAACCGCTTGGCCACACTGGCCGGCAAAGTGAAGTTCTTGAAGGTGTTCTTTAGGTTTTGCAAATAGTTGAAAATTAACTTGATCAAACTGGAACACTATGAAGTATAAACAATAACAACAAATCAAAGGTGTCAGACTGTTGCAGGTGGAAAACAAAGTTGTGTATGGTCTATCATTGTCATGCTGAAGGAGAGGGTACTCCACATGTGGATGAACTATTTGAATTTGTGTTCTGTTTTCTGAGTGTTTTCTGACATGCTGACACGGTTAACTAACACACACACATTACACACTGCAGTTCAGAACTCTTCAGCAGGAGGGTGCTGCATTTTGTGTCAGCAAAGTCGTAACATCAACAGAGTAATGTGCATGACAACTGATATGAAGAACAGAATCAAAGTTTAGGAGGCATTATTTTCTGGTACACTCTTGTAGTAATTTGATGCATTTGAAAATTGCCTTGAATGTTGCTGAATGGTTCCCTTGGCATGGCGTAGCATCCATTTGGAAGTCATAATACTATATCCATAACATCAGCCAAAACATTATGACCACTGATCTGCTATCAATATAAACTTAACCAGGCAATAGCACCTCACATTGTCTTCTAGTCTCACACACACACACGGTGCATGGAGTATGAGTGAGCATGCTGTCTGGGTGTAAAATAGGGAATGCACACAATCTATCTGAGTTTGACTGAGAGCAGATTTCGATGGCCTGAAGGCTTGGGATGAGCATTTTGGAAGCTGCACAGCTTGTTGGGTGTTTGAGGAGTGCTGTGGCAGTTGTCTTCAACACATGACAAAACACAGGTGAAATGATGTCCAGACATTATGGGGGTTGGGCAAGTACTGCTCATGACAGGTGGTACACATCATAGGCTAGGCAGACTGGTAAAACAAGACAGGCAGTAAACTGTGGCATAACTAACATCAGGCATTAATGCTAGGCAGAGTAAAAGTGTGTCTGCATGCACAATGCTCCAAACACTCCTAATGACGAGTCTGTGCAGCTGATGACCCATGAATGTGCCAGTGTTAATGTCATGACATCGACAACTACAACTGAAATAGGCATGTATCTGTTGGTGTTGGTTGTTGGCACGTTGGGCGAGCACTGCATAGTCTGATGATGAATCCTAATACATTCATCATGCCCTTGGGAGGATGCATTTCTTGTTGTGATCTTCAGTCCTGAGACTGAATTGATGCAGCTCTCCATGCTACTCTATCCTGTTCAAGCTGCTCCATCTCTGAATAACTACTGCAACCCACATCCTCCTGAATCTGTTTACTGTAATCATGCCTTGGTCTCCCTCTATAACTTTTACCCTCAGCCCTTCCCTCCAGTACTAAATCGATGATCCCTTGTGACTCAGAATATGTCCTACCAACCGATCCCTTCTTCTAGTCAAGTTGCTCGAGTATCGTGTCGTTTTTGAAACCCAGAATCTACTTTGTAGGAATCAACATGGATTCCAGAAATAGCGAACGTGTGAGACCCAACTCGCTTTATGTGTTCCTGAGACCCAGAAAATATTAGATGCAGGCTCCCAGGTCGATGCTATTTTCCTTGACTTCCGGAAGGCGTTCGATACAGTCCGCACTGTCGCCTGTTAAACAAAGTAAGAGCCTACGAAATATCAGACCAGCTGTGTGACTGGATTGAAGAGATTTTAGCAAACAGAACACAGCATGTTGTTATCAATGGAGAGACGTCTACAGACGTTAAAGTAACCTCTGGTGTGCCACAGGGGAGTGTTATGGGACCATTGCTATTCACAATATATATAAATGACGTAGTAGATAGTGTCGGAAGTTCCATGCGGCTTTTCGCGGATGATGCTGTAGTATACAGAGAAGTTGCAGCATTAGAAAATTGTAGCGAAATGCAGGAAGATCTGCAGCGGATACACACTTGGTGCAGGGAGTGGCAACTGACCCTTAACATTGACAAATGTAATGTATTGCGAATACATAGAAAGAAGGTTCCTTTATTGTATGATTATATGATAGCGGAACAAACACTGGTAGCAGTTACTTCTGTAAAATATCTGGGAGTATGGGTGCGGAACGATTTGAAGTGGAATGATCATATAAAATTAATTGTTGGTAAGGCGGGTACCAGGTTGAGATTCATTGGGAGAGTCCTTAGAAAATGTAGTCCATCAACAAAGAAGGTGGCTTACAAAACACTCGTTCGACCTATAATTGAGTATTGCTCATCAGTGTGGGATCCGCACCAGATCGGGTTGACGGAGGAGATAGAGAAGATCCAAAGAAGAGCGGCGCGTTTCGTCACAGGGTTACTTGATAACTGTGATAGCATTATGGAGATGCTTAGCAAACTCAAGTGGCAGACTGCAAGAGAGGCGCTCTGCATCGCGGTGTAGCTTGCTTGCCAGGTTTCGAGAGGGTGAGTTTCTGGATGAGGTATCGAATTTATTGCTTCCCCCTACTTATACCTCCCGAGGAGATCACAAATGTAAAATTAGAGAGATTCGAACGCGCACGGAGGCTTTCAGTCAGTCGTTCTTTCCGCGAACCATACGCGACTGGAACAGAAAAGGGAGGTAATGTCAGTGACACGTAAAGTGCCCTCCGCCACACACCATTGGGTGGCTTGCGGAGTGCAGATGTAGAAATACCTCTTCTCCCCAATTCTATTCAATATCGCCTCATTAGTTACGTGATACACTCATAATCTTCAGCATTCTTTTATAGCAACATGTTTCAAAAGCTTCTGTTCTCTTCTTGTCTAAACTACTTATCACCCACGTTTCACTTCCATAGATGGATACAGTTCATACCAGTACATTCAGAAAAGACTTCCTGACACTTAAATGTATACTTTAACAAATTTCTCTTATTCAGAAATGCTTTCCTTGCCATTGCCAGTCTACATTTTATATCCTCTCTACTTCAACCATCAGCTATTTTGCTACCCATATAGCAAAACTCATCTACTACCTTAAGTGTCTTATTTCCTAATTTCATCATCATATCCTGATTTAAGTAGACTACATTTCATTACCCTTGTTTTGCTTTTGTTGATGCTCATTTTATATCCCCCTTTGAAGGCACTGTCCATTCTGTTCAACTGCACTTCCAGGTCCTCTGCTGTCTCTGACAGAATTACAATGTTGTCGGCAAACCTCGGAGTTTTTATTTCTTCTCCCTGGATTTTGATGCATACTGAAAATTCTTCTTTTGTTTCATTTATTGCTTGCTCAACATACAGAGTGAAAAACACTGGGGATGGGTTAAAACCCTGTCTCACTTCGTTCCCAACCACTGCTTCCCTTTCATGCTCCTTGACTTTCATAACTGCCATCTGGTTTCTGTACAAATTGTAAATAGCCTTTCGCTCACTGTATTTTACCCCTGCCACCTTAAGAATTTGAAAGTGTTCCAGTCAACATTGTCGAAAGGTTTCTCTAAGTCTAGAAATGCTGGAAATGTAGGTTTGCCTTTCCTTAATCTGTCTTCTGAGATAAGTCGTAGGGTCAGTATTGCCTCATGTGTTGCAACATTTCTATGGAATCCAAACTAATCTTCCCTGATGTTGGCATCTACCAGCTTTTCCATTCGTCTGTAAATAATTCATGTTAGTATTTTGCAGCTGTGCCACAGGTGTGACACCCAATCACTGACCATTTTCGAAGTCAATGAGTTCTGCAGAGCACCCAATTGTGCTCTCTCATGTTGTCTAATGGCTACTGAGATCGCTGATATGGAGTGCCTGGCAGTATGTGGCAGCACAATGCACCTAGTATGAAAAAGTATGTTTCTGGCAGTGTCCAGATACTTTTGAGCACATACTGTATGATGAAGTTATGCCCTGTCCAAAATTCTACCAGATGGCTTCCTCTTTCATTTCATATCGATTCCGTATTCACCCACTAATTTTCCTTCTCTGTGAACCGTGAATTTACTTTCAGAACTTTTTCTTAAAAATTTACTTTATTTACTAGCGATTCATCAAGAACATTAACACATTTGATCACACTATGTGAGCGTGGAACTAGTTGCCAGGGAGTAACTGATGAAATCAAAATGAAATTGCTTTTAACAAATGAGAATTTTATTCCTAAAAGCCTTTGTTTTAAGAAACGGATTTAAAATTATAAGCAGAAAGCACCCTCTAAATATCAAGTTAAAATTTATTCAGAGGCAGAAAGAAACAAATTTTTGAGTGTATGATCTTTCGGGCTGAGAGCCTTGCCGCCCCCTTTTGACATGGCCATAGTCATGGCCGCTAACAACCACCTCTGAAAGACTACACAGGTGCAAATCTGCAACACACCAGATTACTTTAAAGTAAAAGTTTTAACAATTCACACAAGCACACAAAGTATGCACCCCATAGATAGATGTAAATTAAAAGATTAACTTGCCACCGAAGGTGCAACTTGATTTTAATTTCCAAGAAAAGTCTTATGGTGGAAGGGTGGCAACTTTATATACAAAAATGACCACTTAGATAAAAGCCCATGAAATGCAATCTTTCATAAAATTATACAAGGTTTTCCAAACACATTCTACAGTCCACATATACAACCTCTGAAGATGATAGGCAAGATAAAAACATATTTCTGTAATTAGACCATTACACTTCAAGCAATAAATTCGTTAACACACCGAATCCGACAAACATGACAGAGGCAGCTATTAATGTACGGCAGACTGATAAGGTGATTACCAAACAACCTGAACTGCAGGTTGCTCTAACTCACCCCTAATCCACGAGGGAAAAACGGACCACCCAATTCATAAATAACCACCTTCCCACGGGTGGGCAAACAGAGAAGAATAGTGGGACGACCCCAAAACAAAGCGCCTCGTGACCTCGCCAAGGAAACAAGTAGAATTTAACAAGTAAATAAAACAATATATCATGAATCACTTAACTTCTAATAAACTGCGATTTCTAGCTAAGACCTGGTGCAGCACCTCCAAAACACTCTCCCGAACCGTCTGCTGCCAGCCACTTCAACAGACGCAGGAAGGTGCGACAATCTCCCGTCTCACGGCGTCGCAGCTTGCACTGCCGAGACCGGTGTCGTAGGTTGACTCCTGTTGCTCTCGTGTCGGCCGCAATGCCATTACCCCTCGCTATACAGTGCGGCCCACTGGACTCAGGTGACGACCTCGTGCTGACACTCAAGGCGGACAAGCCATCTTGTGTCTCAGTGCGCGACCGACCAACAATTGATCCATCCACCAATGACCATTGCCTAAGCAACTCGAGCAGACTGATGGTCTAAAGTGCAGCCTCAGATGCAGGAACTAAGCCCGCGACGGGGCGACCACTCATTGAGTTCTCTCACTGCACCACAAATTCGGATGAGAGACAGACTAGCAGGCTGGGGACGAGAGACTAACCCCAGGCTGACTCCAGACACACCCAGACTGACCCCAACTGGCCAACTGGTGAGCTCATAGCGCCCCTTACATGCACACGAACAGGCAACCTTTCCCCTTTCCCACCAGAGGGAGACACCAAAGCTGCGACTGCCACAGTTGCGCCACCGCCAGAAACGGAGGGTGACGCCATTCCCCTGTCTGCCTTTGCCATTCCCCTGTCTGCCTTTGCCTGTCCCCTGTCTGCCTTTGCCTGTCCCCTGTCTGCCTTTGCCTGTCCCCTGTCTGCCTTTGCCTGTCCCCTGTCTGCCTTTGCCTGTCCCCTGTCTGCCTTTGCCTGTCCCCTGTCTGCCTTTGCCTGTCCCCTGTCTGCCTTTGCCTGTCCCCTGTCTGCCTTTGCCTGTCCCCTGTCTGCCTTTGCCTGTCCCCTGTCTGCCTTTGCCTGTCCCCTGTCTGCCTTTGCCTGTCCCCTGTCTGCCTTTGCCTGTCCCCTGTCTGCCTTTGCCTGTCCCCTGTCTGCCTTTGCCTGTCCCCTGTCTGCCTTTGCCTGTCCCCTGTCTGCCTTTGCCTGTCCCCTGTCTGCCTTTGCCTGTCCCCTGTCTGCCTTTGCCTGTCCCCTGTCTGCCTTTGCCTGTCCCCTGTCTGCCTTTGCCTGTCCCCTGTCTGCCTTTGCCTGTCCCCTGTCTCCCCCCCCCCCCCTGTCTGCCACGGCTTCTGCCTCGGCCTTCACCCCCCCTCTGTCTCGCCCCCCTCTTGGCCTTGGCCTTCATCCTCCTCCCCTGCCCCCATCCTCTTTGTTCTCCTACTATCGAATTCCACTCCTCCATGACTATTAATTTTTCGTCTTCCTTCACTATCTGAATAATTTCTTGTATCTCATCATACATTTTTTCAATCTCTTCGTCTCGGGAGCTAGTTGGCATATAAACTTGTACTACTGTGGTAGGCAAGGGCTTCGTGTTTCTCTCAGCTACAACAGTGTGTTCAGTAAGCTGTTCATAGTAGCTTATCTGCGCTCATATATTTTATTCATTCTTAAACCTACTCATGCATTTCCCCCTTTTTGATATTGTATTGGCCACCCGGTGTCGCCGTGCAGTTCTAGGCACTTCAGTCTGGAACCGCGTGACCACTTTGGTCGCAGGTTCTAATCCTGCCTTGGGCATGGATGTGTGTGATGTCCGTAGGTTAGTTAGGTTTAAGTAGTTCTGAGTTCTAGGGGACTGATTTCTAGGGGACTGATGACCAAAGATGTTAAGTCCCATAGTGCTCAGAGCCATTTGAACCATTTTTTTATTTTGTTTTTATATTTCTATGTTCATCGGACCAGATGTCTTGGTCCTCATACCATCAAACTTCTCTAATTCCCAATATATCTAGTTTTAACCTATCCATTTCCGTTTATAAATTTTCGAACATACCTGCCCCATTAAGCGATCTGCCATTCCATGTTCCCCTCTGTAGAACGCCAGTTTTCTTCCTCCAGATAACGATGCTCTGAGTTACTCCTGCCCGGAGATCTGAATGGCGGCCTATTTTAATTCCTGAATATTTAATCCGTGCAGTAAAGTTGTATCCCCTCGGGAAATATTATGGCTATAGTTTCTCATTGCTAACAGCACAGGAAGACTGTTTTGGTTAATGTTACAAGACCAGATCAGTCGTTCATCCCAACTGTTGCCCCTGCAACTATTGAACTATTGAAATGACTGCTGCCCCTCTTCAGGGACCACACATTTGTCTGGCCCCTCAACAGATACCCTACGCTGGGGCTGCACCTACAGAACAGCTATCTATATCACTGAGGCATGCAAGCCTCGCTACCAGTGGCAAGGTCCACCCTTCATGACTATCATATTTCCCACTGGCAGTGGCATTTTTCATCAAAATAATGCACCATTTCACAAGGCCATGAGTGTGATAGAATGGTTTGAGGAACATAGTGGTGAGTTCCAATTGATGTGATGGCGAACCTGGTCAAACACATCTGGGATGTAATTTAAAATGTCAGAAATCATCCCCCCTTTTAGAATTTATGGGAGTGAGATGACTTGAGTGTGCAGTGATCTACCAAGGGCTCATTGCTTCCATGCCACAATGTCTCCCTGCTGTTATCTGTGCCAGAGGTGGACGTACCAGACTTTAGATGAGTGATGATAATTTTGGGGCTGATCAGACTATGGCAGTTAACATTATTGAAAGAAGATTGTTTTATTGTGGTGATGGTGATAATGATAGTGGCACATTAAGTTTGGCCAAACAGCACATGCTGCCCACAAGCGCTGCATGGCTCACCCTCTAGTCCAGCTTCAAGACACCGACTGCCCTTGAGATGCACTGCTGTTGCTCTACATCCATTTTGGCTCCACAACATCCACTGGTGCCAGGAACTCTGAGCTGTGGCATGTGACATTTGCCAGGCACATGGGGCTGGAATTCAAAGAGGGATCCCACAAAATCAAAATCCCCCTTCCCCACCATTGAGGAGCCCTCTACATATGACTCTCCTTGACATGGGTAATGTGCATGCATGAGGCTTTATGCGTGCATAAATTCAGAAGCAGGAGGTTTGTCAGGCTCACCACCCTGACAGTCTCACAGGGTCCCAAGAACTGAGGAGCTAGTTTGCTAGCGAACTCTAACTCCCCTTTTTGAACAATGGGGGTTTTGGGCTAACAATCTGTCCC
Organism: Schistocerca americana; assembly: GCF_021461395.2. Lineage (NCBI taxonomy): Eukaryota > Metazoa > Arthropoda > Insecta > Orthoptera > Acrididae > Schistocerca > Schistocerca americana. The sequence continues at coordinate 31,544,996 of NC_060129.1, read as the reverse complement.
CAGCCTTTGCAATGAACTATTTAGCCCCTGATTGCAGCAGATAGCTAGCCTGTGATGGGCAATTTTGGTATTATGCCTAGCCTGGCTCTAGTTGTGCTGTGTTACTGCTAGGGTGACTTGTTCTGGAAGCAAACCATTGATTGAGATCTGGTTGACAAGAGGAGAATTGACTGGATGAGCTAGCATAAGGGATACTGGAGCAGCATCCAGAGTTTTAAAGACAAAATTGAGCCATGGTACTGACATGTCCCACTTCGTCTGAGCCTTGTTGTGAAAGATAAGCACAGCCTTCAACTTGCAGTTCACCTGGTCAGCAAAGTATGATGGTAATAAGGATTTGTGGTCACATCCTTAATTCCATTGTCAAAGCAGAACCACACGAATAGCTGGGAAACAAAAGCTAATAAGCATTCTGGGTGGCCTGTAAACAGAAAGAATTCATTACAAATGCTGGATAGCTACCAGGATGGTCAGTTCTCTGCTTGGAACCAGTCAAAAAGCGAGAAAAGTCATCCATGATAACTAATAGGTGCCTAATACCCACAAATACGAGAAAACAGACCTGTATAATCAATAAAAAATTTATGCATCAGACATTTCTGATGGGTAGACTCCAAAAGCCCTTCACATAGTTCGTGTTGGGATCACCTCACTTACAGCTCTCACATTCCCCCACCAACGTCTGAACATCATTATACAGGGAGGACCAGGTGTTGTGTTGTCTTATCTTGACAACAGTATTATAAATGCCCAGATGACTGCCTAAGAAGGTGTTAAGGAAATAATGAGCCAAAACCTAGTTAAGAGGTTGTCAGTCTCTAAACAAAAATCTTGGTATTTAAAATAAAATCTGAATTTCTCAAGGACAAACAGAACCAAGGCTTCCCATTCATACATACAATATTTCATCTCCTCGGGTGAAAGTTTCCAAGGTCCATAGGCTACAGGTCATCAACCCACACCACCTCCCCTCCCATTCTGTTCCTGCAGGGGGGCAGCTTCCACTTTCTACCCTAGAAGAAGTAGGTGCCCATTTGCAAGAACAGGAGCTCAAAATTGGGTATGCCTAATACTAGTGGGCTACAAAGCGCCACTTTAATGGTTTCAGAAGATTCTGGATGACTTTCATCCCATTTCAAATTTCTTAAATCATTAAGGCATCACAGTAATTTAGTAAAATTGGGCACAAACTTTCGAAAAAAATTTGTCATGCCTATCAACTGTGCCACACTGTTATTATTTCTAGGAGCTGGAAATTTTCGCAAGTCACCAGTATGCTCCTGGACAATTCTAATGCAATCGGTGGAACTAAGATGTCCCAAGAATGAAACCTATGTGCCATTGTCATTTTAGATGGTTTCACAGTAAGTCCCACCTCCCTCTGGTAAACCAGGACTGCCTCAAGATGTTGCAGGTGTTCAAACAGAACAGTAAATAACCATGCCGTCTAGGTGTTTATAGACACACTTGAATGGGAAATCACCGATAGCATAACCTAGAAGGCAAGACATAATGGCAACTCCTATTGACATACCAAAGGGCACCCTGTTAAAATCGTAGAGGGTTCAGCCTGTACCGAAGGCAGTAATATGCTTGGAATCCTCTGTTAACATGATCTAATAATATGAGAGGTTGAGATCCAGGACAGTAAAATACTGATCCCGACTGAACCAAGTAAAAGAAATATGCAGATTGGGAAGTGGCACAGATTCCAAAACTCCCTTCTCATTAACCATATGATAACCCACAACTGGATGAAACACCCCACTGCTGCTCATAGATACTGAAAATATGGGAGAAGCATAGGCTGAGATTGAGGGCCTGATGACCCCATCGAACAATGTATTATTAATCAAAGCACATATAAATTTTGTCTTTGATGGAGAAAGCCTCTAAAGATCCTGCCTCTCTGGAATGTCATTTGTAAGGCGAATTGTGCACAGGAAATTATTGGTGACGTCAAATCTGTTAGTTAACTACCTGCGGTAAACAATCAAGAACTTCCAGTACCAACTTAACCGCTACTGGACCAAGGTGACTGAGCTGAAATGGCGAATATTGTGGTAACACACTATGAACTCTTGTGGCAACCTGACAGGAGCACAACTGGAATTTTTCAGCTGGGTTAAATTTAAAATAAACAAACCTGCGTTGACAAACTAACACAAACCCACTACCACTTACAAAACACACCCCAAAATTAAGTTTACTGAAAAATTTTTCATTACTATCCACTTCATAGGCCAAGAAAATTTTCCAGTACTCAGTTTTGCCAATCAGAGGCAACATCTGCCCAGTGAGAGCTTGACATTGGGAGGATGGATGCAAATGAGGCAGTTCACAGGTATTGTGGAACTCCAAATACCACAGATTATCTAAATGAGAAACTGAACTACCAGAGCTGAGGAGTGTGTACACTGGTTCCTGGATAAGTTATACCCAAAGGTAAGGCAGGCATTCCCCTACCTTGGACTTGGCACAGAGACAGCACTTTGGCAGTAGAACACTACCATGCCTCTTCCATTCCTTGTGATGCCAGCTGTTTGACTCTCCTTCCATGGAACCAGACATTGCTATACAAAATGCCCCTCTTTGTTACACTGGAAACAAATCCTACGCTTGTTCCATATGGGTGGTCCCCTTTTAAATTGCCCAGAATCTTGATTCCCATCCTGATAATGACACTTAAACCCCATCACTGCTGGTCTGCAAAATTCAAGCTTCATAGCAGACACCAAATCCTGTAAGTCAGTAAAAGATGTGCATTTATTAGTGAAGGTAATCCATGAACGGTCCTGTGGCTGCATTTTTTCTAATATAATATTGAGTATTTGTATCTCTGTGACTTGCAATTCCAAGAATGAAATGACCATATGCATTCATCTGTGTACCTATTGAAAGGTTCATGAGGAAACTGCACTAGCCAAAATGTTCATGCTTGAGCAGCCTCTAAATATGAGGTGAAATGTCAGCCCAGTAATTGATTCCCACAACTCCCTCAATGTTGCACTTCCATGTAAAATTGAACTGAAAACATGACTTAACACAGGGGGTACAATGCCTGATGAACAACATTATTGGAGATGGCCAAAGTGTCAGCATCAAACATAAATTTGGTGATCCACTGGATGGACTTCACCTGTCTTTAAATTCTAAATTGAAAGTTCCATTATAGCTAGATGGAGTAACATATTTGGTAAGGTAATTTCCCAAATGAATTCACTTCTCTTCCTTAAAGGTGTCTGTAGCATTACTACTACTTACAGCAGTTATCTGTTGGTGGGAGAATCTTGTTCTCCACCTATTGCTCGTAATTTGTCTAAATCAAGGTGGCTGACCCCACTTAGCAAATCATGCACCTGCCCCTTTAACTCCAGATCTAATGTAACTTGCTCAGGATAGAGATTACATAGTGGAATACCACACAAGTGATTGTCCCATTGGCTCTATTGTGTCTGGATTGTATGTATTTGCTTATGGTGGGGCTGACTACTTTCTAAACACTCTACATTCTGACACAAGGTTGTCATGGTCGGAGCTCAGTCAGCTAGTGCAACATATCTCTCCGGTGCAGTTGGTACTAATCACCAAGGGGTTGTCCACACCGGCATGCAGACGAGCCACAAGTTCTGCCACACTGCCCTTACTACATGGAAGCTGACATACTTTTAATTCATAGATAAACTGTTGCTTCTTCAATAACGACAAATTGAGACAGTCATGGGGTCCCGTGTTCAGCAGTGGATACCTACAAATGCACACCTCATGGTGAAAGACAGTATGAGGATAACCTCCCCCTTTAGTTCCAGGAAAATAACCATCCTCCATTACCAACCAAACATCCAGCAGGAAAAAGGGAAATTAAGTGGAACGACTGGATGGATTGGAGTTCACATGCATCTCCATTGTTTATTAAAATGTTTTTATTTAAGAAAAATAACTAAAATCAGATACATTAGCAGGATTACAAACAACACTCTGAAGTTTCAAATTTAAGACATTACACACCTTAGTTTAGTGACAATTTAAATAAGGCAATAGTTAAAGACAAAAGCTGTGTCTGACACCAGTTCTTAGATTTGAGATTCAAAATTTCCATCTTCACAAACCGCAACTCAGAAAATGCTTCAACAAATGGACAGATAATTATTTGGAAACAGATGGCTCTTTAAGACAACACAGGAGCATAACTCATCTCAAAGGTTAAAACTGAATAGCTATACTGGAAGACAGAGCAATTTATAGCTGCCTCGGGACCACTGGAAAAAGGAAATTCTTAAAATACACCTCAAAGTGCATCTAGATAATTTAATAAAGTAAACAGGTGCACTGATTTCTGGAGCTGCCTTCAGCAGACAGGACAAGTTGCTTTAAATCTTGCCCCCAAATGAGCAGTTAACTCATTAACTGAAATTAGTGTGCACAGATTGATATAACTGGCTTCAGACACAGTGAAAATTCTATTAAGGTGTACCGTAGAAGATGCGTAAGTGATTCAGTAAGTGTATGTGCATGCATAGGAGCTCAAGAATGCCCTTTAAAAAGGAAAACCAGTAATTAGTACGCAGAACCAACATTTAGCAGTAAATAAATAAAAAGGTGAGGAAAGGTCACCCCCATGACAACTTTAAAATAACAAACAGTTGGACAATTAAATCTATAAAGCAGTAACTAGCCCTGAGATGGAATAAATTTCTTTCACTCTCCTGCTCACAAATGGCCAGTGAACAAACACACAAAAAGTGTTCCGAGCTCAGTAAGACTTAGTTTCACACACTTTTTCTTGTTCCAGCCTGTGAGCCTCAAATGTGCCAACAGGCTATATTTTCACAAGTCTGGATGACATCCAAATATGACATGATTCCCATAGAGCTGATCAGCATGTGGCCATTCTAACAGTGCTCAGCAGTATGTACAAGAAGAGCACTCATCCCATCAAACCCCCAAACATGAAAATGTACAAAATTTTAGTACACATTTCAAATAGTAATTTACATAACTTGAGTGAAAGCAGTCCATCGGTAGCTGGCAGTGGTGCATTCCATGAGGCTGATGTACAAAGGCAGTGTTAACAGCCACAGTATGATGAGCAGGCCCTAAGAGTCCAGGTCCTAAACAGTCAGTGTGTCACAACAGTAGAAAACTGGAGCAGACTAAGGGAGCATCTAAATTCCACTGTCATTCTCACTTAATACAACCACATGACCACAGTAGTTGCACAGATCAATGGACTTGTCATATGATTCTCATCAAAAACTTAGTCTAAGGCTAAACATGGTCACACTTAAAATGGTGTTCAGGATTACCAAATCATAGAATCCACTGCTGAACATGAGGAATTGAATAGCAATAAGAAACTTGTCTGGTTGTGGGACATTACCCTAACCCCTTCCAAGGCAATGCCACAAAGTATTAAGTCGTGCAACACAATCTAAATCAAGCAGTTTTGTGGATGAGAAAGGTCCTTGCATAATGTGACTTCCACAGAGAACAACCAACAGTAAATACAGATAGCCAAGACCACACCAATGTTCCATCTTTTGTTAACGCTTGAGCCTGCAACTATTAACTACCAGTCACTCCAGTCTATCAATTTCAGATGAATGCCAGATACTGTCGATGTACCCTGCGCGGCTGCACCATACCCCATGGCACCACAAGCTCCAAGGAAAAGAAATGACATACACCAGGTGCGGGACAGGAAGTCAGAGGGAGCCTGTCATGGCTCAGATAGTAATAATAATAAAATCATATTATCGTTATTTGTACTAGTATGTTAGTATTATTGTAGGCAGTTAATTAATAGAAAGATCAATTAATAACATGATGTTGCTGTATTCTATCTCCTGCCCAGGATCTCTCTTCAAGGCATCCTCTTCGCATACACCATGTTGCTTCATTATTATTTTGTTGATATGCTCTTTCTGAAAGTTAAGTGGTCCACTTTATTTCTATCAGTAAGGTGACTTCCAATCAAAAATTATTCTTTGGCTGCTAATTATCTAACATCCTCAACAGATGTTATCAGTTTAATGATTTTCTTCTTATGCTATCACTGTTTCATTTGTTCTCATTCCAGCACTTACTTCAACATTGCAGGTTTTTCCGTCTTGATATGCTGGTGCTGCTCCATAAGTAATCTTTCTAGAACTTTGTCTTCTTTTGAGATCAGCAAGTAAAACCCATAGTTCCGATCCATAGAATAGGGCTGGTTCAGCCTGTCTGTAGCCTACGCTCTTTTTTTTTACTGTTAGAAATGTACTTGTCCCACCAAAAGGAATTAATGAAGTTAGAAAAGTAGTAAGTAGTGTGCCAAGGTAGGGTGTGTGTGTTTTTTAATAATTTTATCATAAATAAGCATTCTGTGAAACAAACAGTTTTGATGTAACTGTTCCAGACATTTTATGATTCTGATCGTAATAGTAGTAGGAGTGATGTGGCACTTCACAGTCCAGCTCCTGCTTCCCCACACAGTTGATGTACACTGTATTGTGTCGTTTGATATGAACAACATTGATTTCATTGTTTGAGGTAGTAGCTGTGTTATTTTATTTGATTACACTACCATTATATGCATATGAAGATAATGAAGCTAGATAATATGATTGAAAACAATGGCATAGGAAGAAGGCTGAAGTTGAAGATCGTAAAGAATTATCAAAGGTGTTGTCATTAATCAGTCTTAAAATTTTTTGCTGCCTCCCATTGAAATACACCATAGTGAACTCGTCACCAAGAATTTCGAACTCAGAAGATAACAATTAACCAGAACTACTATTTAGTTGTTAGCAAGTATATGTATATGTTATACATTTTATATAATATGGGAGGACTGTGACTGCTTAAATGTATTAATTACAGCTTGTTATTTTTACCACAGGCCCAAGTTTACCCATTCAGCATGAATGTAAAAGAAGAGTTGGAGGAGGGTGCAAATAAAGAGGTAATTATAGAATTTATATGACCACATGGAATTAATCATTGCTGAGTTGTGGTGAAAATAATGAGATGGTTGTCAATTGTGTGTGTATTCACTTTAGCAGTCCTGTGTTTACTTTAAGGTAAAGATGACAAGACTTAAGGTATTATAGTATGCCACAGGTTGGAAATGAGGAAACAGGTGAAGTAGAACATTTTGTTACAGTATACCCATATGGATTTAAACATTGCCTTTGAGCAGGTGAAGTAGTTTAGCTTGTGAGTTCGTAGAATTGCTTCTTTACATTATAAGCACAAATAAGAATTACGTGAGATTGCATTGATGAAGTTATATGAAAATTGGTACCAAGTCCCAAGTTTCAAGCTATGGTTTCCTGTTTTAATGAGTAGTTCTCTTCATAGTTCCATGTATTTGAACTCCAGCATTGTATGTTTTTATTTGCCATGCGATACTGCTGTGACAGTTACAGAATTATTCTAGGAAAACCTACACAAAGTAGTGCAGAAAAGGTAGGTGATCATAACCTACTGAGTAGAGACTAAGACGTCTGTGCATACACTGCAGGTGTTGCGGCCAGGCAGTCTTGTGAAGTACTTTTGAGTAGTTTTCTGAAAGCTGTGATAAGCTGCTAGTATAGTAGCCGACACAAAATTACGATACTTTAGACCTTGTAACTATGAACAGGCATGTCCTTACAGACGGTATTAGTGCACAGAGGGGTTAGTGATCATGATGCCAGTGCAACAATAGTAAATGAAATTACTGAATCTTTCAAGGAGGCTAGTTGAATAGATTTGCTAGAAAGAGCAGGGCTAGTAGTTGTTAGCATCCCATGTAGGCAATGAGTGAATATCATTTACTTCCAGTATAATTTACATAGAGAAATATTTGCAAATGTTAAATGGTCTGTAAATCACACACTGAAAAAGTATATGGTAAGTAATTGAATTACAGACAGAAAAGACCCACATGACAAAGTGTAGTTAGCAAATTCAGTTACACAAAAAATGTTGCTGAACTGGCCCCTCTCTGCCATCCGAATTGTTCATTTATGGAACAGTGGTTTGTCGCATGTATAGAAAAAGACAGAGGTCAGTCCAGTTTGTTAGAAAAGTCACATTAAATATGTGCAAAACTACAGACATACCTAGTTGGTGTAAAAATCTTCTTGAATGATTTTGTGATTCTGTATGATGGTTCTTGAAAAAAAAAATTCATCTGCAAGAATGAAAATGGATCCCATAACTACTGGTCATGTGAAACTATTGAGTCTGCTTATTCACAGTGCTGCCACAATGTAGTCAGCCTGTAAAATGATACCATAGTTCTGAAGCAGTATCTGCGGGAAAGCTAGCAAAGTTGATGTGCCTTTCAATGACACAGCCCTTCTGCTATGCAGTTAGTCATTTCTTTATGCCTTAAATTACACGAAAACAGTAAGATACATTAGAACTGAATGGTACAAATTGATAGGTGTGAAGTACCTGCCATTGCCCGGTACCTTCTCTTGTGCTGGTGTCCAACAGTCATAGCTAGCACACAAAACATATAGAATGAAAATGAATGTTTGCATAACAGCCTACTTACTTGTGGCAAAAAGTATTTTAACTATAGTTATATGTTGGCAATATAAAAATATGATAGTCTGAGAATCGTACTTTCACTACTGTTTGGGCTTTACCACCAATAGCATAGGCTTTCATTTATTGCACAAATTTCATCCATATTCATTCTTGCCCTTTGTCTCCTCTCCACTCTTCTGATGCTACCATACCAGAGGTGTGTAATTGTTTTTTCAGTGTACATTCCATGGCTTGCTAAATATTTCAAGGGTTTCTGCTCAAGGTTTCAGCCAGCTTTGTTCCAAGAGTATTTTGAAGATGACAATTTTCTTGGAGGGCATTACATTCAGGAACTACAAATACATCAAGAATTTACTGTTCAATATTTTGATGGTAGTATGGTCTTTACTTTTTATTCAGTCTGTTTTCTGTATCTCCGCACTGTCTAGTGTGCATTCATCAGAGGACCTCAAACTATTGCCTAGCCTAAAAGAGCTTGCTTTGTGTAGTGCATCCCAGACCCATCAAGTATTCCTCCAATTCTCCACACATGTGTAGCAGTCTGCAGTCGGGACAGTCAAAGAATCGATGAAGCCTTTGGTTTAGACCCTCCGCTCACTTCAAACCAAAGGACTTGAACCAATTCTGGAAATGCTGATACAAACTGTGTACTGCAAGCACTCCATGTGTGGCTCAGGGGCTGTTCGCCATTTGTGCTACTTGTCCATATAAACTGAAGATCACATCAGAACCCAGATGACAGGCATTATTGGTGCCAACATGAGCCACAACTTGGAGACAGCCGCACCCTGCATGTTTGATAGCCACAGGCAGGACATTCTCCACATCTCAGATGAGGCTCCCTGGCAGACATATTCAGTACAAGTAGGATTCATTTCCAGTCCTGGACACCATTTCCCTAAGGATTTCCATAATGAATTTAATGTTGGAGCTCCTGATTAACAAGCAATTCCCTCCCCCCTTGTTGCTGTTTGGACCCTGGTGAATGAACACCTGCCAGTCCACTCACAGGATCAGTGGGTGAGGCCAGCCTTCATATTCACTCTCTGCTTCAGTGCTAACAGTTACCACCCATCCCTCACCATTTGATGAGGATAACTCGGCCACATTAGGTACACCACAAGGTGTCTTGACAGCAGAGCCATTGGGCAAAAAGGTGGCACCTTAGGCATCCCATCTGACTTGTCAGATTCTTGGCCACTGCTACTACAGTAGGCAGCAGCCTGAATGCTGCTGAACATGGCAAAAAGCATCTTCAGCTGCTCTTTAGCTGAGGTCAGCTCCTCCATCTGCACACAGCGTGCACACGTTATTTCCATTCCAGCACTACTATTCAAGACTTAACTATAAAACACACAGAGAAAGCAATATTGCTAACTTGCTATTGTTCTGACGTTTCACCAGTGGAGGCTAATGCATTACTGCACTGTGTAGTTGTTCATTCAAAAGAATTAAGCTATGTAACAGACCGCGTATACACTTTAAAGTTACTAAAATATGGGATTGCACCTTTTGACTACAAAGACATGGAAGGAATGTAATCAAAAAAGAGAGGGGGAGGAGGAGGGGGAGGGAAGCACTATATATGTATCTTGATTCTGAAACAACAGCAATTAAATCACGGTGTTGTTAGCAGTCGAATAAAGTGCTCGCTTAATCTTTGTTTTAAGTAATGGTAACGTAAGGCATACATGCTAATTGGTTTTGATTGCTATGGGTGTAGTTTCAGCCAGAATTTGGGTGCTCAATAATGCTACATTCAAGGAGCAGAGATTTTTGACTAAACGAGGTCATGAAAGGTTAGCCATAAGTAAAGTTACATATTTTTGGTTAAACATAAATGGAAGGAGTCACTATCACTGCAAAATAAAGTTTTATTCATATCCAATCTTCACACATCAAATATGCATGTGTTGTCTATTCTTTTGAACATGTTCAAGGGGACAGACAGTATTTTGATCCTGCAGCCACAATGACTGAGGGGACAAAGGAAGTAGAGACTTGGGTTGTCTGTGGGCATTAATTTACATAAATGGGGAGGGTTGCTAGACACTGTAAAGAACGATACTACTACTTCAATAGTACCAGGTGAGTTTCTCACACTTGTAACTTCGCAGCTGCAAGAGGCAGTGAGGTTGAACTGATCTGATGACTTCGATATGGTGCTACTTCCACGTTGATAGCTTTCTTTTTTATTGTAGCCACAGCTCCTTTTGATTCTGACATATTAACTGAACAACCGTCACAGCCTATACCCACACAGTTCCGCAGGGACAGAGAAAAGCTTCCCATTCTCCTTAGAATTGTAGTACCTATACTTCACCAGTAACGCTACGCTCTTCATCTTGACACACTTGAGGTTCATCGTCTTCCACTACAATCCTTGTCTTTAATGATGTCAATGAAACTCAAAAATCTTTTGTGCGATTTGCCATCACCATCAACATATCTTGCAGCTAAACTCAGTTGGGGAGTGTGTTCTATGTCCGTAGCGTCATCGAAGATTATGCTGTAATAATGACAATCTTCGATTTCCTCCAGTAATCTCGATAACATCACTGTTTCACAGCATGAATTAAGTTCCTTACACGATGTTTTATGTATGTAAGTGGCATTTGCTTTATTGGTCTCAAAGTGATGGTTTAGTTGCAACTCTCCAACGTCAGTTCTAAATCTTACAAGAGCTCTAAAGTTTCCTGTGTTACTCACTATACTTTCACGATCATTATCGTTTTCTAATAGACTCCCATCATCTGTATGACCACGCAGGGGAATATTTTGCTTTCCATGAAATATGTTTGTTTTTATTATAGGTACAAGATGATCTCTGTTTTCTCTAATGGATTTATGGCATGAAGTTTGCGTTCCTAGTGTAGCAATTTAATTTTGCATCTGTTGATGCTCCAACATGGTACTTTAGTTGAGAGTGAGTCTCAAGGTCACCATCTTTAGCAGTAAGTTTGGCAAACTTTGTTAGTGGTTCAGTCACAAGTTTTTTGGCGATAATGGATTTCTTTCCTCCAGCCATTTTATTATTCACAAAAAGTGAACAGTTAATGCAACGAAGTCCCTTTTTAACTTGGGAGAACACCAGCCATGGTACTGTTTAAAATGATTATCATGCACTTGTCTAGATTCAATCCGCCCTTCCTTGTTGTGCTTAGACCTAGGAAAGACAACCGTTTGCAGGTTTCCTTGGAGCTGTGAGAAGCTTGTGTTTTATATCATCAGTAATATCCTGATGGTGATACATCCTATTAATTGCGAATACCTGTGTGATTAAAGGAATTGGTCGATGAACTTCGTTGAGGCACTTTCGACGAAATGCTGGGCTCCGCTTTTACATCTGATGGGGTTTTTGCGGCTGAATGGTGACTAGAATCATCAGATGTTTCTACTTTTTTTTCTTTATTACATAGCAATCCATTTTATTATATTGTGTTGATGTAGGTAAATTAGATGCAAATTATTCTCGAATAAACGCTTTATTCGCAATGAAAAATGCAACACAGGTACACTTAGCACTAAAACACTCTCCTCCATGTTCCCCATATTTCTAATATCACTAAGCACAATGCTGACTGAAGTCTGCGGTAATAACCAATAATGCAGTTGGTCACTTTTTATCACTTCCATGTTATCGCGAAGATTGTAGCTTTCAAACTGACTACCTGGCAGTAACTCTGCTTCTCATATGTGGCTCGGTTGTTTTGAGAACATTCACTGCCAGAATGTCAAATGTACTTTTGTCCACTTGTAAGTCACACTGGTGATGTCCCCCCCCCCCCCCCCCCCCTGCTGTCCCTCTGAGCTAAGTTTTCAACAGGTGCTTGTCTGTCACATTGCAGTGGCAGCTACAGCAGGGTTAAGATGAACTACGAAATTAGTAAATGAGTGCAAGGCTTTCACATTCCCACAAACAAGGAAAGGCTAAATACAGATACAGATAGAGAAAAGCTTACAATATTGGTTTCCACACAGAAAGATACAGTAAAAGGAAATTAACACAAATATATTTATGCACCTGCTAACACTGCAACTGCAGAAGTGCTGTATTTTTTCTGCTTACATTGTACCACTCAATTAGTTTTCTTTCTCAGCAAATGCCATGAAAATCTTTCAGTTGAGTGGTCCAAAAACAGAATTTGTTATGCCACTGCTTTTATAGGGACACATTTGAGATACTGGATATGGTGGATGCAGGGAAAGTTCTTCTAACAGGTAGGAGATTTCAGAAAAATCATGGAAGAACAAATAGGGATGTAACAAGAGGAAAATTGCTGTAATCTTAACTTTGATGGCTTGCATAGATATTCACTGACAGCTATAAGTGTACTAAGAGTGTGACTGCATCATTCCACCATTTGACTAGTCAAAGTGGAGAGTAAACCAGCTGTGAATTTGTACTCTACTGCACATAAAACAAGTGGTCACTGCTTTTTACATCAAAGGCCATTCCTTGTGCCTGTTCATTATCATGGAAAATTTGTCTTTAGTTTTGGGTTCCTAGGACAATGACAGTGGGTGTCCAGATGGAATATGTGAGTTGTTTTCTGTGACTTCTGAAGATTTGCTAGTGGTGCAAGCAAAATGATTATATTTATTTGTAAAGATTTAGGACAAATTCACAATTACATTCAATTGTAAGAGAATTAAATTTGTAACTTACATAGCATCCATAATTCACCACATCACTACCGTGACTGTGACACTGGAAAGAAGCAGAAACTTGTCATGATATCTTACATGTCTTACGTTTTGTACAATAATGATATGGCATTGTTTTTCAGAATGAAGGAGGTCTTATTTAAGGAAAACTAGTGGACTTCTTGGCTTCACCTGGGTATGCATGTACTCCAATTCTAACCTCCTCGACCGCCATTACCTTTCACTCCATGTCCCCCCTCCCCCCCCCTCCCCGCCAGGGCCTTTTAGGCTGAAAAGGTCAAGGTGTTGGTATACTGATGTGATGTGAAATCGTAGATCTCTTCCCTCCCCTCCCTGTGGTGCTTAAAGTGCTGGAATTTGGGCACATCTTTGCATTGCATCACTAACCTCATCTGTAGAGACTGTGGATGAGTATCGCCTGCAAATGCCCCGTGTGCCTCTCCCCCCATCTGTGTCGACTGTGGAAAGCACCATACTTTGTGCTCACCAGATTACACTGTTTTCTAGAGAGGGAAGAAGGAACAAGAATACAAGACTCGGGACGAACCAACTGACAAAGAGGCCAAAAGGACGTGCAAGCATTTGCCCCCAGCATGTACACAATGTCATATGCTACAGCTACAAAGACATTTCCACTTTGCTGGTGGTACTCTTGCCTGTTACTCTTTCTGTAGTGGGCCTTCAGGGCCACTGAACCATCCCTGCCCCCCTGATCATTTGGGGGATCCCCTTTTGCTGCTTTTTCCACACCTGCTTTGGGAGTGATAGCTTTCCATCCACCTGGGACATTTGTCCCCACCTCCCAGCCTGAGATGAATAAGCTTCTTCTGGCTTCTCTTGCCAGGAAGGTGTCCTTGGGGACACTTCCTTCCCTGGGTTGTACTTATCAACTGGACACCAGCAAGTGGCTGAAAGAACCACAAACTGTTGGTTGCACTGCTTCATGATCATCTTTGCCTGAAACTGGTTCAGAGAAGCCCTTGGTATCATCGAAATTCTGTAAGGAGAGAAAAGACAAGAAAAGTGTTTAGAGGAGGAGGACCTTCCAGTGGGCCCCCCATACTAGCAGATCTGACCTGTTCAACTCCTGTGGCCAAGGCAGAGATTCCAGCAACCCCTGAGACCCTAGTTTGAACCACACAATGGTACTCAGAAAGGAGTTCGCATATATGTTTTGGATACACTGTATACCAAACTTTTGCCTCTTGTTACAGCTTTGAAGGCTGTGGCTGTTCATGTAAGTGCATTTCGGCATAGTAGTATCTGCAGTGTGTACCTCCCTCCTGATGATAAAGCATCTCATGAGATATTGTTTGCATTGGTTTCTCAGCTCCCCCATCTTTCCTAATCTTGGGCAATTTCAATACATATAACCCTTTGTGAGCTTTAACCATGATCACTGGCCATCATAAGGACCTTAGAGGCTGACTGGCACAACTTTCTTTGCCTCTTAAATACTGATACCCCCCTCACATTTTGACATGGCACACGAAGTTTCTTGGTCATTAACCTTTTTATTTGCAGCCCTTGGTTTCTCCCATCCATCCACTGGGGAGTTCATGACAACCTGTGTGGTATTGACCAATCCACAATTTCCTGTCCCTCCCCCAGCATCATTGCCCTGGATGCATGCCCAGATGGGCTCTCAACATGGGTGACTGGAGTGCTTTTGCCTTTGCTGTCGGCCTGCTCTCCCCGCCGCATGGAGGCATCAACAAGGAAGCCCAGAATATGATTACAGCCTTTCATTTGCCAGCTGATTTAGCAATCCTCTGTTCCTCGGGCCAGCTCTGACAACAGAGTACCTTACCCCAGGGCGTCTAGAACTCTTTCGTGGATACGTGCGTGGCGAGCACGGGGCCCCGAGCTAGAATCAGTTCTCCTTCCTTTCCGCGCTGCACTACCCCCTTCCCCATCCCCGATCCTTCTCCCCCCCCCCTTTACCTCCCCTTCACACTCCCTCTTCTTGGGAGTAATGTATCGAGCTTTCGTCCGGAGATGGACATTTGAAAACTCCAGGATCCTGTTTCCTTTGTTTTTCTCTATCATCACACTTTTTCCTGTATTGGTCTTTCCCTACGTTCACTCTTATCTTTGCTTTCATGCACTTCTATCTCTGCCTCATTCTCCTTGCCCTATTCTCCTTGTCCTCTTCTCCGAATCTTATTCTCCGCTTCGGCGTTTGAGATTCTCTCTCTCTCTCTCTCTCTCTCTCTCTCTCTCTCTCTCTCTCTCTCTCTCTCTCTCTCTCTCTTCTTTCCTCGCTGTGCGTGTCTGAAGGCCGACCCACGCGTTTCACGCATGGCTGGTGACAGGGTAACGCGTAATTCCCTGCCCTGGGTAAACATGGAAGGCACGCACGTACCCCCTGGTAAAGGACAGGCCTAGGGAGGGGTGATTGTCTGAGCTGTTACCTTCCGAACATGCCAATTGGTCCTTCTGTCCATTTCTCAGGAGGTGTGACCTGAGGTGTGAACAATCACCTAAGGCAGAAGTGCCCTATGAGAGGGGCCCACAAGGAAGGAGCCCACCATCGGAGACACTGGCAATCATGGGGTATTCATCTGCAATAGATTTTTCGTCTTCTTCTTCTTCTTCTTCTTCTTCTTCTTCTTCTTCCCTGTCTTCTGCCCAAAAAAGAAAGCTAGATGTGACTCCTGTTCCAAAAATTCTACCACCAGCACCAAAGTTTCTTGTTGTCACCAGATCTGGCAGTCACGATCTCTCAACAGTCAACCCTTTCGTCCTTCAGAAGGGTGTAGATGCAATTGCAGGACCAGTGAAATCTTGTACTCGGTTGTGCAATGGTACCTTGCTGTTGATGCCAGAGAGAGCCTTCCAGGCCCAAAAATTACTTTGAGCCACTCTCTTACACACATTTCCTGTACGGGTGGAGGCCCACCGCACCTTGAATTCGTCACGTCGCGTGGCGTGGTGTATACCAGGTCAATCGATGAACTAACTGATGAGGAGATCCTGTCTTTCCTCTCTGATCAGGGAGTGACGGTCATCCATCAGGTCGGGGGCGACAAGGACCTCATACCGACCCAAACCATATTTCTGACATTTGACAATGTGCAATTACCTTAAGGAATTAAAGCGGGTTATGAGATTGTTTCTGTTCAGCCGTATGTACCCATCCCTACAAGGTGTTACCAATGTCAGCAGTTTAACCATACATTGCAGTCTTGTTCAAATCCAGCTAAATGCGTTACCTGTAGCAGGGACTCCCATGAGGGTGACTGTCCACCTCCATCCCCTCGTTGTACCAATTGTATGGGCGACCATGCTGCCTCCTCTCGTGACTGCCCTGTCTACAAAGATGAGAAAAGTGTACAGGAAATTCGAGTAAAAGAGAAGGTGTCAACCTCAGCTTCTCGCAAGTTGTTCAATAGCAGAAAGCCCACTGTGCTTCCCATTCTCACCTCTCCTAGGCCTACCATGGAGGTAGCTACACAGACATGCGATCTAACATTTAACGATTCGGTCGTCAGGTCGGCCAGTGCTAAGATCGCTCGATCAACGTCTCCTCTTCCTCCCACCAACCCTAAGGCTCAAACATCTGCTACTGCTAAGACGAGGACCTCTAAATTAGATGCTTGAACCTTCAAGAAAGAACCGACACGCGAATTTTTCTTGCGTACACAAACTTCACAGCCATCAACTGTTCTTTCGACAAAACATAATTCTTCAAAGAAGGCTCATAGAAAAGAGTTCGCCATCTTCGCCAGGCCGCACCGCTGGTAGCCGATCATCTGGCCTTTTACAGGTGTAGGAAGCTGCCCCTCCTGACCAGCTCAGGAAGGTGGCAGACGCAACTGTTTAGTTGATGGACCATGACTCACCACCTATCGATTGCAGCAGCAGTGCTCCCTTGAAGCCAGGCCCTCAGTGGCCATCGAGGTGACCCTTTCTTGTTTTTTCTTTTTGTTTTTGTTTTCATAATGGCACTTCTTCAATGGAACATTCGCGGTATTCGGTCCAACCGAGATGAACTAAAATTGCTCCTTCGAATGCACTGCCTGCTTGTCGTAGGTCTCCAAGAAACGAAGTTATGCCCATGCGATTGTATTGACCTGGCACACTATACCTCTGTGTCTTTTGACCTACCCCCTGTGGCAGGTATTCCTGCTGATGGAGGGGTCATGTTGCTGGTTTGGGATGATGTCTACTACGATGCAATCACATTGCACACAGATCTGCAGGCAGTTGCAGTCCTAATTACTCTCCCAACTTTCACATTTCCCATTTGTACTGTTTACACTCCATCAACGTCTGCCTTTACTAAGGCAGACATGATACAACTGATTGCTCAGCTTACTACACCATTTTTGTTGGTTGGAGACTTTAATGCCCACTATCTCCTTTGGGGCTCTCCAGCATCCTGCCCCAGTGGCTCCCTCTTGGCAGACCTTTTCAACCACCTCAATCTAGTCTACTTAAATACTGGTGCACCTACCTTCCTTTTGGACGCAATGCATACCTATTCCCACTTGGACCTCTCAATATCCACTACCCAACTTGCACATTGGTTTGAGTGGTATGCTATGTCTGACATATACTCAAGCGACCATTTCCTCTGCATAATCCATCTCCTGCATCACACGTTCCACTAGCTGGAACATCTCCAAAGCCGACTGTGGGGCTTTTCACCTCCCTGGCGACCTTCCATGATCAAAACTTCTCCAGCTGCGATAGTCAGGTCGCATACCTCACAGATGTTATTCTCACTGCTGCTAAATATTCCATCCCTTGTACTTCCTCTTCTCCACATCGAGTCCCAGTTCCCTGGTGGACTACAGCATGCAGCGACGCTATTTGTGCTTGGTGACATGCTTTACGCACCTTCCAACGCCACCCTACGAGTGGCGACTGTATCAGTTACAAACGACTCCGTGCACAATGTCTTCGTGTTCTCAAAGAAAGCAAAAAGGCTTGCTGGGTGGCTTTCACCAGCTCATTCAACAGTTTTACTCCTCCTCCAGTTGTCTGGGATGGTCTGCGCTGGCTATCTGGCACCAAGGTCCACTCCCTGATTTCTGGCCTGACTGTAGCGAATGAAGTCCTTGTGGATCCTGAGGATGTCTCAAATGCCTGCGGCCGCTTTTTCACGGAGGTTTCAAGCTCTGCCATTGCCACCGTGCCTTCCTCCCCCAAAAGCAAGCAGAGGAGGCACGGCCACCTTCTTTCAAGTCTTTGAATCGTGAAAGTTACAATGCCACCTTCACCTTGCAGGAACTCGAAAGTGCAGTCACCTGGTGCCAACCCTGTGCTCCGGGGCCCGATGGCATCCATATTCAGATGCTGAAGAACCTTTCTCCTGCAGGTAAAGGCTTTCTTCTTCGCGCGTATAATCGCATCTGGACTAAAGGTCATGTTTGCACACGCTGATGTGAAGCAATTGTTGTTCCCATCTCCCTTACCAGCTGCGTCTGCAAGGTATTGGAGTGCATGGTAAATTCTCGATTGGTTTGGCTCCTTGAATCTCAACACATCCGTACCAATGTCCAATGTGGCTTTTGTAGGCACCGCTCTGCTGTTGACCAGCTAGTTACCTTGTCGACCTTAATTATGAACAACTTTTTGCGTAAGTGCCAGACGGTTGCTGTGTTCTTCGGTTTGGAGAAGGTTTACGACACCTGTTGGAGGGCAGGCATTCTCCGCGCCATGCACACTTGGGGACTTCATGGTTGCCTCCGTCTTTTTATTAATGTATTTTTAATGGATTGAATGTTCAGAGTATATGTGGGTTCTGTTTTGTCAAATGCCTTTCGCCAGGAGAATGGGGTGCCCCAGGGCTCCATTTTGAGTGTGGGCCTTTTTGCCATAGCTATCAATCAAATAATGGATTGCCTTCCAGCCGACATTTCAGGCTCCCTTTTCGTGGACGACTTTACGATCTACTGCAGCGCTCAGAGAACATGTCTCCTGGAGCACTGTCTTCAGCGTTGTCTAGACCGTCTTTATTCCTGGAGTGTCGCTAACGGTTTCCGTTTTTCTGGTGGGAAAACGGTCTGTATGAACTTCTGGTGTTACAAACAGTTCCTTCCACCATCCTTACATCTCGGTCTCATTGCTCTCCCATTTATGGAGACAACAAAGTTTTTAGGTCTTACATTTGACAGGAACTTTGCTGGTCTCCACATGTCTTACTTGGCTGCTCATTGTACCCATTCCCTAAATGTCCTCAGTGTTTTCGGCAGTATGTCATGGGAAGCAGATCGAATGGTCCTGCTTCCCTTATATCGGTCCATTGTCTGATCAAACCTGGATTATGGGAGCTTTGTATACTCTCCTGCCCGGCTGTCCATCTGACGCCATCTAAACTCTATCCACCATCGAGGGTTACGTCTGGCAACTGGAGCATTCAACACCAGCCCTGTTGAGAGTCCGTGTGCCGAAGCTGCCGAATTACCACTAAACTACCGGTACGATATGTTGCTTTGTCAGTACGCCTGCCGACTGATGTCAATGCCCTACCACCCATCACATTTCTCCTTTTTTGACGACTCTCTCGATTGCCAATACGGGCTGTATGTCTCTGCCCTGTTACCTCCTGGAGTTCACTTTCGTTGCCTGCTTCAGCAACTTGATTTTACCCTCCCTACGACTTTTCGAGTGGCTGAGAGCCCGACGCCACCTCGGCTCCAGGCTCAGGTTCGCATTCACCTTGAACTCAGCTCGCTCCCTAAGGAGAGGACCACAAATTCGGTATACGGCTCGAGGTTTGTCGAACTTCGTTCGAGGCTCACTAATAACGTCTTTATGTACAAAGATGGCTCCAAGACTACTGCTGGCGTCAGATGTGCCTTTGTCGTTGGGGCTCATGCCTTTCAATACCGGCTCCTTGACCAGTGTTCAAGCTTTACAGCTGAGCGTTTTGCTGTCTATCAGGCTGTTCAGTATATTTGCCGTGATTGTCTTCCTCCCTATGCCATTTGCTCTGATTCTTTGAGCGCCATTCAGAGTCTCTGTGACCCATATTCGGAACACCCTCCCATGCAACGAATTCAATGGTCCCTTCAGTCCCTTGCTGATACTGGCACTTGTCCCTTTTTTGTGGATTCCTAGCCATGTTGGTGTGCCTGGGAACGAAGCTGCAGATGCTGCGGCCAAGGCTGCTGTCCTCCTGCCTCGGACAGCTTCCTTTTGTGTCCCATCAACTGATGTTAGTGGGGTTCTTTGTCGGCTCGTTTCATCATTGTGGCATGAGGCTTGGTCCTCTCTCCATAAAAATAAGCTTCGGGGCATCAAATCAATCCCAACTGCTTGGACGACCTCGTCATGCGCTTCCTGGCAAGAGGAGGTCATTTTGGCCAAGTTGCTGATAGGGCATTGCCGCTTTAGCCACCGCTACCTGTTGTTGTCTGGTGACCCCGCCCCGCAGTGCCCCTGTGGTCATCCATTGATGGTGCGCCATATTTTATTGTCCTGTCCCCGTTTTATTCACTCTTGTGTTGTCCTGTGTCTGCTGTCTATCTTACAGGGACCTTCAGCTGATGACTCTCGAGGAGCTGCTCGTGTCCTTAGTTTTATTACATTGACGGACTTGTCCAAAGAGATCTAACTCTTTTACTTTGTTTATCTGCAGCTTTCCAAGTACATTCTGGTGTCGCCCTCTTGCGTTTTTCTATACTATTAGTGCACTAGCGTTTGTAACTGGGCGCTGATGACCCTCGTAGTTGAGTGCCCTAAACATAAAAAGGAGAACCTTGGCAATCATCAGAGATTGCAGAGGCCATTAGCAATAGTAGGCAGGCTCTCCAGCACCATAAGTAACACCAATCGATGGAGCATCTTATTTACTTTAAGTGGCTTCATCCCCAGTTATATGTTTCAACCATCGGACCACCTCTCCTCTGCAGGTTTGACCTAAAATGAGATTATCAACCTGTCTTTCATGTTACCAAGCAATGAGTAGAGCAAAAGCAATTATATTTTACTACATGCCACCTGGAGCTGTATAAAGCTCCATTCATTGAGTGGGAATTCATCAGTGTCCTAGTCATCTGTCCTGATACAGCACCAGGGCCAGGTCATATCCACAACCAAATGATCAGGCACCTATCAGTGGATTGTCAGCATCATATCCTTGCCATCTGTAACTGGATCTGGAGTGAGGGCCAGTTCCCATTGCAACAATTAGAAAGCATCATTGTGTCACAGTGTTGAAACAGGGTAAGCACCTTTAGAGATGAGCAGTTATCACCCAGCAAGTGTCACCAATGTTCCCCATAAATTGCTTGAATGTGCAGTGAGCTGGCAGGTGTGTGGCTCCTTGAGTCTCGGGGTCTTCTGGCTGCATCCCAGTGTGGCTTTCGCCAAGACTGTTCCACTACTAATGATCTGGTTTGCCTGCAGTCTGCCAGCCAATCAGCTTTTGCCCAATGGCAATGCATTATTGACATCTTCTTTGACCTGCAAAAGCTGTATGACACTAGGTGAGGCCATATCCTTGCTGCCCTACATGAGTGGGTTATGTGGGAGCCACTCCCAATTTTTATCTATAATGTCCTGTCACAGTGTATGTTCTGGGTTCTAGTCCATGCTTCCCACAACACTCCTAATACCCAAGAGAATGGACTCCTGCAGGGCTCTGTACAGTGTGTCCTTGTCTTTCTGCAAGCCATCAATGGTCACCTCTAGCTGTGAGATCATCAGTATCGCCAGCCTTAATGCTGACTATTTGGGCCTCTTAGTATTGCTCCTCTAGTGTGGGTGCCACTGAATGTAGACTGCAAGGCACCATACGAAAGACGCTGTCATGGGCACTCACCCATGGATTTGGTTTTCAGCTGCCAAGACCCATGTCATGGTCTTCTGTCAACATCGTACGGTTTATCCACAGCCAGAACTATATCTTCCTGACAAACTACTCAATGTGGCGGGAACTTATTGTTTTTTAGGACTGGTCTTTATTTCTTAGTTGACATGAATTCACAGTATTTTGCAGTGTAAGTAAAAGTGCTTGCTACCCCTCAGTACACTTCATCACCTGAGTAACACCAGCGGAAGTGCAGAGTGCACTACCCTTCTGCAGCTTTACAAAGCCATAAAACAACCCTGTCTTGGGTATGGGAGTCTGGTATATGGTTCGGAATCATCCTCAGCATTGTGTATACAGGATCTGATGCACCACTGTGGTGTTTGATTTGCTACAGGAGCCTTTTGAACTAGTCCTGCGGACAGATTATGTGTGGAGGCTGGGGTCCATTCATTGTGTATGAAGAGCCAACAACAGCTTCTCAGTTATGCTACCTATGTTTGCAACTCTCTTAAGCATCCAAAATATCATCCCCTCTTTCCAAACACGGAAACCCATCTTCCATAATGGCGGCCCGGTTCAGGGATTTTGATCGCAGTCCACACCCTGTCCCTCCCCTCTGAACTCCAGTTATTTCTTCCTCCACCTCTCCTCTGGGCCCACTCACGTACACCTCTGTGGGGAATCCATTGGTCAGAGCTTTTTCTTGACCCATCATGGGGTCCGAAAGACACATTCCCTCCTGAGGCCCTCTACCACCAATTTTCCTTGCCAGAAGCTGTAGAGTTGGTAGCCATCTCTCATGCTCTTAAGCATATCCTTTCCTCCACTGGTGGATCCTTCATCTTCAGCAACCTCTTGACCTGTTTGAAAGCTTTCAACCAGTATTACCCTCAGCATACCTTGGTCATTGCTAACCAGTATTCCCAGTATGCCCTTGAGCAATGTGGATGCTCAGTGATGATTATTTGGAGTCTGGGTCATTTTGGGATCCCTGGGAACAAACTTACTGATAGCTTGCCCAAATGGGCTACCAGTAAACTGGCTCTTGTAATCAGTATTCTAGGAACCTGAAATACAGAATGAATCACTGTGACTTAAAACAACCAATGATAAGGAGACTATGAATCCATCGAGGTCCTCCATGCAGGCCTCTCACTAGCATTCTACCGTCCTCTGCCAGCTCCACATCAGCTGTATCTGATGGCCTCATGGTCATCTCCTCCAGTGCCACCCCACTGTTGTCATTCCCATTCAACAGTGGTCTACATTTTGCCGTACTGTCCAACCTAGCCACCCTATGGCAGAATTTAATCTCCCTGACTTGCTACCCCCAGATGCCTCAGTGGCTGGCTTAGTTTTATATCTAATTCACAAGGAGGCTTTTATCGCTCTCTTCAAGGGAGGGCAACTTAACCTTTTCAGCCCATTGATGTAAAGTACATCCACTTCCATAGTTGTATGGTTACTGTCTATGCTGGTTGCTGCTTGATATGTACGAAATAATTTTGATTGATATTTTGGGGTAAATTGCTTATTGTTGTACCTGCATTCAAGAATAAACATAGCTTCGGTTTCAAATATCAGACTTGTGCATCATATTTTCTTGCTGCCTGTTTCTAATTGAAGAATATATGTGTTTATTAGCGCTCTCTCTCTCTCTCTCTCTCTCCCCCTCTCCCCCCTCCCACCTCTCTCTCTCCCCTCTCCACCTCTCTCTCTCCCCCTCCCACCTCTCTCTCTCCCCCTCCCACCTCTCTCTCTCCCCCTCCCACCTCTCTCTCTCCCCCTCCCACCTCTCTCTCTCCCCCTCCCACCTCTCTCTCTCCCCCTCCCACCTCTCTCTCTCTCCCCCTCCCACCTCTCTCTCTCTCCCCCCTCCCACCTCTCTCTCTCTCCCCCTCCACCTCTCTCTCTCTCCCCCTCCCACCTCTCTCTCTCTCCCCCTCCCCCTCTCTCTCTCTCTCCTCCCCTCCCTCCACCTCTCTCTCTCTCCCCCTCCCACCTCTCTCTCTCTCTCCCCCTCCCACCTCTCTCTCTCTCTCCCCCTCCCACCTCTCTCTCTCTCTCCCCCTCCCACCTCTCTCTCTCTCTCCCCCTCCCACCTCTCTCTCTCTCTTCCCCCTCCCACCTCTCTCTCTCTCTCCCCCTCCCACCTCTCTCTCTCTCTCCCCCTCCCACCTCTCTCTCTCCTCCCTCCTCTCTCTCTCTCCCCCCTCCCACCTCTCTCTCTCTCTCCCCCCTCCCACCTCTCTCTCTCTCTCCCCCTCCCACCTCTCTCTCTCTCTCCCCCTCCCACCTCTCTCTCTCTCTCCCCCTCCCACCTCTCTCTCTCTCTCCCCCCTCCCACCTCCTCTCTCTCTCTCCTCCCTCCCACCTCTCTCTCTCTCTCCCCCTCCCACCTCTCTCTCTCTCTCCCCCTCCCACCTCTCTCTCTCTCTCCCCTCCCACCTCTCTCTCTCTCTCCCCCTCCCACCTCTCTCTCTCTCTCTCTCCCCCCCCTCCTCTCTCTCTCTCTCTCTCCCCCTCCCACCCTCTCTCTCTCTCTCTCCCCCTCCCACCTCTCTCTCTCTCTCCCCCTCCCACCTCTCTCTCTCTCTCTCCCCCTCCCACCTCTCTCTCTCTCTCCCCTCCCTCCTCTCTCTCTCTCTCCCCCTCCCACCTCTCTCTCTCTCTCCCCCTCCCACCTCTCTCTCTCTCCCCCTCCCACCTCTCTCTCTCTCTCTCTCCCCCTCCCACCTCTCTCTCTCGCTCCCCCCCTCCCACCTCTCTCTCTCCCCCCCTCCCACCTCTCTCTCTCCCCCCCTCCCACCTCTCTCTCTCTCCCCCCTCCCACCTCTCTCTCTCTCCCCCTCCCACCTCTCTCTCTCTCTCTCTCCCCCTCCCACCTCTCTCTCTCTCTCTCCCTCCCCCTCCCACCTCTCTCTCTCTCTCCCCCCTCCCACCTCTCTCTCTCTCTCCCCCTCCCCACCTCTCTCTCTCTCCCCCTCCCACCTCTCTCTCTCTCCCCCTCCCACCTCTCTCTCTCTCCCCCTCCCACCTCTCTCTCTCTCCCCCCTCCCACCTCTCTCTCTCTCCCTCTCCCCTCCCACCTCTCTCTCTCTCCCCCCCTCCCCCTCTCTCTCTCTCCCCCCTCCCACCTCTCTCGCTCTCCCCCCTCCCACCTCTCTCTCTCTCCCCCCCTCCCACCTCTCCTCTCTCTCCCCCCCTCCCACCTCTCTCTCTCTCCCCCCCTCCCACCTCTCTCTCTCTCCCCCCCTCCCACCGCTCTCTCTCTCCCTCCCCCCCTCCACCTCTCTCTCTCTCCCCCCCTCCCACCTCTCTCTCTCCCCCTCCCTCTCTCTCCCCCCCCACCTCTCTCTCTCCCTCCCCCCCTCCCACCTCTCTCTCTCTCCCCCCCCCTCCCACCTCTCTCTCTCCCCCTCCCTCCCACCTCTCTCTCTCCCCCTCCCTCCCACCTCTCTCTCTCCCCCTCCCTCCCACCTCTCTCTCTCCCCCTCCCTCCCACTCTCTCTCTCCCCCTCCCTCCCACCCTCTCTCTCTCCCCCTCCCTCCCACCTCTCTCTCTCCCCCTCCCTCCCACCTCTCTCTCTCCCCCTCCCTCCCACCTCTCTCTCTCCCCCTCCCTCCCACCTCTCTCTCTCCCCCTCCCTCCCACCTCTCTCTCTCCCCCTCCCTCCCACCTCTCTCTCTCCCCCCTCCCTCCCACCTCTCTCTCTCCCCCTCCCTCCCACCTCTCTCTCCCCCCCCTCCCTCCCACCTCTCTCTCTCCCCCTCCCTCCCACCTCTCTCTCTCCCCCTCCCTCCCACCTCGCTCTCTCCCCCTCCCTCCCACCTCTCTCTCTCCCCCTCCCTCCCACCTCTCTCTCTCCCCCTCCCTCCCACCTCTCTCTCCCCTCCCCCACCTCTCTCTCCCCTCCTCCCACCTCTCTCTCTCTCCCCCCCTCCCTCCCATCTCTCTCTCTCCCCCTCCCTCCCACCTCTCTCCCTCCCCCTCCCTCCCACCTCTCTCTCTCTGCCCGTCCCGCCTCTCTCTCTCTCTGCCCGTCCCGCCTCTCTCTCTCTCTGCCCGTCCCGCCTCTCTCTCTCTCTGCCCGTCCCGCCTCTCTCTCTCTCTGCCCGTCCCGCCTCTCTCTCTCTCTCTGCCCGTCCCGCCTCTCTCTCTCTCTGCCCGTCCCGCCTCTCTCTCTCTCTGCCCGTCCCCGCCTCTCTCTCTCTCTGCCCGTCCCGCCTCTCTCTCTCTCTGCCCGTCCCGCCTCTCTCTCTCTCTGCCGTCCCGCCTCTCTCTCTCTCTGCCCGTCCCGCCTCTCTCTCTCTCTGCCCGTCCCGCCTCTCTCTCTCTCTGCCCGTCCCGCCTCTCTCTCTCTCTGCCCGTCCCGCCTCTCTCTCTCTCTGCCCGTCCCGCCTCTCTCTCTCTCTGCCCGTCCCGCCTCTCTCTCTCTCTGCCCGTCCCGCCTCTCTCTCTCTCTGCCCGTCCCGCCTCTCTCTCTCTCTGCCCGTCCCGCCTCTCTCTCTCTCTGCCCGTCCCGCCTCTCTCTCTCTCTGCCCGTCCCGCCTCTCTCTCTCTCTGCCCGTCCCGCCTCTCTCTCTCTCTCTGCCCCTCCCGCCTCTCTCTCTCTCTCTGCCCCTCCCGCCTCTCTCTCTCTCTGCCCCTCCCGCCTCTCTCTCTCTCTGCCCCTCCCGCCTCTCTCTCTCTCTGCCCCTCCCGCCTCTCTCTCTCTCTGCCCCTCCCGCCTCTCTCTCTCTCTGCCCCTCCCGCCTCTCGCTCTCTCTGCCCCTCCCGCCTCTCTCTCTCTCTGCCCCTCCCGCCTCTCTCTCTCTCTCTGCCCCTCCCGCCTCTCTCTCTCTCTCTCCCCCTCCCGCCTCTCTCTCTCTCTCTCCCCCTCCCGCCTCTCTCTCTCTCTCTCCCCCTCCCGCCTCTCTCTCTCTCTCTCCCCCTCCCGCCTCTCTCTCTCTCTCTCCCCCTCCCGCCTCTCTCTCTCTCTCTCCCCCTCCCGCCTCTCTCTCTCTCTCTCTCCCCCTCCCGCCTCTCTCTCTCTCTCTCCCCCTCCCGCCTCTCTCTCTCTCTCTCCCCCTCCCGCCTCTCTCTCTCTCTCTCCCCCTCCCGCCTCTCTCTCTCTCTCTCCCCCTCCCGCCTCTCTCTCTCTCTCTCCCCCTCCCGCCTCTCTCTCTCTCTCTCCCCCTCCCGCCTCTCTCTCTCTCTCTCCCCCTCCCGCCTCTCTCTCTCTCTCTCCCCCTCCCGCCTCTCTCTCTCTCTCTCCCCCCTCCCGCCTCTCTCTCTCTCTCTCCCCCCCCTCCCGCCTCTCTCTCTCTCTCTCCCCCTCCCGCCTCTCTCTCTCTCTCTCCCCCCCTCCCGCCTCTCTCTCTCTCTCTCTCCCCCTCCCGCCTCTCTCTCTCTCTCTCTCTCCCCCTCCCGCCTCTCTCTCTCTCTCTCTCCCCCCTCCCCCTCCCGCCTCTCTCTCTCTCTCTCCCCCTCCCCCTCACGCCTCTCTCTCTCTCTCTCTCCCCCTCCCCCTCACGCCTCTCTCTCTCTCTCTCCCCCTCCCCCTCACGCCTCTCTCTCTCTCTCTCCCCCTCCCCCTCACGCCTCTCTCTCTCTCTCCCCCCCTCCCCCTCACGCCTCTCTCTCTCTCTCCCCCTCCCCCTCACGCCTCTCTCTCTCTCTCCCCCTCCCCCTCACGCCTCTCTCTCTCTCTCCCCCTCCCGCCCCTCTCTCTCTCTCCCCCTCCCGCCCCTCTCTCTCTCTCCCCCTCCCGCCCCTCTCTCTCTCTCCCCCTCCCGCCTCTCTCTCTCTCTCCCCCTCCCGCCTCTCTCTCTCTCTCTCTCCCCCTCCCGCCTCTCTCTCTCTCTCTCTCCCCCTCCCGCCTCTCTCTCTCTCTCTCTCCCCCTCCCGCCCCTCTCTCTCTCTCCCCCTCCCGCCCCTCTCTCTCTCTCCCCCTCCCGCCCCTCTCTCTCTCTCCCCCTCCCGCCCCTCTCTCTCTCTCCCCCTCCCGCCCCTCTCTCTCTCTCCCCCTCCCGCCCCTCTCTCTCTCTCCCCCTCCCGCCCCTCTCTCTCTCTCCCCCTCCCGCCCCTCTCTCTCTCTCCCCCTCCCGCCTCTCTCTCTCTCCCCCTCCCGCCTCTCTCTCTCTCCCCCTCCCGCCTCTCTCTCTCTCCCCCTCCCGCCTCTCTCTCTCCTCTCCCCCCGCCTCTCTCTCTCCTCTCCCCCCCCGCCTCTCTCTCTCCTCTCCCCCCCCGCCTCTCTCTCCTCTCCCCCCCGCCTCTCTCTCCTCTCCCCCCCCCCGCCTCTCTCTCCTCTCCCCCCCCCCCCCCGCCACTCTCTCCTCTCCCCCCCCCGCCACTCTCTCCTCTCCCCCCCGCCTCTCTCTCCTCTCCCCCCCCCCCGCCTCTCTCTCCTCTCCCCCCCCCCGCCTCTCTCTCCTCTCCCCCCCCCGCCTCTCTCTCCTCTCCCCCCCCCCGCCTCTCTCTCCTCTCCCCCCCCCCGCCTCTCTCTCCTCTCCCCCCCCGCCTCTCTCTCCTCTCCCCCCCCCCCGCCTCTCTCTCCTCTCCCCTCCCCCCCCCGCCTCTCTCCCCTCTCCCCCCCCCCGCCTCTCTCCCATCTCCCCCCCCGCCTCCCTCCCATCTCCCCCTGCATTCCTCTCTCTCTCCCCCCCTCACATCCCTCTCTCTTTCTCTCTCTCTCTCTCTCTCTCTCTCTCTCTCTCACCCCTCTGCCCCTTTCTGTATTCCTGTTCCCCAGCTCCTCACTGAGACAGTAATGTAGGAACAAGACACAGAAGCCTAGCTGATTCAATGTTTTGCTATTTCAGTTTCTTGCAGACGCATTTAAGGCTGACAGCCCTAATGTTTGGGTAAAGCAAGATCCTGAACTGAAACAACATGCTGATTGATCTGAGCATAATGTAAGTTTTCACACATGCACCTGTATTGTGCAGTAAGTGAAGTAAGAATGTCATGACACAGATACGGGGTATTAAAGGTAAATTTTCGTAGATGGTGAACAGTTGTAAACTATGATACCAGCTATTTTCAAGAATGTTTGTTGTCTTCCAGTTGACTCTAGTTAGCTGTGTTAATTGTAGGTTATTACCAATAGTATTTTAACAACACTTGTAACAAGGATATCTTTACAAACCATTACCCTTGCATTAATTTTTTATTATGATTCTATGTAGTGAATGCCTTAAGTACATGTTTGGTGTCAACAGAGCAAGGAAGACTTCCATTTGTAAGTAATTGTTAATCTTGTTACACGTCTCTGTGTCACAGTGCTATAACAAATGATGTGGAACTATATGTGATGGGTATTTTGTAGAGTTCCCAGTTATTATTCACTGTATTATTTACATCATTACTGAAATCCTGCTTTCGCTGTATGTAATTCTGTAAGATTTTCATCCAGTACACGTCATAAATTTCAATTGTTTCCTAAAGAACAGGCAATGGAAATACATGGTGACAGAGCAAGAATCTGTGTAAATAGCATTAAATTTGGTTAATTTTGCTGATAATGTGTGGAATACCATAGTCATTTGATTAATGACCAAAAAGTCCTCTTGTTTATGGGTTTACAGCTGGAAGATTATTTGCATCTATTTATTATCTGAGTTTAATTTATAAATGTTGCCACACTCATGTATAAAGTTTGTATATGGGAGTATGACCATCTGATAGAGCAGGCCATAGTGCCTTTGAAATCAGAGTGGATTATGTGACGGGAAAAGAAATAGAAAGTCTGCCAAATAAATGCTACATAATGGCTGATAGCAAAATCAGAGAACTGATTTGGTTGCATTCTGACACTCACCCTTCCCTGTCGATAAGAATCTCTGAAGTTGGATGATACTCATGATAGAGGAATAGGGAGAGCTGTCATATACACACAGAAGTTACCAAGCAGCTATAATTCAGATTGTTTCCTTCTTTCAGTCCATTGAAGATCCACTGGGAATATCATGGTCCACTGATTTTATCAAGGAGGACCCTGAATTAAATTTGGAACTGAGTGTAACTGAGAATATTGTAAGTATTTACATGTTTGATGATGTATTGCCTGTCAAGTAATAAGTGTTTGTGTAGAGTAAAAGATACATTGCAGTGAAATTGTCACAGATTGTCAGTTTTCTGGAACTTGTTGCTGATGATAATTGTAGAGTATTCTTGTATACCTGCACTTGACTTTCATTTCACCTGTTACGTGCTGACTGTTTTAAATAGAAATGGAATGGGATTGGTGGCTGGTATAATCATGTTTTTTGTAGCCCTTGTTGATATCAAGTGTATTGTATAATGACTGTGTGCGATGGTCACAAAATTCACATTTAGATGAAGTGTAAGTTCTAACAGTGTAGGTCATTTGAGAAATATTCCTACTTTCAATAACTTCTGATCAATGCAGTTCAAAAGATCATTGGATGTTCTTGTCTTTTGTGTGAAACATAGTTATTCTTACATTTGTCCTAAAAAATTTTTGGGTTATGAAAAAGAGAAAAAATTTGTGTTGTAAATCAGCCCTGATACTTTGGCCAAAACCTGGTCATATTGTAGCAGCTTCTGTGGTGCCTGTTGTATTGGTTATAAAATTTTCAGTAATAGAATAACTCTGTATATGGCTTTTGGTGAATGAGTATGACCTCACTATTAGAGTCCTGGCAGATCTAAAGAAGAAAGATTAATTTTTTACATATGCTTTACGACCTTGGTAAGAGAAAGAGATGCTCACATTGATCAATATGTCACAGGAATGAAATTAGACAAAGATTGGGAACATTTAACATACAATAGCAGAAGGTTAGGCACTGGCTCATTCTTGATCTCATTGTTCATAAACAAACTTGTTGCAGTTACAAAGCATTCTTCAGGCACAAAATGTTGGCTTCTTCAACAAAGAAATGTGCGGTGATTATACAAGCATACAGGTCAACAAACCAATCAATCATGCTAGAAACACCTCACATTATGTAAAGGAGTGTCACAGAGACTCACGTTATGCCATTTTAAACAAATTAAAGGGATGCATTGGCCTCACAAGTAGGCAGGACTTTAATGAAGTAGTGGTAGACACCTTAGCAAATCTACGAATAGGATGTGTGACCATAAGAGTGATCTTGAGTGGCACATGCATTTGTGCAGTGAACATCTTAGCTCTGTCAGCCAGAGTGACACACAGTCTTTGTGGTCTCAGGAGCATAAAATGCTAGGGCTTAAAGACGCAGAAAAATTGGGCTAACCATCTTGATACTGGCACATGGCCAGCAATATTCTGTATAAATTGTGGAATTGGGGGAATTTTCTTAAGTAATTGTATGAGAAACTAGAGCAAGATTGCAAAATAATACTTTGCTGGATAAGCAATTAAGTGGTAGGCTGCCACATCTGTTACTGGTTGGTTCAAACAGTACACAAGTGTTACATAGATGCTTCAGGAACTCAAATAAGAACTTCCAGAAGGAAGGTGATGTTCTTTTGAGGAACACTATTTGAGAAATTTTAGAGAAATGCCATTTGAACCTGATAGCCAAACAATTTTGTTGTTTCCAACATACATTACACATAAGGACTATGAAGATAAAATTTGAGAAATCGGGGCTGATATGGAGGTGCATAGACAGTCTTTTTCCCTCGTATTTGCGAGTGGAATGGGAACGAAAATGACCAGCAGGGTTATGGGGTACCCTTCCCAATGCGCCACTAGTTGGACAGCGGAGTATCGATGTATGTGGAGATACTTGGTAAAATAAGTAGCTGACTAATGTAGTAGGAGCAACAGTGATATTTTTTATAGTAGTAAATGTACATTCACATACATACAAAATAATCCATTAGCAGTTCCCATAATTAGCAGTGTGAGTAGATTAACACTACTCACAAACAGCTGGTTGTCAGTATACTTCAGAGGTAAATTCCTGTGGGAGCTTCTGCCTTAAGATTTGCAGCCTGGCTCACCCACTTACATCCACATCTTCGTTTATGGAATGCAATGTGTAAATCAAGGAATGAACATATGAATAACATTCACACCCCATCTCTAGCCAGAGCAGAGGTTACAGTGTTGAAAGCAAATTTAATTTTATGAAAAAATTTCTGAAATGTTCAGTAACAGATGCAACCCATCAAGACAAATTCCCACATTTTACTGAAAGAAGTTATACCTGTATAAGCAATTCTTCAGGATGTCTAAAATCATCAGATTTCACAAAGCTATAACTTTGTATTAAATATAGGTACAGAATTGGGGTCCAATTTTTACTTCTATACATGCCTGCAAAGCCTTTATTTACAAAGGAACCATATGATCTTCCCATTGATTACAATTTGTGTGTGCGCACATATGATATTAAGGTGCTTTTAACAGCTGTGTTTAGGATCAGATTCATCATTTACTGATCACAAATATCAAAATTCTTTTCAACACATTTAAGCAGCCGTGCGATAGAATTGATCCATGCATTTCCAAGCACGTCAGTTTAGGAAACTCACTGCTGTTTGTATGTAGTATCATAGTTCACCCAATGTTGTTGGAAGAGGAGGCACATAGGTGGAGCCTTTCACAAACTCCTGCCAATAAGAGATAGCATACTGTGAGATGAAGTAAATTTCCAGGTTAGGTCTGCAGCCCATTATAGCTGATCAATCCCTGAGGCAGCTAACTGTTCAGAAATGTTCTTTTGTGCAGGTTCCAATGCAGTGGTACACAATCCATATGAACAATGATATTTCTGATAATTTTCCATCTCTTCTGTTTTTGGTTGATCTATGTGTTTTCTAATATTGTCAACTTTCTTCAGTTTGTTACAGAATTCCCTTCTCTTCAGATTCAGTTCAGTGCCAATCTCACTAAAGGGTTTATCACATCCCTTGAGTTTAATAATAAATCATGATCACTACCAACAAACTTCGTGTCCCATATTGCACAGCACATTACCCTAATTAATGTTGCAGCTACCAGTTCAAGTCATCCCTTGACGACTCATTTTATAACATGCAATTTAATTAGAAATGACCTGCTACTGGAAGATGTAGACATTACTGGTCACAGACTAAATGATACATACTGCATACAATTCCTTGGTGTCTACTTGGGTTTCAGTTGAAATGGGATCAACAAAATGGTAAACTTCTCAAGTTGATCCCCTCAACATTACTCACCTGGAGGCAATTATGATAGCGTCGTTTGGAGTTTTGGCTTGTTTTTGGAAATATCTTCTGGGACAGCCAACTGCAAATAAATAAAATATTTGTTACTTAATGTAAAAGCCAATAGGGGGTTCCATAGTGAGATGTGGGCGCAAGATTCCCTAGGTCAATGAAGAGGTTTGTGCAAGATGTTCAGTTGTCATCATCAAATCATTGGTACTGCAAGCTTGTATAGGATAAATACTAATTTGTTCATAGCTGCCATGTCCTATAAGATTATCCTCTAGGATAGTACTGAGTGAAAGCATGCTAGGAAGCATTTCTGCAAGCTGACACTCTGGAAGAGAATTAATTAATTGCAAGGCAGAGAGATACGAGCTTTTTGGTTAACTCATTCTCATGCTGGTGCTTCCTTAATTTAATACCCATCCAAATGCCCATGAACTTATCTCATGTATCCTCATTCATTGCCTGTCATTGATATCTCCTTGTATCTGTAAGTCATTTGGATTTGTTTGGAATTGCATCAAGTGTGCTTATGTAAGTATAAAGGTTGAATTTTTGTTATGTTGCCTGTAAACTAGTTGAAAGCATGTTCCTTTATTTTCCTGGCTGTTTCTACTATGAATGTGTTTGCCAGTTATCAGTGTACTTGGTGTCATCAGCAAGTATTGCAGGTTTTGAATGCACCTGCAATGGTTTTAGCTCAACATTTATGTAGGTCAGGATAAGTCAAATGCTGAACCCTCTGGGACATGATATGATTGTTTCTCCATTCTGTATTCAGTTTTCCTCCAAAGGTATCATTTATTACTATGACCCATTTTTTGTTGCTAAGGTAAGATTCAGTTCTTGTAAGTGTAATTCATTTAACACCATAACACCGTAGTTTCCCGAGTAAAGAGAGATGAAGGTTGTAATGTGATGCCAATAAGGTTTCTACACTTATACTGCATATTTCAGTCATGCTGTAAAGTCAGCACAATATTTTAGTTATTTGATTGTTACAATCATAACAACAAGAGTTCCTGCTTCTGTCAGCAGATGATTCTTGTGACTGATTTGACCATTCATCCGATGTCTGGTCAAGTATACACTTCCTGACTGAGTCTGATGAATCTAATTTCAATGGTCACTCGCCCCCTCCCCCCCAGTTTTTTTCAGCTACTCTTAAGAAATTATTGTTTTCATGGCCTAATATTATCTCAGTTTTTCCTAAATATTAGGCTGGTGCATAAGTTGATAGACTTTAGTGTTGCATGTTGGTATTCCTGTTGCTGAGGGTTTATTTATCAATTGTCATTTTTTATTTGTAATTGACTGTTGCTCTTAATTACATATTGTCATTTTGTCATTTGAAGATACTGAGTGGAACTGTGGCCACTAGATACTGGAGTGCCCAGTTGAGAAATAGGAGCACTGTTGGGTCCTATATAGGTGTAAAAGCAATGGAGGCAGCCAGACACATTTGCATCCTGTTTGTGTTTAATACCTTTGGACAGAGCTTGGCAAGAAAATTGTTTTTTCATTCTAAGGAGAATTGTTTTTCCATTAGTGACTTACCTTCAGGGCTTGATGGAGAGCATTTAAATGCATTAATTCACAATGATCCATGTCACTGTACTTGAGAACTGGCAAATTCGATGAACTGTGATCTCTTCATGACCTTCCAATATTTGCATGCAATGGGTAAGGCTCAAAAATAAGGTGTATGGATACCACATGCACTAAACCAAAATCACAAAAATGGATGGCCATATTCGCATTCTTGCGTGCCTGTAATCAGTTATTTGTGAACAACACTAATCATTCCTGCCCTCTATCGTTATGCTGATCAGAAATGGTGACTTTGTGCTAAAATAAGGAAAAGAAAGGAATGATTGAGCCCAAACAAAGCAGCAGCAAAAAGCATCCACAAAAGATAATGCCCCTCTGGGGGCTCAGCATTTAGTTGGGTACGGGCTTGGCAGCCCAGGAGTCCCTGAGCTGGGGAACTCAATACCGTAAGCTCTGAGCATGCTTCAAAGACCACTGTAAGGCGTGACGGTGGAACGTTGTGTGGTACAGAGCCCGGGGATCTTGGCTTAACTGCCTGGGTCGCGAGGATGGTATAAACCTCTATTAAAAAAAAACCTCAATCTCAAGGTGTGCTGCATGTCTGGGAGATGTATGGCTGTTGAGGTAGAACAGTTGCTAGGGGGTGACCTCTGGGGAACCTGCCGCCCCCTGGTTGTATTAGGCTTACCCAGGCAAGCGGGGCTCTGTCTGGGTGGACATTCCTTCCCCTAGCTGCTTGTGGGACCACCATGAAATGAAATACGAATAGTGTGCAAGCACGAGTTTCTAAGAAAGGAAAGTTCAATGCTTTACAGTATGACCCTCAATTGTTCCCTTCCCTGTCCACACCAGGGGAGGAACGGCAGTCTAAATTACCTGGTGCGACGTATTCTCCTCGATTTCTGGTTTGTAGCCGAACAGATGGGGACACATATCTGACCACAAAGCCTCAGTTTTTGTGGAAAATTTAGAGGAGAAGTTTGGAGAAGTTGAGGGCATGTCTAAAATTAGGTCTGGA
This sequence comes from Schistocerca americana, assembly GCF_021461395.2. Lineage (NCBI taxonomy): Eukaryota > Metazoa > Arthropoda > Insecta > Orthoptera > Acrididae > Schistocerca > Schistocerca americana. Next base: position 31,509,332 of record NC_060129.1, on the reverse strand, counting down.
GCAGTCCTCATACAGACAGCATCCCCAGCACAGTCACGGTCATTGCTTCCTTGTGACAATCTCGGTGATGTTACAGTCTCCATTACGCCTCATAAGTGCCTCAATATGGTTCAGGGACTTATTTTTCATCGTGATCTGTTTTTGCAGTCTGATGACGAGCTCTGTACAAATCTGGAATGCTGCGGTGTCCTTTTTGTACGACGTGTCTTCAGGGGACCTAAAGATAGTAGGTTCGCCACCAGCGCCTTCATCTTGGCTTGCGAGGGTGACACCCTGCCTTAGAAGGTCGAGGTGATGATATATCGATGTGATGTTAAGCCTTACATCCCCCCTAAGTGCTGGAGGTTTGGGCATATGTCATCGAGATGTGATGCCAACTCTACCTGTCGGGATTGTGGACGTGCCTCCCACCCCAACGTCCCATGTTCGCCGCCCCCTGCTTGTGTCAACTGCGGCCAGAAACATTCACCTTGCTCGTCAGACTGCGCGGTTTTATCAAAACGGATGGAAGATTATGGAGTATAAGACCTTAGACAGGCTCACTTACACAGAGGCCAAACGCAAGTACCACCAACTTCACCTTCGCATTTCATTGACATTTGCTGCAGCAGCTTCGATGTGACCATCCCTGGCGATGAGGTCACAAGCTCAGCCACTTTTTGTGGGCCCTCCAGCCCGGCCGTATATTCCTGCCCCCCAGGTAGTTGGGGAACACCCTCTTCTGTTGCTCCCCTGTTATCAACATCGGGAGTAACAACCCCTCCTTCTTTGGGGACTTCAGTCCCCAACTCTGAGCCGGAGAAGTGCCCGCCTCCTCTGGCTCCCCTCGCGAGGAAGGAATCGCTTAGTGCCCTCCCTTCCATGGTTACTGCCCCCTCCAGATGTCAGCCAGTGGCTGAAAAAGCCACCACCTGAGGGCCGTAGGGCTTCCAGGTCTTCGTCGGTCCATGAGACTGTGTCGGAAAACCCCACCCAGCCTGATAAACTGAACGACAAATGGGACCCTACCAAAAAGAAGAAAAAGCAAAAGGACGACGAGATAGAGACAGAAATGGAGTTCACCACAACACCTGAAGATGATGTGGAGAATCTAGCATCCACTCAGGAGCTAAATGTTGCTCGACCCACAGCTCCTATGGAAGTTGATCAGCCTACTTCGCAATTGGTGGCAGCAAGCTTCCCCCCCCCCCCCCCCCCCCCCATATGTTCTCTCATGTCTTCACAGTTGGATACCATTATCCTTCAATGGAATTGCCGTGGTTTTTTCCACCACTTTGCTGAGTTGAAAGAGCTTTTGTGCTGCTTCCCTGCCACTTGTCTGGCTCTACAGGAAACCTGGTTTCCTGTTTGGCAGACCCCCTCCCTCCGTGGCTACCAGGGTTACTATAAGAACCGCGTAGAATGCGACTGGATGTCTGGTGTCTGTGTTTGTTCTTGCCACTGTTCCTAGTGCCCCAGTGCCACTTCACACGGCTCTCGAGGCTGTGGCTGTTCGAATCCGGGCAGGAATGGAGCTTACCATCTGTTCCCTCGAGGTAGAGGTTGTCCCTCTTGCCGACCTAGCTGCCTTGTTCGCGCAGCTCCCCCCGCCATTCCTTTCTTTTGGGGGACTGTAATGCCCACCACCCTTTATGGGGTGGGGCCCAGATCTCTGGCCAGGGTAGCTATGTTGAGGCTCTCTTGGCACAGCAGGACATTTGCCTCCTTGACACTGGTGCTCCCACATATTTTAGCTTGACTCATGGCACATACTCGGCCATTGCCCACTCTCTTCGTAGCCATGGTCTTCTTCCACACCTCAGTTAGAGGGTTCACAACGACCTCTGTGGTAGCGACCACTTTCCTATCCTGGTTTCTCTTCTTCAATCCCAACCCCCTGACCAGCTGTCACGATGGTCTCTTCGTGGAGCTGATTGGGCAGCCTACACCTTAGCTACTATGGCCATTGTTCTGCTTCCTGGTGATATTGATTTGGCAGTGGACGAGGTCACTATGACCATTGTTTCTGCTGCTGAGGCAACTGTCCCCTGCTCTTCAAGTACCCTAAGGCGTAAGTCAGTCCCTTGGTGGACACCAGAGATTGCAGAAGCTATCCGGGACCGCCGGCGAGCCCTGCAACGACACCAGCGTCATCCTCCCCTAGAGAATTTGGTTGCCTTTTAATGGCTCCGGGCCTGGGCACGGCGGTTAATCCGGCGGAGCAAACAGGACTGCTGGGAATGAATGTTGCCACCATAGGTTCTCACACCTCCCCATCTCAGGTGTGGTCACAGGTTCGACGCATTTTTGGCTTTCGCCCTCATGTGTCTGTCCCTTGCCTTTCTCTTCGGGGTACACTTTGTACTGACCCAATCGCCATCGCCGAACATCTGGCAGATTACTTCGCTCATATTTCCACGACAGCAGGCTAGAGTGCAGAATTCTGCACCATTAAAGAGCAGGCTGAGCGTACGCAGTTGTCGTTTCGCATGTACCATTGGGAACGATACAACGCCCCATTTAGTGAATGGGAGTTCCAAAGTGCCCTTACAGCTTGCCCCGATATCTCTCCACAAATTCACAACCAGTTTCTTCGCCATCTCTCGGTGCACTGTCAGTGTGAATTACTCGCCCTGTTTAACCGCATCTGGACGGAGGGCGTTTTCCCAACTCGTTGGCAGGATAGCATTACCATCCTGGTGCTGAAACATGGTGCAGGTCCGCTGGTGGTTGATAGCTATCGCCCTATCAGCCTTACCAACGTTATGTGCAAACTCTTGGAACAGATGGTGAGTCGGCGGCTCATGTGGATCCTTGAAGCTTGGGCCCTCCTAGCCCAGCAACAGGGGGCCTTCCATCAGGGCCGCTCAGCGATCGACAATTTAATCTCGCTAGAGTTGGCTATTTGTACAGCTTTTACTCGGCGAGAACATCTAGTTGCTGTTTTCTTTGATCTTCGGAAGGCATACAATACCACCTGGCACCATCGTACCCTTGTTGCGCTGCACGAATGGGCTTACAGGGTCCACTTCTGATGTTTCTATGGAGTTTTCTCTCCAATCGCTCCTTTCGGGTCAGAGTTGGCACTTATTTTAGCTCTGCTCATATTCAGGAGAACGGTGTGCCACAGGGCTCGGTTCTTAGTGTTCCCCTCTTTATGGTGGTGATTAATGGTCTTGCGGCTGCGATGGGCTCATCGGTCTGTTCCTCTCTATATGCCGATGACTTTTGTCTTTATTACAGTTCCCCAAGTGTCAGGGTTGCTAAACGGCAGCTGCAGGGTGCTATCTGTAAGGCACATTTTTGGGCGTCCAACCATGGTTTTCAGTTCTCAGCCTCCAAGACCCGAGTGATACATTTCTGTCATCATCGAATGGTCCACCTCCATCCAGAGCCAATGAACTCCTTCGTATTGAGGAGACACATCGCTTCCTTGGCATACTGTTTGATGCTCAGCTCAATTGGACACCTCATCTTCGCGAGCTTAAACAATGGTGCTGCCGGCACTTCAACATCCTTCGCTGCCTCAGCCACACCATTTGGGGGGCTGCGCAAACAACCCTCCTACAGTTCTATAAGGCCTTAGTCCAGTCCCGTCTTGACTATGGGAGTGTGGTGTATGACTCAGCAGCACGTTCAATGTTGCAGATCCTTGACCTGATTCTCCATTGTGGTGTCAGCCTGGCGACAGGTGCCTTCCGCACTAGTCCGGTGACTAGCCTTCTTGTAGAAGCTGGAATCCCTCCCCTGCGATTCCGCCAACAACAGTTGCTTGCGTCGTACATTGCCCCCATTCATGCCTCGCCCGACCACCCAAACCGCAGGCTCCTTTTTCCATCTTCTGCACTCCCCTCCCCATGACGGCAGCCTGGGTCAGGTCTCCCGATCGCAGTCTGCGTTCATTCCCTTCTCTCGTCTCTAGAGTCCTTTCCCCTTCCTCCATCCTTCCAGCCCTCTTCGTCTACCCTTCCTTGGTCCCTTCCTCCCTTGCGTGTTTGCATGGATTTGTCCTGTGACTCCAAGTCCTCCGTTCCACCTGCCAGTCTTTGTCAACAATTCCTGGCTCTTCTTGCCTCGTTTTGCGATGCAGATGTAGTCTACACCGATGGTTCTGTGGTCGATAGATGCAGTGGGTTTGCTTTCATCCACAGCGACTACGTTGAGCAGCATTCCCTGCCTTGCAGGAGCAGTGTTTTCACTGCAGAGCTGGTTGCTCTTTATCGTGCACTCGATCACCTTTCCTCCTGCCCTGGGGAGTCATTTGTCATATGCAGTGACTCCCTGAGTGGATTTCAAGCACTCGACCAGTGTTTCTCTTGGGACTCTTTGGTGCACGGTATTCAAGATGCTGTTCCTGCTCTCGCCGAATGTGGTTGTTCAGCGACATTTGTGTCGGCCACATCGGCATTCTAGGAAACAAACGTGTCGATTGGCCAAGCAGGCCACCACTTCACCACCCCTGGAGCTTGGTCTCGTGGAAAGAGACCTCCAGTCAGCCCTACATCGCAAGGTGCATGATGTCTAGAGCTCTGAATGGTCTGTCTTGAACACGCCAAACAAGCTCCGCATGGTAAAGTCATCCACGGCCATATGGAACTCATCCTTGAGGAGCACCCGTAGGGACTCAGTTGTTCTCTGCCGTCTGCGAATTGGACATATGCGGTTGACCCACAGCTATCTTCTTTGTCATGAGAACCCGTCCAAGTATCGCTGTGATCCAGGGCTGACAGTGGTCCATCTTCTGATGCACTGCCCCCTTTTAGGCCCCTTGCGGCAGTCCTTTAATTTACCAGCTGCACTTCCTTTAATTCTCGGTGATGATGCCTCTATAGCTGACTCAGTTTTATGTTTTATCCATGCAGCTGGGTTTATCACTCACCCTAGTATGGGCACTATCACATGATTTCTCAGGCTAGACCCACTCCAGCAACTTTTAAATGTGACATGGATACCAAAATAGTGTCTCTGATGGTAACAAGTTGTGTTGGTACCTCTATCAACACTTTCCAACTGGAGGTTCCTCGTTTGTAGTTGAGTGGTTGACCTTTAACGTGATCCATCAACCACTGTAGTCTGTTTTACTCTAGTCAGCTATTTGCTCTGCTCCTTTTAAGTGTCCTCTATTTTGTGTTATTGTGGTGTTCATTTTAGCTCTGTACCCCTTGGTGTTCCCTCCCTCTGGGTGCAGAGGTTACACTTTTCCTGTATGGGCCTTTTACAAGTATGTCTGTTTTTAACTGGGGATTGCTGACCTCAATGTTCAGCCCCCATCAAACCCCAAAACCAACCAACCAACCAACAAAAGATAATGTACATCCTGTGTAGTTTACTATGAATTGCATCCTTGAGCTGTAACCACTGATTACTGCTGACATTTGCTGTCAACAACTGAGATTGGTTGCAGATGCTGTACATGAACAATGACCAGGAAGACACTACTCCAGGATAATGCCTGCCCACAATCTGCTAGACTGATAAAAAAACAGTACACAGGAGTTGGGTTTTGAAGTCATTGCACACCTACCTTATTCAACTGATCTTCCACCCTCAGATTTTCTCCTTTCCTGCTCTCAATTGAACAAACTGCAAGGAACTTCCTATCCAGATGAAAATGCACTCATAGCCTTGCTTAATGAGTTCTTTGCCTTAAAACCAGGTGACTTCTACAGTTACAGAATGAAAAAGTCATCCCAGCATTGGGAGACTGCTGTAAATAGTGAAGGATAATATTTCATTGATTATTTAAGTTTCTCTTATTTGTATCTGTTATGTATTTAAATTAGGTAATATGCCATGAACCATATACCAACTAAGTGATAGCTGCAAAAGGGTACATATGCATTATCTTTTTTCATTTTACTGGTAAATTGTGTTTCCTTTCATCTCTGTCTAACCAGTATGTATAATGAAACAGTATGTATAATGTTCAAAATAATACTTGGTCTGTTAAGCGCAGTGTCTGTGCACAGATGTTGCTGACACATATTGGTATTGTACACGTTTTTCACAATGCAGTTAACTCTGTGAATGTGTGCTAAGTCTTCAGTGATGAATCATATTGTCTTTAGTTGTTGAGCTTATAAAGAATTTAATATTTTCTCAAAAAAATTCTGATCCCCCCCCAGTAAGGTTATGGCTAAGTAAATGACAGAAGATTTTTAATTTCTTGTCACAAAATGATGTGGCTCTGTTGAGAGGTTAATGTAACCTGTGCACGGTTATTTCTCAGAAAATTTTAGTAGTAGTGTCGGGGTCAGCTGTGTTGTGACAGTTATCCTACATAAAAGCTAATTACTCTTGTTCTGAGGTATTGGTTTAAATAATTTTAATTGATCGACCCAAAGGGTGCATTGAAATATTATCAAAAAATGGGCATAGCTTCTAGAACTAATTTTGTATGAAGAAAACGCAATGAAGAATTGACAGAATCTGTAAATTAGTTAATAAATTTGTTTACTTCAGTGTAGAAATGACTGAAGCACTAAATATCCACCAATTGATGTTGGAAATAATTTGAATTTGTTGTATAATCAGTATTCCTGGTAGTCGCAGTGGATAGAGATGCAATTATTTCTTTATGGAATACAACAGTATACTTACTCATTAAAGGTCAATTGAATCAAAAGTAGAATTCAGCTGAGGAAAGTGTGATAAGTTTCCTCTTGGGCATCACACCTATGAAAAGTGAGTTTCATTAATTGTTATAGTAACATTTTCTTTTCTAAATGAATGATGTGTTCATACAGTTAGCTGTGTGGAATTAAAAATAGCTCCTGAAAGAATTTTTTAAAATTATATTTAAATCAGAAATTGTTTGAATTGCACCCTTGCTTTAAATTACAAATACATAAGGAATGTGTTAAATTAGGCATGCAGTAATTGTTTCTAAAACTTGTAATCTAGAAGATAAAAGTCAAAAACTAATTGCATTTGGGCTCCATAGATTCTATACATGGCTCGCACAAATAGTGTCATTCATAGTGCAACTTTTGATAATCTAAAAAACTAAAACTATAAATAAATCATGTGATTTAAACACACAAGTCTTTCAGTTTTTCATTATATTACATTTTCGTCTTAAAAAAAAAATAATGAAGCAACACAGTCGTTTGTTCCAATTCTAAACACATAAGTAATACCTGTTGCTTTTTCAATAATCATTAGTTGATCTATTAATGTTCAGATTTGTTCTGTTCTAACAAAAAGTGCTGTCACTTTTGTAGTGTGTGAAAAAATTGTAGCCTTTGGAATGGGTTTCAAAAACATTACCATAGCTTCTGCATTTTCAGAGATTCCATAGAAATTGTTTTATACCTCTCTCATTTAAAATTTCTGCAGTGACATACAATCCAGGATTTATCAGATCAACATCCACGCCTTTGCCAGCATCTGTTGCAATTGTCTTCATCTGCAGCATTTGGTGCCCGCAAGAATAATTTTACACCAGAATACCCAGCACATCTTTAAAGGGTTGCATCCTTAGGTATGAGAAGATGTTTGGTTTTTTTCAAGCGTCAGGTTGGTTGGGTCAACAGTATTATGATAGCTTAAGGTAAGAAATAATAATAGTTTTCAATATGAGCAAAACGTTTGACCTGAATTTAATTTATGCTCACTTAGTTGTCCAGCAAACGTGGTTTTTCCTTGAATTTGAGTTTGTGCGCATTCATAAAAATCAGCCAGAATGCCATTTTCTTTTTTTCGTCTGGTTCCACAATCCTCTCCTCATTGTACTACCAACTTTGCCATGACATGCAGCAAAGAATAGCAGTCCATTTCCACTTTAAATACTTTTGAACGCAAACTGGATAACATGTACTTGTTTTCAAATAGGGGAGTACAGCCATCTCAACAAATTGTCAACTTTTTTGACACATGAGATCTTCTTTAAATCAGCTGTAATCTATATATGAACACAGCAATAGAAACTTCAATGTGTTAGATCTCATTAGTGATGATGGCATGATGGCATGATGAAATGTTTCCGCAGCATCCAGATTGTGAGTTTTTAATGAAGCAGTGAAATATTAAATATAAAATTTGTTTATCAATTTCAGACACTACATCAGTGATGATGGTACCATTAACTACTTTACGTTTTTGTTGCCTGTCAACATCAATCCATTTTTTCCATTTTACTTCTTTGTCAGTGAACTTCATTATTTAATGTGAAGTGAAGTTTAGGAGTTATAGCTTTTACACTTCTTTCATGAGTTCATAGTATACATGAATTAACAGTAGACCACATGTTCCAGTAACTCATTACCTGAAGAAAAAATGCTGTTTTCAGTGCATTCGCCAGATAAACAGAGTTGGCATGATACCTACATGCATACATTGAGGTGTATTCTGAAGAAAAAATGCTGTTTTCAGTGCATTCACCAGATAAACAGAGTTGGCATGATACCTACATGCATACATTGAGGTGTATTCAAAACCAAAAAAATGTGTAATGAATAAAAGAATGTTTTATTTGCCCTATTTCTGTATCTGCATAAAATTGCTTATAGGCTCCTTGAGCTGAAAATACTATGTAGTGTTTTTGCAGCACTCTGCGCATCTTAGTCTTCGGATCTTTAAATAATTTAGTACACCATCTGTCAGGTGCTTGACAGCTTGTCATCTCTGTTGCAAAAAAATTCAACTGTTTGCTTCTCTTTTTCTGAAACCTTGTTATTCAGTTTGTGTTAATGTTTGCTTCAACATTATGGAATTTGTTGCACTGGAACAATTACAATGTTTGTTACTACATATTTCCAAGTTGGGCTGTCTGGATGTAGCTATTCTGATCTTTTCACTGCCTTTCCTAAAGTTTATGGGGATTAGTATGAACCTAAATAGAGTTCTGATGATTACACTCCAGTGACATGTGTCGTTGCACATTTACTTCTTTTTTATACACTCTTCCCAACTCTTTCTTCCTCTTTTCCTTTACTTTAAATTTAGACATTTGCTAAATTGCTCTCTTTCCTTTCTTCTGAAGTCTTGCAACATTTTATTATCTTTTTCTCTGCATTGAACCAGTTGTAATTGATTTGAATATAGTTTTGCAAAATTTATCTCAGTCTCTTAAACTTTCTATCCATTACCTTCAACAGAAAGGTAACATTAGTAATGTGTAACAATGCACCAGCCTTCATATACAGATGTATTACTCTGTAACCTGTTTAGCAAATGAAACTTTTATTGTTTCATACACAAAATATTTCCCCCATAAATTCTTTGCTTTATTGTACATTTTCTTAAAAAAATTGCTTAGATTGAAGTTAACTAACAAAAAATTTAAACATTCTTCCTGACCTACCTTCTGTGTAGTAAGAATCCTTGATGTTATATTCTTCTTTGGATATCACAACTTAATCAGTATTTTTACTTCCATATCTGGCAGCAAACATTCTAAATATAAACTTAAAATGCCTCTAACACTGTAGCCAAACACAATGTATTCTGTAACATGGTCTATGCAGTTGAAATCATCACACAGGAAGTGTCATACTGATGAGTAAGTTAGATATATAATGTTACGACAAAGAGTCTTCATATCATTGTAACCTCTACTTGTAACTTTCAAAAAGTAGATGAGGGAAATTATTTACATTTTTTCCTCCTCAGACAGGAAAATAGATACTACAGATCAACCACGATGCAAAAACAAAGATAAGGTTCAGAAAATTATATTTTAATTGTGTGCTTACATTTTGGAATGGCTGAAAACTACAAATTGGTCAGACAAAATGGCTGGCCTCCACTTAACATCCGGAGGTGAAATAGTTAGTACTGACAATACATGCACACAAAAGTACAAGGAACTTCCCTAGCTTTTGGAATTATTAGTTCCTTCATCTGGAAAGAGTTAGTAACAGATACAGGAAGGTTAGGAAAGAAGGGCAGGCCACTGAAACCCAGAATGTGTCACTCACAAGGAAACATCATCAGTTTGACCTTATATTTTAGAGAGAACAAAAGCATACCATATTTTATGGAGTACGACACACTTTTATCTTCAAAAAAATTCGTACGATGTAAAATTTCTGCAGGCTTAAAACAGGCCATATATTCAATGCTGTGGGAACCTATCTCTATCTGGCAACAGTGGATTCAACTGCCAGCAGCAGTGCACTGATGCGACGAACATGAGTTTTGGATCTTCACAAGCTTGCTAACACTGTCCCCCTCCTGCCGTACCATCACAAACCCAGAAAACTGTCTAGCCTATAATGTGTCACTGCAGTCTACAGTGCCAGTGAACTTGAACTGAAAGTCATTTGTATTATTGGTAACAGAAGAGTATTTTCTTTAGGAGTTTCCTAATGGAAAAAATAAGGGTTTCATAAGATGTAGACTATAAATTGAAGGTAATAGCATATGCAGAACAATATGGAAACAGAGTAGCTGAGTGGCATTTTGGTCCTCCTCCAACAGAAAGAGCCATTTGTGATTGGCATGCTAGTATGGAAGAAGTGAAACAATGAATACTACATGTGCAAATTGGGGACTGAATGCAAAATGGCCAAAACTACACTGTTATCCAAAATTAAAGCAACAAACCACAACACCCCTGTCCTGCGTTCAATTCATGATACAGTCCTACAAACTGTCAACCAGACATCCGTATGATCATGTTCTGCACGGAAGATGGCATTCCGGTCAACTGACAACTATGCCAATGATGTCAGGGCATGTATGAAATCAGGTAGTGTTTGTTGGGTGACCCTACATCCACAATCACCATGTACACAACTGCAGACAGTGCAGTTTGACACAGAGAAAATGCATACTAGACTCAGCAGTGGAGTACCATAGAAAGAAAGGAAGCAGGACAGTCCAAACTTGATGTGTCCTGGTGGCTTAGTGTGAATGGTTCTGCTGTTTCTTGGGTGGGGCGACAGCTCATAGAAACGGAAACTGTATCGCAAAGCCCAGGGTAGGGTCGACCATGTGTGACTTCAGTAGAGACGACTGTTATTTGGCTGTAAGGTCACAACAGACTGCCTTAGTACTGCACGGCAACTGGCATATGAGCTTGAAGCATCCACTGGACGTGTTGTATCAAAGTAAACTGTGTGCATATGGCTTTGGCAGAGTGGCCTTTATTGTTGGAGACCTGCTGTATGTCTAGCTCTGACACATTTTCACAGAAGTTAGCATCTAGAGTGAGCAGGCAGCTTGCTTGTGACTCAGGGCAGGCTGCCCTGGTGGACCCCACACTGCATTCCAGGATGTCACTCTTGTGTGTCACAGGCATGTGGCATAGCCTGTGATAGTGGGACAATAATCATGTAGTATACAAACTGCTGAGTACTTCGACATTCCGGATTGTTTAGGGTTTAAGGCATGTGTTATAAATAGTACTCTGGTGACAAGTGATGAAAAACATACGTCTTTCCACTAGCATGTTGCAGCATTGGCTGTTGCTATACTATGCCCTGCTGGCTCTGCTTTGCAAAGAAAGTTGCCCATGTTTTGCTTTGCAATGCATACCACTCTCACCTGTCTGCAGCTGGCTCTGTTTCAACTCACTTCTGCTCTGGCATATTTTTCTGCCATTGATGGTTGATACACTACATTGACCTTTTTAACAAGACTCTGTCCCTCGGGTTGACCAAACTATACTACCTATTACATCAGAGTTACTGGCGACAGTTATTTCCAGCCTTATTTTGCCTCTTAAGTATCATTCTAACAATTAGTTACCTTGCACAGTCATTTCCAACTCTCTACTCCCCACTTAAAAGCGAAAATAAATAAATTATTGTTCATATTATATCACTGTGCATCTTGCTTCATTCTGCTGCTTTTATGTTTTGGTTATCCAACGCAGTGGAATCTGAACTATGGCTGGGTCTGAACATGGCGGTGTTCTTTATCTTCTATGTACCAGAACACCACCAGGCTCATCAGAACTAGTGACAATAGTCAGTGTTGTCTTTTTCCGGTGCTGATTTTCACAGTATGAATTTATATGCTGCATTAAGGTTTCCATGGAGATTGGTCCCTCCTGCTGGTTCAGAACTGTGTTTATAGATTACTTTAGTTCTGGCCCTAGAGTTTTATTTAAGCTGGTCAGATTTGTGGCAGGTGGCACTTCCATGGGCTTCTCTGGCCAGTAGAAATGTGACTGGGAAATACTCAAGTGAGTTATCCCTGCAGCCGTGGTGGACAGGCAGAAAGTAGGCCGCATTATGTAGAATGCTGTTCTATTTAATACGAAGGCATTCACCTTTCATTCTACCCTCGTTAATGTACCTCTCCCAGTTATCCCTGCAGCCGTGGTGGACAGGCAGAAAGTAGGCCGCATTATGTAGAATGCTGTTCTATTTAATACGAAGGCATTCACCTTTCATTCTACCCTCGTTAATGTGCCCCTCCATTTCTTGAAACAAGTGGCTGCTACTACCATCTTCTCAAAGCTAGGGTACAATCCATGTGCCTTGACCTGCTGAAAGTACGATTGTGGCTGGACCACTTTTTATTTGCATTCTCTTTCCTACTTTGTCCCATTAGCAATTTCACTGCACAGGAATCCAGCCCCACTCTTATTACCATACTCGGACAGACTATGATTTTCTCTCGGTGGCATTTTTGTAACTTTGCTTCCTCCATTTCTACATATCTTCCTTCATCTTTTGCAGTTAATGACAGTCGCTGAGTTTTTACTCTTACAAATTTGTTCAGTGTTCCCCTTGTGACGAGTTATGCATGAATTATGTAGCACTCATGATGTGCTTGTTTCCCTGCTATTGTTACAGAAATGGAAATGGAAACTTTTCTTCCATCAGTTTTCACTGTTGCTGTGGCTACTCCAAATTAAAGGAAAAGTCTTTGCACTCAGATTCTGAAACGAACCTCATCTTCGGTGACAGTTCCTTCTGTACTTTCCTTAGACGCTTTAAATACTGCTCTTCTTGCAACAAATTTACCCCTAGCTGAAACACTATATTCTATGGACTGCAACCATTGTAATAACTACTTCTGTATTCAAGACCTCTACTTGGGTTTGTAGTTCCCTGATATTCTGAGTAATATGTAACACTGCTGCTTTTCTACTTCAGCTATCTGCATTTCCATGCTTCTTCTCAGTTTGATGCACAAGTTCAAAATCTTAGTCTTGCTGTTCGTCGTATCAACCTTTCGGGAAGGATTCTTTAACCCCAACATCCATTTTAATGCCACATTATCTGTTATTACTCTAAATGCTTACCGTACAGATAAAATTTGAAATATGCGAGTCCATTCTCCATTGTGGAATAATTTCATTCTTCAGAATTCAGTTGCCTTGAGCGTAAGCTACCGAATGTTCTGCACGTTCCACCTCTTCTGATGAGATACAGCCTGGTGCATGGTTTCATGCATCACATAATAAAACAAATTCGCTATTAAAATCAGAAAACGCCACAATTGGACTCAATGTTAAAGCTTCTTTTAACTCCTCAAAAGCATGCTGGCACTGTTCTGACCACACAAACTTGGTACCCTTCTTTTAACAATTGAGTAACCTTCTGGCAATATTGGCATATCCTTTTGTCAACCACTGGTAATAGTTCACAAGTCCAGAATGATTGCAACTCTTTTACAGATTAAGGTACAGGAAATTCCCATACAGCTCTAATTAATCTTGGGTCTGTCTTAACTCCATCTTGTGGTATGTCCTTTCTGTACTCATTGTTAACTTCAGTGCTTTTAACCTTAAGAACACTTCCCTTAATCGCTGCATATGCTGTTTGATATCACTTCCATAGACAATTACGTCACCAAGATATACAGAGCATTGCCATGGTTTCAGACTTCTGGGTATTGCGTCCAACAATCTCTCAACTGTTACAGGTGCATTTTTAATGAGGATGGCATCCGTCTGATTTAGTAGTGGCCCCAGGGTTCCAGAAATTCTGTTTTGTGTCAGTCCTGTGGTGCAGGCTCTAGCTGGTAATAATTACTCTTCAAATCCATTGTTGAAAAACATTAGCATAGCTCTAAATTATCCAGTTTCTGTGATGTTTGGGAAAGAGTAGGCATCCGTTATGGTTTTCGCATTTATGTGTCTGTAATCAAACCAAAACCTATATTTTTTGCACAACTATTCCTACCCACCGCTGACATTACAGTCCATCTTTCAACTGTTGATCTCTAATAGCTCCAAGATTGGTTGAAAGTTCCTAGCTATTCTGTATGGTTTGTGGTAGACTGAGGATTTATTTCCTATTGGTATGTAGTGTTGTGTAATATGTGTACTTGATACTGGTTCATTTGGAAAAAATAAATCATTGAATTCCAAAAGTAGTTTTGTTACCTGTTTCCTATTGCTTCCCTCTAGAGGCTTCTTTTTTGCTGGCAATTCTCCATGGCTGACTCCCCACATGTCCCATTCTTCTTCTTCCTCCAAGATATTCATATTAGCAATTAACAAATGATTTGTTAATCATATGCCCTATGTGCTTAAATGGTACATAGAAACAGGCATGTACATGATATGTCTGTTAAATAAGCAACCCACTTGATCTAATACTTCATTCTCTTCTAATGGTTCCATCACACACAAAATTCCTACCAGCAAGCTAGACTCAACAGTGACCCAAAGTAATTTCCCTGTACCCTTAGATACATAATCATGCGTATCAAGTCTTTCTATGGGTGTTCATGGTTTAATTGATTCACCTTTCGCAACACGCTCCTTGCCGCCTCTCTACATTGACTTAACCTAACTGAACCATTTTTCTACCACGTTCCACCCTGTGTAGCTGGGAGTTGATTATGGCACAATGCTGATAAAAGAAATCTAATCCCAGAATCATGTCATAGGTCTCAATTTAGTGTGCCACAATCTCTAATTATTGTTTCAATTAAGCTGTATCCAGGTGGATGCCTAAGTCCACTGTCCTAATGGTGTGATGTCTTTATTCCCACTCCTTGCAGTCTGTGCTGTGGTAGGTCCAATTGCTTCAATTCCACCAGATCGCTACTGGTGTCTGAAACATGTTCTTGTGTGTCCCATAATATCATGGAATCCTTTTTCCCTACTATTCTTCTTATCACATCCACTTCTGCATACAGTTTTGTAGCATCTAGCCTTACTAGGAAGACCATAGGTGGACCAGGGGTCCCAGCTAGTGTTTAATACCTTACTTGTCCCTACTTTTAAAACTGTTACTTATTCACATCACCATGACGCTGGTGACACTTTGTCCTTACATGGCCTGTTTGTCCAAACTGGAAATGTTTTATATTAGTTGCAAACACTGTCCATTTGCCCTACATTCCAGTCAACAAATTGATCTCTTCACACTCTGTAGTTAACCACACTGCTGTGCGCAAATCTGTGGGACATCCTGTACACACACACACACACTTTGTCATTTCTGCATGCAGTCAGTCCACTTACAAAAGAATTGAAGACCCTCTGCTCTGCTTCTTGCAAACTGTCAGTGACCTCAGCTTCCTACCCTAATGCATTAATTTTCGTCATCCTATCTGCAAATTGTTCCACAGTTTTTTGTTTTTTTAGTTATTGCTGCTAGTTGTTCCCTATAGCGTCTGCAATATTTTGCTCCATATATCTTTGAATTAACCCTTTTTTAAATTCTTGGAATGTTGTGGCTCCCTTCAGAGCTCCTGTATACCCTAAATATGTTTATACTTCCCCTGTTAGTCTCTTTGGAACAGTCAATAATACTTCATTAGACCAACCTTGCATCTGAGCAAGGTACTGAAGGTGAAGAGCTGCTCATTGTCGGTTGCTTTACCAGGACAAGTAGCAATTAAACTTTTGTCTGACAAATTTACAATCTGTTGAACGATAGTGATCTTGTCAACCCACAAAGTTTGTTATTTTCTGCTGGTAATTGTGCTACATTTTCTAATAATATGCATACTGTTTCTGGTTATGACACACCTGATGTGTCTGGTTTTATTGAAGCTTTGTCCTTGACAATACTCACATTGAGAACTAACGTTCACAAGACAAGAAGACAAAATACATTAATTTTATTCTTATGTGTAATTATGAGCCGTATTGACTCCCAGCACTGTCTAGTCGTATGGCCCAAGAGGTTACATGTGTAACCTTTTCCTAGAAGTGATTTCATACATTGCACTTAGTGACCCTTGAGGTTACACTGTGCACATCTAACAATCACAAACTAATCATATCTTCCATTACCTCTAAGCATAGAAATATCCATGTGTTCTCTATTTGCTATACAGTCTACTTCATAATATTCACGACTGTCAGATGTCTTTTCCATGACCAAAATATAAGAACTTTCTTTTTTGTTTGTTTTTTGATTCACTGTAACATAAGGTGTAGGTTCTAACATAGGTCTACAAAGAGATGACAAAGTTCTGACATCAGTGCTGCATGACTCTTGGATTGTCACATGTGGAGAGTGAAATGAGACGTCAGGGCGACTGTAGATACGTTTAATTGCTTTTGTTTTTCCAGCCCTCAACCATAGTGCATCAGGAACAGCTTGGTAGAGGCTTCCAATTGCCTCTCATGTGAAATAGTAGACATCTGGCATTGCTGAGAGTGCAAGGAGCAAGGCTGAATATGGGGTCACTCAATGCCGCTGTCAGCAGTCTCTGGCTGCGACAGTGATGACACCACAGTGGTGCAACTGATGATGGCTGTGAACTTCCTCCAGTGAGCAGCCTGCTCCCTCATGCCTCATAGCAGGCTACCCTGTGTAGTGTTCAAACGGCTGACCCCATACTGCATTCTAGGAATGTCACTCTGGGTGTCACAGGCTTGTGGGTGTTGTTTGCTCTGATATTGAGAGAAGAATCATTTAGTACACGAATGGCTGAATGTTTATACATTCCAGACTGTATTCGTTGAGAGCTTCAGGCAAATATTTTAACACGACTGTTGGCAGGTGAGGAAAGGCTCCTGAACTTCCACTAATGTACTGCAGTGTTGGCTGTTGCTATATGATGCCTAACACCAGTCGGTCATGTTTTGGTGTGCAGCATGTGATACTCCCAACCACCTGCGGCTGGCTCTGTTGCGGCTCAGTTCTGCTGTCACGTTTTTTCTGACCAAATTCAGTTGACATGCTACAGACAAAACCCAACAAGGACTATCACCAGAGAGAGCATTGAAAAGGCCTACAATCAATCAAGTGTATCAATGGAAAAGACAGACATGGTGTAGAGTAAGAGAAGACATTATGGTCAAATATTTCGAGAAGTACAGCACAAGTAATGCTCTGATGGGCAGTGAAGACCATCTCTTGTATGAAGAAGACAGTGGTCATGAAGGAGAAGCTAAATTTTGATATTCAGGGGCCTTTACATCTGTTCGGTTTTATACACTAAGAAATTTTTTTAGCTTGGCTTTGCAATCTAATATTAATATTTGTAACAATGCTACTTTTAAAAAGTGGTTAAAATTGAAAGTGTACTTTATAGCCCACAGCCTCTTAGTCTAAAATATACTGAGGGTCTCACTGAAGCCTTCACCAATCGTAATAATCCTCCCATTCTTGTACAAAAACAAATCTCTCGTGCCTTATCTTTGCAGTCTCCCATTATCTGGCCACAGAGGAGCATTCCCCGTGTAACTCAGTAACACTCAGGACTGGAGCAACTGAGTTACATTCTCCACCATTGTTCTGACTACCTCTCGCCATGCCCTGAAGTGAGAAATGTCCTGCCCACTATCCTTCCCACACCTCCCACAGTGGTATTCCACTGTCCACCAACCTTACACAATCTACTCGTCCATCCCTACACAACCCCTGCTCCCAACCCATTACTTCATGGCTCATACCCCTGTAATAGACATAGATGCAATACCTGTCCCATACATCCTCCCACTACCATCACAAGCATCACCTATCCCATCAAAGACAAGGCTACCTGTGAAACCAGTCATGTGATCTACAAGCTAAGCTGCAGCCATTGTGCTGCATTCTATGTGGGTATGACAACCGACAATACATCTGTCTGCATGAATGGCCACAAAAAAAGTGGACCACGTGGTTGCTGAGAATGCTGCCAAACATGACCCTTCATTTCAATGACTCGTTCAGTCTGTGCCATATGGATCATTCCCACGAACACTAGCTTTTCTGAATTGTGAGGGTGGGAACTCTCCCTACATTCACATAACCCTCCTGGCCTCATCCTTCATTAGCCATTGTCCTCACCTATTCACCCTCCAGTTCCATTGCAGGACCATACAGCCCTCGTTCCACCATCACACCCAGTCTTCTTACTTGTCTTCTTTTCTGGTAGCCTCTTCCCCACCTCTCCCCTGCCCACCGTGTAACCCCCTGTTAGCACATAGCTGCCCTACCCTCTTTGCACCTCATCCTTGTACTCATCCCAGCAGCACTGTGCTGTACATCACCACTACCCTACTATCCTTCCCCACTCCAGCCTCCTCATTACCGCTGCCCAGTCACCACCCCCATCATGCAGTAGTGCTGCTGCTGCTCACAGTGTGGTTGCAGTCTTTTGTGTGTGTGTGTGTGTGTGTGTGTGTGTGTGTGTTTGGACGAAAGACTTATGGGCCAGAAGTTTTTTTGTTGTGCCTATCAGTGACTTAGCATCTCTGCAATATGACGAGTGTCAACTTTGCTTCCCCCTGCTGGTCTGGATTAGAATAGGCTTGAGGTATCCCTGCCTGTTGTAAGAGGTGACTAACAGGAGTCTCTCACTTTTTGGCCCTATTAGTTCAGTTACCATTTTATGGTTTGACCTGCCTTTCCAAATTCTACAGAAGCACAGGCCATATGGGGAGGATGCCTTATGTGGTGCATGAGTTATCCGTAGTGCCCTTAGATTTGATCTCCTGAGCCTCTTGTGATGGCTTTGCATCTCCACCTGCAATTCAACTATTTGGATGAGGACACTTTCCGGGGTATGTCATCTTCTTACGTTGTCTCCTGAACTCTTTTGCCTCCATGACAGTATTAGATTTCTCTGAGCCCAATATCCAGCATGGTAGCCAGTTCGTTGGGGGTGGGGCCATCATGTACCCGTTTAGTGGTAGTCCCCTGACAACACAGGGATAGCACTGCTGATGCTTGGGCTGTAAACTGCCCACGTATGCCAAAGAGTAGATACCTGTCTTCCTGGGGCATCAGGACTCCCAGCAATGGTCATCATGCCAGGTGGCTTTTGCTGTGGCTGGGTGGCGCCCATGGGGAGAGCCCCTGATCGGAGTCGGTGACATTAGGGTGGCTGACACACAATGAAGTGTACTAAGTCATCTCTTGCTGGTGACTGTACAGCACCTGCAGTCTCTAAGAAGGGCAAGATCCAGTACAATGCTGACAGATATGATCGTAAATCATTTCCCTCCCTTGCTACACAATGGGAGGAATGTAGTGCAACAGAAAGAAGAGAGCCATATTCACCTCAGTATTTAGTCTGTAGCAGAATGGTCAGGGACTCCTTTCTACCTATGAAGCTTCAATTTTTTGTTGAACATCTTGAGGATAAGTTTGAGGAAGTGACAGCACTGGCAAAGATGAGAAGTGGTGCAGTCTCGATTCAGACAGCATCCTCAGCCCAATCCCAGACATCAGTTGCTTGTGACCAGCTGGGTGATATTCCTGTTTCCATTACTCCCCATAAAAGCCTCAAAATGATCCAGGGGATTATTTTCCACCACGACCTCCTCTTTGCAGTCCGACAAGCTCCACGCCACTCTAGAATGGTGGTTCATTTTATCTGGCAGGTTTACAGGGGACCCAAAGACAAAAGGGTCGCTACTGGTGTCTTCATCTTGGCCTTGGAGGGTGATTCATTGCCTTAGAAGGTCAAGGTGATGGTTTACTGCTGTGATATTAAACCATACATCCCTCCCCCTATGTGGTGCTCTAAGTGCTGGAAATTTGGGCATATGTCTTCCTGTTGAACTTCCAACGTCACATGTCGAGACTGCGTATGTCCACTGCATCCAGATACTTTCTCTGCACCTCCTCTCACTTGTATCAACTGCGGTGAGCAGCACTTCCGCAGCTCACCAGACTGCACAGTACTCCAAAAGGAGTGGAAAGTCATGGGAGTACAAGACCCTGGACCATTTGACTTATCAAGAGGCTAAACGTAAATTTGAATGATTACATCCCACTCAGTTGATGTCCACATATGCTGCAGCTACATTACCATCGCCATCATAAGTACCTACTTCAGGAGCAAGGACCACACAAACGCAGGGGACATCAGTCCCCTGCCCCAAGCTGGAGAAGCAACATCATCCTCTGGCTCATCTCGCGCAGAAGAGATCCCTTGGGACCATCTCTCCCAAGGTCTCCACTAATGCCGCAGCAGACACTCGCCAGTGGCTAAAGGAGCCAAAAGCTGCTAAATGAGGAGCTTCACATTCTTCCTCTGTGCCTGAAGCTACTTCAGAGAAGTCCTCCCAGCAAGCCCCTAAAGAGAAGTGAGAGGGCAAACAAACAAAAAAGTCTGCTAAGAAAAAGAACCCTCCAGTGGCACCACCACCACCACCTACCAATTCTGCACCTGAGGATGAGGTGGAGATCTCAGCATCTCCTGAGGACCTGGATGCCACTGATGCCTCATCCACAATAGGAATGGATACAAATGCTCAGTCATTGGCAGCAGGTGACCCTGAGGCTTAACCCGCCTTCAAGCATGCTTCATACCTTCCCAGCCTTACAGTAACGTCGTCCTCCAGTGGAACAGTTGCGGCTTTTTCCACCACCTGCCTGAGCTACAGCAGCTGTTTGGCTTTACACCTGCTTTCTGCATTGCCCTCCAGGAAACCTGGTTCCTGGTATTGCGAACCCCTGTGCTTTGTGGCTATAGGAGATATTACAAGAACCGTAGTGAATAAAATAGTGTCAGGTGGAGTTCGTGTCTGTACCGCACTCAGTATGCAGTGAACCTGTGCCCCTTCAAACCTCTCTTAAAGCTGTGGCTGTCAGGATAAGGATGACACAGGAAATAACTGTCAGCAACGTACATCTTCCTCCAGATGGTGCAGTACCCCTGAACACATTGGCTGCACTGATTCATCAACTCCCTAAACGTTTCCTACTTCAGAGATTTTAACATCCATAACCCACTTGTGGGGTGGCACTGTGCTTAATGGCAGAGGTAGAGATGTCGAAACTTTTGTGTCTCACCTCGACCTCTGCCGCTTAAATACAAGGGCCCTCCACACATTTCAGTGTGGCTCATGGCACTTACTCGGCCACTGATTTATCACTCTGCATCCCAGGACTTATCCCATCTGTCAACTGGAGAGCCCACGATGACTTGTATGGTAGTGACCACTTTCCCATTTTCCTGTCACTCCCCCAGCGCCATTCCCCCAGACGTCTACCAAGATGGTCTTTAAACAAGGTAGACTGGGAAGCTTTCACCTCTGCTGTCACCATTGAAACTCCCCCACATGGTACCATCGATGTGGTAGTTGAGCAGGTCACTAGAACGATCGTTTCTGTGGCAGAAAACACGAACCCTTGTTCTTTAGGGTGCCCGCAATGAAAGTCAGTACCTTGGTGGTCGCTGGAAATCGCTGAGGCCATTAAAGAGCGTTGGCGAGCTCTACAGTAACATAAGCAGCACCCTTCCCTAGAGCAGCTAATAGCTTTTGAAGGGCTGCTGCCCACGTTGACCATCTTATAAAAAGACGGAAACAGGCGTGTTGGGACAGGTACGTGTCGACCATTGGGTGCCATAAGTCACTTTCCCAAGTTTGGACAAAGATCAGACTGGCATTAACATCAATGGCGTGTTATCTACCAATCCAAACGCAATTGCTGAAGACTTTGCTGAGCATTGTGGTTGAGCCTATGCTTCAGAGAATTATCCCCCATCATTTTGCACCCTCAAACGGTGAATGGAAAGGAAAGCTCTTTAGTTCAATGAATGTCACATTGAACCTATAATACTCCGTTTACAGAGTGGGAGTTCCTCAGCATCTTTGCACATTGCCCTGACACATCTCCTGGGTCAGATAAGATCCACAGTCAGATGATCAGACATCTTTGTTCAACTACAAGTAATATCTCCTCTTCATCTTCAACCGGATCTGGTGCAATGGCATTCCAGTACTCATACCCGGCAAAATCCCACTTGATGTGGATAGCTATCGGCCCATCAGCCCCACCAACATTATTTGTAAGCTGTTAGAATGTATGGTAAGTCAGCGGTTGTGTTGGGTCCTGGAGTCACATGGCCTACTGGCTCCATGTCAGGGTGCTTTTCGTCAGGGTCACTGTACGATTGATTATCTAGTTTCCCTCGTCTGCCATCCAAACACCCCCCTGCGGGTTCGGGGGTAAGAATAGGCCCGCGGTATTCCTGCCTGTCGTAAGAGGCAACTAAAAGGAGTCTCAAACGTTTCGGCCTTAATGTGTTGGTACCCTAATGGGTTTGACCACTCTCTTTCAAAATTTTCTGTTAGTGCGTACCATTTGGGGAAGGACGCCTTACGTGGTGTATTATATATCCATCTTGCCCTAAGATCTGGCACACCCGATATTGTCATGGAGTTGGACTTCCATCGAGCGTCCAGCCACATTGGCTGCAGTGTGTTCTGGGTAGCATACATTCCCTCCATTGTGCACTTCCATCTTTGCCCTCGTGATGTACATGGATATTTCGACACCCGACATCCAGCCTAGTA
Source organism: Schistocerca americana (assembly GCF_021461395.2). Classification (NCBI taxonomy): domain Eukaryota; kingdom Metazoa; phylum Arthropoda; class Insecta; order Orthoptera; family Acrididae; genus Schistocerca; species Schistocerca americana. Next base: position 31,486,747 of record NC_060129.1, on the reverse strand, counting down.
GCCAGTCCGTTGTGGTGGGGTTGTCATGTACCCTCTTGGTGGTAGCCCCCTGACTACACAGGGATCGCACTGCTGATGCCTGAGCTGCTACCTCCCCACGTATGCCGAGGAGTCGATGCCTATCCCTCTGAGGCATCGGGACTCCCGGCAAAGGCCATCCTGCCAGGTGGTCTTTGCTGCGGCTGGGTGGCGCCCGTGGGGAGAGCCCCTGGTCGGAGTGGGTGGCATCAGGCTGGATGACCCGCAATGAAGAGTGGTACATCATCTCTCGCTGGTGGGTCTCCACCAGCAGTCTCTAGGCGATCGAGGTCTAACCTCAACGGCAAGCAATTCAATCCACGATCATTTCCCTCCCTGGCCACTCCATGGGAGGAACGCATGGCTAAAGACAGCAGTGGAGATTATTCACCCCGGTACCTTGTCTGTACGCGGGTCGATGGTGAATCTTTTATGCAAACTAAGCCTCAGTTTTTTGTGGAGCATTTAGAGGACAAGTTCGGGGAGGTGGAGGGCTTGTCAAAAATGCGCTCTGGGTCGGTTCTCATCAAAACAGCATTCTCTGCCCAGTCACGGAGGTTGCTCACTTGTGACAAGTTGGGGGATGCTTCCGTCACCATCACTCCCCATATAAGTTTAAACATGGTCCAGGGTATTATATTCCACAGGGATCTTCTTCTGCAGTCTGACGAACTATGCGCCAACCTAGGACGATGAGGTGTTCACTTCGTCCGGTGCGTCCATCGGGGTCCGAGGGATAATCAGGTAGCCACCGGTGCCTTCATCTTGGCCTTTGAGGGTGATGTCTTACCCAAAAAGGTTAAGGTTATGGTTTACCGTTGTGATGTGAAGCCATATATCCCCCCTCCAATGCGGTGTTTTAAATGCTGGAAGTTCGGGCACATGTCATCTCGCTGTACTTCCAGCATCACGTGTCGGGATTGTGGACATCCTTCGCATCCTGATACTCCATGCGCCCCGCCTCCTATCTGTGTTAACTGCGGAGAACACCATTCCCACTGCTTGCTGGACTGTAGGATATTCCAGAAAGAAAGGAAGATAATGGAATATAAGACCCTGGACCGCCTGACCTACCCCGAGGCTAGACGGAAATACGAGCCGCTCCATCCTGTGGCAATGACGTCAACCTATGCTGCTGCTGCAACGACGGTTCTCGCATCATCACGAATCGGCTCTAAGATCGGTCAGCATCCACCAGCCCCCTTGCTTGTGGGGGGCACTTCACAACCTGTTGCTCCTGTTCCATCTACTTCAGGAGCAACACCCCCACAACAATCGGGGACATTAGTTCCCCCTTCCCAGCCAGAGAAGCGTAAGACTTCTTCGGCTCCTCTCGCAAGGAAGGGGTCCCTTGGGGACCTCCCTTCGCAAGTTCCGACCAGCGGCACAGCAGACACCCGCAAGTGGCTCAACCAACCACCAGTCCCTGGTCGTAGGGCCTCACGGTCGTCGTCCGTCCCTTAGGCTGACCCTGTGAAGCCCTCCAAGCCTGAACCACCGAAGGCACAACGAGGGAAACAGAAACAGACACAGAAGAACGTCCCCAAGAATACCGACATTGCAGTGGCACCCGTCCCGCCGCTTCCTACAAGCTCTGCGTCTGAGGACGAGGTGGAGATTCTGCCGTCTGCTGAGGACCTGGATCTCGCCAGTCCCTCGGACGCAGTGGATGGCTGTTGTACAGGTGGTGACTCAGTAGCAGCAGGGGCTCAGGAGGCGTAATCTGCCTCCCCAGTCCCTTCACGCCTTTTCTATCCATGGACAATACCATCCTCCAGTGGAACTGCAGCGGTTTCTTCCACCATCTAGCTGAGCTCCGCCAACTTATCAGCCTTCACCCTTTCTTCTGCATTGCACTTCAGGAAACTTGGTTTCCAGCAAAGTGAACCCCCGCCCTCCGTGGCTATCAGGATTATTATAAGAACCGGGCAGCTTATGAAAGGGTGTCTGGTGGCGTCTGCATATATGTCCTTAACTCTCTTCACAGCGAGTTTGTACCTCTACAAACAGCTTTAGAGGCTGTCGCTGTTCGGGTGTGGACGCCACAGGCTGTTACCGTCTGCAGTCTTTACCTTCCACCGGATGGTGCTGTCGCGCAGCATGTCCTGGCTGCTCTGATAGCCCAATTGCCGCCACCTTTCTTGCTACTGGGCGACTTCAACGCCCATAACCCTCTGTGGGGTGGTTCAGTGGCGACAGGTCGAGGTGCCACCATTGAGCATTTATTAGCACAGCTCGATCTTTCGCTTTTAAATGATGGTTCCTCCACCCACTTTAGCGTGGTGCATGGCACGTACTCCACCATTGACCTTTCCATCTGCAGCACTAGCCTCTTACCGTCTGTCCAATGGCGAGTGCATGACGACCTGTGTGGTAGTGACCACTTTCCGATCTTTCTGTCACTACCACAGCGTCACTCTTCTGGGCGCCCTAGCAGATGGGCTATGAATAAGACTGACTGGGACTTGTTCTCCTCCACTGCCGCTGTTGAGCCTCTCTCTAATGATGACATTGATGCGGTGGTTCAATCGGTCACCACCGGCATCGTTACTGCCGCCGAATCTGCCATTCCGCGTTCCTCTGGGTCCCCTCTGTGGCGGACTGTGCCTTGGTGGTCGCCTGAGATCGCTGAAGCGATTAAAGATCGCTGGCAGGCGCTACAGCGTCACAAGTGACATCCATCCATAGACCACCTTATCGCCTTCAAACGGCTGCGTGCACGAGCCCGCCTCCTTATCCGCCAAAGCAAGCAGGAGTGCTGGGAGCGGTATGTGTCCACCATTGGCCTCCATGTCTCTCCATCGCATGTCTGGGCTAAGTGCTCCATTCAGTGAGTGGGAATTTCGCAGTGTCCTAGCTGCTTGCCCTGATACCACTCCCGGGCCAGATCGCCTCCACTGTCAGATGCTGAAACACCTTACAGTGGACTGCAAGCAACGCCTCCTCGACCTTTACAACCGTCTCTGGGTCGAGGGTGAGTTTCCATCGCAATGGCGAGAAAGCATTGTCATCCCCGTTTTGAAACCGGGCAAGAGCCATTTGGAGGTGGACAGCTACTGCCCCATTTGCGTCATCAACGTTCTTTGCAAGCTTCTCGAACGGATGGTGAGCCGACGCTTGAATTGGGTACTGGAGTCTCGTGGCCTTCTGGCTCCATCTCAGGGTGGGTTCCGTAAAGGCCGCTCCGCCGCCGACAATCTGGTGAGCTTGGAGTCGGCCATCCGTACTGCCTTTGCCCGCCGTCAGCACCTGGTCGCTGTCTTTTTCGACATGGGGAAGGCGTACGATACGACATGGCGTCATCACATCCTTTCTATGCTTCATGGATGGGGTCTTCGGGGCCCTCTGCCGATCTTTATCAGAAATTTTCTGTCGTATCGTACCTTCCGCGTGCAAGTTACAGCCTCATACAGTTCCTCCCACGTCCAGGAGACCGGTGTGCCACAGGGTTCTGTTTTAAGTGTCTGCCTGTTTCTAATAGCCATTAACGGGCTCGCTGCGGCCGTGGGAAATTCTGTCTCCGCTTCCCTGTATGCTGACGACTTCTGCCTTTACTACAGCTCTACTGGCATTGCAGCTGTTGAGCGTCAGTTACAGGGCGCAATCCGCAAGGTGCAGTCTTGGGCTGTAGCTCATGGGTTCCAGTTTTCGGCAGCCAAGACCTGCGTTATGCATTTCTGCCGGCTACGTACTGTCCACCCAGAGCCGCGGCTTTATCTTGCCGGCGAACTTCTTTCAGTGGTGGAATTACACAGGTTTTTGGGGGTGGTTTTCGATGCCCGGTTGACTTGGCTGCCTCATATCCGACGGCTTAAACAGGCGTGTTGGCGGCATCTAAACGCTCTGAGATGCTTGAGCCACACCCGCTGGGGTGCCGACCGATCTACCCTGTTGCGGCTCTACCAGGCGTTAATCCAGTCCCGTCTGGATTATGGGAGCCTGGCTTATGGCTCAGCATCCCCATCTGCGTTGCGGGTGCTGGACCCAATTCTCCACAGCGGGATACGCCTTGCCACTGGTACTTTCCGCACCAGCCCTGTGGACAGCATACTAGTGGAGGCAGATGTCCCTCCACTGCGGTTACGACGCCAACAATTACTGGCTCCCTATGCTGCCCATGTTTTTAGCTTGCCCGGGCATCCAAATTACCGTGTCCTGTTCCCGCAGTCAATCGTCCATCTGCCAGAACGTCGGCCCTGGTCGGATTGTCCGATCGCCTTACGCGTCAAAGAGCTCCTCTCTGGGCTTGGGTTTTTCCCTGTTCCACCTCCTTTTTGGGCACCTCTGCGCACGCCCCCATGGTGTGTGCCACGCCCTTGCCTTCGGCTCGACTTGGCACAGGGCCCGAAGGACTCAGTCCCTCCAGAGACCTTCCGCCGCCGCTTTTATTCCATCCTGGCCACGTATCAGGGCTCTGGCATTGTTTACACTGACGGCTCGATGGTTGCTGGTCGAGTCGGTTATGCGCTCACTCTAGGGGACCATTCCGAACAACGTTCCTTGGCGGCTGGCTGCAGCATTTACACTGCTGAGCTGGTCGCCATCTTTCGAGCCCTAGCGTATATCTGCTCTTGCTCAGGTGAGTCCTTCGTTATCTGTAGCGATTCCCTGAGCAGTTTACGAGCTCTCGACCAGTGTTTCCCTCGTTCTCGTCTGGTGATGGCTATCCAGGAGTCCCTGTATACTCTTGACCGTTGCGGCCCCTCTGTGGTCTTTGTTTGGACCCCAGGCCATGTTGGGATCCCCGGGAATGAGAATGTTGACCGCCTGGCGAAAGAGGCCACCAGTCAACCACCTCTGGAGATTGGCCTCCCGGCGACTGATTTGCGGGCCCTATTACGCCGCAAAATTTTCGATTTATGGGACGCTGAATGTCGCAACCTGCCCGTACCAAATAAACTCCGTCGTTTCAAGGCGTCGACGACTGTGTGGCGGTCGTCCATTCGGGTCTCCCACCAGGAGTCTGTTGTCCTCTGCCGGCTGCGCATTGGGCACACTCGGCTGACACACGACCACTTATTGCGCCGTGAGGACCACCTCTGTGTCGCTGCGGCTCCGTTTTCTCTGTGGTGCACATTTTATTGGAGTGTCCGCTTTTAGCTGTGCTCAGGCAGACGTTCGCACTGCCTGACACGCTACCTGCCCTTTTATCTGATGACCCTGCTATGGCTGGCTTAGTTTTACGTTTTATTAAGGCAGGGGGTTTTTATCATTTAATATGAGTGTTTGTGTTTTATTTTATTGTTTTGTATTGATTCTGGCTTTTGGCCTACGGTTTTAAACTCGGTTTTTAATGTGTTCTCGGTGGTTGGCTTTTCCTTTTTTTGTTCCTATGGTCGGCTAACCACCATCACACTGTGTGATTTCATTCGTTTTGCCTGGTCTTTATCTCCGTTTCTCTTGTTCTGTGTCGTCTGTGTTCTATTCTGTTAATCGGTTTCATTCTCTGTGGGTGTTTTTAGGATTTGGAAAAAGGGACCGATGACCGTAGCAGTCTGGTCCCTTTAATCCCACAAACCAACCAGCCACCCAAACAGCCTTTCCCAGATGCCAACACTTGGTTGCCATCTTTTTTGATTTACGAATAGCTTAAGACACGACCTGGCGACATCATAACCTTGCCACATTATATGAGTGGGGTCTCCAGGCCCCGCTCCCAATTTTTATCCAAAATTTCCTATCGCTCCATACTTTCCGTGTCCAATTTGGTGCCTCCTCACAGTTTCCAGCATGTCCAGGAGAATGGCATCCTGTAGAGCTCTGTATTGAGTGTATCTGTATTTTTAGTGGCCATTAGCGGTCTTGCAGAAGCTGTCAGGCGATTGGTCTCAGCTTCTCTGTATGCAGAAGACTTCTGCATTTTGTACTGCTCCTCCAATACTGGTGTTGCTGAGCAGCACCTTCAGGGAACCATTCATGACGCATAGTCATGGCCTGAGCCCCCAGATCCAGTTTTCAGCTGCAAAGTTATGTGTCACACACTTTTGTCTGCATCATACTGTTCATCCGGAACCAGAACTTCACCTTAACGATGGTCCACTCACTGTAATGGAGACATATCTATTCTTACGACTGGATTTCGATGCCCGATTGATGTGGCTTCCTCATCTCCATCAGCTGAAGCAGAAGAGCTGGCAGGACCTCAATGCCCTCTGCTGCCTAAACACCACCAACTGGGGTGCAGATCACTCTACAGTGCTGCAGCTCTACATAACCCTTGTTCAATCCTGTCCTGACTATGGGAGTCTGGTTTATTGTTTGGTGGCACCCTGAACATTACATTTACTCGACCCAGTGTGCTACTTTGATGTTCGACTGGCAGCAGGAGGTTTCAGGACGAGTCCAGTGACCAGGCCAGAGTTCCTCCATTGAAGGTTAGGCGTGCACAACTGCTTGCCAGTTATGTTACACACATTCGTAGTTCTCCTGAGCATCCGAACTACCATCTCCTTTTCCCATCCACGGCGTTTCATCTCCAACATCGGGGGACCAGGTCAGGGCTTAAGATGGCGGTTCGCATCCGATCTCTTCTGTCTGGAGTCCTTGCTTTTACCACGTATGCTGTAGGTCCATTCACGTACACCTCCATGGTGTACACTGAGGCCAAAACTTTGCCTGGTCCTTTCACAGGGCCCTAAGGACTCAGTTAACCTTTCTGCTCTGTGCTGTCATTTCCTCTCGGTTCTTGACTTGTACCGGAACCGTGAAGTGGTTGCCACTGACAGCTCAATGGGTGATGGTCAATTTGCCTTCGCATTTGTTCGTGGAGGTCATATTGAACAGCACTCCTTGCTCGAAAGCTGCAGTGTTTGGACTGCAGAGCTGGCGGCCATTTCTTGTGCTTTTGAGCACATCCGATCATGCCCTGGCGAGTCGTTTCTTCTCTTGAGGAGCCTACAAGCTATCGACCAGTGTTACCTTCACCATCCTTCGGTAGCGACCATCCAGGAGTCCATCTGTGCCCTGGAACGATCCAGTTGATCCCTGTTGTTTGTGTGGACCCCATGCCACGTTGGAATCCCAGGTAATGAACTTTCCAACAGGCTAGCCAAACAGGCTTCATGGAAAACACTTCTGGAGATTGGCATCCCTGTAAGTGACCTGCAATCATTATTACACCACAAGGTTTTTCAGGTTTGGGAGATGGAATGGCATAATCTCAGTACGCACAATAAACTGCGTGCGGCTAACACATCGCTGCCTCCTCTGTCGCGAGGACCCACCTCGGTGTCACTGTGGCTCACATATGACTTGTCATGCACATCTTGCTGGGCTGCCCACATCTAGTCGCTCTGTGGTGGACTTTTAACGTTCCCAGCACCTTACCTTCAGTATTGGACAACAGTGCTTCAACAGCAGATTTAGTGTTATATTTTGTTCCTGAGAGGTTGTTTTATCATACCATATAGTGTGGGTGTCTAGCCTTCTCTCTGAGGTCGCCACCTTCTCTCCATTTTAACTCTGTCACACTTTCTTTGCATTTATTTGTCTTTGCGGTCGTGTTTTCCCTACATGTATTCATCTCGCCTTGCCTTTTTGGGGTGGAAATTTTAATGTGTTGCAGAGTGGCTGGCTCATCCTCTTTTATTACTGTGATCAGCCAGCCTAGACCATATGCTCTATGGTTTTAATAACTTCTGCTTCTCCTTGTGGTGTATGTTTTTCCCATTTTTTCGTTCCATTTGTTTTATTTTTAGGTGTGGTGTTGGGTGTTTTTTGTACTTTGAGCCTTGCTTGTCAAGAGAATGGGACTGATGACTCTGCAGTATGGTCCCTTTATACCTAAAACCAACCAGCCAACTAACTCTGTTCTTCATAATATTGTTACATTCCATCAATGGTTTTCCATTACTTGAGTCTATACTTGGAGGACATCAGTGCTGTAGTTGATGAGACATTGAAATTTGGGCCATAATTCTAATACTTTGCAGTTATGACCAACTGAAAGGACAGCTTTTAAGGATAGACATTCTCAAGTTGTCTGTTACTCCACTCCACTGGAGCCACATAATGCCTGAGCAACAAGTACTACACTGTTGAGTAGGTAAAGTGTTCGTGAAATACTGTTTTGGTGTTGCTTTTATGTTTCGTTCATTTTGTAAGTGTGTGGTTTCTAACCTGTATGTTGCAATGCACAAATGCAGCGTAAATGAGTGAAGGTCATTTTATAGTAGTAGTGTAGGTCTCACTCTGTTTTTTTTTTTTTTGTCATGTTGTGGCTCACACGAGGCAAGCTGCATCAACAGTGAGGCAGATGTGGAATCAGTGGAGACCAGGTACTGGAGGACACAATGTTATCACAGTGAGAGATGACCACAATCTTGTCTGCTTGCAAGGTGTTACAGGAATTGCATAGTTTAGCAAAGTAACACTAACAGTAAGTGGTCGAAAAAGTGCAAATAATGCACAGGAAAGGAAAATTAACTTGGGGTAATTGGCAGCATATTAAGAGAAAAAGACTTCATGATGGTGGATTGGAACAGAAATCACAAAAGGTAAGGTAATTCCTGCGAAACAGCCACCAACACAAGTGAGTGGAATAATGCTGGATTGGTTTCTTCGGTTTTGTAAAAGGACATATGTTAATAGAATAACGTGTGTCCTGAATGACATCATATGTGGCCTGTAGAGTACATGGCTCTAACAACATACCTGATCTGCATCTTCTGACAATATTATAGTAAAAATAAGTAACATGGATAAAACTAACTACAGTTCTGTCTTTATCATTGATGAAATAGTAGAATACACACTGCTATATTATTAAAAGACAATGTGGGGTATGTATGCAATACTGAAGTGTGTTCAAAAGAAGGATTCTAGGACATTCAAGTATGTAAATTAAGTTAAAGCTGTACAAAGAATACCATGCCTTGTTGCACAATGAAAAGTCAATTAACCTGATAAACTCCGCATACATAGGTGTGCCAGGCAGACGAAAGGAAGGTAAGACAGACGGTACATCATTGAAACAAGCTACTTTGAAATATGAAGTCCAGTCAAAAGAAGTGTGTCAAAAAACATTGCTTTACGCATTCTGACTCACCCAGCAATGAAAACTCTCTCTTCAACATAAACTCGAAAGTGGAGTGGCAACTCCTGACGATGCTTGAGGAAAATATTTGTGTAGGTCACAGCCATATCAAATGATGACAAGTCTCTGATTCGGGAACTCGGTTTCAGTTTCTCAAAGTAGGAATAAATCTCCGAAAGAATTTCTGTACCACAATCTCAATCTGTTCAGAATTTTTCGCTCGTTTATGCTCACAGCTTCAGGTGAGATACAAACGCACAACATGGAACCTAGGTCAGTTGCCATGCAAAAGCAGACCGAGCATACAGACTGCTAAAAGACAACACAGAAATGGCTACAAAAGAACAACAATATAAATGTTACATGTGTTGACGTACAACAGGTTCTACTTTGTCATACATTGGCACATTCCGTGGTATTCTGCCAGAGACAGCTGCCATGGTATAATTTCATGGTTCGTGACTTCGGTACTTAACTAACACAGTAAATTTAGGGGATGGATCTGATGCAAGATTTGCTTCAGCCAAAATAGTTTCTGGTTTGATTAAATTTGTTATGCTTGAAGAAGGTGTGGAACACAAACTAATTATATGGTATGACCACCATGTTGGGCAGAAGATTAACTGGAGAATTTTAGCACTTTATTTCGGTCTGGTCAACTGCAAGTACTGCGTAGAAAAACATAAAAAGTTATTATGTTCGAGTCACAGTTTCCTACATTGTGACAGGAACTTCGCTATGATTGAGAAAATAAAGGGTCAAAAGTTAGGGCTCCTTTAGAATGGAAGCATGTCACAGCTTAGACCTCTGTTGAACTTTCAAAACTGACCATTCAGGAGACGATGGAGACTTCAAGGGCACAGGATCTGTTGAGCTGGTTATCAAAACACCACATGCTTTGAAAATTACTGGTGTGCTCCGGTTGAAGTTATGCAGTGACGATCCTTGAGGCATAAGGATGCTTCATCCATGTGGAAGCCATTTCATTTTGAAACGTGGGTGTGAACATGAAGTAAAAGAAATTCTGTTGCGTTTTGCTTTTTGTTGCTCTACAATGGGGTACTGAAACTTGTAAGGAGAATAAAAGTGATCTATTGGATGTGACGAAATACATGGAATCAAAATACAGGCATTTTATAAAAAACATTGTGTACAATATGAGTGTAATGTGCCAGCTTTGGGTCTCAACTTGATAACAAACTCATGTTCTATTATTTTAATACCAAAGTAATAAGTGTACAATAAAAATCCGTTTGTGTCTTGTTATAATTTACCTATTTAAAACTTTCAGATTCTAGGCAACCTGATCATTACAGTAGAATACAGAGTGATCTGCAGTAATGCTGTATATCACTGTTTTTCTGTTACAATAGTTATCTATTTTCTAAAACCTACCCTTAGTGCAATTTTAAAAAGCAAAAGCAAGTATTTTCAACAGTCTGCATCTTCAAACAACACATATCTGCTATTACATTACTATTAATGGTTTTTGTTGATTTCCTAAAAACTCCAAAATGTGGCCTACAGCGTTATTCATGCACATGCTTCATTTTGCTATGATTATGTGCATCTATCAGGTGACACAGATAGAGAATGTGATTGACTGGTGCCTCCTTCCAATCACTAGGAAAGTTTTATGGGCTCAGAGACATATGATATGCTGCTGTTAGAGAAGGAAGAAGTTCATTGTAATATGAGCAGTATTATACAGCCATCTCATATGGTCCAGGTGCCTTTTTTCTATTAAGTGGTTGCACAGTATAAAATCAACAGTTATTGATCATCTCAAAATCTGTCATTTTGACGTTTATGCCAGTACTGAAAGGAGGAACTGCATTACAATATTCCATGATAATATAACTTTGGAAGAGCAAATTGAATTTTTGGCCTTGTATCTGTTACCTTCAATTTGTGTGCCAGTAGAGTCACTGATGAAGATATAAGTCCAGCTACTGACACTGTGAGCTTACTCCTTACAGTGAAATTTCATTTAAGATGTGTAATGTTAATGTTTTGAAATTGGTCCTGTGATGTACTAAGTTTCAGGCTAGTGACCAAATCTGATGTTGGAATGTACCTCTACAGTCCCATGCATGGGTCACAGCCATCCACCACTGAGTATCTACCCTGTTAAAACCACCAGCTGTCTACACTATATTTTGTCAGTCAAGCAACATCTAAAAGTATGAAGTTAGGTATATATTGCAATAGTTAATGTATACTTAAACAAGTAGTTTAAATGGAATTTAAATGCAGTGAAAACTAAATAATAAGGAAATATAAACACAGTGGCAAAGTTAAATTGAATGGTGTATACTGTCAATGTAAGACACAAAAGTAGAAATAGCCATACTTAAAATCATTAAATTGAATTATATAGGTTCACATAGCAAGGTTGAACACTTCAGACTGAAGATAATGCAGTTCAATTATGTGAATAATTAAGAATATTTGACAGATTCCCCAGTTACATGAGCTACTTTGAAATCAGAACTAAAATCTAAGTTCCAACTTTGGGTCAATATAAGTTTATCTTTCATGCTGTGGCCCGCATCTCGTGGTTGTGTGGTAGCGTTCTCGCTTCCCACGCCCGGGTTCCCGGGTTCGATTCCCGGCGGGGTCAGGGATTTTCTCTGCCTCGTGATGGCTGAGTGTTGTGTGCTGTCCTTAGGTTAGTTAGGTTTAAGTAGTTCTAAGTTCTAGGGGACTGATGACCATTGATGTTAAGTCCCATATTGCTCAGAGCCATTTCATGCTGTGTCACTGTCTGATCAAAATTCAACACAAAACAGAACTATCAGTTGCACAAAGTGAAAGTTCTTCAGTCACAAAAACATACAACAATGAGAAAATGTGAAAATCCTCAAGTTTTGCTCAAAATCATATCGTCCATACAATTTTAGAGAACTTAAATCGCACAACTGGTTGGCTGCCCAGAGACTTCAGTTCAACTACTGTCAAAACCTACGCAGGCTTAACAGAAACTGTTCACCAGCCCAGACTGTGTGAGAAACACAAATATATTACCAAAGAGCATGAGGCACAGCAGCACTGCTTATTTAAAACCTCCAAAGCATCTTACAAAAGTAAATGGAAATAACAGTGATCGAAAGTACATTGTTCTTGTTGAAACTAAACAACTTGAAATAAACACCTTCCCATGATGTTCACTTTGAGGCTTATCAAACATTCTAAGATTAATTTTACATTAAATATCAGTGAAGAAATGTTACACTGCCATCATATGCAACTGTTAAAATAAGCAAATCTAAGGAAATATTTCTGTACAAACAAGTTTGTCATATCAGATGAGATCATAATTTTATGCTCGTGTACATGGTGCTTTAGGTTACTATGTAGCACATACCAAGTTTGAATCACAACCAATTGAACTGGACCCATCTTGATCTCACTGCATAATAGTCAATTTGTCAAAAAAATACCTAAACACAAATTCACTAAGGATGATTGATTTGGTTTGATTTTGACAGGGAAGCTAAAACAGCTTTGATCTATCATGGCACTGCCCGCACTGAAACAGTTAGTGTGGTATTGCTCCCTGTGTATCTAGTAAAGCCAACCAGTGCCCTTAGGTAGTGCAAGGAGTCCCTTTACCAGTTCTTCGTTAGACACAATTTCTCCCCTTCTAGTTGCCCCCAACATTTCTGCCCCTCTTGCTGTGGTATGTAGGTGTTTTTTGAAATTCTCATGGCTGGTCATCATCCCAACCATAAGTTTAATCTTTTTCCTGTTCAAGCCTAGGATTATAGAGCTTCTTTTAAAACAAGGCTTTGGTATCATTATCTTACCATGTTTTTGCTTATAGACCTTGCTCCAGTATTCTAAGTCAGTTCTGTAGTCCTAGTTTGATCATAGTCATGGTGATTGTAAGGACAGGTTTGGATCCAATGAATGGAGTCTTTGCCCCCATCCTGGCCAGTCTTTGGGCTTGTTCACTGCCACCGATCCCTGAGTGGCCAGGGACCCACATTAGGTTTAACCTATTGCTTCCCCTACCTCCACCAGAGCACTGCGACATACTACAATAATCTTAGATCTAGTTGCAGGAGCTACCAATGATTTCAAGGCTGCCTGGCTGAATAGATATAGATGCTACGGTCCTTGTAGCACCTATGTATATTCTCCTTCACACACGCCCTGATTTCAGTAATTTCAGCTTGGGATACCAAGGCCAGTTTTCCTAGAGTGATGATGCCTTCCAGTCTTCGCTGAATCCGAGACACCTTGACCCCAGCACCTTGGTTTGATTTCTACCCATATGGTGTTGAACTGTTTTTTCTCACTGCTCCCTGCTTCCAATTATTATATTGTAAGGCTTGGTGAAGCAGTTGGAGTTATATAGTCGGCCTGCATTTCCCCAGCCATTCCTATATTTGCCCCACTCACTATTTTAGTGTGTGTGTGTCTGGATATCCCATTGAGATCGAGTTTTTACCAGTTTTGAGTCTGTATGCACCATCTGCTGCCTTCATCTAAACCCAAAGGTGTAGTGGAGGCATGTCCAGCATGGCTTCCATCTCAGCAGTTGGTGTACTACTAATTCTCCCTGTTATGGCTAACCAGGCCAGTCTCTGCACCTTAGCAAACTCCTTAGCTGCAACCTGATTTTCTACTTTCTTCCATAACACTAAGGCCCCATAGGAGATCCTAAGTGTAACTGCTGTGGTGTACATCCAGTGCATACTTCAGGGTCTTAGGCCCCAGTTTTTGCCACAAGCCATTCTGGTACTCACTAGAGTACAATTCGCCTTCGAGCAGATAATCTTAATTTGAGGAATTCATGTTAGTTTATCATCTAAGATTACCCCTAGATATTTCACCATCCCCTTCACAGGTAGGGTTTCATTGAAAAGCTTTACATTCCAACTTGAGTGTTGGATATGCTTCTTTGTGATTGGTACAACAGTCTTCTTAGGATTAACCTGTAGGTCCTGTTTAATGCACCAGTCTTCCACAATGTCAAGTGCACCTTGTGGCAAGTATTACTATGACAAGGTCATCTGCTTATCCTTGGCAAAAACATTGACTGGAATTTAGTTCCTAAATGAGTTCATTCACCACTAGATTCCACAAAGTGGACAAAACGTCTCCTGGTGGACAACCTCTAGTAGCGTTAATTACCATTTCATTCATTATTCAGGCCACTACCCTTCTTCCACTAAGTGTGGCCCTAGTTCACCCACATATAGGGGTCAGTAGATCATGCACCTTCACTGCCCTAACCATGGAATGGAAGGTTGAATTACTAAAAGCCCCATTGATGTCCAGGAAGATGCAGAGAGCTATTTCTTGAAAGCAAAGTCCTTTCTCCACCCTCCCAACAAATAGATGGAGAGCTGTCTCACTTGATATACCTGGTTATGTGTTGGGGTTTGAATGCAGAGGAGCCCTAGTTAACCTCCTCTCCCCAACGTGTACATTAGCCAGACTGATTGGTCTCATATCCTTTTGCCTTGTTATGATCAATTCTCCCTGACTTTGGAATAAAGACAACCTTCACTGCCCTTCAGGCATTGGGAATGGCTCCTGCTGCTAGGCTAACCCTGAATCACCTGCACAGGACTCTTTCAAGATTCTCTCCTACTTTTTTCAAGAGAGCTGGAAAGATGCCGTGTGGGCCAGGTTGCTTGACCAGTTAGAATGTTCCCACTGCCCACTGGATTTTACTGAAATTGACACACTCCTTAGCCAATTCCCAGTCCTCTCTTCGAGTGCCTGAGAACCATTGTCTTTCAGGGGTCACATTCTGGTCTACGTTATCAGCCAGAGCATATTGAGGAAAGTAAGTTTTGCGGAGCAGTTCCAGTGTCTCATGTGCTGTCTTTGTATATTCCCCTCCTCCTTCCTCAATGTACCTTCTGGATTAGTTGGTACTCTAGTGAGGATTTTGTGAAGCCTGGCTTGAGATAAGCACCTCCACATGCTGATCACTGTAGAACCTTATGAAATATTCTGAGATAAATATTACATTAAATATCAGTGAAAACATGAACTGCCATCATATGCAACTGTCAAAATAAGTAAATACAAGAAAATATTTCTATACGAACAAGTGTATCATACCAGGTGAGATAATAATTTCCTGCTCATTTACATGGTGTTTTTGGTTACTATGTAGCACATACCAAGTATGAATTACAACCAGTTGAAGTGGACGTATCTTGATCTCATACTGCATAATAGTTAATTTGTCAAAGAAACTACTTAAGACATATTCACTAAGGATAAAGGTAAGGGTTTAGTGTAAAATATGCTGTATTTTTGTGATGGAAGTGTGGAGTATATTTAGCTGTGGTCAAATTGAGTAGTTTGTCAAATTTTAGATACTCTGGATCCAGTTGAGTTCCAGACAAATTAGGTATTCACAGTACAGTTTGATGTATTGTTATGCTTGTGGCAGTTTTGGCTTACCAGTAGTACAATTTAGTGTTATTGTAATCAGTGTTTATAAAAATTGATATATTAGTGTTGAATTCAATTTTAGTGGTTTTCTATGTAATATTTGTGAATAATATTTTATAGCTGGAAAGTGACAAATTAGCAGTTAGCTATGAATCTGGTTTTTTGAGAGAATGGTCAGCAGAGTTAGAATATTTCATTTGTTGAATCCTTTGTTTATTTCTGTTCCTCACTTATTTTGGCCCTATTCATCTTTTGTTCATCAATGAGTTTATGAGTATGTTTAAATGTGTGACAAAAATTCTACTTGCTATCATGGCATTGACCTTGGAAAAGTCCTACAATTCCTCAAAGGTACTAGTGCAAAAGTTGTATCAATGTGAATTTAAATACTGCCTTACAGTCGTTAGCTTACTCTCACAGGAAGGTAGTACCAATGGATAACAGATTATTGGCATTTCTCTTGGTGTGCGAGGAATATAGTTCACCAGAGCAAAATATTAAGTATATATTTGTTCGTGTTTCAATGTTAAATGAGAAATGTTCAGTGTCAAACATTTGAATTTAGATCCAGGCTCTGGCTTAGGCACTCAAAAAGTTCGGTTTTGGTCTGAAAAGAATTTTTTAGAAAAAAGAGGTGAATTTTGGATCATGGAAACATTCCACGTGGGAAAAAATATATCTAAAAACAAAGATGATGAGACTTACCAAACAAAAGCGCTGGCAGGTCGATAGACACACAAACAAACACAAACATACACACAAAATTCAAGCTTTCGCAACAGACGGTTGCTTCATCAGGAAAGAGAGAAGGAGAAGGAAAGACGAAAGGATGTGGGTTTTAAGGGAGAGGGTAAAGAGTCATTCCAATTCCGGGAGCGGAAAGACTTACCGTAGGGGGAAAAAAAGGACAGGTATACACTCGCACGCGTGCACACACACACACACACACACACACACACACACACACACACACACACACACAGATATATATATATATATATATATATATATATATATATACTTAAATTGTTGTATGATCTTGCTCGTTCACTAGATATGTAACCACAGCAGCATGAAGCTGTTGCTGGAGTGGCACATACATGTGTTGCTCTTTTTGACTGCATGCAATCAGTACTGACAGCATAACACAACTGCAAAGTATTTCTGAGCACTGCTGTAACCTAACAAAACACTCGAAATACTGTTCCTTGCATATTTACAGAGACACTTTGACCTACTTGCTGTGATATGTTTGCAGTGCAAATACAATTGCTGTGCTTTACTAAGATGGTACTAGAAATGTGGAACAATATTATATATTATTACCCTTCTCAATTACAGGCCAGCTAAGGCTTTACATTTCTTTATACTACTCCTTCATCTATACACTTTCTTGTTTCCACTCACTTGACATCCAGTTTCTATCTTCTCTTTTTGGAATTATTTTGCTGTGGGATATTTATCAACTCAATTCTGTTTCTGTATTTGGTTTTAAATTTCTTGCTTCTTTATACAAGTTTCTTGTAGGTCTTGGTGCAGTTCTGTAAGCCAAGGAGTTCTTTTCTGAAGCTTTTAGTACTGCTGCACAGTTTTTCTTTTTAGTATGATAAGATTCATTAGCCATCTTTGCCAAATTTTGTCTCCAGTTATTTTCCTACATATTTATCAATACTTCTGTATTGTTTCTGAGTTTAAATGTTTGTCCTGGTGATCTGTTTCCTAATATCTTTTTTTTTCATAATTTTCACTATTATTTGTTGATTCTAAAATTAGTGTTTGTGATGCAGATCTGTATTCTGGCCAAATGACTGTCTTGCAAGTTGGAGGTTCTGCAATTTTGGAGAAAGAATTTTTACTGTAAACATCTTCTGTTAACAGAAATACAAAGACCATCTTTCATAGTCTACCTTTTGTGGCTCCATTTTCCCCACCATTTGGCTACATGACTTCTCATAGATCCTAAAATTTTTCTTCCACTGATACTTCGTATTTGATTTGGATATTGCTGTCCTGTTGTTACCCACTACTGCTTCTTACCAGAGGAGACGAGTAGTCATGCTTCTCCTACCATTTTTCTTTCTCTCTGTTTTGTGCTTTCTCTACATAGCGAGTATTGCTAAATTATCTACAATAGTTGAATAGACAATTTTGACATCCATTTTCTAACCAAGTAGTATTCAACTTCTGGTATTGGATTCTGACAACTGCTCCATCTGTTCAATCTTCACTTTTCTAGTATGGTCTGAAAGAAGAATGGAGTTAGTCCTTTGCCTTGGCTAAAGTCTGTTGGTATCTCAAATGAGACTGTAGTTCTTTTAAGAGGACCCGTGTTGTCTTCTGTATTTCAGATTCTTTAAGAAGTTTGAATAAAAGCAGTCTTGCTTTATAGTCATAAGCCTTCTAAAATTTTGCAGGTGTATTCCAATAGTATTTTGCTCCTTTAGTCCTTAAGAATTTGCCCTTCAGAGGACCATCCTGTCGTAAGCTATCTCTGATATATCTCCTATTTTGGAATTGTTAGTGTTGTTTTCTCCTTGAACTTTTCGTGGAATTTTTTTTAATCTTCTGTGAACATGGCTATCTGTTATTACAGGCCAGGAATATTACTTTCATGATTCGGTGATAATAGTCAATTTCAACATGTATCTATGTCCGACTCTGGAAATCACCTTCTTGGAATTTTACTTCGTTATTGGCACATAAGCTATCTGATATTCTCAAATCATATTATTGTTGACCTCATATCTTTTTAGTGGTGTATGTGGGTGGGGGGTTATCTGCCAGCAGTGTAGCTAAATGTCTTTTTCTTACCACTTTTCCTTTTTTCTTACATCCACAGTCAGGCAGACATAAACATTTTCTCCCTGGACTGTTATGGAATGTATTTATTCAAAATTAATTTGGCAGCTGTACAATTCTCAAGTGGTAGCCCAGTGTGACATCTGAGTCCTTTATAATTCTTTTTGAGGTAATACTTTTCTTGTATTAGCCATGTTCACAAATTGCATATTCATTACAAGACAGGAGTCATCGTATCTGTATGTCCAGACAATGGTAGTACTTCATGTACTAATTTCTGTCAGTCATATCATACTGCACATCTTAATATCCACTCCCTAAGCACTAGGTATGACATTTAATAAATTTGATGTAGTTCATAGTAAAATGTCACTGGAGAATGGCATAAGTCAAAATTCCAGTTGTGAATAAATACATTTAACAGCAGTTTAGGCAGAAAATGTTCTCATCTCCATCCTGTGCCAGTCTTAGGATAAAAATTTAATAAAATTTGTGTATTTTCCTCTAGCACTTCATCAGATGCTTCCCAATTTTGTTCTCAGGACTGTTTTACTTTCTGCATTGTCCTTGTTACCCTGATTTATTATTGCATGTGCATTAATTATTGTGTACCTCTCATCTAAATATTGAATTATTGCAGGGAGAGAGTCTTTCTGGAGGTAATAAAAAATTTGGTACTGATTGCAAAATAGACTTGCCATTTATGAATGCAGAGCTGGAGCAGTTTCACGAATTTATTCCCTGTGTTCTCTGTGAAAAATCTATAGTTCTCTGAATGTGGTATTTCTTCATCTGTGAATGTGCTTTTTTGTTATGCCAATTTTAACTTGTTGTCCACTTACAATGTCTGAAAGTATTTTGAGTCTGCCAATATTTATTAATGTTTGTATATTTAATGGTCCAAGTGTGTATGTAGTTCTGAGTGTGAACTTACGGTTGGGGTTAGAAGTCACTTCTCACCTCTGCAAGTTGGTCTGGGCTGCCCAGAGCACAAAGGCCCAAATGTGTCACGATGATCGATTCATCGGTCACTTTTCATAATTAAAAAAAAAATTAATGACAATCTTACATAAGACATAAGTACATGACAGATGAAAGATGTTTTGGTCACTTTTCTTTGTGAAGTGTCTAGTAGGAAGTATGGCTACAACCAAATTACTGGCTTGTGTAGATATTTACAGTACTGAAGACAAAGTGAGGAAATGGAGAGTGAATTCCTACTAACATTCTGTTTCATTAACTGAAACAGTTTATCATATCCTCTTTAATATCATTTTCAAGCCTCACTTACAGCATTTTGTGGACCACTCTCATGTTGGTGGGCATTAATTGAATTACATTTATTTACTGTCTCATCAGTTGTAAGTCACAGGCAATTTCTTCATATATTTCAGGTGGAAACCTCAACAAGATACACATCTGATAGTGCAAGGTAAGTTTTCATAATTCACTGCAGAACTTTTTGAGAAATATAAATTTTTATTACTTGTGAAAGTACCTCAGATATAAAATGCCCTACTGTAATTACTCAGTATTACTGATAAGCAACAACATTACAAGGCAGTATGGTCAGTAATGCTATTCTTTGCAACAACCATTATGTGACTGTTCCTAGGTAAATAGAGCAAACATCTAATATCTGTACAGGTAAATAAAAGTTCAGGTGGAATGTCAGCAGCTGTATTGCGCTGAATTCAGAATGTCACATGAAAATCACTGAAGTTCAACAGATTCATCTTGATGAGTCCAAGCTAATACACTGCAATAGAAAAGTAAGAATGAAGGGTGAGTGGCTATATATCCAAAAATTGGAGCTGATTCCTGGCCTTCCAGATTAATGAATATAGTGTTGAACAGCTCTTTCAATGCTGTGCCACAGTGGTGCTCAGGAAGCACACAAGCTTGTAGTGGTGACAGTGTATTGGCCACCATCAAGAAGAATCTTAAGTAGCTGGTGAATCCTCAATCTCTTGGTTTCTCCTTCGTCCCGGTGTGTTCCTGAAGGCTGGCCCATTCATTAGACGCATTACAGGTGACAAGGTAATGCATAATTCCAAGCTCCAGGTCAACAGGTAGGGTTCGCACATACACTCTGATACAGTCCAGGCCGAGGAATGGGTAACAGCCTAAGCTGTTACCTTCCCAAATCCCAGTTGGTCCCTCTGTCAGGAGATCGGGGGGTGTGACCTGAGGTGTGAACAGTCATTTAGGGTGGGGTGAATCCCCCCCTCTGGGGGTGCCCCAGTTGGAAGGAGCATGCCATTATAGATGTTGGCAATCATGGGGATTTATTTATTTATTTATTTTGCAATGACTCGCCATCTTAGTGCGTGTCTACTAAACATAAACAGAATGAGGCTAAAGATTTGAAGACCCTCCCAACTGCACCTCGGTTCCTCATGGTATCATGTACTGGAGGTGCTCCGTCCTTTGCTACAGTTAATGTGTGCATTATTCTGAAAGGTGGTGTTGCAGTTGCAAGCCCTGTGAAATCCTATTCCCATTTATGTAATACAACTTTGCTTCTGAAGATGTATTGTGATTCTCAAGCTCAACTGCTTATAGCATCACATACAGGGTGTTACAAAAAGGTATGGCCAAACTTTCTGGAAACATTCCTCACACACAAATAAGGAAAAGATGTTACGTGGACATGTGTCCGGAAACGCCTAATTTCCATGTTGGAGCTCATTTTAGTTTCGTCAGTATGTACTGTACTTCCTCGATTCTGATGATCAAATTGTAAATTTTCACAATCAACATGTGTGGGCTGCCGAGAACCCGCACGCAATTGTGCAATCACGTCATCAACACAGATTTTCTGTGAACGTTTGGGCAGCCATTGTTGGTGATGTCTTGATTGGGCCCCATGTTCTTCCACCTACGCTCAGTGGAGCACGTTATGATGAGTTCATACGGGATACTCCATCTGTGTTGCTAGAACATGTGGCTTTACAAGTACGACACAACATGTGGTTCATGCACAATGGAGCTCCTGCACATTTCAGTCGAAGTGTTTGTACGCTTATCAACAACAGATTCGGTGACAGATGGATTGGTAGAGGCGGACCAATTCCATGGCCTCCACGCTCTCCTGACCTCAACCCTCTCGACTTTCATTTATGGGGGCATTTGAAAGCTCTTGTCTACGCAACCCCGGTACCAAATGTAGAGACTCTTCGTGCTTGTATTGTGGACGGCTGTGATACAATACGCCATTCTCCAGGGCTGCATCAGCGCATCAGGGATTCCATGCGACGGAGGGTGGATGCATGTATCCTCGCTAACGGAGGACATTTTGAACATTTCCTGTAACAAAGTGTTTGAAGTGACGCTGGTACGTTCTGTTGCTGTGTGTTTCCATTCCATGATTAATGTGATTTGAAGAGAAGTAATAAAATGAGTTCTAACATGGAAAGTAAGCGTTTCCGGTCACATGTCCACATAACATATTTTCTTTCTTTGTGTGTGAGGAATGTTTCCTGAAAGTTTGGTCGCACCTTTTTGTAACACCCTGTATACAGAACTATCCTGTTCGTGTGGAGAACCCTCTTACACTGAACTCTTCACAAGGTATTTTTTATTATTTACATTCTGATGATTGATGGCCTTACTGAGTAATTTTTACTTCAAAGATTAAGGCAGGCTATGTAGTCGTCACGGTCCAACCGTACATTACAAACCAGACGAGTTCCTACAAGTGTCAACATTATAATAAAACACGTATCTTGTCAAAACATGGCCAAATGTGTTACTCTTGGCAGAGATGCTTATGAGGGCAGCAGTTTGCCGCCTCCTCTCTGCTGTATCAATTGTAATACCTTGAATTTCCCATGTGTCTTAACAAGCAAGCTGTATAGGAGATTTGAGTGGTAGACATCAAACTCCACTTTGTCACTCACGGTTTTTAGCTAGTCAAAATCTGTGAATTTTACGATTGGCATTTACAGTACTGTTTTTGCTATGCTATGCATAATGGTGGATATGCCCACACAGACTTGCGACCCCAAGTTCAGTATTGCAGTAGTGAAGTCACCCAGGTCACAGTAGCATCCCCATCTGCTCCTACAGCTGCGCAACAAGCCATCAGATCTTTGCCCCTGGTGGTGAAACAACCTGTTACACAACTGCCAGGCTGAAAGGACAAAAGCAGTACTCCTGCAAAAGACTTTCTACAGTTAAAAACAGTCTTCATCTGCCAACTAGAAAGTTCTAAGAGCTCAAACAAAAACAAACTGTTTTCTCCTTACCTGATTTAGAGATTGTCTTCAGTGGTGTTGCAACATATACTCTCACATGGCTGACCTCCATTTTGCTGGTGCCCACTGCCTACTGGTTTTCTGCCATAGAATTCACAGGCTGACAAAGGGAGAATGCCAATATGTTTGCAGAGCTCATGGAACAGGATTCTCCAGCCTCTGCCTCCTGTAGCAGTGGATTTTTGTAGGCTGGCACTCAGCAGCTACCAAGGTGACTAACCTTCATTTGTTCCCTCCTCCCCAATTATCGTTCCCCATTATCACTCTTCTCCAATGGAACATTCGTGGCATTATATCCAACAAGGAGGGAGTTACAGCTGCTCTTGGAATTGCAGTGTCCGCTTGTTTTCTGCTTCCAAGAAGAAAATTGTCCTCACAACCCCTTTGATCGCTCATGTTTCCTTCTTGTCCTTTGTGATGTTCCCCCAGGGAGCCATGCTGGTCATCCAACTCATTGAACACTCGACTGCTAGCTGTTGCAGTCTACATTTTCCTTCTTCATTTCACCTTTTCTCTACATAACTTCTACACCTCTCCGTCATTTGCTGTTACTAAGTCGGACTTACTCCAGCTCATTGGTCAGCTCCCTCACGCCTTTTTGCTGCTTGGCGACTTCAATGCCCACCATCTGCTTTGGTGCTCTGGGAGAACCTGTCCAAGAGGTTCCCTCTTAGCTGACTTCCTGAATCATATCTAAGCACTGGAGCACTCACGTTCCTTTCAGATTCCAACCACATTTATTACCATTTGAACTTCTCGTTCTGCACTGTCCAGCTCGCTCATCATCTTGAATGGCCCATTCCCTCTGACACATACTCAAGTGATCAATTTCTGTGTGCTATCCATTTGCCAACTCCTATCCCACCTGAGTGCAGATCCAATTGGCAGCTTTCCAAGGCCAACTGGTGGCTTTACCCCCCCTCTCACGACATTTACACAGCTGTGATGACCACGTAAAGTATCTTCCAAACGTTATCCTTACCGGCGAAATATGTTCCGTACCATGCACTTAAAGTTTACTGTAGCATGTTCTGTTCCCTGGTGGACTGAGGCATGCAGCAATGTGTTTCGCTTGTGGAGCTGTGCTCTCCACATTTTGAACAATCATGATGATACATCTGCTGGAGTTCTGGTATCCTGTAGTCCATACATCTGGGACTTCAGAGGCCATCTGCCACATTTGCTAGAGGAAGTGTTCAAAGACAAAGTTGTCTCTAGGTTTATATGGTTCGGATTTGTCAGACACATTTATCCAGCAAAACGGGATGCCTGAATGCTCGTTGTATCATTGCCTTTTTTATCCCCATTAACCATATGGACTCTCGCTCCAGGCATCTCAGCTCCCTTTTCGTCAAGGGTTTTACAATTGGTTTCAGTTCTACATCGACTTGTCTCCTTAAGTCAGTGACGTTAGCTATGGTTTCGTGTGTTTCCAGCCAGTCAATGCTGTACGTAACTACCCCCTGCTCATATATTGGAGGAAAGTAGTTTGCGTTCAATTTAGCCCAATTAGGATTAGAGTGAACGTCAGTACATCAAAGCTTCAAATGATGCAGAGACTTGCATACTGCTTGTTTTTATGCAATTTTCATGAAAAATATCAGTCAGAAATATCCTCAGAGGTATGAACTGAAGTCATGGTAGCGTCGAACATTGTACAACAGCTGGTTCCTATTGGTGAAGTGACAACACAATTCTTCAGGTGGCCTAAAATCACCAAGAGCTCCATACCTCGAATAACATCTAAATTTCCTGTTCCACGTTTTGTGGTTTTGCACATTGTCTCAGGCAGTGTATCCTACATAAACGCGCTGTAAAATCTCATGATTTTAAATTTTCTGACGAGACTAAGCAGATCTATGCTTTTAATCCTTCTTTCCAGAACCATTGCTGTGGGCGTTTTTTAATGTACAACCCAAGCCATCTTCTGTATTGTAAATAGAGGCCTTTACCTATAGCGATGGACTCCATGGTCATATTATGCCTTTTAGTTGATTGTAATTACTTTTCACTTTTTCAGGCATTCTCTAGTGCTTGAAATATATCAGCTCTCCTAGCTAATGAAACCAGTGGCTGACAGCCCAGCAAATGTAGGTATCAAAGCCAGAATTATTCCACCAGATGTCTTTGGTATAGGTAGGAACCTGGGCGTTTTAACACCTCATTTCCTTCCTTTCTGCCTCAAGGAACCTTTTGGAGCTGTCACCAAATTTTTAAACATCCCATAGTTCTTCTTCTTTAGTATGCAGTGAGATGCATTCAGTATTGCTTGAAGGTTAGTCCAGTACCCAATTTAAATTCGAGCAAACATTGCCTTATCAACAGCATATGCAGAAATTGGTTGTCCTCCATGAATATCCGTCCCTTGACGTACCTGTGCAGACTTATCAGTGAATATTTGGTGTGCAATATGGTGATCTTTATTTGTAGTGTAGGCGATGATGTGCTCTTTGCACACATTTTCCAATGCGTTGAAGCCCTTATCACCATAATCTTGGTGCTATTTCAATTTTGTTCCAGCTCCACAGAAATTATATCCAGAGATACAAACTTCTGATGGCAGTTTCTCGAGAATATCACCTCCAACTTTGTTGATACATTTCCTAGCACTCGTCACATTACTGCATGGTTTGAGCTTTGCTTTTCGTATTACATAGCAGTTTGCGAGTGTTACCCAACTGTTGAGCTTCGATGAGAAACTAAGCCATTTCATCAAAACCCTGTTCCCTCAACATCTTACGATCTGCTCTATGAGGAACATAATGGGTTTAAAGCTATCCCGTAGTTCGTTTGTGACATGAATAGGTTTGTTATTAATTCTGTGGTGAATAATGCGATTATATTTGTCAAATATCTGTGGCTGTATGTTCAGCCATTTGCACATACGTTGAAGATTAAATTGCTTCCACATCCGGTTTTTGATGGTCCAGTTCAACCATTTGGCAATACTAGTTTCCAAATGGGAGAATGTTGAATAGTGATTTAACCAACATTCCAATTCTGCTTTGAAATGCCTGTCGTAAGATTCACTTCCAACATATTCCGCCAGGTTATTGTGGAGTCGAGTTAGTCCTGTCTGCAACAATTGTTTAGAAACCTCTCAAACCTCCTTCTCTGTCTTTACTTTCAAAGGTAAGGCCCAAGCAAATTTGGAATGTGTGTCTGTGACCGTGAGAATGTACTTGAAACCATTATTTGATTTTAAGTAGTCTTGCGTATCTGAGATCAGCCTGCCATGCATAATCCATTTCTTGTATTATCAGAAGTATTCTGCATGCAGATCTGTAAAGCTCGTGGACGACTCTCTCCACAATTACTCGACGATGCATATTTTTCAAAGCTCAAGTAAGATCGATAATATTTTGTTTATGTGATCAGCATTCTCTTCACCAGCTGAAGCTGTAAACAGTCGTAATTGAGCTATGATTTCATTTAGTTACCACAATTTGTATACTCTAGAAGTAGGTTGTTTAGTCTTTAAGACTGAACTTCGGTTATTTTACCTGCACTATGTGGAACTGCTACTGCTGGTACAGTTACAATCCTGTATTTGTCACTCTATGAACCTTCCATGCATTTTTTGCTAAGTGGGTCAGGAGTCAACTACACAAAGGAAGCAGTTCCATAAGTATGGGGATGTGTAGAGGAGACGGGGCTTTTTTTTAGGTTAGCGGGTCTCAGGTAAATGCAGAAAGGGCTTCAGTTTCAAAGGCTGCAAGTAGAACACCGAAAGAGGGTAGATACAACCACAATAAAGGTATGGAAATAAGTTCCGCTGAAATTTTTCAAGAGACCTAACTATGTTCACAAAGAACAGATGAGATACAGTTGGTGTAGTGTTCATCGCTGGTGGAAGTAGTTTACCTTGTAGTGAAATTGAAGTAGATAGTTCCTTTGAGGTATTATGGGTAGTGACGAGTTAAAAGCTCTGGGCCGTTTTCGATCTGTAAAACTACTACTTCCTGGCGTTTCGTTGCCAACTGCGGGAATATCTTTGGAGGTGAGTCAATGATGGCTGCCAGACAGTGGAATTCTCGTTCATATAGAGGGCACCAACATACGTTCAATTGGGACCGACTATAAGTCTCTCTGACTAGCGTCATTATTCTCCATCGAATGTAATCGATCGTCAAATGGTTGGTGGAAAGGCGACCACCGTATCCTGTGTAACTGTAAGCCTTCCTCTTTTCTGTTGAAATTATTGTGGTGTTCCTGAATCTCTCTAGCTTTCCTATACATACATGCATAATAATAGATGTCCTGGCTGACACGCTTGTCTCACTAAATTTTATTTCATGATCACCGTCTTTAAAAACTTGTTCCGCTACAGCTGATTTGTCAGTATATCCCAGTCGACAGTTTCTTTTGTGTTCCGTTTAGCGGGTATTGACATTTCTTATCGTTGTTCCAATATAAACCTTCCCACAGCCACATGCAATTTTATATTCGCCAATCTTATACACTCACTAATCTTGGTCAGTAAAAATCTTCTGGGTTTGAAGAAGACGTCTTGCAACAGTCGCCGAAATGTCGAAATTTTATAGTTGGCAATGCGGCTTCAAACCCAGAAGAATTTTATTGACTGTAACAACGGACGCGGAAGCTTACGTTTACACTCACTAATCTCCTTTGTTTGTCTAAAGATTGTTTAAACTTGAAACTTGGCCAAAACTTTACCATTACAGTCCGTAATATTGCGAATAATTGGAAGAAAAACTACCCTCGATATATTGGCGAAAGCAAATGTTTAATGTCAGTGGTAATGTTTAATGTCAGTGGTAGGCATAAAACGTCGTCCGAAACCGTACTGAATGGTGTCTCTGAAATTTATTTTGAACAATGGGTACAGAAGCGCACTCAAAGTGTAAATACTTGCGAAAACATCCTTGACATCTTAATAGCCCTGATCAAACAGGGATTAGTGACCACAATGTTGTTGAGCCATGAAGAGTTCACAAGAGTGAATACTGTAACATCGAGACTCACCAAAATAAATGCAAAATTCACCCTTATAGCAGGTAAAATTTCGCTTGACACATTCCGAAGAGACAGTTTCGACTCCGTCTGATAAGTCTTTCTAAACTTAGTCCAGATGCGGTTTAAAGTCAAATGAGTAATAACTGAGAGATACGCGTCAAATTAATAAAATGTGGTACTGACAAAAAACAGGTCAGACCACTGGTGCAGAAGCAATGAATTACAGATGCCAAATTTAAAAGAACGCAAAATCCACAAGATTGGCGAAGTTTTACAGAAGCTCGAAATTTAGCGCAAAATCAATTAGAGAGACTTTTAATAGTTTCCAGAACGACATTGTCTCGAAATCTGATCGTAAACCCAAAGAAATTCTGGTTGTATGTAAAGTACACAATTGTAAAGGTGCATTAATACCTTCACTGCGTGATAACAATGGTAAAGTTATTGACGACAGTGCTACTAAAGCGAGTCACTGAAGACGGATTTCCTAAATTCCGTCTCAGGATAAATATAGTGGAGCAGCTTAACACTTCAGAGAGGCAATGCCTCCAGGTTCCTTTCAGAATATGCTGATACAGTAGCTCCATACTTAGCAGTCATATACAACTCTTCAATGGCAGAAAGATTGGTACTCGAAGACAGGAAAGTTGCACAAATTACACCAGAAACCAAGAAAGGGAATGTGAGTAATCCGATGAAATGCACGCCCATACAACTAACGTCGTTTGCAGTAGGATTTCGGAAAATATAGTCTGTTTGAACATTATGAATTACCTTGAAGACGACACTTTTCACAAATAGCCAACACTTATTCGGGAAACATAATTCTTGTGAAACACAACAAGCTCTTTATTCTCGCAAAGTAATGACTGAGTAGGACAGATGACATTACATTGAGTCCATATTTATGGTTTTCAGAAGGGTTTTGACTCAATTCCTCACAAGTGACTCCCGATTACATTGTGTGCCCCTGGAGTATCATCGTAGTTGTGTGCACTGATTCATGATTTTGTACCAGAAAGGTCACAGTTCGTAATAACTGACAGAAAGTCATCGAATTAATATCTGACGTTTCCCAAGTAAGTGTTATAGGTCCTTTGTTGTCCCTGACCTACATACACGATTTAGGAGACAATCTGAGCAGCTCTCTTAGATTGTTTGCAGATTATGTTGTCATTTACCTTATTGTAAAGTTATCAGATGATCAAAACGAATTGTCGAGTGATAGATAAGATATGTGTATGATGTGGAAAATAGCAATTGACTGTAAATAATGAAGAGTATGAAGTCAACCATGTGAGTATGGAAAGGAATGCGCTAAATTTCATTCACACGATAAATCATACAAACCTAAAAGTTGTGAACTCAACTGAATGCATAGGAAATACACTTATGGATAAATTAAATCATAACATCCTTATAGATAATGCTCTGGAGAAAGCAAACCAAAGACTGATTCCTTGGCAGACCACTTGGAAAACGTAACAGGTCTACAAAAGAACCAGCTTACATTATGCTTATCTATTATCTTGTGGACTATTGCAGTGTGGTGTGGGACACGAAAGAAATTGAAAGAAGTGCAGCTCGTTGTATACCCTCGCAAAATAAGGGAGAGTGTGGAGAAATTATCATAGTTCCTGGATGGACAGGCATTTTAAACAATTTAACTATGCAGCACTTCATACATGTTAGTTGTAGTATCATGATATGACGTAATGGGCTCAGAGACGTGAGATGCATGGGGCAGTGTCAACTTCATGAAAGTTGATGGAGCACTGGCCATGAGAGTGGAGGTAGCAGAGGCTCATATCAGTGAAATATGACATGAATCTGAACTGCACTTGGAATAGGAGCCCCTACACATACAATTAGCCAAAGCACAGGGAGGAGTCCTCATTCCCTCCTTCGCCCCCCACCCCCTCCCATATCCCGTTTGTCCAGTGGACCTCAAGCTGTAGCTGCTTTCCTGTCATCTCAGACCTATCCTCCCCCCCCCCCTCTCTCTCTCTCTCTCTCCCTCTCCCTCTCCCTCTCCCTCTCCCTCTCCCTCTCCCTCTCCCTCTCCCTCTCCCTCTCCCTCTCCCTCTCCCTCTCCCTCTCCCTCTCCCTCTCCCTCTCCCTCTCCCTCTCCCTCTCCCTCTCCCTCTCCCTCTCCCTCTCCCTCTCCCTCTCCCTCTCCCTCTCCCTCTCCCTCTCCCTCTCCCTCTCCCTCTCCCTCTCCCTCTCCCTCTCCCTCTCCCTCTCCCTCTCCCTCTCCCTCTCCCTCTCCCTCTCCCTCTCCCTCTCCCTCTCCCTCTCCCTCTCCCTCTCCCTCTCCCTCTCCCTCTCCCTCTCCCTCTCCCCCTCCCTCTCCCCCCTCCCTCTCCCCCTCCCTCTCCCCCTCCCTCTCCCCCTCCCTCTCCCCCTCCCTCTCCCCCTCCCCCTCCCCCTCCCCCTCCCCCTCCCCCCTCCCCCTCCCCCTCCCCCTCCCCCTCCCCCTCCCCCTCCCCCTCCCCCTCCCTGTCCCCCTCCCCGTCCCCTTCCCCCTCCCCTTCCCCCCTCCCCCTCCCCCTCCCTGTCAACTCCCCTCTTCTCCCCAAACCCACTCCCCCCCTCCCCCTTCCCACTCCCCCTCCCCCTCCCCTGTCCCCTCCCCCCTCCCCTCCCCTCCCCCCTCCCCTCACCTCCCCCTCCCCCTCCTCCTCCCCCGCCCCCTCCCCCCTCCCCCTCCCCTCCCCCTCTCCCCCCCCCACCCCCCTCCCTCCCCTCCTTCTCCCCTCTCCCTCTCCCCTCCCCCTCCCCCTCACTCCCCTCCACTCCCTCCCCCTCCCCTCCCCTCTCCCTCTCCCTCTCCTCCCCCCTCCTCCCCTCCTCCTCTCCTCCTCTCCTACTCCACTCTCTCCTCTCACCTCTCCCCCCTCACTCCCTCCTCCCTCTCCCTCTCACACTCTCCTCACTCTCTTCTTCCCCCTCTCTCTCCCTCTCTTCACTCCTTCACTCTCCCTCTCACTCTCTCTCCCCCTCACTCTCTCACTCTCTCCTCCCCCTCACTCTTCTCCTCTCTTCCCCTCACCTCTCTCACTCTCCTCTCCCCCTCACTCTCTCACTCTCTCTCCCCCTCACTCTCTCACTCTCTCTCCCCCTCACTCTCTCACTCTCTCTCCCCCTCACTCTCTCACTCACTCTCCCCCTCACTCTCTCACTCTCTCTCCCCCTCACTCTCCCCCTCACTCTCCCCCTCACTCTCCCCCTCACTCTCTCTCCCCCTCACTCTCCCCCTCACTCTCCCCCTCACTCTCCCCCTCACTCTCTCACTCACTCTCCCCACTTGTAATTAATAAATAATTAATCTAAAAGATAAGAATTTTAAGTGAAAGTTGAAGTAAAATTTAAAAAAAAATCCCCACGAGATAGATAAGGATGCGTAGCAACTTTATAATATAAAAGAAAATAAAATATTAAAAATTAAAGGTAAGAGATAAAGATATAGTCAAGAAAATAAATACAAAACTCTCCCAGAGAGCATCCCAGAGTAACCCAGAGAGCTAAAACACTAAGAACAATCACTTCTCGGCTTTTGGCAAGATCAATGTGTAGAAGTGTATATAAAATTAATAAATAAATATTCAAAACAACCCAGCCACCTTCCCTGGAATCGGAACTCCTGCAGAGATAATGATTGATAAGATGAATAAACAATAATAATAATGCATGGATGTGTAAAACATGCAGGTGCCTCGACTTAAATTAAATGCAGCTGCCTCGTTATATAAAGCCAGTACAAGTAGTCAGAACACAGCTCAGCTGGCTGCAAGTACTGATAAGAGGAGCGCCATACGTCACACTTCCTGGAAATAATTAGCTCATAACTGGGCGCGGCAGGAAGTAGTGTGCTGATAATCCAACATGGGGCCCACATCCTGCATTTTTCCAGCGGATCGCGCTTAGTTAAAACTATAGCGTGATCCTCCGAGCTCTAGCGGCAGCCAGGCAAACTACGTGGCCACTGGCGCTGTATGTAGCTGCAGCAGCTAAGTCAACACATCCATGCAGATGTGCAGTGTTGCTGTTTCAGGCTGTAGTATGTGTGTTGTTAAAATACATGTGCGCTTCCATCATGACTGCATCAGTAGTCTATGAATGTACCTGCCACAAAAAATGTTGGGCAGTAAAGATTAAGGATATGACACAAGTAAAGTACCCAGTACCTACACAATGCTTACGTGGAGGTCTCTAAAACAATTGAAAAACAATTACCATCAAAATTTATGTATTGTTGAAGTTTTCCAGAAATTCAGGTTCTTATTCTGGTTTGTTTTATGGTTGACTGGCATAGTATAAAATTTTAATTGTAAGTTTTATTTCTACTATTTTAAAAAATAGAAAGGTATTTGTTTGAAACCTCACTTGCATAATTTTTGATTTCTTTCTTCATTATTTATATTCTGTTACTTCACTTCCATATGTATGAAAGTACATGTAACTGAGTTTTAAAAAAGCTACAATGTTTAGTGATTCAGTTGTGAACTTCTAGAATCTGACACACAACGATACTGGTTACGTTAAAAAACCCGTATGATCCCAATTAAGAGTTTAAAAACATTCGAA
Organism: Schistocerca americana; assembly: GCF_021461395.2. Lineage (NCBI taxonomy): Eukaryota > Metazoa > Arthropoda > Insecta > Orthoptera > Acrididae > Schistocerca > Schistocerca americana. Next base: position 31,454,650 of record NC_060129.1, on the reverse strand, counting down.
ATTCACCAGATACCATGCCAAACAGAACTATATACCAAACACAATGCAAAAAAGTTAGAAGTTACAGTCAGAGGAAAAGTAAACACTGGAGCATGCATGCCTTCAGTAGTTTGTGATCTTTCATGTGCAACATGATGCACATGGAGACCTGAAAGGCATCATACTTCTGTTCTGTGGGAAAGGGTTTAACTGCAGGTGGAATTATGGGACCCAGATACTACAGGGGTAGCTCATGCATTAGCTATTGTCACTGCCACTCGATATGTAGTGTCAACCTGCAGTGTTTAATGGGTGATGATGTGGTATTTATGTGTGTGTCTATTAAGTCATTTGTGTTCTGTAGTGTCAGGTGACCAAATGTAAAAATTTTCAAAAAGGCTCACTGCAAATATACTGGAAAATTTACACCCATTTCAATCTTTTTAGTCAGCATTTCCATTTGTACAAGGCTTCATATAAGTTGTAGTGCCAAAAACGTAGTCTTAGATTAAAACCATCTGCAAGTGTGTCATTCACATTCATTCATCAGTACGCATTTTTCCATAGATTGATGTGACATCAATTATTGTTCATGAACAGTCATTATCCAGCTGATTAACATCCATACAAGATACCTAATCAAAATAATAATGCTTGCACTGGTTCTTGACTCATTGGGAATCAAACAAAAAAAACTGTTTGCTAGGTGAAATAAATTTCCAAAGGTGAAAGTGTTTTCCAGACAAAGGAAAGCCATTTACAGAGCTAAGATAATAGAAGAGGAACATTTAAAAATTATTTCTGTTAATTAAATCTTATTCAGTTAAAACATATAACTGAAATTTTTTATACAATTAATAAATGGGTGTAACTGTTACTTTGTAGCACTGTATTTTAAAAAGACTGTAACACTTGAAAGTGAATTATTTTAATTTTCATCTAAAAATTTCAAAGCAAATTGGCAGTGACTCAGATTAATCATTATTTTTTCCTCATCAGTTCCTTCCTTCTGGTGGAATATTATAATTTTAAATCTCTAACAGTTACTATATATGTAATTTCTTCTGCACTTTCATGAATTCTCTCTTATAGTACTGGATTTACAGACGCCTAAATATTCTTTCTTTGTTGTATGTATATCAGTATTTAACATCCGCCTCCTTACTCTTCAGATTGACTCAGTGTACTGGTGGGAGCAGTGGCATATCATGTGAAGAAACTTGTCACCATAGACTGGTCCAGGATGAGTTGATGATAGACATGGAGAAGTCATCACAACAGTTTGGTACCAATACAGAAGATATGGCTGTTGATAAGAACTGCTCAGTTGCCACGCGATATAACTGTAGTATGTGGGAAAAGGAATTATATGTATATAGCTGTAATTTCTGCCAACAGAGCTTTCCTTCAAAATACAGATTCATAAAGCATGTGTTTATGCACATTGATGGTATGGAACCACCTTCGTATGTTTGTAAGTGGTGTGGTGAAGTATTTCACAGTAATGTTAGTTTGAAAAAACATTTGAGAATGAGTGAGAACTACCATTTCTCAACTGCAGGCAACCATGAAAAATATGGCTATAGTGATGAGCATCAAAGCGCTAACTTCTCGGATAGTGAGCCAGACGTTTGTGTCACAGAACTCAACAAGCTGAATTCATACAAGGAAACGTGGAAAGCTGCAGACAAGTCTGCTAATGACAAAGGTAACACAATTATGACAAATGATACAGAGGAAACAAATCATTATGGAACTTTATCTACAACTGTTAATGTCAGTTTCCAGGGTAATCTACTTACTGCAAACAGAACCCACAAATGTGACAGTTGTGGCAAATCTTTTGCTCGTGCAGGCAATCTCAAGAAACATGGAGTAATTCACACTGGAAAGAAACCTCACAAATGTGAGAGTTGTGGGAAATCTTTTGCTTTCCCAAGCTATGTCAAGCGACATGCATTATTTCACACTGGAAAGAAACTTAACAAATGTCATATTTGTGGAAAATCTTTTTTTGTCTTATGGGACCTCAAGAAACACTTATTAACTCACAATGGAAAAAAACCTCATAAATGTGAGATTTGTGGGAAATGTTTTGTTTTGTCAAGCGGACTCAAAACACATGTATTACTTCACACTGAAAAGAATCCTCATAAATGTGGGATTTGTGGACAATCTTTTGCTGGTGCAGGAAATCTCAAGAAACATAGTTTAATTCACACTGGAGAAAAACCTCACAAATGTGAGATTTGTGACAAATCGTTTACCCAGTCAGCTAATCTCAAGACACACACATTAATTCACAGTGGAAAGAAACCCCACAAATGCGATATTTGTGGGAAATTTTTTGCGCTGTCAACTTATCTCAAGAAACATGGATTTATTCACACTGGAAAGAAACCTCACAAATGTGAGATTTGTGGGAAATCTTTTGCTTTCTCAAGGGACCTCAAGAGACATTTATTAATTCACACTGGAAAGAAACTTAACAAATGTGACATTTATGGGTAATCTTTGGCTTTCTCAAGCGTTCTCAAGAAACTTCACACTGGAGGGAAACCTCGTATATGTGAGATTTGTGGGAAATCTCAAGACACGCACATTAATTCACATGTAAAGACACCTCACAAATGTGAAATTTTTGACAAATCGTTTGCCCAGTCAGGTTATCTCAAGAAACATACATTAATTCACAGTGGAAAAAAAACATCACAAATTTGATATTTGTGGGAAATCTTTTGTTAGGGCAGGCTATCACAAGTAGTGATGGGGAGCTCGTGAATGAGTCGTTCAAATGAACGCTTCACTCCAGTGAAGTGTGAACTAACCACTCAATTTCAATGAACTGGTACTTCAAACTCCTCACAGATAACACACTCCACACTTTCTACAAGTTCACTCACTCTCTTCCTCTCTCCCTCTTCCCATTACATCGGCGTTACGTCACTCATTCTCCCTTCACTTCAGTCCGCCCTCTACTGCCTGTCGACGAATCGCGCGGCGTTTGTGGGAAACGATAGGTTTTGGGATTGTGGAGGTGAGGGGCGGGGAAAAGGCAGCGTCAGCTATGTGAGCACGCACAGCCAACATGAAAATAAAAGTTGTGTTAATAACACTGAAAGACGGATTTTACCTCAAATCATACCAATTACTACAGGTGACAGTTTACGTTTTGAATTTGGGGGGTTATATTATTCTCAACAAAATAAAATCTACAGGAAAACTTATGAATAATTGCTTAACATAGATATAGACTTCGTGACAGTGGTAAACATACTCTATTTTGGATTAAATTTTAAAAGGAACATGAAATTAGACTGCATTTTGTTGGTAGCCCTAGTTTTTCAGTCCATGAATACAACAAATAATGTTTCACTTAGCTGATAAAGACTTTTTTGGGCGTTCCATGAGAAAATGTCGAGCAAGATTAAATGTAATACCTTCTTTATATGTGACAGGCTTCTCTGTTTATCTTTCCTTTGTCCCCTTCGACCACGCTCTATTTAAGTTAGCTCAGACGCTGTAAGAGCGTAAAACGTTGCGTGCACGTTACTGTATAGTTGGCCATCTGTTGGTAAAATTATGAAGTATTACGAACCTTTATTGTACGAGCGAGGCGAAGCGAGCGTAGCCTCGGCTGAGCGGCGAACTGGGCAACTTCGCCAGGCTTCCGTACTTCACGAATGAACTACTTCATTTGAACGCTTCACGCCAAAGAGTGAAATGAATGAAGTAGTTCACGGGAATCAACAAGTTCGACCCATCTCTAATCACAAGACACATCATTCATACACACTGGGAAAAGACCTCACAAAAGTGATGAAGTGATCATTCTTAGATCAGCTGATCTCAAGACAGATGCATTAGAATACATTGGAAGGGGACCTCACAAATGTGATATCTGTGACAAAAGTTTCACTCAGTTGGGCACTCTCAAGAGATATGCATTACTTCACATCAGAAAGAAACTACAAGCAAGTGGTAGTTTATGTAAATAGGTTTTCCTTGTTGGTGCCCTCAAGGCCTGTAAAATAATGGATGAAGCAAGGGGTCAATAAATTATAATGCCTGCGAAATAACATAGAAATCTATAATTGTGAAACAATGTGTACTATAGATTGGTAACAGATAATGTGATAATATAAAAATCAATATCTGCAGCTTGGGATATCAATAAATTGTATTACTTAATACTCCAGAAACAGGACTCAAATGTATATTTGTCATCAACACTGCTGTTCTTTTCCTATCAGTCTCGAGACAGGAAGATTGTATATTGTGATAAAACCGTATGTGTGTCAGTAATCATAGGTACCATGCAATAGACAGGCCAAGGATGTGTGAGGACTTGCATAGTCATCATGTATTACTTGTAACTCTGTATTTTAGAAACAGTGACAGTAAAAATATATTAATGGCACTTCCTTCATTCACGCTAGTACACTCGACACTGGAGAAACATGGTTATAAGAATTATTTCACTCAGATATGTTTTCTCAAGGGATGTCATTAATAAGATGAACATTTATGTTTGGTTAGTACTAATCCTCTAGCAGTAAACGTAACAACAAATGTAGCAACATGCTTAATAGCATGTTTGACCACCTTTGGAACACAATACTTCGACAGTTCTACATGATGTAGACTTAACATGTCATTTATGTGTTTCGGGATGTATGTTATACCATTTGCATTCCACATGTTCAGATCAGCTACATGGTGTGGTCAAGATGTGTTAGGTACCATGCTACTCAGACCACTGTAGAGTCATTCTGCACATGTGACATGGACAGTTCTCCTCCTGGAAGATGCCTTCACCATGGGAGAGCACACCCAGGCATGAAGCAATCTGTGCAGTGGCTACAAAGGTCACATAGTCAGCAACTGTCATGATCCCTTCAATTACTACCAGATCTCCCAAACGAGCCCAAGTGACTGTCCCCATGGCATAATGGGCTCTCCACCTGGTGCCATTCACCTAGATATAGCATATCTGGATGTGGCAACTGACCTGGTGTAACAGGAAATGTCATCCATCCTGACAGTTGACATTTGCATTGACCTTCATTGTAGCCTCAATGATCCCTGCAGTTGCAATTGAACATTTTGGTGGATTGGTATGGAAACACAGTTACCATATGTTGTGGAGCCCTATGTTCAACGATGTACATTGAATTGTGGGTTCAAAACCGTGCATGGTTGCTCAAGTATTGTTTTCTATAATTAGATATGCCACATATTGCCACATGTCCAGCTTCACAGAGCAGGCAAGCCTCTGACCTCCATGATTTGTGATGGGGTAGGTGTATTACATGTTTTCGTAAGGTTATCGATTTATCACCTTTCAGCCACTTTCCACGGACGTTCACAACAGTAGCATAGATCCAGCCTACCAGCTTCACCACTTTTTAGGTTCTAGTTCCCAACTGCAATGCCACTGTAACCTGCCCTTTGCTAAAGTCACTTATGTCATAGGGTTTACATGTTCGTGACACATGTAATTGGTAGAACAATTCCTTGTTAATTTCTGGTCTGCTTATATACTTATAATCTGCTTATTGCATCATGTATGTACAACATATGGCATTCATTCTCCTCACGGGAAGTATTCATGACATTTTTGCTCATCAGTGCATCTTCACATAAATGGGTCAGATGCTAAAATGTGTAATCTAATAAATTCATTGTTCTTGGCTGCCATTTACACCAGTGCACAATAGCTATATTTTTTGCAAATTTTGTTTCACAAAGCTCTGTACATGATTGAGAGATGATGTAGGTACGTGTTATGCACTAAAGCTCTTAATTATTTTTTCATTATTTAATACCATGTAAGTTCTACACAAAATGAAGTAGGTATACAAACATTAGGTCTTACGATTTGATTCCAGTTATTCGTATACACAAGAACAACACTTGGGATAGCTCGGAACATGAGTACTAAATATTTCCTGCATTTTATTCAAAGATGTTTCCATTGTGGTTAGTTTCCTTAATGTGTGTAAATAAACATGACTTTTTGGAAATCTGTATTCATGCTTCATTTTTATTTTCAGAACGATTGTTTTTATTTTTGATTTCCTACCTATTTCTTATTGGTGAAAGTGCATGTGTAACAACTGGAGATAGTTATAATTGATTGCCACTGTTCTGTTTCGCTACACTTAAGCTATGACACTTTGTAGTGATGTGATTACATTTTATTCCATCTTTCTCATGATAGGACATCCATAACTGCTGTAAGTATTCATAATAGGCAACATCCACATACATTTGTAATAAATATTATGTTCCAATAAAAGGAAGGAAAAGCCGGGTTTCTGGACAATAGCCTTATATTCCAATGAGTTTGAAAATACACTACTATGTGTGGCGAATATACATATTATGAATCTCTAAGAAAAACAGTAAAATTAGTAGTAACGTGTTAAAAGGTCACAGTATGGACTGAATAACTGTGTGAGCTAAAGATGGGTCATATAGCATTTCTCTGGTACACAAGATGTAGGCAGAAAATGAACATATTCAATGGTTGTGTGGAAAACTACCTAAATAACTGAGTCTACAAAAACAGTACATGCCCATAAATTAAAGAGTGTAACGGCACCTAATAAAATCATAACAGAAGCTAATCACGACAGAATAAACTATTCTACAAGAATGGTCAAAGACAAGTAAATTTTAGGATATGGATTCAATACAAAAGGAGGTTTAGCTCAATCATATTGATAAGATTCATTATTTTTCCTATAATCTTTGCAGCTTGTAGTATAAAAGTTTAAATTGCAAAGTTATTGAAGGATACATTACAAGCAGATAATATAGCCATAATAAACTAATCTTATTAACACAACTGTGACACTAGCGTTGTTCCATTAATTCTTATTTCATGTAATTAATTGATATTGATTCTTAAGTAATATGTCATTGGTTTCATCCTTAGCTAAGTGGAATGTAATGCTCTCACATGTTGCAAAATGAATAAATTATACAATAGAAACAGACTAATACATACCAGCATCCCATCTCCTAATGCTTAGTTGTAAACAAGTCATGACTGAATTGTGCCAGGATGCAAAATCCACTTGAGTATAAAATTACCCAACAGCAGCTGCTCGTGCGGCACGTGATCTGAATGGTTCACAATATCTTTGATTACATATGATCCATATAACCATTGTGAGGACAACTACAGTGACTGGAAGAGAGATGACACTGGGTCAACCACTCTTTATAGGTATTCCAGCGTACTGCTCTCAGTGATGTGTGCAGTGCCATGGTCAATGGTAACTTTGATTGTTTTTGGTTGTGTAGTCAGGCTGTTGGTTGGGTGCCAGCACAAAAGGTGTTTTAGGCAAATTAGCAGAAAAGTTGAAAGCTGTAGTGTAAGTTATATGAGCAGATAACCTAATGGTGGGTGTGCTACATATGCAATAAGAAAGTTGAAAAAACGTATACCATTAGAAAAACTCGATAAGTCTGAAGTGTAAATGCATGGTCACAGCAGAGACCTGCTACTATAGTTGACTGCGCTACCAAATATGGTAACCTGTTCCCAGTGGGCCTAAATAAAAATTTGTTCATTGCCTCAACAGTGTGAGACGAAGGGAATTCTTTAGTTTCCTCTAAAAGCAATGCAGTTTCACATTTGACACAAGTGCAGAGTAATAGGGTAGGATGCTTGTAATAATTAGTGTTAAATCACAGATGAATCTTGAACTACGTGACAGTCTGATGGATACCCCTTGCAAACAGACAGGATGTCCGTTTGCCGAACATCGCGTTCATAATTAGGTACATAGGTGACAGGGAAAGAGAATGTGATAACACTCAAATTTGCGACTGGTGCAAGTTACGGTCTGGGATATCTGTATATTTAACACATCTATAGATGATGGCAGTTGTACAATAGCAGCAGTGCAATAATACGGCAAGGTTGATACCTACATGGAGTAGATCATTTGCATGTGTACTGATGCATGAAATGAAGTATTAGTTATGGTTTGATAGAAGGTTTCAGAGGGCACTAAGTTAGGAATGAGTCTCTGTTGCTCTTTTGGGGTGTTAACATGTAACTGTTGTGTGGGTGTTATACAACAAGATCTGTAAGGCTTTGGTTACTTCCAAAGTAGCAGTCAGTTTGCACAGTTCTCTGTGTATTTAATCACACTGGATCGCGTTTTTAAGTTCCTAATATTGCAGTATTAGCACAGTAGCTATATTATGAATTTGTCAGGTGGTAGCCAAAAGATAGTCTTCAGTGTGATTGAGCAGCACATGTCAGCTTACTAGGATTTCGTGATACTGCATAACAAAGAATGAAGCTCATAGGAAGTTTATCACAGCAATCAGCATTAGTCTGAGCAGGGATACCAAATTTGTTTTCAGCACAGCTGCACTTCCATTAAACCAAGCTCGCATAGCGTGGTGGAGTGGTTCTGTGATTGGTTGTTCACAGGATGAACAGTGTCTATAATTCAGTGAAGGAGAATTAAATCAGAGTGAAAAGACAGGGATGATTAGTGCACATTGGTCGTTTCTGCTTGCATGCTGGAAGAGTTAGCACTCATGTAGAGGCAATTGCAACAGGGTACCAAGGTTCGATGGCTTTGCAATCAAGATGACTGATCAGCAGTATTTATATCCTGTCACAGGTGCTAGTTGTCTTGAAACTTTGCACAAGTTTGGCGTTTATTATTCTTTCAAAAAAATTGTGATGGTTTATGTTAAGTAGGGCTGAATGTTGAGAGGACTGAATACACAGCCAGTTGTTTTTGGCAGGCGTTTAGAAAGAACAGAAGACGTTATAGACTGGTATATTGCAAAATTAGGTCAACATTTGGCCAATGTGTATGATTTACTGTAGTTGTGCTAATTCTATACTTCGTTAGGAAACCAAAAGTGAGTTTATATTCCCACTTTTCTGAAAATCTAATGAGAATGAAACCATATTTTGGAATGGTCCATTATGTAAACTGGCGTGAATATGGAGATGTTAGATTTAGGACAAGGAAATCAAAATAGTAGCCAGTAGACCTACCCAGTAGTGATAACTTCCTTGGTGAGCTATGGGAAGGAATAGAGGGCTTAGCTGTTAGGAAAATGGGCAAACCAGCTTCAGTTGTCTGTAACGATATTAAAGTTGAGAGTATTCGTTACATCTATAATTATAATGTATTAAAATATAACAGATGGTTCAATAAGGATGGGAGGTGAACTAGGAAGGAAATCACGATCAACTGTCTAGCCTCATGATGTCTCAAGCAAACTGGCATGTTGTGCACCACACAGGTTAGCCTATGTAATGAACTGAAAACAGGTGTTCACAATAGTCAATTTTTGAAAAGGCTTGTAATCTTGTGACTTTTGAGGGGCCTAACTGGTTCATGTCAGTCCTAATTAAATTAGGTGAAAAATACAGATGGCAGAACATGACAATATGAAATGGAAAAAGAAATACATTAACAAGAAAAGAGGTGACATCATGCACTACAATTACTGAAACCTACATTTAATCATAAAATCAAGCAAAAGGAAGGGCAGGAGGTTGTTGCTAGATGAATCAGACGTTTTTCGTCATCTCATCAGCCTATCAAGGTGTAATGAACCTACGAGTGGTAGGAATCAAAGTGGCATACAAGATTTGTCATGAGGCCATAGAATTTTATTCTGCTGCTGTAAAAGTATGTCAAAGCTAAAGGTGGTAAGGGAAGGTGAAATGAGCGGAAACGCCTATAGATACATGGGGTAAGTAAATGAGTTAAGAGGCAGAGCATTTAAAGTTTTTCTCAGTGATGCAGTGCTGGAAAGTGGTACATTAACTTTATAGGTGTGTAAGGCACTGGGGTGTGTCCAACTGTGTAGCTATTTAGAGTGTACTACATGTGAATGCAAAATGTGGTATGTATCAGTGGAAATTAAAGGATCACAAAATTAACCTGTATCAGTAATGTATCCAGATACACAGCTCTTTTGGTTAGTGCCAGGTGGGGAAGCACAGAATAGTTGAACAGTTTGCATGAAGCATTCTAAATCTTTCCATAAACGGAATTGCGGTCATCAGATGAGTTTGCATTCATCTAATCAGAACAGCAGAGCCTAACTGGCAGGTAAAACACATCACTAGAGTGACAAATGAACAAAATTGTAGGTTAGTGAGTATTCAATTAGAGTATGAGCATAATTGATAACATTGGTGGTGATCACATTGGGAAAAAGACTTCATTATTCATATTTCTTCTTGAAGGAGTGAGCAAGGCTGAAATTGGTGTGGTGCTAGGTGCATCAGCCAGGAACTGCTTGGGAAATATGGTTCTGTACTGCTGAATGCCTCATTTTATTCGATGGAGGATGTAGATAATGTCTGAGGTCCCCCTCTTGCACAATGACGTCGATTAATGTAGGACAAGTGTTCATAAGCACCAAATGGAAGTTCTGGTATTATAAAAATGTACTAAACAGATAGATACCCAAGGGAAGATCAATGTTCAAACTGGAAACAATGTGGAACATTATTCCCTGTGTACACATAGTATTCAAAGCAGTGTCAATGGTAGGTGAAACATTGAGTCAAAATAACACAGTAGTGTAGGAATTAGGGATAGTTACGCACTCAGGGAACACTCTGTAAGTGTGTTTCATAGGTGTTTGTGTTGGGTGTGAGTGATTAAGGCCACTACAACCCTAATTGAGGTACTGTAGTTCTCAGTGTGCAAGTGGGTCACGCATGTTTTTGTGTGACAGCAAGATGATAGATGGTAGAACGGACCATAGTATGAAGACAAATCAGAAGTGCAATGACCAGACAAGTGTCTCTTCGATCGCATCATGTTAGGAGGAGGCCCCTGGAGGAACCGGAAGTCCAAGCAACATCCTCCTGTCTCATTTGCGTGGGGTAGATGTTGAAAGACACTAACTGCCTATCTCGCGAGTCCCATTGGTTCTTCCCACACACAAATTGTTGAGCAGTTAATGATATGGAATAAACAGGAGGGCTGTACATCGAACAAGGCATGTCACATTTCTCACACTATATCGTTGTTCAATGGTCTTACATCCTTGCGTTAAATGTAAGTGGTTGTAAGAGATAGCAGTGCTATTATCTTTCAGATTACGATGTACACAGGAAGCAGTTCTAAACTAGGTGGAATCATCTTTTTGGGCGTTGCAATTGAAACATACTATATGAATATCTTAAAAGAATGATCAAGGTTTCAGATAGTTCTCTTATGGAGTGGTAAGTCCATAATTAACAGGGCATACATCTAATTTGTGAACCACATGAATGGAGTGATTATATTCCCATTGCCAAGATATGAGCCAAGATGATGTGAATAAATCGTAAGTAGAATTAGTGAGGACCAAGACGAAGTGCTTAGCGATATTCCTGTCACTGCTGAAACACTTACACTTTGACAACTGATGTGCCAAATCATTCCTCTAGAAAATAACACTGGTTCCTTGCTTAACTAACCAATTGAGAGACGGCACATATCATCTAGTAAGTCTCTGGGGAATAGCTAAAGCGGACACTGCAGCAAGGCAGCAGTGATAACTCTGTAGTATTGGCTGGAATAGTGAAACAGAACTATGAATACTATGGTACTAAGAGAGTGACATAGTCAAGATGAGCTCAGACTTCGCCTTCTTTACGAAAGAAGGAGAACAGAACTGATTCAGGGACATGGTAGTAGGGACAGGAATAATAGGGAAGGTTAAGAAGCTAACTGCAGTGATATGTGACTACAGAATTTTTCCAGAAGTAGAGGATGACTGTTCGTCACGCATTAGCGGTAGTGTAAGAAACCATGTCATTGAGAAGTTGTCCCTATTCCTCCTTGTTTACTGAGAATGAGAACCAATGACTCCACATGGATTTATTAGCAGATAGCCAGGTTAAAAGAGGCTGGCATAATCTTCATTATAACGTGCCAGCACTATTGGATTGTCTAACAGCGAAATGGTACAAGCATGGATCTATGCATATGTTTGTTCATATCTGTAGGGTTGTATCAAAATTATGTCCACTTGGACATTAACCATTTGTAATACAGGCAACTACCACAAGGTCTTGTGGAAACAACTTGTTTTAATTATGACTAAACATCTGAATAGTGGTAGATGCGCAACTACAGTTAAGAAATACTACTATATTACTTGGCCAGAGTACACGCAGTGTAATTCACGAAACCAAAAGTGGATGGAGAGATAACATGCGTCACTGTAGTTCACGTAATAAGTAAGTTTTCCCAGGAGGATATTAAATCACAATCACTGGGGTTCCCATAAAAGAAAGAAAATCATTATTGCATATGAATGACGCACATTGACTGATCAAGAGTATTTCAGATAAAATACTGTGTTGAAGCTTAAAGGAAGGTAATCCATCACATACTAGTACAACAAACTAGCTTACTGGTTTTGGCTAGTGTCAGGTGAGAGTGACTACCATGACATCATTTCTATCATACATTAAATACAGTAAACAAAATACAGAAAAAATGACACAAAACATAAAAAGAGGTACTCATAGAAATATTTTAAGTGAAACGCAAATGAACGTTTATGAATGGCATGCTGTCAGAGTAACTGTCACAGTGACAAGAGCAGTTAGCCCATCACTACGTAATTACAACAATCAATGCATCTACCCTTCTTTGCAGAACCATAAGTAAGTCTTATTCACCCATATGACAGTGAAGGTGCTACTGTTGTTTCAAAATTGTTTGTCCCTTAACTTCATATAAAACTCTGCACAATTAAACATTACCTCTCACAAACCACTGCTGGGAGACTTCGTTCAACACCTGTCTCTGTAGTGCCTTTCAAGTATCATTGTTAGGTGATGAGGTTAAGTCATTTGTGACACACAAGTAGTATATAATTAAATTTATCTATGCTTTCTTTCTCCTGACCTGCCATTGATACCATATATTTTTAACATGCTGGATTTAGGGTCTCGACATGTAGCAGTGGCTTAGGTAGAAAATCGAGGAAAGTGTAGTTTTTAAAGGAGTAATACATTTCCTATAATGGCATATGGCAAAACTCGTAACCATAAATCACTTGTTTCACAAGATCAATCCACGTGAGTTATGATACATTCCACCACTTATTACGAAGACGAGGACTTATTTTTGTTGTGTTATCCATTACATACAAAGAATATAGATCATCTGATGTGCAAAGATGCTGCCAAACAGTAACGTATGCATGCATTGGCCTGACTACTAGTAAAATGTTGCAGTAAGAGTTATTCTTTGTCTACAAAAGGCTAACTCAACTTCCAGATAATAATGATTTATACAACATAACTTCCCACTAGCGTATACTGTGAGAGTCTTGGGTAATTTCAAATAGCTGTTGTTTGCATATTTTAGGCGAGTTTGTCAAGTACATGATCACAGTAGGTAACTCATTGCATGAATTAGTCTTTAGTGTTAACTCCAAACACTAGATATAGAGGTCCTCTGGTTGTTGCAAATTTAGTTCCTAATTGTTATATAAATGAATGCACTTATCTTTTGTCTCTTCATGTATTTAATTAAGAAGTTTACTTGCCTGTTGTGGACAAGAGATCTATGAATTCTAAAGTAAATTTTGATAGTAAAGTGGAAATATGATAATATGTGAAAATTTGGTGTATGTATTTTTTCGTACAAAACTCGGCAAAAGAAAAATATTTATTGCTGTAAGGAAAACATTCGATTAATAGCAACTACTGGAAAAACACTTTATTATTTGATGTCTCCAATTATCTACTTCACTTCAACGCTGCTTCTGAGCTGGTTAAGTAAAACATTCTTCTACCTCAGAACTGTGATTCTCCTCTTGTAACAATGTAGTACTGATTAAACCTCATTTGCAATAGTGTAAATGCGTTCGTAAAAAGTCCATTTCACATTATGTGAAATCTTTAGTGTACATAACGCAAAACTCAGTTATTTCATGTATCACCACAGTGTGTTTCTCACTTAAAGGAACGTCTAAAGCTTTACTTAGTAACATAGTAACCTCCTGATGATGTTGAATAGTAGCCCCTCACGTTCTCTTACTGGGACATTATTATTACAAAACAACTGATCTCTCTAAACTCATGTCCACTGAATAAGCAATTACTTCTGGTCACACTTTAATCATTTACACTATCACTGCTCTCGTTACTTTGCTGTTAATATACAGTATTTTGTATTACATCAAGACGTACTCCTATTTTAGAAAGCAATTCTTGCAGCTTCTTGCATAAAAAAAACTGCAAAAGAAAGATGGCAAAATTAGCCTCAACTGGATACTGGTTCTACAGTATAGCGCAATTCGTTTACACTGAACGACAGAATTATTACTCAGAATCACATCAATAAAATACATTTCTTCCCATATTGAAATCACTCCTACACAGAATAAAATACCACATGAAACTCGTTCAAACAAACAGTACCTCACTCCCATGACCTCAAGGCATAAGGGTGTTTATTTCTCAAGGCATACTTAGGATATGCTGATAGCAACTTGTCCTTTTTTTCCTGCATTTCTGCATGATAGTACATGTGCCTTCTCATAAATTACTTTGATTTGGACTAAGTGACACTGCAGAGGGTGGCAGAGCTTGACCATGGTACAGCTGTAACCAGTCAGAATGTACTATCACTGTGTGGTCAGACAATGAATATCTGCATTGACAGAAGTCACTCGTATGATGGAATAAGGGGTTTCGTATTGAAGCATGAATTTCTTAGTCTTTCCTTTCTTAATCATGGGGTTACGAATCAAAAATAGGTTCCCAGGTTTATACTGAGAAAGCACAGCCCCTTTGTTACGAGGGTTCATCTTGTTTCTGGGTAGCTTGTATTTATTTTGTTTTATCTGCTTCCAGGTAGCCTTGAGGTGATAACTTCTGCCAGATCTCCGACAGATTGGAGTTTATCATGTTGAAATTGGGAGCTCATAGGCTGCCCATATACTTCCTCGTACGATCTATACCTAGCTGATTCATGTATATGACTATTTTATGCAGAAGCTACATAGGCGACCTACCTGTCCCAGCCACTGAGTGGTTTATGTAGTAAGACAAAATCCGAACTGTTGTTTGATGTACACATTGGAGGTTACTATTAGCTTTTGGATGGAAAGAAGTGTTTCTCAGTTGTTTGATTCATAGTCATTTGTACACTTGTAAAAACAGGATGTACATAAAATTAATCCTCTGTTCAGTCAAAATTTGATCAGGACTTCAGAATGATAAAACTTGGCTATTGACGAAGGCACTGGTTACTGTTCCTGTAGTCATATCTGCAACTTGTACTAGAATTACATATCTAGGAAAAGATCAGTGATAGATAGGATGTATTTATTATTTTGTGAGGTCTGTGGGAACGGTCTGACAATGCCTAATACAACATTCTGAATCGGGTTTGTAACGTCTGTAGCCCCTAGAAGTGTTAGCAAGGCAATTTAAGTTTATGGTGGGACTGACCTCTGACCACAAGGCAAAGTAGTTTTGTATGTACTTCTGAACATCAGTCTGTCTATCTTCCCATCAATGCCGTGTGTATATTCTGGCACTCATGGCTTTTTGTCCATTATGACACACCTGCAAACTGTCATGATACTGAGCTCTTATACATGCTTGCAATTCTTTCTGCAGTTATGACTCTGTTGCTCAGGGGGATTTATGTGGCATAGAATATAATGAACTGTGACAAAATGTGGAATAGAATTGTACCAGACATTGTACATCTCTCAATTCTTCTCTTAAAACATTGTCAGTCTGAATCATTTTGACCTTATGGCTCAGTGCATCAGCATTTAGGTGTGAACAGCCTGGTTTGTGGCATACGTCATAATCTTGTTTCGATACTTTTAATGCCCAACTAGTCAAATGACTGCTGGGATCCTTTAAACTGAGCCTCTAAAAAAGAGCAGTATAATCAGAGACCACAAAGAATTTTCTTCTGTGGAAATAACATCTGAAATAGTTGACTCCGAATTTAAGTGCTAGCAATTATTCTTGACAAAGAACAGCACTGATAGCATATTTGAGTTGTCTGTTCGAAGGATAAAACCTTTTCAGGATCAGTATATTAATAATGTGAACCTGGCAAATAATATTTAAGTTTCCTCATAGCCAATTCAAATCCCTCTGTCCGCTCAAGCACTGCACCATACTTTAACAACTTCGTTAATCGTTTGGCTGTCATAGCATAATTCTTTACCAAAGACGGTAACAACTAGGGTGGCCAAGAAAAGTTGCATCTCCTTAATGTTAGTGTGCCTGGAAGAGTCTCAACTGATTTGGTTAGCAGTGGATCTGTCTTAATCTCATCTGAACTGATAGTATGTCTCAGGTCCTTAACCTTTGACTGTGCAGAACAAAAGCTTTAAATTCAAATGTGTGAGCTGTAACCTTGATAAAAGGTACCTCAATCTCACCAAACGTTCCTCAGTACTCCTTGAAAATATATCAGCCAAATACACTAAAGGCGCTGTAGGCTTCAATCATCTTAGTAACAAGTCAGCGAATCTTTGGAAAGTGACAGGCGCATTTCTAAGGCTGAAAGGCATGTGTAAAAACTCATACAACCCTCATGGAACCAAAAATGCGGTTTTATTGGTATTCTGGTGCAATCGGAATTTGGTGGTAATTAGAATACATGAAAAAGGTAGTAAAATACCTACAGTTTCCCAGTATGTCCAATGTTTCTTCGATATGGGGTAGAGGGTAGGTATCAATGGTAGTTACCTTGTTTTCTGCTTGTACGTTAATGCATAGGCGATAGGGTTTTAGGGTACCACAGCGCTAGGGACCAAGCAGGGGTTCGCAGAGGATTGATCTATACCTGCAACCAGCTGATCTTGTATAATATCCTGAGCAACGGGTTGTAGATAAAATGGGAATCAGTCCAGTTCCGAGCCTGTCCAGTTTCTAAGCAATTGGCCTAATGTCTTAAGTTTGAATTTCGTGTTGCACAACGTTAGTGACTGACATACTGCGGTTTCTCGAACAACCAAGCATATTCCTTTAATACCAAGTACAAAAGATTTGACTGACACTGGCAAATGTGCTAACTTCTCATAGGCCTGATTTTTAAGTAAGGACGTTACTGTGCAAATTCTTCTTCTGTCAGTTGCTTCTTGCTCTTACACTTTAACTTATTTTCACACTGAAATTCTTCCTCTACAACTTCCTGAGCACAAGCAAGTATTGTTTCGCGTGTATTCTCTGTATCTACTTACCGAAAGTCGTCAATAAGTAATGGAGCACAAAACTTTTTACCAGTGTCTCTATTTTATTTACACTTCTTCTCACATGAATCAATGACCTGTAGAGAACATCGTTTAGACAGAGTGTATCAACGAGAAAGTCCAATCTAGGCAGCATTTGGATTGTGAAGTCTGTCCTGTGCCACTGCTGACTGTTACCAGTTGTATAAATTTCATATGCCCATATATGTGGTTCTGTTGGAGGTTGTGGAAGAGGCCTCATTCCATAAATTCCTAGCGATTGAGGGTCGCGAGTTCCACCGAAATAGTTGCCTCACTGATTCGAACAATATGCGTCCCATAACCTACCACCATCCAGTACCGGTGTAGGAAATCCTTCTCTAGAATGACACTGAAATCCCTTCTGCGTCTTCTCCCAACTTTCCTAACAAAATCATAGTTCTTACCATGCATCTGTAGGTTTACAAAACATATTCCTGTGGCAGTGTTACTTCTTCTCTTAATCCACTAATGTAACAGCGCAACGATTTAAGTGCACTCTTATCATGAAGAGAAACAAATAATGCTCTAATTTGAGCCCCTGTATCTACTGACACTTTGTCAGCTCTTCCTCTGATAGTGGCCTCTAAAATTATGTTACCCACATCATTTACACTTTTGTCTTGGGCTGGATACATTACCCACGTTACGTGGACGATGGGTGGTGGGGCCTGATTCCTGATCATTTCCCCTGCGTGTACTCACATTTTGTTAATTATCACGTGGAGAATTCCGCTATTGAAGATTCTGTCTCTGATCTTTTTGGCAGGCAGTACTTGTATATCAGTGGTTGGAATTCGTGTCATTTACAAAAATGTGGCGCAGCTTATTGCTTTGCGACAGAGAAGAGACGAACAACGCAGCCACCTTGCAAAAAAGAGTCAATCTTTCTGCTTCATGTAGTGAAGTAGGCGAGGCCACCTTCACTTCACTACATATCTGCAGATTTATTCCACATATGAAAACACCAATTGTTCTTGCTCTAGCTACCTCAATTAACATGTCATTACATGTGGCATCCTACCGTAACACATATGTGCCACCCAACACAGCTCGTATTTGATCAGCAAAATCTTCATTTAGCTTGTGCCTTTAAGTGGATAAATGGTCTCTGTAGTAGCTGACTTCTCATTTGTCAGAATAGTGCTCTGCCAGGTTGTAGGCCTGGGCTTCACAGAAAGGTAATTAAAAAGATTACCAAGGGCTGTCCTGAAAGTCCCGTAAGTAGTCTACTGGTTTGGGATCTTAGTATTGAACTCCATTACATCTGGGTCAGATGCTATTGAAGGTGTTCTCGCATACGCAGGTGACATCCTAGTAGGTGTGTCTGCAGACTCCAGGGCAAGACTGCCTAAAGGTGAGCGATATGCTTGCTCAGATGCAACGTCAGTGCAAGAGCAACAACTGACTATAGCTGTTAATGAGACCACATACATACTTCTGAAGCGAAGGCTTTCTCCTAGTAGGAATCCTTCCCTGAGGCTTGACGGAATACCTGCAAAATGCATCACAGCTAGTAGGTATTTGGGCTTTCGTCTTGTCGAGGAAAGAAACTGTCTAGATCACTAAAAATCTGTTACTCAGAAAGCGGCCAAAATTATGCATATTATTGCCTATGCTTGGACTGCTGACTATAAATTATCATGTCATGTGGTGTAGTCATATCACGAAGCTAACTTCGGCACTACTATGGACTTCACTGTCAGCATCTTGACACATCATCGTAGACTAGGGAGCAACAAAACAATAGTGCGACGAATTCAGTGCAGCATACTTCTGCAGCTCAATGTGCTTCTTGCACTACACCTGTAGAGGGTTCATTGGTGATAATCGGATATGTCTGATGGGTATCGTGATATGTTACAGGGCAACACTGTTTTGGTTAGGGTGTGAGGAATATGATCATGTGTATGGAGATCACAGGACTGCATATTACGGATAAGAAATTTATGAGCCTGTAAGTTAGATGAATAGCAGTGTGATTGGGACACTAGGAGCACTGCAAGGAGTGTTTAACGCATATTTTCAAGCATCATGAACAGATTCAAATTGCACGAGGAGGTATGGGGCACGAGGACGAGAGCATGGTCCATATCCCAAACGTCTGAACCATGTGATATGTAGTAACACAAGAATCTGTAAATGTAGAGAGGAAGATTATGGTGATCATGTCGTTCTCATATGTCCCCCTTTTCAGGTAAAGAGAGATTGCGGATAATTAGACTGCAATCTGCAAAGAACTGCAAGTGACCAAAATTTTTAGGTCTAAAGTCAGTATGATAGCGCTTCAGATATAGAAAAGCCAACTGCTTAACTTTCAGTCTACAAGATCAAGTGGACATTGTATCAAAATAATGTCAACAGTTCACAAAAAGCATTTTCTCAGTTATAGATAATAACAGGCACATACACATGTAATTAAGGGATCATCCACGCGTGTATGCATTGATATGCGGATTGTTGAGTAATACACATACCAATGTGGGTCATGTAGAATAGTGTAGCAACGATAGATTCAGAAGTAGGTGTAGCTGTAGTTAGTTGGCAAACCTGAGGTTCTTAAGACAGAAGTCATTGACTTGGATCTTGAGTTAATTCCCATTATTTTCATTTTTTTAAATGAATTCTTATTTTTCAAATGTTGTGTTTCAATTCTACGTTAATATTACCAATGGTTGCTGTTAACAATATTTACTACTACATATATAATATGAAACTGGCGTTCTACGGATCAGAGCGTGGAATGTCAGATCCCTTAAGCGGGCAGGTAGGTTAGAAAATTTAAAAAGGGAAATGGATAGGTTAAAGTTAGATATAGTGGGAATTAGTGAAGTTCGGTGGCAGGAGGAACAAGACTTTTGGTCTGGTGACTACAGGGTTCTAAACACAAAATCAAAAAGCGGTAATGCAGGAGTAGATTTAATAATGAATAGGAAAATAGGAATTCGGGTAAGCTACTACAAACAGCACAGTGAACGCATAATTGTGGCCAAGATAGATACGAAGCCCACACCTACTACAGTAGTACAAGTTTATATTTCAACTAGCTCTGCCGATGATGAAGAAATTGAAGAAATGTATGACGAAATAAAAGAAATTATTCAGATAGCGAAGGGTGACGAATATTTAATAGTTATGGGTGACTGGAATTTGGTAGTAGGAAAACGGAGAGAAGGAAACGTGGTAGGTGAATATGGATTGGGGCTAAGAAATGAAAGAGCAAGCCGCCTGGTAGAATTTTGCACAGAGCACGACTTAATCATAAAAGAAGGCAGTATACATGGAAGAAGCCTGGAGATACTGACAGGTTTCATATAGATTATATAATGGTAAGACAGAGATTTAGGAACAAGGTTTTAAATTGTAAGACATTTCCAGGGGCAGATGTGGACTCTGACCACAATCTATTGGTTATGACCTGTAGATTAAAACTGAAGAAACTGCAAAAAGGTGGGAATTTAAGGAGATGGGACCTGGATAAACTGAAAGAACCAAAGGTTGTACACAGTTTCAGGGAGATCACAAGGGAACAATTGACAGGAATGGGGGAAAGAAATACAATAGAAGAAGAATGGGTAGCTTTGAGGGATGAAGTAGTGAAGGCAGCAGAGGATCAAGTAGGTAAAAAGACGAGGGCTAGTAGAAATCCTTAGGTAACAGAAGAAATATTGAATTTAATTGATGAAAGGAGAAAATATAAAAATGCAGTAAATGAAACAGGCAAAAAGGAATACAAACGTCTCAAAAATGAGATCGACAGGAAGTGCAAAATGGCTAAGCAGGGATGCTAGAGAACAAAAGTAAGGATGTAGAGGCTTATCTCGCTAGGGGTGAGGTAGATACTGCCTACAGGAAAATTAAAGAGACCTTTGGAGATAAGAGAACCACTTGTATGAACATCGTGAGGTCAGATGGAAACCCAGTTCTAAGCAAAAAGGGTAAAGCAGAGAGGTGGAAGGAGTATATAGAGGGTCTATACAAGGGCGATGTACTTGAAGACAATATTATGGAAATGGAAGAGGATGTAGATGAAGATGAAATGGGAGATACGATACTGCGTGAAGAGTTTGACAGAGCACTGAAAGACCTGAGTCGAAACAAGGCCCTTGGAGTAGACAACATTCCATTGGAACTATTGACGGCCTTGGGAGGGCCAGTCCTGACAAAACTCTACCATCTGGTGAGCAAGATGTATGAAACAGGCGAAATACCCTCAGACTTCAAGAAGAATATAACAATTCCAATCCCAAAGAAAGCAGGCGTTGACAGATGTGAAAATTACCGAACTATCAGTTTAATAAGTCACAGCTGCAAAATACTAACGCGAATTATTTACAGACAAATGGAAAAACTAGTAGAAGCCGACCTCTGGGAAGATCAGTTTGGATTCTGTAGAAATGTTGGAACACGTAAGGCAATACTGACCCTAAGACTTATTTTAGAAGCTAGATTAAGGAAAGGCAAACCTACGTTTCTAGCATTTGTAGACTTAGAGAAAGCTTTTGACAATGTTGACTGGAATACTCTCTTTCAAATTCTGAAGTTGGCAGGGGTAAATTACAGGGAGCGAAAGGTTATTTACAATTTGTCCAGAAACCAGATGGTAGTTATAAGAGTCGAGGGACATGAAAGGGAAGCAGTGGTTGGGAAGGGAGTGAGACAGGGTTGTAGTCTCTCCCCGAGGTTATTCAATCTGTTTATTGAGCAAGCAGTGCAGGAAACAAAAGAAAAATTCGGAGTAGGTATTAAAATCTATGGAGAAGAAATAAAAACTTTGAGGTTCGCCGATGGCATTGTAACTCTGTCAGAGGCAGCAGAGGGCTTGGAAGAGCAGTTGAACGGAATGGACAGTGTCTTGAAAGGAGGATATAAGATGAACATCAACAAAAGCAAAACGAGGATAATGGAATGTAGTCGAATTAAGTCGAGTGATGCTGAGGGAATTAGATTAGGAAATGAGGCACTTAAAGTAGTAAAGGAGTTTTGCTATTTGGGGAGCAAAATAACTGATGATGGTCGAAGTAGAGAGGATATAAAATGTAGACTGGCAATGGCAAGGAAAGCGTTTCTGAAAAAGAGAAATTTGTTAACATCGAGCATAGATTTAAGTGTCAGGAAGTCATTTCTGAAAGTATTTTTATGGAGTGTAGCCATGTATGGAAGAGAAACATGGACGATAAATAGTTTGGACAAGAAGAGAATAGAAGCTTTCGAAATGTGGTGCTACAGAAGAATGCTGAAGATTAGATGGGTAGATCATATAACTAATGAGGATGTATTGAATAAGATTCGGGACGAGTTTGTGGCACAACTTGACCAGAAGAAGGGATCGGTTGGTAGGACATGTTCTGAGGCATCAAGGGATCACCAATTTCGTATTGGATGGCAGCGTGGAAGGTAAAAATCGTAGAGGGAGACCAAGAGAGGAATACACTAAGCAGATTGCGAAGGATGTAGGTTGCAGTAGGTACTGGGAGATGAAGATGCTTGCACAGGATAGAGTAGCATGGAGAGCTGCATCAAACCAGTCTCAGGACTGAGGACCACAACAACAACATATAATATGAAACATTGTGTGTCACCATTATTAACGAATATGTACGACCTGTGTAGAGTTTCCAGAAAACAGATCTAAAATTCGTAGTAATGAACTGAATTGAAATGAATTGCTTGAAATTTTATTGTATCTTATAATGCATCAACATTTTCAACGTGCTTATGTCTGTCATCTGAGAGTTTTAACCTCACTATGTTTAGAAAAATTCCATTCGGCGAAGTCCAAAGATGCCACAAATCGTGAATATTCTGTAAGAAAGTAGTGACACTTCCATTCTGCTTTTACGAAAATGTAGGCGTAAAGGAGACTGCAGGGAAGCTGCTTTCAATGATTGCTACAGATGCTGCAGAACTATCTTTAGGGGTTCCCGAAAAACTTGGATCTGTCCGACAGGCATTGTGCTCAATTTCAACCCTTTGCGCCAGTTCTTCACATTATTCCTGTAACACTAACTTCTGCCAGGTAAGTATATTGATATGTTCAGCTGGCGTATGGAATGGGTCCGTGTTGGCATTCCCAGCAGCTGCTACTTTGGTCGCTCTTGAACTCGAATCCCTCCAGAAGGAAAAACAGTTACTTGAAAACCATGTAACTTTGACAAGAATGATGTCGCAACGTTGGAATGAAATTTAGGTCCTACCTACAACTATTTACAATGACGGCAGCACACAGAGAAGCGGCAACTGAGTATAAGTAAGCATGGCTAGCGGGACTTACTTTGATTTCTCGGCAGGGAAAGGTCCGCCAACGACGGCATCGACGTCAATAACGGCACGTCGACAGCAGCGACGACGACTAAGACTCTCGAAAATGTGGCACCGACCCACGGTGGTGACTGGAACTCTCGCTGAATGAAGGCATGGCGACGGAGGCGGTGACTCGGGCGGGACTGCCACCCAGAACGATATGGTGGCAGTGCAGCGTAGAGGATGTGCCGCTGTGGCCGGAACGTTGGGGAGTAGCGGTCCACAGGAATTTTCACGCAGCGCGGTGTATGTGGACGCATCTGAATGACAAGAAAAGTTGGGAAAAGTATTCACAGCGTAGTCTGGCCGAGCTCATCTCGTGTATAGGACGGTGTAGTGTTACTATGCGCTGACGACCTGCAGCAAGCTCGATAACAGAGACGTGGCATCCATCGGCAAAACAAAATATTCGTATGTTGAAATGGACAGTGTATTCGAATCCTGCAGATGACATCTGCGTACAGGAATTGGTGAGGGCAGGGCAATTTTAGGATGTGGGCGTCTGGGAGTGCATGAAATTCGAGGGAATTTTTCAAAAATGACATGTGGATTGTGGTTCAAAACAACTGTTTGATTTTTATTTCTGAAATCAACGTCTAACGGATACAAGTGGCGCTTGGGAGGCGACTAACAGACTGAGGGGCATATTGCTCATGAGAGGGACAGATGATCCAGTCGAGGGCTAGCTGCCAAGAGCGAGTCAGGTCAGACCGCACATTACCATTTGCAGCTCTCTGATTAGTTGCTGGAGGGTTTTCTAAAAGAGTTCCCTTGTCAGCAACGCTTCACCTAAGCATCATCCTGTCAGCATTCTCGCTGTCAGAATGATATGAATGTGACCAAAGTGTGGGCTGGTGACCATATACGTTTAAGGCACTCATTCACGTGTCTGCCTTACCCAGGATTTGTCTACAATACGTTGGTCTACAATATATTATTATCATACTAACGATAACCAACAGCGTGTTAAAGTTATAAGCCAGAAGTTAGGTGAGAAGGTGACCCTCTGTATTCGGTCAGATAGGGGTATAACCACTGTTGTACTGTCTCAGGTTGAGTGTAAACAGAAAGCAGAGGCGTTTATTGTGGGTAATGATGTATAACTGGTTACATGTGGTCTTATTCGCTAATACATGGAACAGATCAGAAAAGCATGTAAATGTATCAGATTGGTGTGGAATTAGTGCCATCACATTAGCGGGTATAATCAAGAGTCATATCACCTTCAAGACCTATTATTAACAGCACTGATAGTCTGGGATGTCAGCTGGCTAGGTACCTCAATGATATCCCTAAACAAGGATTTATTTATTTATTTATGTTTTGAATCGAATATAATTAAAAATGAGAAGGAAGTTATTTAGCATCTGCAGGCAATGAACATACCTAAAGGAGCTGTACTAGCGTCCTTTGCTACAAAAAGTTTGTATTGCAACATCTGAACTCATGGGCAACAATCTGCAATAATCTTTGGTCTTAGAATAATCTCGTGTATCACTGAAAGGATGTGCTGAAGAATATTGTCTCAGAATTTATTTATGTGAAAACTATTAAAGCTTTTTAAATGAAACATACTTTGTTAGCATTATGCGTATTTGTCCTTCATGTTTCTCAACATTGTCGGCCTGGCGATGAACACATTTCTCCCACAAGAGACCATTTTGTTGATAGTATCACTATAAAATTTTATACTTTGTTGACATGACCCCAAACCCACTTCTCCTTGAAACAATTCATCACTAACAAATTGGTGCCCTCGAAGGCGTGTTTTATTTTGGAAACAGATGAAAATCAGATGGGGCCAAGACGGGACTGTGTGGAGGATGACTGATGATAGTGATCCCAAGGCGCCGGATTATTCCTGATGCCACAACCCTCGTGTGTGGTCTGGCTGTGTAATGCTGAAGGAGAAAATGCTCCATGTGAGGATGCTCCATGTGTGGGCAAACTCTTGGAATTCGTGCGTCCTGTTTTTTAGGGATTTTCCCGCATTGACATAGTTGTGTTACACGCTGTCATGCTACACGCTACAATTAGGAACCCTGTAGTACCAGAGGGTTGCAGCTTGTGTCAGAAGAGCGGGAAGGTTGACCGAGTACTATGCATGACATATAAAATCTCGACCGATATTGAGAACAGAATAAAAAATTTGGAGGCACTACTTTTCAAGACGTCGGCAAACATTACTGCTCTTAGCAAACTATAATTGGTAGTCCTATTTCTAATTAGGGGAACAAGCTTACAAATGAAATATGGGGTTAGCCGAGGGCTCTCCCACAGCCACTGCCTCACGTGGCCCATTTTGAACAAAGATGTTTGAGGACAAGACAGTGGGTATACTAACGATATAATTGCGATTTCTATGGTAATAAGGATCAGGTAGATGAAGTATTTAAGGTGCTTAATAGCCAAAATCATTATAATAAATTTACTGTCAAATTAACACTGGAAGATAAGCCACCCTATTTGGATTTAAACATCTCTCTGAATGAAAGAAAAATTATTATCCGTGTTTATCATATGACCACCACAACAGATAATTTGACACAAAGTTCTTCTGGACATCCCACGTTCCTTAAACATGTTGCCTTTAGAGCATAGAGTGCAGGAAATTCCGTTGAGCAATAGAGAGATAAAGAGAGAACTAGATACCTCTAGACATGTGGCCCAGGTGAGATTGTCATTGGGAGATGGTTAACAAATAGAACAGGATATTGACACAGGGGTTACGAAAAAGGGATCAGAGGGTAGTAGCCTGCTTGAGCAGGATGTGAACGATAAGAAGAAGAGATATTGCAGAGTATCTTTACGTCGACCAGTCTCAGATATGATTGGTCGGTGGCTGGGAGCCTTAAATGCCCAAGAAAAATGGTCAACGGTTTATACATCATGAAGAACGATAGGTTGGCCTTATCGCAATACAGGTGTTTATGAGATTAAGAGAGCTCAGTGTGACTGTAGTTTCGGAGGCCAAATAAGTGAAGCTTGCATATCAGATATAAGGAGCATGGTGCAGTGTATAATCCTGTCAGTCGTTTCCTTCCACCTAGCACTCAATAACCAAAACTTAGAGGATGTTAGCGAAGATTTAGATATCTAGCACAAGTGGCCTATAGGCCGAACACTGACATCTTGGATCAATTGGAATCATGAAATGTAAAATCTACTGTCCAGAAATTGATGGTAACAAACTGCATTAAGGCTTTACGGAATGCTTCGTATCTAGAATAATACTTTTGAAGTAGTGTATCCCAATAGACAAACCCTATTTTCTGTAAAAGGTAGAGAATCTCAGTGTTTTGCGTTTAGATTTATATTACCATATATTTTTCATTTACTTCCGCCATGACTTTTTTCTCTGGAGCTCGCGCTAAGGCACTCATGTATGTTGATGTGTAATTATATGGACAAGAGAAAGCCACTGGCTTTTTTTACTGTGTAAATGATATGTAGTACAAGTGCTTTCCTCGGCATGAATTAAACAAGTGTAGTAGGTATTACAGGGGTTAGTGGACTTATTCACATCAGCACAATTGATTGGTTCTTATATTATGCATTTGTTGCTTACAGGCTTCCTCGCTGAAGGTTCTGCTTTCTTTGTATGTTCTTATTCACACATTGATTCCTAATATGTAGTTGTTAACTGCATTTTATTGATATTGCCATTGTAGCAGTGATCTTTGTAGGTTGGTGGTTTGAAAAACTTCATTTAGGGTTTGGGTCCAAGAGGTATTAGTTTTCTGAAAGTTCAGACTGGGTACAACTCAGTGACAGTCTTTTGTTTGTGTTGATACAGTGTGGTATCTGACATTATTAGTGGTGTTACATGGTGGTATCTGCCGTTACCAGAGGTGTTGTGTGGTGGTATCAGCTCCTGTTATTGGCACTGTAGGACATATGTCCACTTACTTTCTATCACATCTGTTACTGATGCAATTGGTTCACTGCAGATGTTGCTGTATATAACAGTAGTGCAACTGTTGTTAATGGGCGGTTTCAGTGTGTGTGTGATGGTGCTTTATCACGACTTTTAGATGTGACGACAGCAGGGATACTAGGTTATAGTTTTTCCTTTAGATGCTGCATTGTGCACTTGACCCAGTACATTGACCATCACGTGGTATTTTAATTTTGGTGTTCAGTTGTTATTGTGTTCTGTATGTCCATGAATGCAGTATTGGTAATTCAGAATCTTTACATAAAGGGGGTGTATTATGTATGAACTGACATCTCCATGTGCAGGCACTTTTTACTGCCTATTTTTAATGTTAGTGTGTGGAAGTCTGGTTAGCTCGCTGTGTGAGATCACATATTACTGAACAGCCTAACCCATGAGCATGTAAGTTTGTATTGGTTTTATGGGTTGTTAGGCCTTGATTAGTTTATGTTATGATCTCAATAGGTGTGATTACAATGTTTTATTTATGGGGCTAACTTATATATTATATAGACCTAGTTCTCTGAACAGTTTTCTGTGCAACCACTAAATATATTAGATGTATTTTATGCTTACATGGCGTGTAGAAGAGAATCACTATATTTCCCATTTTGGATGACTTCTGTGAATATTCTCTGTGTATTTCAGATATTCTTCTCAATATGTTACTACAATTTTTTGGTTTTTCTTAGCGTTTCATAGTAAACTGATTGAAAAAAGATCGCAACACCAAGAAAGAGTTGTATGACACTAACAAAAGTTGGTAGGTGTGTTTCCACATCTAAAATATGATGTCTGTTCACCTTTCGCGCCAGTCACATAAGAGTGGCGTTAGTAGCACCACCACGAAATTCAAAATCAGATTTGTTTGAAATACACAGTGTAACTGTCTTGATTGTTCCTTAGCTTTGAGGCTGGATGTCTTGAGTTGATGTTAGCCAAGAATGCTTTTAAGACAACAAGGACACCATTACTAACACCTCACTGAGTTTGAACAAGGTCATGTGACAGGGCTATGAGAAGCTGGATGTTCCTTCTGTGATATTGCTGAAATACTTAACAAGAATGCTGCCACTGGACATTTTTGCTGATATCGGTCATGGGAATGTATGGTCCTAAGTAGACCAGGCTCCAGATTGCCATGCGGCACTAATGAGAGAAAAGATGATCATGTTTGGCGTATGGTTCTGGGCCATCTACTACATCTGCAGTAGAAATACAAGCACCATTTACCACCACACTGACTTCATTGACAGTTTTGAACCATCTGCCCTGTAGCATGCATTTCACTGACCTCAGACCACCGTCATTAGCGACTTCAGTAGTGTCAGCAGTAGCTCATCAGAGAGCAGGGTGCAGATCTCTTGTGATTTCTGATGAGAGCTGGTTCTGCCTTGGTGCCAGTGATAGCTTTGTGTTGGTTAGAAGGCAGCCAGTTGAGGGCCTGCAACCAACCAGTCTGCTTGTTAGACATACAGGACCTACAGCTGGAGTTATCGGCAAGGGTTTGTTTTCATATGACAACAAGAACACTCCTATGGTTATTCCATGCAACCTGACTGCAAATCTGTATGTCAGTCTGTTGATTCGATGTAGTGTGCTGCCATTCATGTATAGCGCTTCAAGAGGTGTCTTTCAAACAGGATAACGCTTGCTCACATAGCACTGTTGCAACCCAACGTGCTCTACAGTGTGTAGACATGTTGCCTTGGCCTGCATAATCACCAGATCTGCCTCCAGTCGATCACATATGGGACATTATTGGATGACAACCCCAGTGTGACCCACAAAAGCATTTACCAACCGGGTATTGACCGACCAAGTGCAACAGGCACTGAACTCCATCCCACAGACTGACATCCAACACCTGTCGCTTGCTTGCTTGCATTCAACATTCTGGCGGTTACAGTGGGTATTAGTGTTCTAGCATTTCACATTTGTAATGGATTTTGATGCACTTACATTAACCTGTGATCTTGCAGTATTAATAAATAAGTTACCTAGATGAATGTATTCCAGAAATTCAATAGCCTACATTATTTATTTTAGGAGTTACAATTTTTTCCATCAGCATATGTTTGATCATCACATTTAGTAGTAATTTTTCAGGTGACTTAAAGATGGGACTGTTATCTTGAAACCTGATTGTGCATTTCTTTTTGGAAAATAAATTTAATACAAGTGCATTTGGATTTAATTAAACATGATTAATATTTATATTTTATTGTTTTTGCTCTTGCACTGTAATACTGGCTGCTGTCTCAAGTATTACAGTAAGTTTTAGCTATTTAAATCATGTTGATCTGCTCGCTATTTTTGGTGTATTTCTTCGTTCACGTGATAATAAATTTTGACTGTAACTTGGAGTTGAACTGCATAGATTTTTGTAATTTTTCTTAATGTAATGTTGTTACATTGTTGCACACAGTTATCTGTACCCACATTTTTGCTTCAGGCCTTGTTAATACAACACTACTAGTGGGTAGTGTACTTAAGTAAAAAGACAAATGGAATTGTTTTCTCAGTAATGTCATGTTGAAACAATAAATACAACTATAATTTCTGAAGTACAAAAAACACGACCCCTAATTCACACACTTCTAATGTAACAGCTCACTATGAATGTTAAATTTTGCCTCATAACTCTTCAGTTTTAACAATCTCTACACTGAAGATATCAGTATGAAGGTACTCAGTGGAAATTAAATAAAGTAACCCTCAAGGCAGCATTAAAATAGATACTTAAAATGACAAAATAGATTGGAGTTGTTGTCAGTATTAATTTTCGTAGTAAAATTACCATAAATACTGTACATTTTAAAGTGGTATTTAGAGAATAAGATTAATACAAATCTCATTATGAGTAACATGTCCATTACTAGCATCACCATTATGTGATGTTCTTGCAGTTTTTTGGATGCTTTTGTTTCGAAATATATGTAGCAGGCACCATAAGTGGAGGAATATCGTTCACATTTTCAAAAATTCTTATCTTGCACTTCACGAGATAATGCATCGTTGGAATGTTAAATGATCCTTAAGAGTGTTGAGAGTAAAATGAGACATCAGGATGACAGTAGATTTGTTATTCTTTATTCTGGCCCTGGGCCATAGTACATCAGGAAAAGCTTGGTGGAGGCGTCCAGTTGCTCATATGCAAAAGAGTTGACATCTGTCATCTTTGAGATCATGAAGAGCGGGGCCGAGCGTGGTGTCACTCGAAAGTCACTGTCAGCGACATCTCTGGCTCTGATCAAGAATACAGCGTGACGGCGCAGCTGATGACGGCAGTGAACTTCCTCCAGTGAGTGGGCGGCTTCCTCGTGACTCAGACTGGGCTGCACTGTCTTGTGGTTGGACAGTGGAGTCGTTACTGCACTCTGTGTTACAGGCTCATGGTTTAGGCTGTGATTCTAAGACAAAAATCATTTACGACACGAATGGCTGGGCACTTACATGCTGTAGACTATGTTCGTTTACAACTTAAGGTATATACTCTAAACATTTTCGTGGTGGCAAGCGAGGAGAGCCTTCCATCCTTCCGCTAGTGTACTGCAGTGTCATGTTTCTATACTGTGCATAATGCCACTTGGCCGTGTTTTGCTTTGCAACACATAACACTCTCACCTCCCTGCGGCTGTCTCTGTTGCTAATGACTTCCGCTCCAGAGTATTTTATGAACAAGTACTGTCGATACGCTAGACTGCCCTTCTATTACGCTAGATTGCCCTCCTTTTTATCAAATTCCGTCTCTCAGGTCAACCAAACTAGATTATCCTTCACACAACAGTTCCTGGCAACTTGCTCTGTCAGCCCTGTTTCGTTTCTTAAGAATTATTCTAACAATTGTTTCCTTTAACCCGATCACTTAATCTTACACATTGCTACAGCGCACCTTGTCCTGCGCCTTAATTCAAACACCTTGGAGCTTGTTTCATTATAGGTTTTTCGCACAGTTACCTCTAATGCTCTATGCCCAACTTAAAAGCTAAAATGAACCAATTATTCTTAACACTATCCTCCCGTGCGTTCAGCTATATTCTGTTGCTTTTATGCTCTGGGTATCTAATCCACTTGGATGTGAATAATGGCTGGGTCCAAGCTCAGTCTTGTGCTTCGTCTTCTGTGTACCACAACAAGGACTACACTGGGCAAAACAAGTGCTGCTGTAGTGGTTGATAGGACAATAGTCAATATTGTCTCTTTCCTGTACTGATTTTCGCGATATGAATTAAATGCTGCAATAAGGTTTCCATGGAGTCTCTTCCCTCCTGCCGGTTCAGAAATGTGTTTATAGACTGCGTTAATTCCGACCCTAGAGTTTGATTTGAACTGCTAAGATTTCCGGCAGGTAGCAGTTCCGTGAGCTCCTCTGGCCAATACATGTGAGGCTCCGAAATATTCAGCTTTTATCCCTTAAATCGTGTCAGGCAAACAGAGAGTAGGCCCCATTATCTCGCTCGCTGTTCCAGTTAATAACAAATCCCTTCCGTTTAGTTCTAGCCTCTTCGCTGGTGTAAGCTTCCCCTGATCGAAACAACTAGCCGTTACTACCATCGTGTTAAAGGTAGAGTACAACCAATGCTCCTAGAGCCGCTGAAAGTGCAATTCTGGCTCGAGTACTTCTTTATTGCATTCTCTTAGTTCCTTTTGTCCCATTAGCAATTTCACTGTGCAGGAATCCTGCCCCTCTCTTATTATCATATTTGGACAGACTGTGATTTTCCCTCAGTGGCAGTTTTGTAATTTTCCTTCCTCCATTTGTACATATTTTCCCTTGTCTTTTGCAATTTACTGCAGGTGCTGCATTTTTACTCTTACAGATTTCTTCAAAATCCCCAAATTACAGGATTTGCATGAACTATAGTAGTTATGATGTGCTTGTTTCCCTGTTACTGGTATAGAAACGGAAATATAAACTTTCGCTTCATCAGTTCTCGCTGATACTGTGGCCATCTTGAAATAAAAAGCTGAGTTTTTGCGCTTGGAATCTAAAACGTACCTCAAATCCGGTGGTAGTTCCTTTTGTGCTTTAGTTAAACCCTTTAAATACTGTTCTGCGAATAACAAATTTACCTCTGACCGACCCCTTACAGCCTACTACATAGCCTCCTATAGTTTTCTCACTTTCCTTTGTGCTTGCCAAACACTAACTTCTACTTTGTCCCTTTCTAAGGCTTCCACTTCAGTTTGTAGTTCCCTGGTATTCTGATTAAGTGCCTCTTCTACAGCTCAGGTATACCGCTTTACTCCACAGGTGAGTTGCAGCAGTCGTGTGTTATTCAATACGTCCTTCTCCAAACCTCACCTATGAGCACGAGTACCTATTACTATTCTCCCCCTTTAATTCTTTGCTGCTCCAAAGCTGCTTATACTACTAAAGGTATACATAACCTAAAAAAATATCAATTTCTTTTTCCTAGGCCTTAATCCATACTGGTTCTTCATCACTGTTTATTCCACAGCTCCTTTTTTCCTCTTCTGATAGCTTTCGCCTCACTCTCCCCTTGTGGTTCACATTCCTATCCCTGGAATAACTACCGTACTCCCTCGAAAAGCTTTCAGCCGCCCTACATGCACAATTATCGGCCTCCTCGACAACTGAATCTTGACATTTATTGGTGACGTAGTGTCTACCACTTGGTATGGCCCCTGATACTTTGCAAAAAGCTTCTTCATCTTTTCCTTAGGTGTATATGAAGTTGACAGCATCACCTGCTGACCAACCTTATACTGTGGCATTCTTGCTATACGGCCCACTGCTTCTTCCTTTTTCTCTAGAGTTCGTGTATTTGCCCTCCCTACTGTATTCCAAATTTTCCTTATCGCTCTGGCAAATTGCTTAACATACTCTCTAGGCTTCCCTTTCTCTGCTTTCAATATGTCAAATGGTGACGTCATTTTACGACCATATGCTGTTTCATATAGCCATAATCCTGAATTTGCATGCTGCTTTAAGTCGGAGACGATGTACTTCAAATAGACATCCTGGTTGGTTTGATGTGGGTCACTGTAGTATCTAAGCATCTTCCTGATTGTCCTGTGCACTCTTTCACTTTTTCCATTGGCTTGTCGATGGAGAGAGCTCGTTCTTAACTTCTTCACATTCAGTAACTTACACAGGTCCCTGAATAGATCTGTCATGGAGTTCGTTGCCTGTTTTGTTGTCATTGTTTCCCGCAATACAAAATTCAGTATCCTGTTATTCAAAAGACTGTGCCACTGTTTCTGCCTTCTATTTTGACACTGCGACCGTTTCTAAGTATCGTGAAAAATATCCAGCGACCTGTCTTTCCAACCATTATCTATTATTTCCTAGCATCCAGTCTTACTGGGACGGACTTTAGGTGGGCCTGAAGCTATTCCTGCCTCATCCTCTACTTCTAAAACTATTACTCACCGAGCGAGCGGCTCCCTTGTGACTCACGGCAGGCTGCCCAGTCTCGTGGTCGAACAGCGGACTCCATACTGCACTCTGGGATGTCGCTCTGGGTGTCACAGGCTCATGGTTTAGGCTGTGATACTGAGGCGAGAGTCACTTAGTATGTGAATGGGAATGGCTGAGAACTTAAACGTTTAAGGCACGTACTCTAGACTCTCCCATAGTAGCAAGTGAGTAAAGGCTTCCATCCTCCTCTAGCGTACTGCAAAGTCGCTATCTACATCTACATCTAAATGGATAATCTGAAAATCATATTTAAGTGCCTGGCAGAGGGTTCTTCGAATCACCTTCACAATTCTCTATTATTCCAATCTCGTATAGCGCGTGGAAAGAATGAACATCTATTTCTTTCCATACGAGCTCTGATTTCCCTTATTGTATCGTGGTGATCGTTTCTGCCTACGTAGGCTGGTGTAAAAAAAAAAACATTTTCGCATTCAGAGAAGGAAGCTGGTGACTGGCATTTTGTGAGAAGATTCCGTCACAACGAAAAACGCCTTTCTTTTAATGGTGTCCAAGCCAAATACTGTATCATTCCATCTACATCTGCATGGATACTCTGCAAATCACATTTAAAAGCCTGGCAGAGTGTTCATCGAACCACCTTCACAATTCTCTATTATTCCAATCTCGTATAGCACGCGGAAAGAATGAACACTTATATCTTTCCGTACGAGCTCTGATTTCCCTTAGTTTATCGTGGTGATCGTTCCGCTCTATGTAGGTTGGCGTCAACAAAATATTTTCGCATTCAGAGGAGGAAGTTGGTGATTGGAATTTCGTGAGAAGATGCCGTCGCAACGAAAAACGCCTTTCCTTTAATGATTTCCAGCCCAAATCCTGTATCATTTCTGTGTCAGTCTCTCCCATATTTCGCGATAGTACAAAACGTGCTGCCTTTCGTTGAACTTTTTCGATGTACTCCGTCAGTCCTATCTGTTAAGGATCCCACACCGCGCAGCAGTATTCTAAAAGAGGACGGACAAGCGTAGTGTAGGCAGTCTCCTTAGTAGGTCTGTTACATTTTCTAAGTGTCCTGCCAATAAAACGCAGCCTTTGGTTAGCCGTCCCCACAACTTTTCTATGTGTTCTTTCCAATTTACGTTGTTCGTAATTGTAATACTTAGGTATTTAGTTTAATTTACGGCTTTTATATTAGACTGATTTATCGTGTAACCGAAGTTTAACGAGTTACTTTTAGCACTCATGTGGATGACTTCACACTTTTCGTTATTTAGGGTCAACTGCCACTTTTTGCACCATTCAGACACTTTTTCTAAATCGTTTTGCAGTTTGTTTTGATCTTCTGATGACTTTATTAGTCGATAAACGACAGTGTCATCTGCAAACAACCGAAGACGCCTGCTCAGATTGTCTCCCAAATCCTTTATATAGATAAGGAACAGAAATGGGCCTATAACACTATCTTGGGGAATACCTGAAATCACTTGTTTTATTTGATGACTTCCCGTCAATTACTACGAACTGTGACCTCACTGACAGGAAATCGCAAATCCAGTCACACAACTGAGACGATAGTCCATAAGCATGCATTTTCACTACGAGCCGCTTGTGTGGTGCAGTGTCTAAGCCCTTCCGGAAATCCAGAAATACGGAATCGATTTGAAATCCCTTGTCAATAGCACTCAACACTTCATGCGAATAAAGAGCTAGTTGTGTTTCACAAGAACGATGTTTTCCAAACCCATGTTGACTGTGTGTCAATAGACCGTTTCCTTCGAGGTAATTCATAATGTTCAAACACAACATATGTTCCAGAATACTGCTGCATATCGATGTTAATGATATGGGCCTGTAATTAAGTGGATTTATCCTATTACCTTTCTTGAATATTGGTGTGACCTGTGCAACTTTCCAGTCTTTGGGTACGGATCTTTCGTCGAGTGAATGTTTGTATATGATTATTAACTATGGATACAATGTATAAGAACACTCGGAAAGAAAGCTAATTGGTGTACAGTCTGGACCAGAAGACTTGACTTTATTAAGTAATTTAATTTGCTTCATTACTCCGAGGATATTTACTTCTACATTACTCATTTTGGCAGCTATTCTTGTTTCGAATTCTGGAATATTTACTTCGTCTTCTTTTGTGAACGCATTTCGGAAGGCTGTGTTTAGTAACTCTCTTTTTGCAGCACTGTCTTCGATAGTAACTCCATTGCTATCGTCAGAGAAGGCATTGATTGTGTCTTGCCGCTAAAATACTTCACATACGACCTGAATCTCTTTGGATTTTCTGCCAGGTTTCGAGACAAAGTTTCGTTATGGAAACTGTTAGCGGTATCTCGCATTGAAGTCCGCGCTAAATTTCGAGCTTCTGGTAAAGATCGCCAATCTTGGAGATTTTGCGTCTGTTTACATTTGGAATGTTTGTTTTGTTGTTTCTGAAACAATGTTTTGACCCATTTTGTCTACCAAGGAGGATCAGCTCCGTCGTTTGTTAATTTATTTGGTATAAATCTCTCAATTGCTGCCGATGCTATTTCTTATTTCTTTGAATTGAAGCTACATCTGGTCTACACTTATATTATTAATTTGAAAGGAGTGGAGATTGTCTCTCAGGAAGGCGCCAAGTGAACTTTTATCTGCTGTTTTGAATAGGTATATTTTTCGTTTATTTTTGGAAGAATTCGGGGTTACAATTTTCAGTCTCACTACAACAGCCCTGTTTTCACAGATTCCTATATCCGTTTGATGCTCATTGTTAACTCAGTATTATTTGTTGTTAAGAGGTCAAGTGTGTTTTCACAACCGACGGTTACTATACCGCGCCCAGATGGCTCTGCTTCACAACGCCACTTGGCCGAGTTTTGCTTTACAATGCATTACGCTCCCACCTGCGGCTGTCTCTGTTGCAGCTCTGACGTATTTTTTACCGAATACAGTCGATACGCTACAGGAAGTACATAGTTCACTGTATGGGAATTACACAGTAACTGAAGGTCAAGCTATTAATTAAAAAAAAAATTACATACCGTTGTAGCAAAGCTAACATTTCTGTCATGTAACCAAAATAGAAGTCTTAACAAAAATTTTCGGCAGACAATAGTAGCTGACATAATCTGTTCCATAAATGAGTTCAGCACGACTGGCAGTTCTGTCTGAATTGTCCTGTTTAACTTTCAAGCAGGAGTCAATACATGGTTGACCAACATCGTTGCTCACTGGAGTCCAGATTGAAACATAAATGACGAGGGTACAGTTTTATAAGGGTAAGTCAAAAATTATTCGGACTTTTGATGAGATACTCCATTTACTTCAAAAATACAATTTGATTTACACGTTACTTTTCAGTACATGTAGTCTTCTTTCTTTGAAATGTATTTGGTCCAACCGTCCACAAGCTTGTGTATGTCTGCCAAATTGGTTTGCTGTGGTTGTGAAGTCACTGGTTTGCAGTTGGCTGTGAAGCCAGTGATGCACCACTTCTAGCACCTGTGTGTCTGAGGAAAATCGGTGACCTCGCAAAGATTCTTTCAGCGGCCCAAATTAATAGAAGTCTGATGGAGAATGATCTCGGCTACAGTGTATGTTCCAGTGGCTCGAAACACAATTTCTGGATTGTGTCAATGGTGAGGCGAGCCATGTGAGGATGAGCGTTACTGTGTAACAATAAAATTTACCATCACAAAATACCTCATCCTTTATTGCGAATTGCTGGTTTAACCCTACACTGCATGTTGTTGCCGTTTGGCAACGCTAATATTCGTTACGTTTTTCGAGCGTACTTCTTGCTGCCAGATGGCAACCCATGCATATTGCAAGACCACCTACAATAAATCAGACCTTAAGGCAGATATCGATAGTTGACAATATGGCGGCAATCGTGGGGGAAACAAACCAGCGTGCTTGTGTTTCCATAATGCGTGTATGTAACATTGTATGCGTGACGTTCAAGAGGAGCGGAAGCACTTATTACTAGCTGTTATTTATGCTATATGCTGTGAATGTCGTCAAAAGTGCTACTCTAGTATTTATTTTCTAGATTCTGTAGTAAGTTCGGCATAATTTAAAGTGTAAACTGTTCTTGCGATGGGTCGTAGCTGTTGTGTACCAGGATGTAAATCCAATTACGGCAAAACATACGATACCTCAACATTTAAGTTTCCCAAGGAAACAGCATTGAGGGACAAATGGATTAAACTAATTCATAGGGATAATTTTGAAGTGAACGATAAAGCTGTGGTATGCATTAAGCATTTTGAACCTAAGTTTGTGGTTACAGAAGACATTTTTCCTGTGGAAAATAGTGAACCAATACGTGTGCCACGAAAAACACCAAAACTAACAGATGATGCATTTCCAACCATCTTTCCTAATCAACCTTCTTATCACACAGTACCAGTTCCTAAGCAAAGGAAGAATCCTGAAGATCGTGTTCAACAGCTACTGGAATGTGATGAATGTAATTTCAGTAAGTGGTGCGAAAATGGCAATATACCTGACTTTCAGCATTTTAAAAGCGAAGTGGAGAAAATGAATGTTTTTCCATTTACAATTTTAGTGAAGGATGACTACGTATCTTTCATTAAATTAAAGGATGATTCAGTCAGTGATGTGCAATTAGTTTCAGTGTGCTTCAAGATATCAAGTTCCTTGGAAGTAAAAGTGTTTCACAAAAATGTGTGTTTGCCTACAGAAATCTTGAAATGGATACTACAGTCTGGGGAGGAAGAGAACTTGAAATGTGACAAGTGGGCGAAATTTGATAATCTGGTGAGTCACCTAAATGGTTTCACAGATAACTCTACTGGCACCATTGACAAGATTATGATTTTAGTCAATGTTCTCAAACAAGCACTAAAAGATGGTAGTGATTTTGACGCTGAAATAGCACCTAAAATAGAATTTGTTTTGCAGCAATAACAACTCGCAATAACAAAGCAATGTAGATATTCTGCTGAACTTTTGATATGGGCAGCAACCATTTGCTTTTCATTTCCTGGTCCCTACCATCACTTGAGAAAAACAAATGTGTTAACATTACCTCATCCTGTCTATTTAATGCAGTTTCTATGCAAAATGGGTCCAAATAAACCTTGTATTGGTCCATCACAGGTAGCTTTTTTGAGGGAAAAAAATAAATTTCTTCAGGGAAGTGACGAGGTAATTTCAGTGATGCTAGATGAAGTTTATGTTAATTCAAAATTCTCTTATAAGGCAGGAAAGATACTAGGTGTAGCTGAGAATACTTCAGATACTACAACAGCAGGTACAATGCAGGTTTCGATGGCATCATCTTTACATTCTGATTATAAAGAAGTGATAGCTCTCTTTCCTGTAAAAAATGTTAATCCTGATACTCTACTAAAAATGACAATTGATGTATTAAAGTTAATGCATGAGCTTAAGTATGATGTTATATGCCTGGTAACAGATAACCATAGCACTATTAGGAAAATGTATCAGCTTATGTGTGGTGGCACTTTACAGCCGTGTATTACAAATCCAGTCGCTCCATCCAAATTTCTCTTTCTTCTGTCTGACAATGTGCACTTGCTTAAGTGTATCAGAAATAACTGGTTGAATGGAAAAAATGAATCCTTCATAATACCAAATATTGAGGATACACTTGCTTTCATCAATACCTTTCTACACAGTGATGAAGGGAATGCTGCATGTGAATATACTGTCAGTGAAGCAATGTTTTCAGATTTGAGGAACCTGTTTCATTCTGAGAAAAATAAACTGTTGAAACTTGCCCCAAAGCTAGTGAGAAAGGCAGTATATCCAACTTCTATTGAGAGACAGAATGTTACCCTTGCTCTCAGTGTTTTTGATTCTAAAAATGTGGCAGCACTAGAAATTTTGAAAAGCCAGGGGATTGAGATTTGTGATGGCACTATTCAGTTTTTGAAATTAATCATTAAATGGAGGACAGTTTCTAATGTACAGCATCCCATTAAAGGCAAATACACATCAGATGATAATTCTAGCCCAATCACTGGACCTACTGACTCCAAACGCGTGTTTCTTGAAAATTTGAAAAAAATTTCTTGATATCTGGCATGCATTGCCTACTGATGGAAAATTAACCAATGAAACATGTACTGCTTTCTCTCACACACTTGCAACGACAGTTCAGTTATGCAGATACATTTTCAACACTATATTCTTACAGCAAAATTACAAACTAATGCTTTGGAAGCAAGATTTGGAGCTTATAGAAGGCTAAGTGGATGCACATATAATGTTTCATTTGAGCAAATCTTGGAATCTGAGAGGAAACTGAGAGTAATAAGTCTACTAAAGCTCAGATCTACTAAACATGGTGAATTTACATTAAATGATTTTGCAGCAAAAGTAAATTACAGCATAAAACACCAAATGTATGAAAATTTAGATGAATTAGAACCTGCTCTAGAGGAACTAGCAAACATTCCCATGATGGATGAAGACTTGAAAGTCTTGGTTTGTATTGCTAGCTACACCAGCAAAACAGTGCTTGAGAAGCTGCAAAAAGGTGGAAAATTTTCAGGCTGTGAAGAAATGTTGCAGACACAGGATGAAATTTGGTTGCAGTGTGAAACCAAAGAACTCCTTTCCTATTTCAACCAACTGAATCGTGGGGGATTGAAGTGTCCTTCTTCTATAATGATTTCCTTGTGTTGTAATATATATAAACTTTTTCAAGTTCTGATTAGCAGCACATATGAACCAGAATTCCTAAAACTTGATAAATCAGAGAGATTCAGTACTTGCCTTAGGAACTGAATTGTGTGAAAATGCCGTTAGTAACCTCAGTGATGTATGCAAATGTGGCATTTCTTTAAAGACAATAATCAAGAAAAGGATTAAAGTGCTTTCAAATATTTTTATTAATAATTACACAAAACTGTTGAATGAAAAGTGTGTTTCAAAGGAAATTGCTTGAACACTAGTCAAACAAAAAAGAGGAACTCATGAAGACACTGCAGCAGAAATAACAAAACGCAAAGTGGCCAAACTGAGCAGC
Source organism: Schistocerca americana (assembly GCF_021461395.2). Classification (NCBI taxonomy): domain Eukaryota; kingdom Metazoa; phylum Arthropoda; class Insecta; order Orthoptera; family Acrididae; genus Schistocerca; species Schistocerca americana. The sequence goes on along the minus strand of NC_060129.1, from coordinate 31,413,751 downwards.
AAATAAATCCAACAGGTACTCAAAATGAAATACTTCTAACATATTACGAAATGACAGTGACTAGAATTAACTGCATATTGTTTAATACAATTTTGAGCTTTAGTTACACGCCTCATTTATTATTGCTATGTAGCTTCTATTGTGCAAATTATTATTAGGGTCCAAATATGCCATTTACATGTGTTTTGTAGTAGTTTTTTGGATTTGATTTTGAGTTGCATCTCATAATTTTACTCCGTCATAGTTCATATTACGTAATTTGTGGCTTTAGTGACAACTTTTTATTTAAGTTTGAAGATAGAAAAATACATAACAATGCATTTCTCACGCAATTTAGAATCTACTTTCCATTTATGAAGTTTGTAATTTATTCGTATTAGGGTAGCGCTGAAATACTTGGCCTAAGACGGCCACCATCTTGGTTTCTGTGTTGTGGTCTGATGTATTGTAGGTGGTCTTGCATATTGTATACATTGGAGTCTATTCTAAGAATTTAGTTTATCGTTTGCTCCACAGATGGCAGCACAGTCTTGAATTGAGGTGAAATGCAACAAAGAGCGCTCCAGTGAATTTAACTCATAGTTGAGCATTAAATTACGTAAATTAATTATAAACTGACACAACTTCTGTCAACTAAAAAAAAATTATCGTGTTACAGAGATTTAATAAGAGTAGAAAACATGTTAAACACTTTTTTCCTTAAAAGTAAGTTTCTGTGTACAGAAAATTACAAGTTGCCATTTGGCAACACTATGTATTTAGTCATAGCATTGTCGCATACTTGCTTAGAAAGCTTGCACGCAGCACTGATGCTGCAATTTCAGTGAATTGATGCTCTTTCTTTTATAAAAGTATCATGAATCCTGAAAGAATTTATTTTATGGATGATGATGGACGATTAAAGGAGTTGACAGAAGAAATTTGGTTTTTAATATCAGTTCCGAGTGAAAGTGAAGATGGCAGTGGTGATAAAGATGAAATATGTGACACCAACAATAAATTCTTGAAATCATACAGTGAAACTGTTAATCTTATTGAATCCAGTGTGACTTAAATGATTCTGAATGTGCTGGGCAGTCAATCAATGCAGACACCTCGGTAGTTGCAGCACGAAATACAACTGCAAGTACGAGAGGCGGTTCTGCTGCAATATCTGCGCAATGTAAGAACAGTACATCACAGATAAAGAAAACACGAGATGTGTTGTGGAAGAAAGGAGAGACGAAGTATGTAGAGCAACCTTTTCTTGGAAAAGAAGCTTTACCAGATGAGCTATTATCAAAGGGAACTCGATGTGATTTCTTTTCGTATTTTTTCAATGAAAATATTTTAGAGTTGATTTTTATAGTACCCAGATGAAATTCTCTGAGTCCAGCAATGTTACCATAGCATATATTTTCAAAAGTTTTTAGGTGTTTGTATCCTCTATTCTGTTGTAACACTGAAAAATGTGAGGATGTCTTGCAATAACGTAGTGGGCCCATCAGTTGTACAGGACAATATTACTGTCAATAAATTTGAGCAACTGAGGCGCTCCTTACACTTTCAAGACAATTTAGCAAATACTAATGGAGAAGACAAACTCAGAAAGATAAGACTTATTTTTACTCACCTGAATGAAAAATTTGGTTCAGTTCCAATGGAGGAGTCATTAACTGTAAATGAACTGATGTGTTCTACCAAAGCCAGGCACCATTTCAAAATGTACATGCCAGATAAACACCATAAATGTGGCTATAAACTGTTTTTACTTTGTGGTGTATCTGGGTATGCTTACAAAGTAGAGATGTATACAGGATGTGAACATGAATGGGACAAGAATGATGCAGTATTGTATGTGCAACAGCAATGTGGTTGTTAGATTATGCCAGAATGTACCAGAGAATCAAAATGACAAAATTTACTTTGATAATTATTACACATCAATACCGCTAATGCATTTTATTTCTAGGAACTGTTAGCAGAAATAGAGTTCACAATAAGAAACTCCCAGACGAAATGTCCCTGAGTAAAGAGGAAAGGGGTAAAATACTTGAGTTTATTCGAAATTATGAAGGAACAGAGGTCTCAAATGTACTCTGGAAGGACAACAAGACAGTCATGTTGTTATCCACGTTTGTAGGAAGTGACCCTGTAAGCAATGTAAAGACATATGATAGAAGTAGGAAGGAACATTTTTGTATTTGTCCAAAAATTGTGCAAATTTATAACAAGCATATCGGGGGTGGATCTTCTAGACAGCCTCATTGGGAGATACAGAATCATAATGCATAGTAAGAAGTGGTACTTTCGAATACTTTACCATCTTGTTGATGTAGCCACAATCAACAGCTGGATTTTGTACAGCAGAGTTAACAGCATCACATGTGCAACCCAGTGTCTCAAGCTAAGGAGCTCCAATTAGCGAATTTTAGGATTGAACCAGCAAAGCAGAAGACAGCTTCACACCATACATCTAAAAATATCAGATTCGATAAGGTTGGACACTGGCCTGTTTATTTAGATAAAAAACAGATGTGCAAAAAAGGAAAATTTCCAAGGTTATTAAATTCGAAAAATGTAACGTGGAGCTGTGTCCTAACAAGAAAGGTAACTATTTCACTAAATATCATCTACTGCGATTTTAATGTTTTCAGATTTACTTGACAGAACTATCCTGCTTTATATGCCATTGAGATCAATAATATGAAATTCAAATTCAAAATCAAATATCTTATAAAATCTTTGTTCCATAAACTGTATTTGTTACTTAATTTTCCTGTTTGATTTGCTGTTGTAAAAGTTTTGGCAACTGGGGAGTGCATTATGTCTAAACAAATGATGTTGCCAAATGGCAACAAGTAATAAATAATGACTTTCACATTGTTAAATGAGTTATATAATTTTTCCCACATTTTCCGATTCATTGGTCAATATTTTCTACCATATATATATTTTGTGCGCTAAAATAAAAATTCATGTAGTGTAAGGTTAAGTTTGTTGGTCAACAACGCACAGTAATAGACTTCGTTGATGGTTTTCCCCTTCCCCATGTAATATTCCTTTTGCATCCCAAAACACGTTTTGCATAACCTTTGCTGCTGATGTTGCAGACTAGAATATTTTCTCCACTGGTGATTCTGGGTTCTTCCACTCCATACACCAGCATTTTGATTCTGGCTCATGGTGATGAGCACAAGTTTCATCATGCATAGCTGTTATTTCCAAAAATGGCTCGACCCCCTGCCATAAAGGTCGAGTAAGTATTGGCTGACCTCAAGACTCCTAAGTTTGTGTTCTTCAGTGAGTTGTCATGGCGTTCATGACAAACAAACTTTATGGAAGCCAAGTCCATCACGGATGATGGTATTGGCAGTGAACCACGACTTATTTTCAAAGAATATTCTTAAAAATTTATTTTAGTTACTAGCAATTCATCGAGAACATTAATACATTTAATCACACTATGTAAGCATTTAAGTAGTTGCCAGGGAGTAACTGATCAAATCATAACCAAATTCCTTTAAACAAATGGGAATTTTATTCACTTTAATAGTGCCTAAAAGCGTTTTTTAAAAGAAATGTTTAAAATTATAATCAGAAAGCACCCTCTAAATATCAAAGTTACAATTTATTCAGAGGCAAAAAAAAAAACAAGTTTTGACTGTAAGAGCTTTCAGGCAGAAAACTCTGCCGCTCCCTTTTGACATGGCAGTAGTTACGACCGCTCACAACAGTCTCTGAAAGACTACACTGGTGCAAATCTGCAACACACCAGATAACTTTAAACTAAGAGTTTTAACAATTTACCAATTTACACAAGCACACAAACTATGCACCCCCCCCCCCCCCCCAGGAGTAATGGAAATGGTACAAAACGCTAACAATTAAAATATTAACCTTGCCACCAAAGGTGCAACTTTATTTTAACTTCTAAGAAAAGTCTTATGGTGAAAGGGTGGCAACTTTATATACTAAAATGATCGTTTAAATAAAATCCCATGAAATGCGATCTTATATAAAATTTTATAAGGTTTGCCAAACAATAGTTAAGATGCTCTACAGTACACAGATACCGCCTCTCAAGATCATAAGCAATAAAAGATCAAAACATATTTCAGGTATTATGCCGTTACACTCCAAGCAATAAATTCGTTACCACACCAGATCCGACAAACATGACAGAGGCAACTACTAACGTACAGTAGATCGATAGGGAGATAACCGAACAACCCGAACCGCAGGTTGCTCTAACTGCCCCTACTCCACAAGGGAAAACCGGACCACCCAGTTCATAAATAACCACTTTCCCACGGGAGGGCAAACGAGAAGAATGGTGGGACGACCCCAAAGCAAAACGGCTGGTGACCTCACCAAGAAAACAAGTATAATTTAACAATAGTAAATCAAACAACATATCACCAATCACTTAACTTCTAATAAACTGCGATTTCTCGAGAAGACCTGGCGCAGCATTCCCAAATCGCTCTCCCGAACCGTCCGCTGCCAGCTGCTTCAACGGACGCAGGAAGGCGCGCTGATCTCCCGTCTCACGGCGACGCAGCTCGCACCGGCCAGACTGATGTCGTGGGTTGACTCCTGTTGCTCTCGTGTCGACTACTAAGTCACTACCCCTCGCTATACGCCGTGGCCCACTGGACTCACGTGGCGACCTGATTTGCGCCGACGCTCAAGACGGACCAGTCATCTTGTGTCTCAGTGCGCGACTGACCAACCGATCGATCCAACCGCCAGTGACCATTGCCTGAGCAAACTCGAGCACATTGGCGGCCTAACATGCAGACTCAGATGCAGGAACTAAGCCCCGACCGGGCGACCACTCGCTGAGTTCTCTTACTGGTGGAGGGGAAAGACTCATTTTGCCGGATCATTTTGATCCAAACGACAGACATACTAGCACTCCGAACGAAAGACAGACACTAACTGCCTAACAAATGCGGACGAGAGACAGACTAGCAAGCTGGGGACGAGAGACTGACCCAGACTGACCGACTGGCGAGCTCATAGCGCCCCTTAAATGCGCGTGAACACATAACCTTTCCCCTTTCCCACCAGAAGGAGGCGCCAAAGCTGTGATTGCCACAGCGGCGCCACCGCTAGAAACGGAGGGTGACTGATTCAAAATGGTTCAAATGGCTCTGAGCACTATGGGACTTAATTGCTGAGGTCTTCAGTCCCCTAGAACTTAGAACTACTTAAACCTAACTAACCTAAGGATATCACACACATCAGTGCCCGAGGCAGGATTCTAACCTGCGACCGTAACGGTTCCGCGGTTCCAGACTGAAGCGCCTAGAACCGCTCGGCCACTTCGGCCGGCGGCGATTGCTTCACACTACGCGCTGCGGCGCGCTCTTCAAAACAGCAATTTTGACTACGGCTCAGGTAGAACAATGACTGATATTCAGAGTAGACGCTATGCCATCGATAGTAATACGCCTGTTCGTCAAAGCTATCAATTGAGCTTGCTCCATTTTGTCGGCCCTTGTGGATCTTGACAAGCGCCCTTTTTCCTGTTTGTGAGTCATTTTTTTCCAGCTACATTCGAACTTCTCGACCCACTTGAAAGAACTTGACCACGGCAATGTACTATCCCTGTACTGTGTTAACAGTCTACCATGAATTTCAGCCCCTTTCACTCCTTATGACCAAATAATCTTATGACTACTCCTTGTTCTTCGTTTGTGCATATCGCTAATGGAGTGGATATTTTTATGCTGCCACTGCCAGCTCACTTCTGTTGCCATAAAGATCAAGTGATTTGCATGTCACCACAGTAGTACCAATTGTAAGTATGCTTTCACAGAGTGCATATGACTACTGCAAAAGTGTTTTTTTCTCTTTTTAGAGAGATCTGAATACTTTTGACTTACCCTCATACATTGTGTACTTTGCAGAACTGCAGTTCGCTTGATTTGGAATTACTTACAAAGTTTGCTGGAAGATGATACAAGTGCCATTTAAAGATAAAACAATGGCTCCTCATTAAAATATAAAAGGTGGAAAAACAATTCCTGATGCATGTTACTCATTTAAGTTTGTGTATAAATGTTGTTCCCGTTAATAAAATTCTCCTGTTATTAATGTTTATGAGGTAGTTGCCAATTTAAAAAGGTTTAATTAATTAATTAATTAATTGTGTTTCATGTAAAAATATTTGATCTGTGTACTTGAGTATTCCACTGCAGCGGTTCTTTAAGTTTAGCTTCTCTTTATAGCGTTTTATCAATTGATTTTCTGCAGATATTGTTATAATTCCAATTGTTAAACATCCATTACCTTTTTACTTTGCTACCAGTAACCGTTTTCTCTTCAGACAGAAGTAAAGCTTCGTCTAAAATAATAATTTCTGGAGAACAAATATGTATCATTTGTGGAAGAGGCACCACAGTAGAAGGCTTTCAGCATTGTGATACCAACAATGAAACATTATCTACATCTACATCTACATCTATACTCCGCGAGCCACCTTACGGTGTGTGGCGGAGGGTACTTATTGTACCACTATCTGATCCCCCCTTCCCTGTTCCATTCACGAATTGTGCGTGGGAAGAACGACTGCTTGTAAGTCTCCGTATTTGCTCTAATTTCTCGGATCTTTTCGTTGTGATCATTACGCGAGATATATGTGGGCGGTAGTAATATGTTGCCCATCTCTTCCCGGAATGTGCTCTCTCGTAATTTCGATAATAAACCTCTCCGTATTGCGTAACGCCTTTCTTGAAGTGTCCGCCACTGGAGCTTGTTCAGCATCTCCATAACGCTCTCGCGCTGACTAAATGTCCCCATGACGAATCGCGCTGCTTTTCGCTGGATCATGTCTATCTCTTCTATTAATCCAACCTGGTAAGGGTCCCATACTGATGAGCAATACTCAAGAATCGGACGAACAAGCGTTTTGTAAGCTACTTCTTTCGTCGATGAGTCACATTTTCTTAGAATTCTTCCTATGAATCTCAACCTGGCGCCTGCTTTTCCCACTATTTGTTTTATGTGATCATTCCACTTCAGATCGCTCCGGATAGTAACTCTTAAGTATTTTACGGTCGTTACCGCTTCCAATGATTTACCACCTATGGCATAATCGTACTGGAATGGATTTCTGCCCCTATGTATGCGCATTATATTACATTTATCTACGTTTAGGGAAAGCTGCCAGCTGTCGCACCATGCATTAATCCTCTGCAGGTCCTCCTGGAGTACGTACGAGTCTTCTGATGTTGCTACTTTCTTGTAGACAACCGTGTCATCCGCAAATAGCCTCACGGAGCTACCGATGTTGTCAACTAAGTCATTTATGTATATTGTAAACAATAAAGGTCCTATCACGCTTCCCTGCGGTACTCCCGAAATTACCTCTACATCTGCAGATTTTGAACCGTTAAGAATGACATGTTGTGTTCTTTCTTCTAGGAAATCCTGAATCCAATCACAAACCTGGTCCGATATTCCGTAAGCTCGTATTTTTTTCACTAAACGTAAGTGCGGAACCGTATCAAACGCCTTCCTGAAGTCCAGGAATACGGCATCAATCTGCTCGCCAGTGTCTACGGCACTGTGAATTTCTTGGGCAAATAGGGCGAGCTGAGTTTCACATGATCTCTGTTTGCGGAATCCATGTTGGTTATGATGAAGGAGGTTTGTATTATCTAAGAACGTCATAATACGAGAACACAAAACATGTTCCATTATTCTACAACAGATTGACGTAAGCGAAATAGGCCTATAATTATTCGCATCTGATTTATGACCCTTCTTGAAAATGGGAACGACCTGCGCTTTCTTCCAGTCGCTAGGTACTTTACGTTCTTCCAGCGATCTACGATAAATTGCTGACAGAAAGGGGGCAAGTTCTTTAGCATAATCACTGTAGAATCTTAAGGGTATCTCGTCTGGTCCGGATGCTTTTCCGCTACTAAGTGATAGCAGTTGTTTTTCAATTCCGATATCGTTTATTTCAATATTTTCCATTTTGGCGTCCGTGCGACGGCTGAAGTCAGGGACCGTGTTACGATTTTCCGCAGTGAAACAGTTTCGGAACACTGAATTCAGTATTTCTGCCTTTCTTCGGTCGTCCTCTGTTTCGGTGCCATCGTGGTCAACGAGTGACTGAATAGGGGATTTAGATCCGCTTACCGATTTTACATATGACCAAAACTTTTTAGGGTTCTTGTTTAGATTGTTTGCCAATGTTTTATGTTCGAATTCGTTGAATGCTTCTCTCATTGCTCTCTTTACGCTCTTTTTCGTTTCGTTCAGCTTTTCCTTATCAGCTATGATTCGACTACTCTTAAACCTATGATGAAGCTTTCTTTGTTTCCGTAGTACCTTTCGTACATGATTGTTATACCACGGTGGATCTTTCCCCTCGCTTTGGACCTTAGTCGGTACGAACTTATCTAAGGCGTACTGGACGATGTTTCTGAATTTTTTCCATTTTTGTTCCACATCCTCTTCCTCAGAAATGAACGTTTGATGGTGGTCACTCAGATATTCTGCGATTTGTGCCCTATCACTCTTGTTAAGCAAATATATTTTCCTTCCTTTCTTGGCATTTCTTATTACACTTGTAGTCATTGATGCAACCACTGACTTATGATCACTGATACCCTCTTCTACATTCACGGAGTCGAAAAGTTCCGGTCTATTTGTTGCTATGAGGTCTAAAACGTTAGCTTCACGAGTTGGTTCTCTAACTATCTGCTCGAAGTAATTCTCGGACAAGGCAGTCAGGATAATGTCACAAGAGTCTCTGTCCCTGGCTCCAGTTCTGATTGTGTGACTATCCCATTCTATACCTGGTAGATTGAAGTCTCCCCCTATTACAATAGTATGATCACGAAACTTCTTCACGACGTTCTGCAGGTTCTCTCTGAGGCGCTCAACTACTACGGTTGCTGATGCAGGTGGTCTATAGAAGCATCCGACTATCATATATCCTTAGGAAAAACTCATCAAACCTCAGCATCAAATCTTGTCACCTGTGTTCGTGGGACTATACGAGTTTCCGCAACGTAAAGCATGCCAAGTGGCTTGAGGGTAGAAGAGAACTGATGTTTGTGACAAAGTCCACTGAGACCTAAGTAAAGTCAAAGAATTCTGTGTAACAGGCAGTTGAGAGTTATCACTACAGTCTGTGATTATAGCACTAATAAAGGTTGCATTGGCACACTCCATAAGGTGGAGTTCCCCATCTCAAGAATATCAGTGTTATGTCTTCTGCTCCATAACAGAGATAGAACACGAAAGCGGCTGTTGCATATGGCCTAAACAAGGGATGGACACATCGCAGCTCGCGCAGATGATATGGTGGCGGCATACCGCTCATTGTTCATTCTAGTAAACTTTTTTACCTACCTTTCACTCTTGCCTGGAAAGGAGTGGCTCTGCCCTTAAACAACTTTTGAGTCACGCCACTCTAGATGGAACAGTGGCAGAGGAATCCATATTCGAAATAATAACTTATTTTACTAGACATTATTTCTAAAGTGGCACACTTCCACAACAGAAAAGTTCCAGTAGATGAGCTGCACGTGGGCCTGTGGGAAACAGCATTTTTAGTCGTCTGTGGTTTGGGTATTATGGAGGACATGCCTTGCATCAGTGAGCTTCTTCACCTTAGTCACATGTTTTAAAATAAGAAGAGCATAAAAAATAAATAAAAGGAATCTTTGTAAAATAAATGACATCGAATTTTCTTCCCTTGCTGCGATCCTTACATAGTCATAGAGAGGAATTTGTGGCCTGTGGTACTAGCTAATCTGAAAACCCTTGGTGTAAGACATCTTCACTTTAGCAGAATCAAATTACAAAAGGAGAACACACAAGTATGTGCAGGTAGGTATGGGAGGCGTTCTCCCTACCCATTCTGTTTAGTTATGGAATAAATACTGGCCTCTGCTGTAACTTCGCAAGGTCTCACTGCTGTCCTTGGGCTTTGATACACCAAAACAGCACTCATGTAGCGGCATATGTACCTCACGAACACTGGGGTTTGCCCACGATTCCGACACAATCATAACAACGAAGATAATCCTCTTAGCCATAGCACGCTGAAACACACAAACAGCACCAAACTTCCATCGACGGAAAAGTACTCCCCTGTAAACTATATCTAGGAGCAGCATAGCCACAAGCTCCTACCAAGGCGCGGTCCAGGGAAATCGCCACGAGAAAGGTGATCCAGCATGAGTATCGTCACCCAGACCTTAGCACGGCACAGTCAGACAGGGTAAGAAAGCTGGTAATCAAGCGACGACTCCAACCACCGACCCGGGGAGCGGCAAGTAACACCAGCCCCGGCTAGTGACAGCGCGGAGGGACCCACCGTCAAACGCAAAAGGCAATGCTCGCACCGCATGCGCCCAAACTTCACTGACAGCACACACGCCACTGGGCAGAGACGGCGCCACCCACTGCCAGGAGGTGCCCTGCAATGGAGAAAGAAACACCACTCAGAGGCCCAACGATCGAGAATCGATCGGGAATACTGTCGCCATGGCACAATCACCCCTCTCACAAGTTCAACACCGGGCGGGGGGGGGGGGGTGGAGAAGGGGGGGCTTCCTCATATCAGAAACACATTTGACATTTGAGCTGGGAAAGGTGAACACAGGAGAGTCTCCCAAATGACACATCCTGAACCTGAAAGGTTACCAGACCTAGTATCTTAATGATACGACAGTGCCCACTAAAACGGGGGTGGAACTTCCGCTTTCCTTGCGACAACCCGGATTGGGGCTGGGTGCGGACAAAAACCAGGTCACCTATCTTAGTGTGGTAGGGGCTCCTGCCTCTATTATATTTAGAGGCCTCCCTCTGATGAGCAGCGAGAACATTATTCTTGGCCCTCTGCCAATTCTCCCAGAGAATGGCCAGAGATACCTGGTCAGGCAATAAATCATTTATTCTCCACAAGTTGGACAATGGGGAATTCAACTGATAAGCAAACATCAAGCTATTAGGTGTGGTGCCAGTAGATTCATGGTTCACTGAATTAAAAGCCTGATTAATCCACCGCAAGGTCTCGTCCCACTTGGAGGGGGCACGGGCATGGTAAATACACAAAGGAGACTTGAGATTACGATTCACTCTTTTGGCTGAGGAAGGCAGCAGGTGATAAGGGGTGGTAGTAATATATCTGATCCCCTGATTAAAGCAAAATGCCTTAAAATTACTGGATACGAACGAGCATTATCCGTGACTAAACTCTTGGGTGAACCAAACCACGACATGACCTGAGTAAGCTGTAACTCCTCGAGTGGGCAACAACCACAAAAAGTGGGAAAAGGCATCAACTGCAACAAATACATATTATTACCCCTCCTGGTGCGTGGCAGGGAGCTGATATAATCCACAAAGACTCTATCCAGGCGATATGCTTCATGCACAGGATGCAGACCTGGATCACGTTTAGCCCTCTTACACTCATAACAATTGTTCACGCATCACGATACAAGTGAGGCCAATAAAACTTCTCGCGTACCTTGGCCAGAGTTTTGTATATACCCAGATGCCCTCCCAACACAGAATCGTGAAAATATTTAACCACCATGGGAACCAAGGCTCCAGGAAGACAGATCTTTAAATTGCGACCATCACGGTCCTGCTTACAAAGCATGTGGTCACACAGAGTAAAACCAGGAACAGATGTCTCCTCTGTTCACCGTCCTAATCACCAAACAGACCGGGCATTTCAGTAAGGACAGCACAAACCCCGTAGCTAAGTTGACACAGACCAGACTCTTGCTCAGTAAACATGCGACTCAAGGCATCAGCAATCTCATTATCAGCACCCTTAATATGTCGGACATGGAAGCAGAAAGCCAACAGTTGCACTGCCCACATGGCAATACGACCATTCTTATGGGCAGGCCAACACCCAACAAGAGCCTGATTGTCGGTTTCTAACATAAACTCACGGTGCTCCAAAAAGAAAACATATTTCTCCACCGCAAACAACACAGCCAAGGCTTCACACTTGTAGACGGTATAATTACTTTCCACTTTAGTTAGGCGCCAAGTGGCATAAGCGATAGGGCGTCTTTCCCCCTCCTGTTCCTGCAATAGTATGGCAGCCAACCCAGCATGGGAGGCATCCATCTACACGATAAAGGTGTGGTTAAAATCAGGAATAGCCAGAACAGGAGGATTAGCCAAGGCGGACTTTAGAGCCTGAAAGGGCTGCTGCTGTTGCTCTCCTCACACAACAAAGACTGAGTTTTTTTTTCGAAGACAGTTAAGGAGGGCGGCGAGTTGAGCAAAGTTAGGAATGTGCTTACGAAAAAAATTGACCATGCCAATAAATCTGGCCACACCACGACGATGATGGCGGGGGGGGGGGGGGGGGGGGGAGGCCCTAACAGCTTTGGTTCTTTCATTATCAATACCAACCCCATGAACCGAGACAACAAGCCCCAGAAAAGAAATACTAGGGCGACATAAGGTGACTTTTGATGGTCTAACTGTGAGACCTGCAGACCTTAATCTGCAAAATACTTCCTGTAGATGCTGAAGATGTTGAGAAAATGTCTGACTTAAAACCACAAGATCATCCAAATAGTTGTAAACACATTTAAACTTGAGGTCGTGAAGAACATTATCTAGCAATCGGGACAACATGGCAACGCCAGTAGCTAAACCAAAGGAGGCACGATTGAACTCAAAAAGGTTCTAGTCCATACAAAAGGCCTAACACGCTTAGACGACTCAGCAAGAGGGATTTGATAATACACCTGATTCAAATCTAGGACCGAAAATATGGTAGCGCCTTGGAAGCAAAAAAAAAACAGTTATGCAAGTCAGGCAACGGCACTGACTCAAGAATGACCTTCTTATTGAGTTCACGATAATCCACTACAGGCCTGAAATCAGTGCCGTTCGCTTTTGGGACCAGAAACATGTATGAGGCATAAGGGGAAGTAGATGGTCGAATAACACCCTCCTGCAGCATCTGCTGGATTTTATCCCTAAGGGCACGCATCATAGGAGGCGACAGGCGATACGGCGCACGCCGAACGGGCATGTCATCAGTTAGCTGAATTTCATACTGAATGAGATGCATGGCACCAAGCTGATCAGTAAGAACGTCGGGAAACTTGCCAACTAGGCGCCCAACCTGGAGAGCTTCTTCGGCAGTCACATGGGCCGGATCCACGCCACCTTCCTCACTAACGAAACTATGCAAACCATACTGCCGATTACAAGAACAAAACCCAATACAAATCTCGGGGCGAAACTTCAAAAAAATCTTGCCCCCCGAGTAATCAGCCTGGTATGCTGAATAAAATCACAACGCAATATTAAAGGTGTGCTAAGCTTATCAGCCACAATAAACGAGAAGGGCCATGAGAAACCATTAATCTAAATGCTCCCAGACACCACACCGAAAATAGGCAAGACACAACCATCAGCTATATGACATCTACCCTCGCACGGGCAGGGAAGAGAAAACCTGCGCAAATGCTTAAACTCGTTGTACCATTGACTGTCAATAATGGATCTGAGCACCCGGAATCCAACAAAGCGCAAACGCGCTCCTGACCAATCCTAGCACACACGTATGGAAGGGGAGGGACTTTAGGAGCAAACACAGAGTTACCATTAAGGAGCGAACTCCATTTACGCTTATGCTTGTGAGCCCTCCCCCACCAGTCCTGGCGTTATATAGGAGCACGAGGATGGCGCTGCAAGGAACAGTCTGCGACCAAATGCTGGATCGAACCACAACAAAAACAACGCTGCCTCCTGTTGACCAAGGCATCTTGCGGGGGGGTCCAGGCCCTCGGGCTGCAGAGGACAATTACTAACCAAATGTCCGTCAGAAGCACAACGGAAACAGCGGCGCTTAATACCCTCCAAGGTCCAAGGTTGGGGTTTTGGTCTGATACCAGACGGTCGCGTCAACAAACCCTCCAACTGACGTTGCGCGTCGCTGAAAGCAAGGAAATCAGCACGCGAAATAAGCTCAAAAAAACTGTTGGTAAGTAGTGGGACGCAGCAGTAGAACCAAAGCAGTTCGGTCCTGAGGTCGCATCCCATCAAGAAGCATGGTCAGCACTTCTTCCTCAGTCATGGCAACATCGAGAGGAGAGACGGCAGTATGGACACGCTCAAACTACTGGGCTAATGTTTCATATTGCCCCTGCACCTTCCAAAAATATTCATGGAGCAATTGATCGCACATACCTGCAGACAACAAGTCCTTTAGAATGCGCTCACGCACGGTAAACAAGGACCCCCACACCTAATGCATCAGCATGAACTGACAGCTGAACCAAAAGCCACAGAAACGCCTTTATCTCTTGCAAGGAATCCACCACTAAAACGTGGACCTTGTGCGGTAAGGCAATCAAAGGATGTGGTAAACGGGAAAAACTCTCAGAAACTGCAGATGTCTGACTATCAGTGACAGTGTGCAACCTATCGCCGATACCACGCTCCTGACCCAACTTCAACAAACGCGTTTGCAGCGATTGCACCAACGCCGAAAGTTCATTAAACTGAGTAACATCTTTAATCAAAGACAACGACTGCAAATCAGATAAATAACGGGCATAATGGGACAGGTGGGCTTGCAAACGTGCCACTTGGCGACGTGTAGGTAACTCTGACTCAAATAGGGTTACGGTTGGCTCCAAAGTGCACAAGCTACGAGATATATATGCATGCGACTCACCGACTGGCGGAAAAACCACAGGGCGGACGCGTACAGGAGCGTCAATACTCGCGCGCAACCGCGATGCTAACTTGGGCACCGTTCCATCGACTGGGTGCTCACACAGTTGTAATTCGTGAACGAGCTGCTCCTTCTTCAAATACTGTACGCCCACACACTCCCTAGCGGACATCATGGCAGCTAAACAAAAAAACACAGAACCAATTAATAACAAAACTATACACAAAACAAATTAACACTAAAATAATGGTAAATATATAAAAGGCAAAGGCTAACCCAAAGGAGGAGTTGGCTCTGCTACCAGTGAACCGTGGTACAGAAACAAGGGGGAAACAAATGGTAGCACCAAATTTTTTTCTTTAACAGGGTGGCCTTATTGGACTGAACAGTAGACAATGAAATTTAAATAACAACTCTCCACAAATATGGCTTCACAGGTAAGATTAAATTTATGAGAGTTAAATTTTTTTAAGAAAAACTTTCAACAAATATCCCATAATGCCTTTGGTAAAACAATAAGTGATAGGCCTAACGAGAAAGTGCAATCCACCCCAACATATCCATAGACCATAGACGCAAGTTGGACAATTTAACCCCAAGCATTTGCCAAGATAAAATTTCCCCAAAACATAAAAGATAAATCATTACACTAAAATGCTGCATCAGCTATCAACATAAAATTCACGAGGAGCCCAAGGCTAAATTTTAACATTTCCGACATCGCAGCAGTAGGCAAGATAAAATTAACTCAGTTAACAAACTACAATTACACCAAAACCCAAATTCAAGTTAAAATTTAACACACACGGCGACAACTGCCACCTTACAATAGTTCAAAACATTATTCAATCTCATAGGTGCGCAGATGTCATTACCAAGGGGAGTGTGCGAACCAACTTGAAGCAATTATAACATGGCATAGACCAAATTACACATTCAGCAGTCTATGCAGAAAAGTTAGCAAGAACAGTAAACAAGTCAGGAAACGATAACCGTCGCCCACATACACACTCGGGCATGGGCACAGAGGAGCGAACCTTAAGCCAGGGAGATAGGACAGGCAGGGTGCAAAAAAAAAAAAAAAAAAAAAAAAAAAAAAAAAAAAAAAAAAAAAAAAAAAAAAAAAAAGAAAAAAATTGTCACGGGGCCCACCGAACCACTGGACAGGAACTACCAAAATTCACTTACCTTAAACTTAAACTTTATGTACGACGCCCAGGCGAGGAAACGGGAAATCGTACGGGCACAGTCCAGCGAAAACCCCAGACAAACACACAGAATCCCATAAATTCCAAAACACAATTTAATCAATTATCCCCCAAAACCCTGGAACTTGGCATAATCAAAATTACAGGCCACAGGATCCAAAGGCACTCTGCAGAAGAGTAAGGAGGGAAAAGGTTAAACGAAGTTCTGCAACTGCACAATAACACGCCAAGAAAAACACACTAATTAAGGTACATCAACCCACAGAATGCCGAGAAACACGAACACTGGGGTTTGCCCACGATTCCGACTCAATCATAACAACGAAGATAATCTTCTTAGCCATAGCACGCTGAAACACACAAACAGCACCAAACTTCCGAGGACAGCAAAATACTCCCCTGTAAACTATATACGGGAGCAGCACAGCCACAAGCTCTTGCCAAGGCGCTGTCCAGGGAAATCGCCACAAGAAAGATGATCCAGCACGAGTATCGTCACCCGTACCTCAGCAAGGCGCAGTCAGACAGGGCAGGAAAGCTGGTAATCGGGCGACGACTCCAACCACCGACCCGGGGAGCAGCGAGTAACACCAGCCCCGTCCAGCGACAGCGCTGAGGGACCCACCTTGCAAGAAACCTTTAGGGAGAGCTCGGCTCGAAACGAAAATAACCAATAGCATTTCAGGGTAGCGATATCCAATAGGATTGCTTTATTTCGAAGGAGCCATGGCGTAGACATTCTTATCTTTCAAAAGGAACACACACGTGCGGCTTTGTCAGAAAATACGTATGGAATAAGTGTATTTCGCCCTTACTGTTACTTTGTGCCGTGGAGTTATCTGTGTAAGCAGTGAAAGTTTTGTTGTGTCCAACATGATTTTTCAGTGTCATGTGTGCGTTAAAGTCTATCCTAAAAAAGGAAATTTGAATAGACACCTGTTAGAGGTTCATGGACTGCAAATAGAGCAGAAAAAATTGTTTGTGTGTGCCTTGTGTAATGAAAGAAGTACTTCTGAAAAGTGCCTGTTTGAACATTTGCAGTCGGCACATGAAGTGGATGTGAAATCTGAAATATTACATTTTAGCACTGTTGATGAATTTCAGAAGTGGAAGGAGGAAACTGAGCAGACAGCGCTCTCAAAGTTCGTGAAACGTCGTGGTTCCCATGCTAAGGTTGATTCAGAAGTTGTTTCTTATATTTGTCACCGGTCTGGTAAGTTTGTGTCTAGAGGAAAAAACGTGCGATGTCTTAAATTACAAGGTAGTAGTAGGATTGATGCATTGTGCCCTGCTAAGATGAGAGTAGATATAAAAAAGAATGGAACCTGCTGTGTGAAATATGTTTCAGCCCATGTTGGCCACAAATCCGAGTTATGTCATCTGCAACTAACAAAAAGAGAAAGGGAAAGTATTGCTGCAGATATAGCAAGTGGCATACCACTCTCTGTCATATTAGACAAAATTCGAGATACAGTTGTAGAATCGAACTTGGAAAGGATACATTTGATTACGAGATAGGATCTACATAATATAGATCAATCTTATAATTTGTCCTTCAATAAGACACCATAATGATGCAATAACTGTAGAAGCATGGGTAAATGAAGTAAATGGTGGAGACAGTCCTTGTGTGCTTTTTATAAACCACAGGATGTAGTCCTTGATTCGTACCCACAATTAAAGCGCTCTGATTTTGCATTGATAATGATGAACAATGCTCAAGGCGAGATATTAAAGAAATATGGGAACGACTGCGTTTGCGTTGATGGGACACATGGTCTTAATGGATATAATTTTGAACTTATAACTCTACTAGTGCTAGACGATCTGAGACAAGGGTTTCTATGCACGTTTCTAATATGTAACAGGAATGACTCCCAGATGCTATCCATATTTTTCCAGCATATAAAGAGGCAGGTTGGATCAATTTCGCCAAATGTTTTTATGTCGGATTTGGCCGAGTCTTTCTTTATTGCGTGGAATGATGTCATGGAAGCTCCATCTATGCGACTTTATTGTACATGGCATGTTGATAGATGTTGGAGGAAGAATATCAAATGTAATATTCAAGGTGTAGAAAAACAAGGTGAAGTATACAAGCTAATCAGAACTTTGATGCATGAGCAGGATGTAGATTCATTTGATGAGATGTTAAATATTGTGCTAGAGAGATTGGAATATGATCCTGATACAGTTCAATTTGCCACATACTTCCGAGACAACTATGTTGGGAATGCAAATTGTTGGGCATATTGCCATAGATTGAATGCTGGAATCAATACCAACATGCATATAGAAAGAATGCATCGCACTATTAAATATATATATATCTAGGTAGTAAATGAGTCAAACATTTAGACAAAGCTATTTTTGCATTGATGTCATTTGTGAAGCACAAGCTGTTTCACAGGCTTATTGTGCTAAATAAAGGTAAACTGACGAGTAAACTTAAGGACATTCGCCTTTGGCATAAATCAGGGATTAATATTAAGGAGGACTTCATTACTATGGAGTTTTCTGGTTGGAAAGTGCGTTCTTCTTCAAGAAGGTCAACAGATTATTTTGTAAATGATAATGACTTTCAGTGCAACTGCAGATTGATGTGCATTAAATGTAGGGCTTGCATTCATAGGTATTCTTGTTCATATATCGATTATACCATCAAATGGAATATGTGGAAGCACATACATAGTGTTTGCCAGACTCAGTTAAAGCAGCAACCTTCTGAACACCCAGGAAATAGTGAAGTTACACTTATTGAGAGTGAAGATATATCTGTTGTAGATGAGAAAACAGAAATACTTGTGGGGGTAACGAAAAAAAGTGGTAATGATTCTGTACCTTTGTCAGTCCAAAGAAGGGAACTTATCGCAGAGTTTTCTGGTATTGTATCTGAACTGACCTCAAATGACTTGGAAACTGCTAAAAAAATGTTATCGTCACTTAAGGCAACTGTAGCTGTCGGAATGTTGCAGCAAAAATAGGCACCGATGCAAATAGAAGGGAAACAAGCACAAAAGAGTTTACCTCAATGTAGACTGTACTCTACAAAGAAAAACAAAAGGAGTAATAATGCATCCCTGGTGCTACCAAATTCAGAAGAATCCAGTTTAATCAAATTATCTCTACTGGCAGACAAAGAAGATGCACTTGTGGAAAAAGGTATGTTACTAGTGCCCCACCTCCCCTCCCCACCCAACAACATACATCCCTGTAACAAAAAATGCTTGTAATTAAGCAGTCTGGTAAAAGTCTACATATGACTCAAGTGGCATATTGTGCTGATGTTGGCAATGATCAACCATGAAGTAAATAATTAATGCTGTTCCTGTTATCTAGTTGTCAGGTTCTCGTATGCACCTTTGTTTGCTCAGTAATTTACTTATCCTTGTAAAGCGAACATTTAGAACAAGTAATTACAAGAAACAAAATGTACAGAATAAATAAAGGGTCATTGCCAGCATCACAGCACCACGCTGCCTGAGCTATAAGTAAAATTTAACCAGTACTCTATTATCTGTTAATGTCAGCAGTCTAATATAATATTCTGTTTGCAGGTTCAACTGTTCAAAAGCCACCAGCAATAACAAATACAGAGGCTGTAGCAGGTTCATCCCCCATTACAGCATGATCCCTACAGCAGAGCCCGACGAATCGTGAGTACTATAAATCCAGGCGTTAATGTACCTTTTTGTTGTAAAATATCACTCTAGTTTTATGTCATAGTACCTCGTAAGTTACAGCAATCTGGTTTGCAATTCTGCTTGCAGGCTCAACTCCCATGATTCAACCAATAGCAAAACGGGCTGAGGTGGTATCTGGTCCATCTCTCGCTACATCGTATGTTCTGAAACGCAGCCCGAGGAATTGTGAGTACTATGAATCAAGATATTAGTGCACCTCTGTGTTATGCCATTGTTTATTTTTGTCACAGCGCCTTATAAATTACTTACTGTAACTTAGTTTGCATTTCTGCTTGCAGGCTCAACTTCCGCAATTCAACCAATACCAAAACAGGCTGTGGTGGCACCACATCCATCCATCTGTACAGTGCGTGTGTTGCTACACTGCTCAAGAAATGGTGATTTTCTATGAATTCAGGCATTAGTGCATCTCTTTATTATAAAATGTTATTCCAGCTTTATGCCATAGTCCCTTGTAAGTTATTTATAGCAATCTGGTTTTAAATGCTGATTGCAGGTGCTGTTCTCCCACATTTAAACCAGTGACAGGGCAGGATAAGATGGTATCAGTGCCTTCCCTTGCTACAGCACATGTGCTACAAGATGGCTATGGAAAGGTATTATAAATTCAGGCAGTATTTGTGGATCCTTTCTGATCTGAAATTTTGCTTGCCAACTACAACCTTCCTTATGAAATTTCATTTCTCATTTATACCAAAGACGAGTGTCCTTTTGTTTAATTGAAATTTTTTTACCACTTGTCAGACTGGTTTTCCTTCACAAAATAAATTAGTACAAATATGGCAATATAATAGTGTGATGCATTCTTTCTGTATTGATGATATTATGGCCAATATTTCACATTACAGGCATAGACAATTGTCTTGGTCACAAATTAAACTGTATCAGGAACACATACATCCTTGTTGTGAATCATGTTGTCTGCACTGGCGATTTGTTCACGTGTCCCAGTACATCTCGCACATTAAGTACACTTCACTAGGGAAATTAAAAAATGTTGTAACTTTTGAATCACTGCAGATAGTACAAAAACTCTTTCACCCTATCCATAAGAAACTGTAGTTAGGATGTGTGCTAGGATCTTTGAATTATTTTCAACTTAGAGCAACATTGTTCATTTTATTTGATTATTTTCTCAGAATGTGCCGTACGGTATGTAGGCAAGATTGTGAACTCACTTTGTATGAGCGTTTTTCTCCATAATTCTCTCCCATGCCGCTCAGATGTCTAAAAATGAGTTCTTTGTGAAGACTGTCTCTGTAAGTCGAAGCAATGACCAGTAACACAATATTTTGTTTACTCTTGATTCAATGCTTAACATATTCTGCAATTGACACTTATTACAAGTTAATAGCACATTCATAAGCCAAGAGCGAATGTGTTAATTGCTAATATTTGAAACCTTTGAGTAGCTAAATGACATAATGCTAGTTTAATGGCTTCCTACTGTCCCCACAAATTATAAACATTAGTTTTTGACATTTTTTCCCCCTTCACACCACTTTTCAACACCTGATATGTGCATGCAACATTTTTGCTGTTTGGTAAGGTTTTTAAAAAAATTATTTCAACACAATTAGCCAAGATACTATTAGCCAAAATAATCAAAGTTTAATTCTGCTAGCTGCCATGGTATGCAGTGAACTTTTTAAATGCTATTAGTAGACCTTTCATGACGATTGATTGTTGGGGGATATGGTAGTTACTTTATGCATTGATTATCTCTTTGTTCTGTGTTCAGGATATATATATAGATAATCTTCACATGAAAGTTCACAACAGATAATATGGTAGTTACTTTATGCCTTGATTATCACTTTGTTCTGTGTTCATACTGTATGTGATGAGACTAAAAGTTTTCCAATGAGAGTGTGGATGTGCAGTTCTTAACATACTAGATTTCCATTTGTTGGTGTGACAGTCAATTCCTAATCTAACAACACAGGTTGGTTTTTTCACTATTTTTGAAACTCCCTCCAGACTAATAGCCAGAATGCTTCTTTTGAGAATTCAGGGATTTTTCATCCTAACTTTGGATGCCTGTTTCGTTGTTAGCCATTTCACCCTGTCAGTTACACACAATGGTAAAATTTTACTTGCAGTTCAGGTGGCATGCTTGTGCTGATGTCAACAGCGACCAACCATGAAATAAGTAATTAATCCTGTTCCTACTCTATGGTTGACATATTCTTGCATGTACCCACATCTGCTCAGTAAATTAATTATCCTAGTAAAGCAAACATTTAGAAAAAATGCTTCCAAGAAATGAAATATTAGAGAACAATTTCCAGCATTGCATGGTCACTGCACGAGCCCTGCCTAAGCCGTAAGTAAAGTTTAACCCATATAAATGTGATATCTTCTTATTTCCTCATTGTCATGCCACAAGGAGCATGAGTGCACCAGCTAATGCGCAGCAATAAGTTAATAAGTTACGTGTCCTGTGACGAGTCGGAGAATTAAAGTGCCATAAGATTGCACCAAGCTTCCTGGTACGACAGTGGCCACCAATAAACACTGTAGTATTCGTGAAGATGAATGTGTCAAGTTGATAGATTCTCAGTATGTCCTACAAATAATTATTTGGTAGTGTGCACACTTGATTCTATTTGGGCCCAACTTTTTGTTCTTAGCATTGGTTACGTTGAGGCTGCTGTGCATCTCTTCTATACTGTGATTTTCAGAGCAACTGTATTACCTAAATTTCTAATCCAAAGTTCCATTAATGTGGTTGTTCTTGAATTCTGTCGTCTAGGATTATCTTTTCACACAATTTCTTCTAGTATTTACAGTGCTTGAGAAGGAACTCACAAATTTTTCATTGTTTTGAACACACATTATCCACTGTCCACTTACTGTTCCATATTGAAGCATAACTACCGTTTTGTAATAGGATTAATTACATTTGGCTTGTAAATGTCATGTGATGTTACACATTGTGCCACAATAATCTTTACTAATCGTTAATTGTGTCTAAAATTAATAAAGTCTTAGGCCAACATTCCTTACTACTTCCAAACTGTTTGCAGTTTTCACCAATGGCTTGTGAAATATACTTGATTACACTTTCGATACACATAATGTACTAGTGCTACAATTGTGTGTCTGTGCTCAGTGCATGTCAGGAGAGCACCAAACTGGGCAGTGACTCTTAAGTATTTTATTTACTGCCAAAAATATGTCAATAAATGTGTTCTTTAAAAACAAATAAATTACCAAAGTAAAATCTGAGATTAACCCATCTGGAACTGACAAACTGCCATTGCTCGACTGATTGCTGTTGGATGTTGACAGTTGGATAATATGGTGTCTTTTTCCTCCACAACATATAGTGTAAAACATCATCCTATCCCCTGTGTTAGTCTCACCGGCAAAGTTAACAAACATCCAAAGATTATACTTGACAGTATTACATTTCCAGATCAGGATGATCGGTATTTGAATTCTGGTTTTCTGTAGATTTGAGGTGCAATGAGTATCATTTGCCATGCCTTGTTGATGTCTTATGCTGCTTTCTCTTAGACAGGTAACTTATTGAAACTGAATAAGCTCACTGCACTGTTCGTGGTAACATCACTTATTTATAGTTTCCATCAGATAATACTAACCTTACAAGAATTCTTGAGCTATAATTTATGGGTTGAAAGGCTGTGGTCAGTGTATAAAACTACTACTCCAAGTGCGGGAGACATATTCAGAGGTACAATGGTAACTTCCATTCTACCTCGGAAGATGTCTCCCGCAGTTAGAGATGAAACGTCAGGAAGAAGTTATTTTATACATCGACCATGGCCTTTTAACCTGGAAATTTTGACTCAAGAAAATGCTGGTCATGAAAGTCTACATTGTATGACTTTACAAAAATTGTCACCTGCTGTGTCCCATAGAAGTACAATAGTTAATAGTAGTAATGTTTAAGCATATACTGAATAAATCAATTATATTCAGCAACATGTTCAAGCATATTATTTAAGGATGTACCATTCAAAATAAAGCACAATTTGTTTGTTTTCACTGAGAGAGAAATAGAACTACTCAATGTATTCTACACTATGCCAATCTTTATTTTACCTCTTTGTGCTGCTGTGGATTGGAAATAATACCTGGCAGCAGAGATATGGTGTGATTTCGATCCATTGTCTGAATGGAAATGTTGGTATACTTAAAAGCTTTATAGAAGAGGTCAGGAAATGTCAAATTAGCAACAGATAAAATATATATGCACAGTTATTTCTAGATACTATTTTTGTACTACAATATGCTAAGAGGGCAGATTCTCTATATTGATCTGTTTCACCTTGTTCAAGTACTTAACACTATGTTGCCTACTATGTAGACTTTTGACATTGCATACAGCTAAACAAAAGGACGATTTCGTTTTGGGAACTGCTTTTCATCAATGAAATTATTTCAGAGATAGTACTCAGAAACATTGGAAAAGACTACATCATTGCCAGATAAGTAAATCAAAATTCTGTCTCAAAAGTTAATGACAAATTCGTAAATCAAGATAATTGTTGATTTTTGTTATTTTTGGGGGGCTTTCAGATAAGAGTGTGAAAAAATGGATTGATTATATGCTATAAACGGCACTGGTAGACTGAATTTTGGAGCAACTATACCCTTGAAATGTCTATTATTTTGCCTTCGATTTGATGTTTCAGCAACCTGTGATGCCAGGAAAACCACAGATAAACTGTGTCATGTGCCAGATGTCAAGCACCATTGTGTTTAAAAGTTCCATTGTTCTGTGTGCAAACGGTTTTGGAAGTTTGGATGAATCAAGTTTCTGAAAATGACTGGAAAGAAACTTAATTATCAAAAACTAAGATTTTATTGCAGTTCATGATACTGTGAAATATTTTTATAATTGCAGTACATTCAACTAAAAGTTACAGTAAAATTTTCTTGTAAGTTATGCCTGCAGAAAATTTTATACTGAATTTAATCTTTTCTTTTGGTTTATAATTTTGATGTAAAATCTATTTTCTGTTTAAATATGAAGTTTCAATTGTGTATCTTAATACACTCCTGGAAATTGAAATAAGAACACCGTGAATTCATTGTCCCAGGAAGGGGAAACTTTATTGACACATTCCTGGGGTCAGATACATCACATGATCACACTGACAGAACCACAGGCACATAGACACAGGCAACAGAGCATGCACAACGTCGGCACTAGTACAGTGTATATCCACCTTTCGCAGCAATGCAGGCTGCTATTCTCCCATGGAGACGATCATAGAGATGCTGGATGTGGTCCTGTGGAACGGCTTGCCATGCCATTTCCACCTGGCGCCTCAGTTGGACCAGCGTTCGTGCTGGACGTGCAGACCGCGTGAGACGACGCTTCATCCAGTCCCAAACATGCTCAATGGGGGACAGATCCGGAGATCTTGCTGGCCAGGGTAGTTGACTTACACCTTCTAGAGCACGTTGGGTGGCACGGGATACATGCGAACGTGCATTGTCCTGTTGGAACAGCAAGTTCCCTTGCCGGTCTAGGAATGGTAGAACGATGGGTTCGATGACGGTTTGGATGTACCGTGCACTATTCAGTGTCCCCTCGACGATCACCAGTGGTGTACGGCCAGTGTAGGAGATCGCTCCCCACACCATGATGCCGGGTGTTGGCCCTGTGTGCCTCGGTCGTATGCAGTCCTGATTGTGGCGCTCACCTGCACGGAGCCAAACACGCATACGACCATCATTGGCACCAAGGCAGAAGCGACTCTCATCGCTGAAAACGACACGTCTCCATTCGTCCCTCCATTCACGCCTGTCGCGACACCACTGGAGGCGGGCTGCACGATGTTGGGGCGTGAGCGGAAGACGGCCTAACGGTGTGCGGGACCGTAGCCCAGCTTCATGGAGACGGTTGTGAATGGTCCTCGCCGATACCCCAGGAGCAACAGTGTCCCTAATTTGCTGGGAAGTGGCGGTGCGGTCCCCTACGGCACTGCGTAGGGTCCTACGGTCTTGGCGTGCATCCGTGCGTCGCTGCGGTCCGGTCCCAGGTAGACGGGCACGTGCACCTTCCGCCGACCACTGGCGACAACATCGATGTACTGTGGAGACCTCACGCCCCACGTGTTGGGCAATTCGGCGGTACGTCCACCTGGCCTCCCGCATGCCCACTATACGCCCTCGCTCAAAGTCCGTCAACTGCACATACGGTTCACGTCCACGCTGTCGCGGCATGCAACCAGTGTTAAAGACTGCGATGGAGCTCCGTATGCCACGGCAAACTGGCTGACACTGACGGCGGCGGTGCACAAATGCTGCGCAGCTAGCGCCATTCGACGGCCAACACCGCGGTTCCTGGTGTGTCCGCTGTGCCGTGCGTGTGATCATTGCTTGTACAGCCCTCTCGCAGTGTCCGGAGCAAGTATGGTGGGTCTGACACACCGGTGTCAATGTGTTCTTTTTTCCATTTCCAGGAGTGTATTTGTAGCTGATGTGTAGAATTTTTGAAACTGTTTTTCACATTCTGTGTCTTTTGTACATCACTGTATTACTTCATAAAGTCTATAAGATGTGATGACAAATTATGAATATAGTCTTAAAATTGTACTAATATATCCTATTTAAAATTTTAATGTTTAAATTCCAATCAATTGTTTAATTTTTTCCCATAACATACTCAAAATGTAAATGTGTCCTGATGACCCAGGTGTATCTTACGTGTTGCAATGTTTAAGTGTGCCAAGTAAAAGGTAATAATGAGAGACAATTCGTATGAGTGATTCTACATTGGCAGTGTAAGCTGTAAACGCAATTTCATGTTAGCAAAAGCAAGCATCATCTGCAGGGAACCAGCGACTTTTGGATATTGGAACTGTAGACCAGCCACAAGTCACATGTAATTTTTCTTTATTTTGAGTAGTTTCACTCAACAAATGTGAGCAGCTTCAGAAAATTATGTGGCCAACGGCCACACATTACTTATGTCAGACTGTATACAGCACTGACCGTCATACAAAAATAAAATAAAAAAGAAAACAATGAACGAATGGACATCCATGTTAGTTTTTGGGATTTGAAACAAGTCACAGATCTCGACCTGATACTTAGATTCTGCCTTTATTCAATGCCAAAGAGTCTATGCTTTGAAAGGATATTTTAATTTGCAGAATTCTCCTAAAATTTAGCAGCTTGAACGTTTTTGAATAATGAAGTAAAATAAATTTCTGGTAACATGAAACTCTTGCAGTTAGGTGGTTGTAACCCATATATAGTTCAATGCACTTTTAAAACTGGAGTGTCACAAATTGGGACAGACCACCATTTTCAGAGCCTTGTATTGTGTGTTTGACGATTTGCCTACACAAAGATGTCAATATACAGAAATATAGTGTCTTCAGGTTTTCCTTTGCAATTCTGTGGCATAAAATGTATAGAAAATGTGGCCAAACTAGCTTCAAAATTCTCCCACATCTAAGAACTTATATTTCTCAATTGGCTTAAAATTAAACTCTTATCTGATTCAGAGTGTTTGAAAACTTTATCTTAACAGTTGGAGACAAATTCTTAGGTAAAAAATTGGCTTTTTTTCACTGTGACACCACATCCTTTCAAAAATATTTATGTGTTTTTTTACTGATTTACCTATGGCTTATTTTTTGTGTAATGAGTTGTTCGCTTTTACCACCTCATTAATGCAGCAAGTTGTCAGTTCAGACATTTTGCATAATCGGAAAATCCCTCATGTAGGCTCACATGAAGAATATTAAGAATCTGATCACTGCACAATGCTTCGTGTATTTTGGATTTTACTGCAAAGGTACCAAAAGAAAGTTAAGGACTTGACCAGCTGACATCTTGAGGCTAAAAGAAGAAATCCATTCTTGTATTATTGGTATAATACAAAAGCTACTTGAAGGCGAACCACTGAAATATAAACCTACACATGCCACTTCATATTTGGACCCATCAGCAGATTTAAATCAAGAAACAGATGCATAAAGAATGACATTGTGACTTTAAATTCTCTTTCTGGTGAAAATTTGTGTTTGTGTCAAACAACAATTTGTCAATATTTGTAACGATGCTCATATTCAAAAAGAAAAAATTGGCATTTTTCGAAATAAGTGAGAGTTGTTTGGATGAACCTCATTACATTGTCACAAAATAACGTTGTAATATTGTAGATTTTCTAAAAATAATGTCAGTACTTTCGCCAGGAAATGCTGTTGTGGAAAGAGGTTTTTCAATATACTCTGAATGTATTTCCAGAATTGATGCTCACTCTGTAGCAGCATGTACGCTGATATGAAACTTCCCGTCAGATTGAGAATGTGTGCCGGAGCTAAACTCAAACTTGAGTAGGCGGTGACGTACTGGCAGAAATGAGGCTGGGGTTTGAGTTGTACACGGGTAGTTCAGATAAGAGCACTTGCCCGAGTTTGAGTCTTGGTTTGGCACACAGTTTTAATCTGTCAGGAAGTTTTTGAGTGTATTGTTGAGAGTTAGAGTGAAAAGCATACTTGCTCATAATGCTTGCACAGTGTTGACAATTTTAAAATCAACAGAAGTTTAATTCTGTTTATGTGTAATGCAAGTTGCTTGTACGTAGATGACAAAAGAAGCAACTACGTGAAACTGAAAAACAACAAGAACAAAAATTATCCAGAAAAGGAATTAAATCTGAAATTAATGTGTTACAGTCCCTGAAAACAAAAGAGTCAGCTGAAGCACCTAAAATTATGTCAGACACTGATGTTTGAGAAAGTATACATTGGTAAGTGTGCTACAGAATGGCCGGTCAATGTCAAACATGCAGGGTAGCTAATGCAGATGGGCAGGGATATGCAGGGTGTATGGTGTACCTTTTACGCACACTTGATCACTTGTCTTGACAGACTTGATGGGATGACAAATAAGCATTCTTGACAAACATTCAAACTGTCACATCACCGAGTAATCATTGATGAGTCGTCAAGGTTTATTCAAATATAGCTAATACACAGTTCTGTAACTTCATCTTGCATAGTGTAAGCGTAATGATAATTTGTCGCAAAAGGAATTTTTTTGTAAACAAATCAATGTAAGATTATGAATACCTTAACAAAATTCAACGAGAAACTTCAAGTTTTCTTTCAAGATTAACTAACATTCTACCATCATTAATCCATGAGATGTGACTGTGGATTTTAATCTGTCTGTTCTGTGTCACTTTCTTTATGTACTGGCCGTTTAACCTTTCAGTTGACCCTAATATGTCTGGCTTAAACAAACAGCTAGTGTTGCATAAATGCAACCATGTTGCATTTTTATGTGCACTATCCTTCAGATGATCACTCCACTTGGTCAGTCATGCTATATGTGGTGTACAACTTGACATGGTTCATATCGGACATCATAAATTTTTAAAACAAGCAATTTGTTCTTTCTAGTGTAGTATGTATGTCTAACCCAATACAGTAAATATAATACATGACAACATTGAATTTGAAAATTCAAATTTGGTGGCCACCATGATGTTAGTACAAAGAATAAATTGCTTTTCTGCTAATAGATTCTGAAATTATGTAAAGCCTCAGTTGCATTACAATAGGTATCAGCCAAAAGCAAGTAAATGTCTGGCCACAGTGAGGTTTAATGTGGCAAAAATTGGGGAAATGTGCAATTTCATGTTCAATATTTTCGTTTGCTTTTGTTATATAATTTAGAACACTTGCTCCCCACAGAATTTGAAACAATAGAATTACTGAAATAATCTGTAAACTAATTTTGTATAGCAATCGTATAAACTGCCTTGAATTGTCCTTAATGGGGCCGTCAGTGGTGCCTCGACCCTACTTATGTTAAGCTACCATGGAACATGTCATATCCCAGTCAGTTTGCTGCACTAACTGTAACACTTTCAGAACAAAAGCCACTAAATATTACATGCAGTACGTGTGTGTGAAGCTACAGTTAGGGAATGGGACAACTTTGCTTTACACCCTTTATGTGTAAAATCTTAACCACTTTCACTAGGCCCAAATATAACGAGAATTAAAACATGTCTAAAGTGCGAAAATTACGGAACAAACCAGAGTCGAACACCTTAATCTCAAAGTCCATTCTCTGTTGTGTACAAAATTGTTTCTTGTGATACGTACTGACACTGCGTACAACATAATGATTTAAGTTTGTCACAGGAATAACTCTTTATTACTAATCTGGACGGCTATCGAAAAAGCTGCAGAAGTGGATGGCTTTGAATATATCCACAAGAAACTAAACTGAAACTCTCAAAGGAATGTTACATTGCTCTGTTACAAATAATTTTTCTACCGGATTTACGTGATTTTTTCGGGGCATATACACTGCCATTTTTTTTGTTATAAGATAAATGAACATTTAACGACAAAGTAAACAAATAATTGTAGCAAGCAAAAAAGTTCGTCAAGACATATATTCATTAAACTAAGTGCTACAAATTACAAAAATATCAGTGGATCTAAACAATACGTGAATGTTCCAGCATGATAAGCACACGCATATTGAAAATACGGACCACGTTATGTTTACCTCCCTTTTTTCACAAAAATAACAGCAGTGACAAAATACACCATTGCACTTCCTATAAAAACGTAACGAAACATTTCACTAGTATAGTTGAGAAATCGTCAAAAAGCTGTTGCCAAACAGGTATTTTGTCTTTCTCTCCTTAGTAATCGTACCACTAAAAGACTGTCGGTGCAAGGAAAACAGGTATTTACTGATGATGCGTAATTTTGTTGCTCGTAAAATGAGTTGTCAACACGTTTCACCTGGCCGCATGTAAAAACGGTAACTATCGTACTAACATAAGGAATTTCGGAAATACGGAAGCGTCCGATCCCGCCCGTCTGCTTTGACCCATGACGTCACAAATATGGCGGAAACAAAAACAAACACACACACTTTCCACAAGAAGCCTTATGACACTAACGGGACAAGCGCTGGAAATGGGGTGTTTTGGGTGGGGGGCAAACTAAATATAAACAAATTTAGACACCTTGCGTAGCTACAACGTGTACGTGAAGACAGCCATGCATGAATACCCACCCACCTCCCAGGGGTCGTAACCCCTGCAACCCATAGAAGATAAAGATGCT
The DNA here is from genome assembly GCF_021461395.2 of Schistocerca americana. Lineage (NCBI taxonomy): Eukaryota > Metazoa > Arthropoda > Insecta > Orthoptera > Acrididae > Schistocerca > Schistocerca americana. The sequence continues at coordinate 31,383,072 of NC_060129.1, read as the reverse complement.
TCAGTAGCTGATTAGTGTTTTTTGTCTTTTTTTTAAAAAAATCTCACGGGATAGAACGAACAGATCAGAAAGATAAATATAATAAACTAAAACAGAAATGGGAGGAAACGGGTAATTAAAATAAGTAATAAGTGTTTTTAAATTAAAAAAAAATCTCACGAGATAGAACGAACAGATCAGAAAAGTAAATAAAATAAGATAAAACAGAACTGGAGACAGCCACACTCAAACCAAACTCCGCGCCGTCATTACGTCACACACGACAACACCCTTACGTCACGGGTCAAAGCCGACGCGTGGGATCGGACGCTTCTGTCGACCCGGAATTTCGCAGTAACTACGTTAACTGTATATCTACATGTGAAAAGGCAACATGACAAGACTATTTATTGTTAAAATTAATGCCTAATTTCAGTTGTAAATGAGAGAAACAATAACTATCTGAACAGATTGGCCCATATGCATTCCATGTTATTGAAGTTGACGTGTAAACACCAAAGATAAAATTGTCCACGCCAGGTTCATCCACAGCGAAGCAATCCTATTGGCTCTAGCTACCTTGAAACTCTGTTGGTTGGTCTCGTTTCGAGCCGTGCTGTCCCCAACGGCAAGTCACCGTGCAACGCCAAAGGCAATGCTCGCGCCGCACGCGCCCAAACTTGACTGCCAGCACACATGTCGCTGGGCAGAGACAGCGCCAACCACTGCCAGGAGGCGCCCCGCAATGGAGAAAGAAACACCACTCAGAGGCCCAACGATCGAAAATCGATCGGGAATACCGTCGCCACGGTACAGTGAGCTGCTGAAAAAGTACAATATCTCAAACACTTCGATTGTCATAATGAGATTCGTAATCGTAAGACAAATAAATGCACTATGTCAATACCACTGAATAAGAATGGTAAGCAATTTCTATTTTGAGAGTGGGAGTTAACATTAATCAAAACTAATCAGGGACCCACACAACAGACGTATAACGCTCAGAATACTTTACACTGTACAGAAGGTATAACACTTTTAAAAATTGGTGGAATTTTGAGATTTTTTAAATGCAATGTTTAGTCCGTGGCACATTAACATGAAGGTAGAAAATTTCACTGGGCGTCCACAGAAATTGAGAAACAAGTATATACCAGCATGTCTCACCAACCTTCTTGACCTTAATAGTTGCCACTACATAACAATTTTATAATTAGATCTCGGGAAATGAAAAAAGAGAATTATTCTAGTCCAGTGGTAGCACAAAGAAAAGCCGAACATCATTGTGAACTGTTTATCAAACCCTGTTACAGTAAAACCTAATACTTAAATGAAAGTAGACCAAGCACAATTTAACAGAGCATTTAAGTAAAAGATTAACGTCGTTATAAATGTAAAGAAGTATGAAAAACCAGTAAACATCTTTATCAAACATCGTAACCATCATATATCACATAGTCACATTTAGGTACATAAGTAACCAATAATGTAACCCAGTAAAGCATACAAAAAATACATGACTAAAGTAGTAGTCACAGAATAAACCATTATCATTCGTTTTTCTTGTATTACAAAGAAAAAGAAAAAAAACTAAAGTAATACCTTATTCTGTATCCAAAACTGCTCTTACAGAATTGCATAGGCGTTTCATGTTTTGTTTCATGTTTACTTATTTCTCGAGATCGAAGGCCTACGGGATATTAATCACGAAATTCTTTGAAATAAAAATGAATTCATATTGTGATCAAAGACTGAAATAAATAACATTTGAGAGTATTGGATCACTGTTTGTATACGCGACCATGTCGCAGTTGGTGAAACATTCCACCGTGACTGTCCTTATTCTTGCCTCTAAGTTGGCATCAGCATTATCTAACCGAGTTTTCATTGTACCAGTAACAGAGGTCATATTACCAATGATGGTATTTAGGTCAAACCATTTTCGCTCTGTGTCCCGTTCCTTTTCCCTTTCTTTTTGTTCCCTTTCTTGTCTATCACGTTGTTTTCGTAATTTATAAGCTTCCCTTTCCAGTTTCTCCTGTTCTCTTCCTTGAAAAAAAATTCTCATCATTTCAACCATAGGAAATTCTCCCGCTTGCTGTGACGATGACTGCTGCGACGATATGTCACGCACACTATCATTGTCTGCAGTTCTCTCCATTTGTGAATCGAATCTACCTGTTCCCGTTCACGAACATAGTGGGTATGACTTGACAACTGTGTCATCACCGTCATCCACACTGTTTGCCGGCTTGCCTCTGTCATCTGCCATGTTTATTTTCAAGTTTGTGATGTAACTGCTCAAAGAAATCTTTCGCGGCACGCCGGTCGTCAACTCTGAGATGCGCACACCGCGATGCTGCCTGATAGTCAAACGTCACACCACGGTAGCTCACAATTGCAGAGCCATACCAGGTAGAAGACAAGATGGCACCTAGCTTTGAAAATAAGTGACAGTCACCTACTAGACACTGATTCCTAATATTATGGCATCAATCTTGTGCTCTTAACTGTAGCAACAATGAAGATGCTAATAATGCTAACAAATAAACTTTGCATGAAGAGATGATCAGAAATGAATTCTAACTACGTAGATAAGCAATTCTTCAAGGAAATTAATACCAATAGGATAAAATGAAGCAGTAAGGAAAGAAATTCCCGAAATCAGTTTTTTTGATAGAAGACGCAAAATTCTATGCGTAATGTAATCCGTACTTACATCCGTCGTTTTGGGCACTGCTGTTATTTTTCTAAATTTTTTAATACTTTCACGGTTTTGTTCAGTACTTCCTTTACGGCTTCCCGATCTCCACCGGATGATGTCATGAAACAATAACAGAACACATTAAATTTTTTTATTAGGTCCCTGTTCGGGCGCCACATCTAGTATGATAAAAGAAAAAAAAATATTACAGGTATTTCAATTTTATCATTTTTAATCTGATAGTTATATATATATATATATATATATATATATATATATATATATATTGTGTTTCATACTAGATTGCTGTGTTCCCAGATTGGCACAGCTTTGCCACAGGAAACACGGAAGAGGCCGAAGACGTCCACCTTCTGGTCGGCTCCTGATCGTTGTCAGAAGGAGGTTAGGTTTCGATTACACAAAGGCTTCAATTACTTGGAAAAGAACAACCAGGATTCCTTTACGTAATCAGTATGAATTTTATAATTACCTAAGGGCCCTTTAACAATGAACAAAAAAAATTGCATTTGCAAATGAAATCATTAATAAATGGGGCAGCTATGAGTTGTATAGACGACAAGGAGCGGCCTTCTGTCTACGACCAGGATGCCGCAGTATTCTCTGGTGTAGTAAAGGCTGTTCGACATTTATAAAAATACTATGACATGGGGGTGAAAAAAATATAAAGGAAAAGAATAGAATAAGAAGTTTGGTAAACACTAAATATATTCAAATAATTCTCACAAGCAATTAGGGCTTATTTATAAACAATATAACTTATATAAGTAATTTTCTGACTGTATAGTGCGGTCAGATTTCAGCCTGTCCTGTTCCTTCTTGGTTCACGTTTTTGTCACAAATTACAGTAATTACTTTTCTCCTTCCTTCGGGACAATTCTTGCACCGGTCAACACCTTCATAACAATAACTTGCCGATTTACAGTATCGAACGTAAATTACTTGAATTTTATTAATTAATAACTATTGTCTGCACGCTAGTAAGACCGCTCACTTGTATGGCTTAAAGACGACCTTCTTTACGCTTTTACATTGCAAGCAGAAGCACGATAAAATCTTATGATCTACAAAGCTTTTTTTATTTATTTAGATCGAAGCGGAACGCTCAGTTCAGCTTCTGTTAAAATGTTTCTTTGACTGCGCAATCGATGTATTAGCGTTCGCACTAGATGCGCATCTTTACAGATACGTAAATTATTTAAAACAAATGTCTTTCAAAGCATAGATCTCACCTCATAAGTTGATCATTTAATACACAGCTAGGTGAATGCCTTTCCAAGGGTACTCACAGCTTTCATACAACGGGAAGCCCAATAATATTACAACACCTGTTCATATTTTCATAATACCAAGTAACTCATAGAAAGATGGCCATTTTAGAAATTTGACTAACAACAATAAAAGTCACGAGAAATGTGCAATCATGTTTCTCTAAAACCTGTAAAGTTTAAACATTAAATTAGGTAAGAATTCCTTTGTTGTTACCACATTTTTCAGCAGTTTTTACACAGGAACTGCTGAGGCTGGCGTTCCAAACATGTTCCCTTCTCAAACAGATATCAATTATTAAACAGAGGGGATCACACTCTTCAGTGATCTAAAACACACAGAAAAGCAAGTATAATAAAACATGCCTTAAAATAGAATGAGCAATTAAAACCTTTTACACTCTAAAATAAAGGAACTCTTTAAACAAAACCTTCTTGGGAAAAGACGGTGAACCTTTTTGTGTAACATAATTTGAAATACAAGTAGCGATGCTAGAATGGGAATTAAATCAGATAAAAATCTGACCTTTGACTCTGACTTAATTGAAGAAGATTTTAGCAATAGCTAGACAAAATACTACAGATAAAAGAAATAAATAAAACTTTCGCAAAATAATATTTAAAAAGCAGCAAGTTTTAAATGAATCGCAGGCTACCCAAAATCTTTCTCTCTGAAAAGATTCAGTACACTAATCTTAACCAAGAGGAAAATTTTGAACAGAAAATGAAACTTTTATCAGTCTTTCTCGTAGCGATGTCACTCTACACTTGGTTGTTGGGAGTATTTCCTATGAACTCGGGTGACTTTCACAGGGGAGTTCTTTCATCACCTTTTATTTTCACTGCACTATAATTGGGGATCACCTTTTCTTGACTCGACGATCCATTGGGTCGTGTCGGCAGTCAGGAAAGTTGATGACTGGTTTAATGACGAATGTGTCAGTTTGTTGGCTGTCTTAATCTCATTCCAATCCATGTTTCTGCACATGAAAATACAGAGAAAAAAATCTGTATTAGATATTGCTCATTAACTAGTATCCTAATCTAAGGGAGTATGGAGTAAGAATTTGAGACAATAAAAATTACTATACAGACTATGCACATATATATTATATATTATTCATGGTTTATATCTAGGTTTCACATTCTTTCATTAGCAAGCCTGAGTAAAACACATCTCGTCGTGTACAGGTCTTTCTTAAGCAATGTATTTAGCAATATTGCCGTATCAATTTCATAATTAGGGAAAAGTCACCATGTGTGTCCTTTTTATGTAAATATAGTAAACTCGTGCATAGTTTATTAACCGTTTTATTATTTTTATTTCCATTTTCATCTCAAATCTGGAGCACGCTCGCGCCCGTTATGGAGAGGAATGCTTATTGTTGACCGCGGGCCGGCGAGCAGTCACTGAATGTTGCCACAGTGCTTCACAGTCACGCGGTTTAACAGCGTTGGCAGTCCGCGTCCTGCACGAGGCAGATAGTTCAGTGGCTACCAATCGTTTTATAACTTGTGCACTTTGTTGAATCATGAGTACTGGAGCAGCTCATCAAGGCAACATGGTCAACCTGGACGGTAAATTGACTGCACCAGCGACGAAGAACCGTCGTGGAAGAAAATGACTACGTTTACCCATTGCAGTAAGTACAATAGCTTGTCTATCCTTTGTCTGATAACCACTGTATCGTCGTTGCAAACGTGAGAATACTTATAATGCTACTTCACCCGCGGAATATCCGACGTGTCCATACGTTCATCTCAATTTTGATTCATACAAGAGATAACTACGAGGGCAGTTCAATAAGTAATGCAACACATTTTTCTTCTGAAACAGAGGTTGTTTTATTCAGCATTGAAATACACCAGGTTATTCCCCAATCTTTTAGCTACACAACACTATTTTTCAACGTAATCTCCATTCAATGCTACGGCCTTACGCCACCTTGAAATGAGGGCCTGTATGCCTGCACGGTACCATTCCACTGGTCGATGTCGGAGCCAACGTCGTACTGCATCAATAACTTCTTCATCATCCGCGTAGTTCCTCCCACGAATTGCGCCCTTCATTGGGCCAAACATATGGAAATCCGACGGTGCGAGATCGGGGCTGTAGGGTGCATGAGGAAGAACAGTCCACTGAAGTTTTGTGAGCTCCTCTCGGGTGCGAAGACTTGTGTGAGGTCTTGCGTTGTAATGAAGAAGGAGAAGTTCGTTCAGATTTTTGTGCCTACGAACACGCTGAAGTCGTTTCTTCAATTTCTGAAGAGTAGCACAATACACTTCAGAGTTGATCGTTTGACCATGGGGAAGGACATCGAACAGAATAACCCCTTCAGCGTCCCAGAAGACTGTAACCATGACTTTACCAGCTGAGGGTATGGCTTTAAACTTTTTCTTGGTAGGGGAGTGGGTGTGGCGCCACTCCATTGATTGCCGTTTTGTTTCAGGTTCGAAGTGATGAACCCATATTTCATCGCCTGTAACAATCTTTGACAAGAAATTGTCACCCTCAGCCACATGACGAGCAAGCAATTCCGCACAGATGTTTCTCCTTTGCTCTTTATGGTGTTCGGTTAGACAACGAGGGACCCAGCGGGAACAAACCTTTGAATATCCCAACTGGTGAACAATTGTGACAGCACTACCAACAGAGATGTGAAGTTGAGCACTGAGTTGTTTGATGGCGATCCGTCGATCATCTCGAACGAGTGTGTTCGCACGCTCCGCCATTGCAGGAGTCACAGCTGTGCACGGCCGGCCCGCACGCGGGAGATCAGACAGTCTTGCTTGACCTTGCGGCGATGATGACACACGCTTTTCCCAACGACTCACCGTGCTTTTGTCCACTGCCAGATCACCGTAGACATTCTGCAAGCGTCTATGAATATCTGAGATGCCCTGGTTTTCCGCCAAAAGAAACTCGATCACTGCCCGTTGTTTGCAACGCACATCCGTTACAGACGCCACTTTAACAGCTCCGTACAGCACTGCCACCTGTCGGAAGTCAATGAAACTATACGAGACGAAGCGGGAATGTTTGAAAATATTCCACAAGAAATTTCCGGTTTTTTCAACCAAAATTGGCCGAGAAAAAAAAAGTGTTGCATTACTTATTGAACTGCCCTCGTAATTTTTCGTGTCCGTACATGTGTCAGATTACGATTTTACACGCACATATTTATATATGTGTCCATCATTTTGTGATTAAGTGAGTCATACGCAGCAGTCCATACGTATCCATATAGGTGTCTTTATACCACAGAGTAGCACAGATAATGTTAAAATTACTTATCATAAAAGGATCATTTACAAAATATACATAGCTTTTATAACTACTGCCCGAGACCTAACGAAAGTCGTGTTTGCTATTATGAATGGTGCTTCTGAAGCACTTTAGATTTTATATGTATTTTAAGTCTGATTCTTTTCTTCTTATTGTTCTCTATCAGCCTTTTTTTTAGTTTCTTTGTTAATTTAGTCCGTTACATCAATAATCAGTAAAATATACCCTCTTTTGTGTGCCGAACAGTTCACGTTCAAAACTTCATCTAATAGAAATCGGGAAAATTATTCATATTTCCTAGGCTGCTTTTGCTCACAGAAAATCAGATTTACATCATATTTCGATAAGTAACTGCAGATACGCATTAACCAATGAACCACGATCGTCAGTACACACAATATACACACGTCAAGTGTTTTGAACCAATTTCCAAATTTCTTCCCCTACCGGGTAAGGTAGAAAGGTAAGCATGCTAAAGAAGAAAACTACAATATGATAATGCAAAGAAATAAAAGATACGAAGATACATAATAGGTTCAGCAAATTCATTCTTTGGCTACGCCGCTTTTAATGTCATCCACGCCGCATATCTTGACTTCAGTATTAAAATATCGCACAAATCCACTTCCAAAGCATCCTCAAATGTATCTCAAAATCACGCCATGCTGACATAGCAGTAGAATATTAGCAGATTATCTCGGCCCTCAACTAGGTATCTTAGTATCGAAGGTTTCTATATGATACTCGTGGCATAGGAATAGTCTTTCTAAGTTTCTCCAATACAGGACCTAATTATCATCATAAATGCACATTTCTGGATGTCTCATAGTATTAAATAAAATGAGGAAATTAAAGAAAACCTTTACTACTTGGTAGAAGGGAGATTTGCCATAACTTAAAACTAAAGCAGGAGGTGGTACTTCGGCACATCCCTTACTCAGTTCAAAGACTGCTACCACCTATGGCTTAAGAAAGTATTAAGGGAAATCTTATTTTCCAAATACGTACAGTACCTTGTTCAATGACTTCATATCCTTCAAGCTCCATCATTACTTTGCGTCCACCTCACTCAAATGATTACGTCACCTGCAGAATACATGTGCATGCTGTTGACTCACATACTTTCTAAGCAGATCACACTCTTGCTTCAAGTTGCTGCTTAACATAACAAATGATTTATTAAATGTTTTTCATGGTAATTCTTTAGGTCTACATGGTGGTAAAGTCCTTTTACTCGTCCACTAAGTGGATCCGCCAACACATAACAACCAATATGTGGCTGCCTGACTATAATAAACGGTCCTTCGTATAGGTGTTGCCAATTACGATTTTTACGTAAGTTGAGAGATGGTTTGAAGTGTGCTTCAGAAGAACACGCTCGTTCAAGCGATACGACAGAACTTTTTTGACATGCTTGTCAAATGCCTTTTTTCTTAAATTAGCATGAGTTGTGATAGAGATCAGGGCTTGTCTTAACTTATTATCTAGATTTACTTCTGGACCTTGTATCTTGTGGATAGGATCAGTCCATTCATTGCTTTCCTTTTGCCTGGAGATTAGTTCTGAAGGTGTCAAAACGGTCGAAGTGTGTGGAAGGTTATTTACACTCTCTTCAAATGGAATAACGAAATCGACCCACCGTGTTTGCTGATTCGGTCTATAGGTGCGCATAAATCGATTATATTCTTTGAAGATTCGTTCTGTCAGGTTACTTTGGGATCTAAATCTTGAAATTGAAATACCATCACTGGCAAGAAACAGCCTCCACTTTTTTCCAACGAAGTTTGAGGCATTATCAGACAACATGGTTTCCGGCTTACCAAAACGAGGAAAATAATCCTTTTGCATTCGTCTTATTAAAGATTTTGCACTGGAAGACTTCATCACGTATAAACGCACGCGCTTAGTGAAGAAGTCTAGCAAAACAACAAGGTACTTAGCACCTCCTCTTCCTCTCGGAAGAGGACCTGCGTAGTCGAGACTGACTATTAGGTTAGGACGCTCGGTGTAGATAGGATTCAAAGGTATGGCATTCGAAAGATTGAAGGGCTTTGCCTTCTGACAGGTTAAACAAGTGCTTAGCAGTTCATGAATTCGCTTTTGCAGATTGGGAACGTAGCAATAGGCAGAAATCTTTCTTTTACACTTCTCAGGGCCATAATGTCCCCAGGATAGGTGTGTGTACCATATGAGATATTCAACGCACTCCTCAGGAATACAAACACACCATTGCTCCGTCAACATAGATGTGCGATGAAATAAAACACCATTGTGTGATTTATAAAATTTCGACAAACGATTGTTAGGGTTGTCTTGTACAAGCTGTTTGACTCTCTTCCATTTTCGTTCGCTTTCTTGCAGAGTACCCATCTGCTGGCAAAGACATAGAAAATAACTACGATTCAAGGGATCAAGGAGTATCTTGTGATGGAAACCTGTTCTACAAGTTCTGTAGGCTCCGGCATACCTTCCGGCATGCGTGACAATGCATCTGAAACGATGTTGTTCTTGCTTTCACGTAAACAATTTCGAAATTGTAGCCTTGCAGAAATAGGCACCAGCGTGTAAGTCTCGGATGATAGAGCTCACACGAGAGGAGAAAACTAAGAGCTTGATGGTCGTAATATACGTTGATCGGATGACCATAAATGTAATAATTGAAACTGTGTAACGCCCATACAATTGCCAATCCTTCTAACTCCGTAAGAGAGTAAGATCTCTCGCTCTCCGTCAGCACACGACTGGCGAAACTATCTGTCCTAATCTCTTCTTTATCGCCAGTTTTCTTTAGCTGGAACAAACAAGCGCCCAAGCCTTGAAATGAGGCGTCAGAATTCTGAGTTCGTATCTGGATGAGTGAGGATATTGCTATTCAGAAGAGCTTGTTTGAGTTTTTCAAAGGCTTGTTGACATTCAGAGGTCCATAACCAATGAACGTTTGTCTTTAGTAGATTGTGCACACTGGATGGTTCATGGATTTATTTGGTATAAAGCGACGAAAGAAAGACGTTAACCCTAGAAAACCTTTTCATTGTTTTTTGGTAGAGGGCACAGGGAAGTTCCTTATAGCAAACAGTTTGTTGGGATTGGGGGAAATTCCCTCAGAAGAGATGATATGACCATGGAATTTTACTTCTTTTTTTACAAACTTTGATTTCTGTAAATTGGCAGTAACGCCAAAGTTAGCAAACATCACGAAGATTTTTCAAATCAAGTCAAGATGTTCCTCTCATGAAGTCGAGGGTACGAAGAGATTATCGACATGGACAGTTATTTTTCCAGTAAATCATGACCTAAGACATGGCCAAATCCGGAAATAAAGACAGCTGAGCTAATATTCAAGCCAAAGGGTACGACACAAAATTGATGTAACCGACCCGCAAAGATAAAGGCTGTGTACTTCCTTGACGATGGCGATAACTTCACCTACCAATAGCTACTTCGAAGGTCGATGGAGGTTAGAAATTTGATACCATAAAACCTTTTTAGTTGCTCCTCCAATGCTTCCGGTCGGGTACACACAGTAACAATAATTTTGATGATGTTCCTAGCGTCTACAACATGCCTAACACTTCTGTCCTGTTTAAATATAGACAATAATGGGCTCGAATATAGAGAGTCAGACGGCTCAACTATTATCCAGTTTAACATTTTGGGGCTTTCCTGTCGTACTGCTTCCTTGCTGGATTGCGGAACTGCATAGGTGGTTTTACAGTAGGTGCTATGGGGCTTAACTTTCACGTCGAATACATAGTTGGCTATGATTCCCGGTTTCTTAGAAAATACATTGATAAACTGTGTCAACAGGTCGTATAGTTCCTTTCTTTGTCGGTCACCTAATCCATCAGATTCAATAGCCTTCGTCAGTAATTCTTCATGTGTTGGTAATAAGTCAAAGTCTTCATCCGCATCTCCTGACTCGTCTAAATAATTGAAATACTGTTGTCAAGACGTGAGCTTCCGGAGATTTATTTTATGTTATTGGCTGGACAACTTAACTTTGGTCCTCATAAGTCGAATCACTATACTCTTATCACTGCATCTGAGAGTACATGTACACTAGACAGCAGAAAAAGTGGGTCTCCCCTGAATTCCAACATGTAGGTTGCACCTGACTGTATGCAACCAACATAGCATATCTGTGTTGCACATCGTCGCAACCCTACACAGTACAGTCATTGTAAGATACACAATGGATACCGCTAGAGACTACTGGAGAACACCGGTCTTTATGACAGCCCATCCAGATGTAAAGCAACACCATGATAGTACAGAAGAGAGCAGACAGTCGTTAACGTTTGTAAACTAAACTTAATTACAATAAGTGACATTTCAAACGTTATGGGACAACTAATTTTGTCACATAAATCGTTCAGTAAACCTTAGGCACAATTAAATATTTGAGACAGTATATGGATTTATAAAGTTGTATGGCAATTGGAAACAAATTCTTTGCTGTCGAAAAGGTTGACCCAACACATGCTGAACGCCGTTCAACGTTTGATGGGGAGAGGTTTCGCATCAACTTTATGTAATACTGAGCAGTTAAAAGAAAACATGACTAGCGGCGGCAAGCACCCTACGGAAATCCCAACATTAACAGCGAATCACAAGTAATATCATTGTTCACATTACTCGTCAACAGTTACTTGTACACAAAGTTGTACCTTGAATGACATGACCAACGTCTTCGTTCTGGATCCGGAATGCAAACCCAGAACATAAAGCCAATGTTAACCAAGCAAAGCTTTGTGCCTGATCGAGACTCGAGCATTAGGCAGAAAGAGACGTCAAATATTGACGTTTGCACCAGTATCAGTTATCAATTCTCAACTTGAACGTCAATGAGGATAATGTTTGTACGAAACCAGGACCCCTAACATGACAATTACCTTCTTGGTAAATTAACCACGTTGTACAGTGTTGCATAGTCCAGGAACAAAGGATGCACATGTTTAAAATTGAAACGACATCATGTAATGCTGGTGACAAGAATACGAACCCAGCACCTAATCGGATTGTTGAATAAGTACGTAAAATCAGAATGTTGATATCACAGTTTGTCACCAGTAGTGAGGTTGGAACCTTATATGACGACTGAACTTGTATTACCTGACCGGGATTCGAACCCAGCGCCTACCGCCGTCGTTGTCTAACCAGGAACAGAAGAGAAATGTCCACTGTTGGTCCACCATCAGCGAGATGTGCGCACGTTTAACTAGAAGTAAAGCGACGAAAACGTCCATGCTGACTGAGAGTCGAACGCCGCACACATGGTTATGAAGACACGTTAATAATCAAATTCGTATTCAGTAGTAGCTAGGAGTAGCATGTTTAGTTGCAAACCTTAAGGCCTTTCTCAAAACAAAAAAAAAAGAAAATGGTGCAAATGGCTCTAAGGACTATGGGACTTAACTTCGGAGGTCATCAGTCCCCTAGAACTTAGAACTACTTAAACCTAACTAACCTAAGCACGTATTGTTTCAGAGAAACTGAGTACATGTTACAAGTGCACAAAACGTGTATTATATACTACGTATATACTATCATTTGGAGAAGCTGCCGCCAAACCTGTTACTTTTACATTCCGCTTAGTTGTCGTGGTTGAATACACGTTTTCTTAAGGCTACATCTAACGCAGAGCGCTTACAAGAAAGAATAGTTTCCCGCGTCATTCTACTGCTAGCTTGGTGAAATATTTTGTGGTAGCTATGTTTAAAATAAATGTATTTTTGAACGTATTGTTCGTCAAATATTTGTATGAATTGTCAACTGTAGGTGTGCCTGCACATGCTATAGCATAACAGCTGTAGCTGCGTTAGTTTACACTACAGACTTGGGTAGGTTAGGTGTAACTTTTGATCCTTCAAGGGGTGATCGTGGCGTTGCGGCCCGGGTCTGTACTAGCCGCGGCTCGCGAGCTACGGGCCAGCCAGGCTGGCCGAGGCGAGACGGAAGTGAGCGAGCTGGCGGTGGCGTTGGTGGGCCAACAGCCCGGAACGAGCCAGCACGGCTGCGCCGCATGCCTCTGCCTCCGCCGCTCCGTTTGACGTAAATATGTTTACCTCCTCTCCTGGAATCAGTATAAGAGCGGCAAGCAGAAATACACATCAGGCAGTCTGCCGTAATGGCTCACTGGGAGAGGTCTATTCGAGATAGAGTCGTCGATCTCACTGAAGAAGGAGGATGTTCCATCAGAGAAGCTGGCAGATGGTATGGCGTACCACATACCACTGCAACGAGATGGTGGAGGATCTGCCTTGAAAGAGGCACCACCAACAGGGCTCCTGGCTCAGGCAGGAAGAGAGTGAACTCACAGCAGGAAGACAGGGACCTACTGTCTAGGAGCAGAGAAAATCCCTTCCTGAACGCGAAGCTGTTGCGGCGGGAGACCAACTTCCCCGGCTCCAGTGAGACGATTCACCGAAGGCTGAGAGACGCTGGACTGCATGCACGACGATCTGCCGTGAAACAAGAGATCAGTGAAGACAAAGTTTTATACTGGCTAGCATTGGCGGAGCTCCATATGAGGGCATCGTGGCACAACGTCATTTTCACTGATGAGAAGGTGTTTTCCACCAGTAACGACGGTCCACGAATCGTTTACAGGCCGCAAGGGACTCGCCATCGACGCGAATATGTAACCACGACGAGAAGACGTGGCCGGCTATCTGTTACCTGCTGGGGTTGGATTTCTGCGAGAGGAGCGGGAATTCTTCACACGACAGAAGGAACTCTGGACAGCGTGCAGTATGTCCACATATTGGAAAATGTGATGGTTCCGTCAGAGCGAATGCTGTACGCAGAAGGGGACGTCACATTGCAAGAGGACCATTGTCCCATTCACAAGTCTGCATTTGTTCAGCAGCGGCTCTCCAGGATTGGCGTCAACGTCATGGACTGGCCGCCACGGTCGGCTGATATGAACCCCACGGAAAACATGTGGGCTGAGGCCGCCAGAACATTAACAGAGAACTGCCCACGAAACCAACCAACTACTGCGGATGCTCTTTGAGACTGCGTCCTGGAAGCCTGGGAGAAAGTTGCTTCTTCAGGCTGTTACACCCGACGCCTTATACATTCTGTGCCAAGACACATGATAGAAGTACAAAATAATGAAGGATTCTGGATAAAATATTAGAGTCCTTAAAATGTTTTGTTATGTCTTCTTTTTCGTCATTTTTCCTCATTGGGAGCTAGTGGAAGATCGCGTGGCAACAGAAAAGATACAATATGGGTTAGTTTTCCTTTGAGCTGCCTTTTTAATTCAAGTGGGTTTCTTTGAATATACAGTTTGTTAAATATTCTATTTTTGATTTCATTTACACCCTGTCTAGATACTTACAAACTAATCAGCGTAGATGGACACTGTCAAAGTAGTTTTTATTATTTCAAATACATCTCTCTCTTCCCTTCCATCCATGAATACACCCTCCATCCTCCACACAATACGCAAACGATTTAATATTATGTTTACTCTTTGTTAATATCTCCTCTATTCTCTCTCTCTCTCTCTCACACACACACACACACTCTCTCTCTCTCTCTCTCTCTCTGACACTACCGCCGCAAGTGCCCTTTTATTTCTTTCCCCCAAAACTTTATAAACAAATCTAGCGGTTTCCATTGACTCTACATTTTCTCTTTTAATTGCTGCTGTCTTTACTCTCCATCATTCCTCTCAACACCTATGAAACCGTATTCTTTGATCTCTCCTTCCCTATAACTCATTCTTCGTTCTGAAAACAGTCCCTCCTTATCTCTCGGTCCTGAGATAAAACGAACTGTGGCGCACATCTAAGTGAGCAATACTCTGAAAGCTTATATTTTGCACTTCTGCACTTCTATCCATTCCCAGATCCCGCTCTCCTTCCTGTTACCCGTCACTTGATATCTGCATCTACATCTAAATGAATACTGTGCAATTCATAATTATGTGCTTGGCAGGGGGTTCTGTGGCCTGTTGGATTAATCTTGTACTGATGTGTAAAACGTGTAGGTTCACATCTCACGTCAGGCGTAGATTTTTAACACACACAAGTAACTCTCCTTCACGCCTAGTAACGCCAAGTGCAGAACGCCAGTAAGCTCCGTAGTTCAATATCCGCAGTAAAGGTAACATCCCTTCGCTGCCGACTAGGGCAGAGCCCCATTCGTTTGAGCTGTGACAGATGGAGAAACCCCGGAAGGCAGAGACTCTGTCACCAGCAAGCCGTCGTAAACTAGAAAACGTATTTCATTTAATGAACCAATGGTCATGCAAGTTCACAAGGCTCTTACTTTATTTGAAACTGAGACGTTGAAAATTGTGGTGCTGGACTGGGATTCGAATTCGATTTCACTGTGTTCCCCAAGATTGCAAACTCTTCTAGGCCTCCTCGAAAGTCACCTATCTGGTTTCGAATCCTAATCAGCACAAAATATTCATTATTTCATTTCAAGTCCTGGCATGTGCACTCCGAACTACTAGTGAAAAATAGTAGCATTTTCAACGCCTCTTCGTGCGTTGTCAGCTGTAGCGTGTTCGTTTCAACTCACAGCCACATGATGAGCTTTTTATCACATCATCACAAGATCAAACGGTTCCTTACATCTTTTCAGGTTCAAACATCCCTCTCCATACTACTGGCGAAAACGGATTTGGGTTTGACGTTGTGTTCGTTGTGATCACCAACGACGATATGTTGTGGCTGGCTCTGAGCACTATAGGACTTAACTTCTGGGGTCATCAGTACCCTAGAACTTAGAACTACTTAAACCTAACCAACCTAAGGACATCACAAGCATCCATGCCCGAGGCAGGATTCGAACATACGACCGTAGCGGTCGCGCAGTTCCAGACTGTAGCGCCTAGAAGCGCTCAGCCACCCTGGCCGGCGATATGTTGTTGATTCAACTTCTAGCCAGCAGAGTATTTTCCATCACATCATTGAAAGTACGAACATGCCACTCTTAGCTATTATTCGAAAAGAATTTGATAGTTAAAGTGCCTTCATGACCACGTATGCGGGGTTTGAATTCCATTCAGCACAGAAGTTTTCGTCGCCTGATGTCTAGCTTAAACAGGCGCACATCTCGCTACTGGTGAACCAACAATAGCTATTTATCGTCTGTTCCTGGCTAGAAAAAGGCGGCCCTAGATGCTGGGTTCGAATCCCAGTCAGGCAAAAACAATTATATCGTCATTTAAGGTTCCAGCATCTCGGTGTTAGTGAAAACATTTGATATTTAACTTCTGATTTTACATACTTCGTTAACAAACCGATTAGGTGCTGGGCTCACATCCATGTCACAAGCTTTACGTTATGGTATTTCAATTTTAAACATGAGCATACCTTGTTCCTTATGAATGACACCATCGTCGTCGGGGGTAGTTCCCATGAAGGTAACTGTTAATGACAGGATTCGCAGTTCAGTACAAAAATTTTCGTCATTTATTTTCAGGATCTGATTTGATAACTGATACTGGTGCAAACGTCTATACTTCACGTCTCTTTATGCCTAGTAATCGGGTCTCAATAAGGCAAAAACAAAGGTTAGCTTAGTTAGCAATGGCTATAGGTGCGGGGTTTGAATCCAGGTCCAGAACTACGACGTTGGTCATGTCATTTAAAGTTCAAATTTGTGTTCACGTAGCTGTTGGAGTGTTACGAGAACAATGATATTACTGGTGATTCGCTGTTAATGTTGAGATTTCCGTAGGGTGCTAGTTGCCGTTAATCGCATTTTTTTACTGGTTCGTCCAATACCCAGTTTCCAGAGCAACTCGCCGTTGAGCGACGTTCGGCACATGAATGGAAAACCTTTTGGAGAGCGAAAAACTTTTTTCCAATTGCTGTACAGCTTTGTAACTCCATATATTGTCTCAAGTATTTAATTTTGACTAAGGATTACTGTACGATATATGTAAAATAATCCGTTTTCTCAGAACTTTTGGAATGTCACTTGTTGTAATTAAGGTTAGTTTATGAGTGTTATGAGGTGTCTCATCGCTAAGAACATGTTTTCTAATATGTTTTGTATGACGATATTAGTTGACGCTTAGACTGACTGCCATAAAGACCTTTGGACTCTAGTAGTCTCTTGCGGTACCCAGTGTGTGTAGTCAAACGACTGTACCCCATGGGGTTTTGGTGTTTAGAGGACCTGCAACACAGCTACGTTATGTTGGTTGTATTCAGCAGTGACCCACTTTTTTTGCTGTCACGTGTACCTGATTTTTGAAACCACATCCCAATTATGGCAGAGTTGCTAAGCTTAAACTACTGTGTACTATTGGCGTCTTTAATTTCTCTTTAATACACTGGCTTTACGTAGTAAATTTTCTCTCGTACACAGAACATTTCTGTGAATGCCGCATACTACTTTTGTTTCGATGCTTCGATGCTTCCATGCAGCTGCTGTTTCGGAGATTATCCACTTACGGTTCTGGATTGAATATTTAGCAGCTTTCAGCTTAGTCAGTATTGGTAACAAATGAAGCTACGTCGTTGTCAGGTCGTAAGGAACTGACAGCACTCAATTGTTCCGACATATTATGCTTAACCGTTCCTCAGCGTACACCATAACGTCACACACGCTATGTTAGTCTTGTGCCACTGACATATATTGAAACCAGAAAAAAACCGACGAAATCGATATTGTAACTTCGTCTTATTTATTTTCGTGCATGTTATTCAGCTCTCGCTGTGTGCACTGCGTTATTTGGGAAGTAAGGACGCGTCTCTAGTTAGTAACGGTAGCAAACTTTTGCCCACGGCTGAATCTCCGTTTGCAAACCAGACACGCTATCAAATCGGGTCCCCCTGTATAATGAGGCGAAGATGTAATTTGACAAACTCGTTTAGATGTTCTACTTTTTACTTCCATTGGTTAGAGGAATCAACTGAAAGTACATAGAGTTGTCTCCCTTAACTGACAGAAAACACAATAAGAAATGTTACGTGCTTGTGAATAATCTACAGCTAACTAGAATCCTTCATCTCTCATCGTCGTAATCACATTTCTCTCCGCATCACAGCTCTGTAATTCGTAAGTATGAGATAAACGAACAATTAAAATGATGCGACGTTTATCAGTCTCCGCGTGAACAGCTGGGAACGGAGCCGCTCGCGACGGCATACTTGCGTCAGACGCCGTCCGTATTCTTGGCGAGTTAAACTTGAATAACAATTCTAGATTTCTTTGAAAACGTCCGTCGTCTTTTCTTTTCAGGACCGTATCACTGCCGCCGTGCTGCTAGAGAAGGTGTCGATGTCTGCGACGCTGTTTCCCCACAATGAGACAGTAAATTCGGCCAGTTGCTCTGACGCTAAGACAATAGGCGCTGTCCAGGTTGGAACTACAGTTGCTAAATCTATTCTCTGAGGCCTATGCAAAGCCCTTTTATTACGTAAAACAATATCTGCATCCCTCGATATTGCGTTGATAACAGTACTGTAGGTGATTCTGTCTGAAACAGTGGTGTGTACTGTTGTAATTAGTTAAGTCAAGTAGAAAATGACGAAGAATGTTAGAAATATGGCATCCTTACCAGAATTAACTGTTCCCTTCGCTTCAGTTGCGTTACATGTACTCAGGTCTCGGGAGGCGTTTGTTGCTGATACACTGTGGTGACGTCATAACATCGACACTGGCGCGACTCATTCATTACGAACGGTCCTGCACTGCCGCCTATGCTGCCCCTGCAATCGAATGTGTCTGGCATGACATTCTTCTTACTAAAGTAATGCATTGAGTACTTTAAAAGATTTTTCTGAATAAACAATTATTTTCCATTTCAAAGCGCCTCATTTTTGCTCTAGTATACGCCTATACACATTGAAAATGCAAACGGTGGACAGCTTTCCGATCGGTTTTAACTCAGCTGGATACAGCTGCCAACTACATAATCATTAATCATTTTACGTTGCGACTCAGCAAAAGCATCACGTAGACGACATATTTACACTTCTGGGACATCTTTGCCAAAATGGTGCTGTGGTCTTTTGCACATTCCGGTCGTATGTAGAAACAGAGTATTCACCATATCGACGATGGAACCCTGCAAACCATTGCGAAATGCATGGCAGGGGGTTCAAGGCACCATGACACCTGTTAGAATTTTTCCCGTTCCAGTCGCATATGACGGATGTAGGTAGCGACACGTCACAGACGAATAACGTGTCTGTAATCATCACTTGACGGTCGTCTGTGAAACGTTGTAAGCGGGCTCTCGTGGGACAGTTTGCGTATGTCTTCAAGAGTCTGCAAGTTCGGGTTTCTCGACGTTTCTGACGCGATCTCCCACGAGTGACAGAAACGGTCCTTGCGGCCTTCCAGAGCCCCTTGCTTGTCCTCTCTGGTGCGGCTCCCACACGCCTGGACCACATTCCAAGACGGGACGCACGAGCGACTTGAGAACGGTCGCTCTCCATGGGCTGACCGCGCCCCTCCCCCCCTCCCCCACAGCGTCCTGCCTACGTTCCCAAGTCTGGCTCGTGTCTCGCCTGCTACTGGGCCTCTGTGGTCGTCACATTCCACGTACCTACAAACAGCTGCTCCCGGATATTTGCGCGAGTTGGCCCATTCCAACTGTTGATCATAGATCTGGCATTCATACGATGCTCGCTAAGTGTGCAGTTTCACATTCCTGTACATTGTAAGTGAAGTGACAATCTTTGTACCGCTTCGTAATCTTTTCACGACCTTATTGAGTATTTCTGGAGCTTTGTTTTGCGACAGTATATCAGTAGCTACTGATCGCGAAAGTCCTGTCTCTGTGATAGACCTACGATGACGTCATAATATGGACTACCACGAAGTATTTACCACGAGCAATTCTGCAGTGTGACGTATACTGTAGTGAGCTTGGCTTTCTATTCCTCTCACCAAGGTAACACAGTTAGCACTCTGAAAGATTACTAATTTCATGACGAAACCAAGTTGTCTTTCGACTTGAATGTGTCTACGTTCTGTTATAATATAGTTCTGCTACACATTGAAAACAAACGATGGAAATCTGTCCGACCGTTTCTTACGCACCGGGTTAAAAGCGCCGAACGTATACCTTTTTACTGCTTTATTCTTGTTTCGACAATCTGACCACGTGACCTGCGCTGGCTACATGTCACCATTGCTGTAGCATCTTCCATCTTGAAATTCTGCTCAAGTCTGCTCCATATTCCGAACGTACATTAAAACAGTTACGCAGTTTTGTGTAACGAATTCTACTCACATAAATTGTGCCATCCGTCGTCCTTAAATAGTGGACATCACAAAATTGTTTCACATATCGGCGCGATTGGTATGTCTACTTCTTCTTTCAAAACCGTTGACCACTATGGGACAAAGGCACCTGGTTTTCATTCTAAATTCTTCCTTGTCTTGCGAAAGGTTTTCGGTACAGTTTCGTACGCCCGCCTTATCAACAACATAGGAGCGTGCGGAATATCGGATCAGCTGTCTGACTGGACTGAAGAGTGTCTAGCAAACTGAACACAACGTGTCATTCTGCAGGGAGACAAGTCTTCAGACTTACAAGTAACTTCGGGAGTGCCCCAGTGCAGCGTTATAGGACCGTTATTTTTCCACAGTAGATATCAAGAACCTAACATACGACGTCGGAAGTTGAAGGAGGCACTCCGCGGTCGGTGGTGTTGTATGCAGACGAGTCACGACTGTAGAAAACTGCAGCGAAGCGCAGGAAGGCGTGCGGAGGACCGACGCTTTGTGCAGGGAGTCGCGACGGGCCCTCAACACGAACAAACGCAACGTACTGCCAGTATGTACCCTGGGAGACCCTTTAGTGTGTGATTACTAAATTACAGAACAGTCACTGCAAACAGTTACTCACCTAAAATATCTTGGAGTAGGCGTATAAAGCGAGTTGATGTGGAGCGACCACATGAAATTAACCTGAGTCTACGTCACACTCCTCAAGAGGAGCCTACCTCCGGTACCGCTGACTGACAACAATCTCCCCCTTTCCTGTCGCGAACGGCGCTTCAGAAAAATGATTGTCGGCAGTATCAGCTCTAACTTTCCGAATTTCTCGCCGTGGTCATTTCGCCAGACGTATGGGGGAGGAAGTAACATGTCGCCCGATTATTCCGGAAAGTGCTCTCTCGGAATTTCAATAGGAAACCTCTCCGTGTTCCACAGCGCCTGCCGCTCGGGTTTGTTGACCATCTCTGCGACGCTCTCGCGTCGGCCAGGCGATTCCGTGACCCAAAGCGCCTCTCTCCGTTGGATCTTCTCCGTCCGTTTTATTTGGTAAGCGTACCAGATTGGTGAACAATGTTGAAGAGCCGAACGCACAAGCTCTTTGTAAGCAACATGTTTCGTGGTTGGGATACATTTCCTTAAGATTCTCCCTATGAATCTCTCTGGCATTCGCTTTTCCTACTAACTGCTTTATTTGATCATTCTACACAGGGTCGCCCTGGATTGTTTCTCCTAGATATTTTACGGCAGACACTGTTTCCATTAATTTGTCATCACCGGCCGGAGTGGCCGTGCGGTTCTAGGCGCTACAGTCTGCAACCGCGAGACCGCTACGGTCGCAGGTTCGAATCCTGCCTCGGGCATGGATGTGTGTGATGTCCTTAGGTTAGTTAGGTTTAAGTAGTTCTAAGTTCTAGGGGACTGATGACCTCAGAAGTTGAGTCCCATAGTGCTCAGAGCCATTAATTTGTCATCAGTACTGCAGTTCTACAGTAGTCGATTTCTTTTCCTATGTATGCGCAGTATGTTACATTTATTTACGTTCAAGGTCAATTGACAGAGCAAAATCCCCAAAACTGGCTACATTTCACGGAAGCTCGAAATTTAGTGTGGACGTCAATGCGAGATACTTTTAATAGTTTCCACAATGAAACATTGTCTCAAAATATGGTAGAGAACCCAAAGAGATTCTGGTCGTATGTAAAGTACACCAGTGGCAAAAAACAGTTAATACCGTCACTGCTCGATAGCGATGGAAATGTTACCGATGATGGTGCCATTAAAGCGGAGTTACTAAATGCAGTTTTCCGTAATTCCTTCAGGTAAGAAGACGAAGTAAATGTTCCAGAATTCGAAACCAGAACATCTATTAACATGAGTGACCTAAAAGTAGATATCTTAGGTGTTGCGAAATAACTCTAATCGCTTAAGAAAGGCAAGTCCTGCGGTCCAGATGGTATACCAATTAGGTTCCTTTCAGAGTATGCAGACACAATAGCGCCTTTCTTAGCAATCATATACAACTGCTCAGCTTGACGGAAGGTCTGTTCCTAAAGACTGGAAAGTAGCACAGGTCACGCCAATATTCAAGAAAGGAATTAGGAGCTACCAATTGAATTACAGACCCATATCACTGACATCAATTTGCAGTAGGATTTTGGAGCACATACTGTACTCGAATATTTTGAATCACCTTGAAGCAAATGACTTATTGATACAGAACCAAAACGGATTCAGAAAATATCGTTCTTGTGCAACACAACTTTATACCCATGAAGTAATGAGCGCTGTCGACAAAGGATCTCAGATCGATTCCATATTCCTAGATTTCCAGAAGGCTTTTGATACCGTCCCTCACAAGCGACTATTAATCAAATTGCGTGCATATGGAGTATCGTCTCAGTTGTGTGACTGGATTCGTGATTTCCTCTCAGAGAGGTCACAGTTTGTAGTGACAGACGGTAAATCATTGAGTAGAACAGAAGTGATAGCCGGCATTCGGCAACGTAGTGTCATAGGCCCTCTGCTGTTCCTGATTTACATAAATAATCTGGGTGACAATCTGAGCAGCCCCCTTAGACTGTTCGCAGCTAACGCTGTAATTTACCGTCTAGTAAAATCATGAGACTATCAGTTCCAATTACAAAATGATCTAGAGAGAATTTCTGTATGGTGCGAAAAGTGGCAATTGGCACTAAAGTCAGGTCATCCGCGTGCGTACTATAGAAATCTGATAAATTTAGGGTATACGATAAATTGCACAAATCTAAGAGCTGTCAGTTCCACTAAATACCTAGGAATTACAATTACGAGGAACTTAAATTGGAATGACCGCATAGATAATATTGCGGGGAAGGCGAAACAAAGACTGCGCTTTGTTGGCAGAAGACTTAGAAGATGCGACAAACCCACTAAAGAGACAGCCTACTTTACACTTGTCCGTCCTGGAATATTGCTGCGCGGTATGGAATCCTTACCAGGTAGGATTGACGGAGGACATCGAAAAAGTGCAAAGAAGGGCAGCTCGTTTCGTGCTATCGCGCAATAGGGGTGAGAGTGTCACTGATATGATACGCGAGTTGGGGTGGCAGTCACTAAAACAAAGGCGGTTTTCTTTGCCGTGAGATCTATTTACGAATTTTCAGTCACCAAATTTCTCTTCCGAATGCGAAAATATTTTAAAAAAATGGCTCTGAGCACTATGGGACTCAACTGCTGAGGTCATTAGTCCCCTAGAACTTAGAACTAGTTAAACCTAACTAACCTAAGGACATCACACACATCCATGCCCGAGGCAGGATTCGAACCTGCGACCGTAGCGGTCTCGCGGTTCCAGACTGCAGCGCCAGAACCGCGCGGCCACTTCGGCCGGCTCGAAAATATTTTGTTGACACCCACTTACGTAGGGAGAAATGATCATCATAATAAAATAAGAGAAATCGGAGCTCGAACAGAGAAATTTAGGTGTTCCTTTTTCCCAGGCGCCATTCGAGAGTGGAAGTGTACAGAAGTAGTATGAAAATGATTCGATGAACCCTCTGCCAGGCACTTAAGAGTGAATTGCAGAGTAACCATGTAGATGTAGATGTAGACTGCACCATTCATCAACCCTCTCCAGGTGATTGAGCACATCGAAAATCGATACTGTCTTCTGCTGTCGTAGCCGGCCGCGGTGACCGAGCGGTTCTAGGCGGTTCTGTCCGGAACCTCCCGAATGCTACGGTCGCAGGTTCGAATCCTGCCTTGGGCATGGATGTGTGTGTGATGTCCTTAGGTTGGTTAGGTTTACGTAGTTCTAAGTTGTAGGGGACTGATGACCTCAGATGTTAAGTCCCATAGTGCTCAGAGTCATTTGAACCATTTTTCTGCCGTCGATATTTCCTTATATACAACCTTTATCGTCAGCGAACAGTTTTAAGGAACTTCTACCTATAACACTATAACATGAAGCCTACAGAAGCACTTGTTCAAAACGTAGTCCGCCGCTTTAGACACACATCCACGCACAGGGATGTCAAGAGTAACTCTATCACAGCAGACAGGGGAGTGAATGTTCCGCAATTTAGTCTGCCTCAATACGTACACGGGCACGCACTGTGATGCTAAGAGTGATTTACGCATGAAAGGCCAGTGTGTCCACCGCACATTTCTCGCAACTGGTTGGTAACCAAGCTTCTTACCTCGCGTCTCATAGAAGTTGCCCGAAAAGGTTTCTCCTCCGTCGGTCGGGAGCTCTGACGCTTGGGCCATAAACAGTGCATAACAACGTGACAAGTGCGTAGCCTTAAATGCTAAACATAATAAGAGTCGTGGAAGGGTGCCAACTAATTTTGTTTTATTTCACCAATCGCAAAGTTAATAAGACGATTCCTAGAGTCAGTCTATCGTCAATATTTATAAGAAGATACCCGGTCATCAATCAGTAGTTCCCGAGCAACGAGAAAGTCACAAAAATTCTTCACACGCTCTTACAATCAACCTGAGGTAATACATTTTCCGAGGTAACTGTAACAATTAACTTCATCTTTATGCGCAGCTGTAGCTCACACAATGGTTCGCCTGTTACCACTTCGAAAACCGATCGTAGACTACTCGCGAGGTATATGAACAGTTTGGCGCCTACCTTTTGGTCCATCCTTTACATCGATATGCTCTGACAGTAACTAAAATTTGGAATTAGCATGTCCTAAAGAATTGATTGATACTGAAATTATTACTAACAAGTTCTCAGTGCAGGTAACGCACAGTTGGAGCTGTATGTTGGTACTTAACCAGTGAATGCAAATGATGAAAGCGTGGTGGGTGAGTCCCCACTGCTGCAGCACGACACGGCTCTCGCTGGCCCGGCCGTTCTCAGGCTGTGCGACCATCTGGCGCATCGACCGACGAGACTGCCTTGTCACCCCACCTACTCGCCAGGCTGCCGTAGTAAAAACTTCCTATTCTGTGGATTAAAACACGGCAATAAAATGTAATACGTACACGTCGGCAGCGATGTGACATGTACCCCAGGCGAAGCTTTCTGCTACATCACTTACATACTTTGTAAACAGAAACAGCCTATGACACTTACCGGCGGTACTCCGGCAATTACCGTTACACCTGTCGATTTTATTCGGTTAAATGCGACGCGTTGAGTTCCGTCTTCAAGGAAGTCTCTTACCCTGTGGCAGATCTAGTGCGATACTCGCCCAAGCTCGGATCTTTTCACTGAACGGCACAGCGGGACGCTGCCAAACGCCTTCCTGCAGTTGCCACTGAAGCTGAGAGCCGGTGTCTCATGGAGGAACATAGCGGGCTGAGTTTCGCAAGGTCCCTGTTTGCGGAATCCACTTTCACTTTTATAGTGAAGATTTTCACTATCCAAGAATTTCATAATACCTCAGCACAAGACACGTCCCCAAATTATGCAACAGATTGACATCAACAATATGAGTAAATAAAAAAAAATGGCTCTGAGCACTATGGGGCGTCATCAGTCGCCTAGAACTTAGAACTACTTAAACCTAACCAAGCTAAGGACATCACACACATCCATGCCCGCGGCAGGATTCGAACCTGCGACCATAGCAGCAGCGCGGTCCCAGACTGTAGCGCTTAGAACCGCTCGGCCACGCCGGCCGGCTATAAGTAAATAATTGTGTGCATCTATCGCACGACCCTTCTTGCAAACGGGAATGAGTGGCACTTTTCTCCAGTCGCTATATACCCCCCGCTCCACCTGCTGGAAGAAAGGGGGCAAGGCAGATGCCAGACTGAGATACATTAGAAGAATGTATTCCATCAACAAAGGCAGCAGCTCACAAAACACTCGTTCGACCTACCCTTGAATACTGTTCATCAGACAGGACTGATAGAGGAGACAGAGAAAATTCAGAGAAGAGCAGCGCGTTTCGTCACAGGTTCGTCTAGAAAGCGCCAAAGCGTCTCGGAGATGCTCAGCAACTCCCATGGCAGACGCTGCAAGAGAAGCGTTCTGCATCAAGTTATGGTCTACTGTTAAAGTTCGAAGAGCGTACATCGCTATAAGAGTCGACCACGACATTACCTCTTCCTAGACTATATCTCCCGAAGAGGCCACCAGGATAAAATTGTAGAGGCTTACCAGCAATCGTTCCTCCCTCGAACGATATGCGACTGGAACAGGAAAGGGGGGAGTGACACCTGTTCACGAACTACCCTCTGCCATATACCGTTAAGTGGCTTGCGGAACGTACTGTAGACGCAGACGTAGAGCCGCAGACCTGTGGGTTTCCTCACAGAACACCTCTCCTCACTTGTTGTCAGTAGTTCGTAATTTTCTTTAACAAACCGAAATAAAATTAAGTGAAAATGACACAGTTTTTTTTAACCCAGTGCGGTGTGCAATTCTCATTAGTAACTGTTGTGGAAAATGACGCCATCTCGGCAGTTAGTATTCTTTCTGTCCTAGGTCGCCAGTCAGAAATCTTCTCTCGTTTCCAAACTGCGATTGATCGTTGATAAAAAACTTCAGAAGGAAGTGGGCGTAACGTAGGACTCTTGTCGCTCTGCCCACCTGTTCCGAGAGCTGTCGGTTTATGCAAAATCTTGCAGGTAAATGTGATCAACATCTTTCCGAATAGTATGCTATATCGGATCCCTGTAGGGTTCTGTTATACAATAATTGCTCTCCTCAAAAGCACTTATAAACGCACATATTTTCAGTTCCATAAATAAACAAAATTTGAACTTTACTTGAGTCACCTTACGCAATATCAGTACCGCCTAAGAAGCTGACGGTACATTACGAGACTGCAGCCTGACGTCACCTCCCCACGTCAGCCCCTGGCCTCTGTTCCTGTGACACGCTGTCCCTCTGTGAAGCAGAAACATTTCCACACGCTACAGCACCCGTTCCTCACTTAAATGTCTCTTACACTGACGAGTCCGTAAGAAACAAATTTTAACAACGAAACAATAGGTTCGTCAGACAAACTTCAGTTTTTCTCTCTAAGTTAACTGCAGGTCGTGTTACAGCACTTTAGTAACGTGGTGTGCAGGGTGTCCCAGACTGTGTTAGTAATTGGCCCGAATCGTAAATGTATTTAATCTCACAAAACTATGTCCCACCTAGCCAAACACATCTGCTACGGCAGAAGTACTGTGCGCTTTCTAATAAATACACTAAATTTTTATAAGGAATCTCATCTGTTACTCCGAGTATTTCTATGAATGACGCACACTAAGGTACGACTCTTTCGTTTTGCTCACACCGGTGTTTTGACGTGAACATCGAAACTTGCAGCCAAATTTAAAGTTTTAGAGCTTATCCTTGTACGGTTCTGGAGGCAATATTTAACGGCTTTACGCTGAGGCAATATTGGTAACACATGAAACTACGTTTGGTTCTAGTGAGAATAAATTGATGGCACCCGTTATTTGCGACAGATTATGATCAGCACTGCGTCACACACATAACGTTAAATTGTGACGTAAGTATATACTGAAACCGTAAAGAAAAATTGCTTTACATCCATGTATTTAATGACGCCTAATTCATATTTTTGAATGATACTCAGCTCTGGTTTATTCTTGAACCAAGACCTCATCTCCAGTCAGTGACGTAGCAAAGCTTTAATAACGGTCGGAGCACCACTCGCCAACCAGAAACGCTGTTACATGAGTCCGTCATCACTAACGAGGCGAGGCAGCAGTCTGACCAACTCGCTTAAATGTTGAGACTGAGAGGGCCAGCCGTAGTGTTTTATTTCCAGATTAGCTATCTCCACATGCAGAGTCATTTCGCTTCACCAAAAGATGTGAGAAGCGACGTACCAGCATCTCTGAAATGTAGCTCGCATTTACCACGCAGAACATCTGTAGTGATATCAGTTTATACACACTTCATACATTTACATGCAAACGTTAATGATGCAAGTGAGAGAGAGTCCCTGCTTGACGCTGTAGTGGGACTTTGAATTTCGCCGCGCTACACTCGTTCCCTCAGATAATAAATTATCCCGTCGCAGCGGTATGAGCGCTCGACGGCAGAGAAAATACTAAAATGGTAACTTTTTTGTTTTTTATTCCGT
This sequence comes from Schistocerca americana, assembly GCF_021461395.2. Classification (NCBI taxonomy): domain Eukaryota; kingdom Metazoa; phylum Arthropoda; class Insecta; order Orthoptera; family Acrididae; genus Schistocerca; species Schistocerca americana. Next base: position 31,354,560 of record NC_060129.1, on the reverse strand, counting down.
TTCAATTGTCTCTTGTTTGCCGAAGTTTTAGGCAGACGTGATCTGATGCTGACGTAAAAAACTTAATGGCTAATCTTGATCTGATTGTAATGTGTAGACATTGTGCAAGTTGTTAAGAAATTCGGAGGATGGAAGTAGCAAAGTGAATTAAACTGCATACAGTATCAAGATGATTTTAATTGGTATAAATTAGTGATTCCTGGACTATTGCAAGATTTCGGAGCAGATTTTTCACGCAGAAATGAAGGAGATTTTTGAAGACCTGGACGCCACCCGAAAGAAGATAAGTTAACCTGGTAAAGGATGATCTCTCATCTACGCCACTTCCCCCTGTCAGTTACATTCTGTTATTCTCTGTTTCTTTTCAGTAATTTTTGTCGTGGAAATTGGTTTAACTTTTGCTCAAAAACGCCACAAGGACCACCCCAACAATAGCTTTTCCGCATAACGAAGTCCGATCTGCATTTCTTTCTTTCTTTCCCTTTTTTTACGGTCATTAACGATTTTGAAAAAACCATTTATATTCACGATTTCTTCCACATTTTCAACCTTTTCTTCTCTTCTTATTTTTCTTTTTTTATTAACCACTACAACGCAACGAACTAATTCCTGAAAAGTCTAACGACGGGAGGATCTCATTATCACATTTGAGTCCATCCATACAGAGCAGTTCCGACGTCCACAGAAAATCTTCCATCAGCCACTGCTTCCCACTGTTTGTACGAAGTGCGTATCTGAGTTCGGAGGATGAAAATGCTTCGAACGAATTAACAGGTTCAAATGGTTCAAATAGCTCTGAGCACTATGGGACTCAACTGCTGAGGTCATTAGTCCCCTAGAACGTAGAACTAGTTAAACCTAACTAACCTAAGGACATCACACACATCCATGCCCGAGGCAGGATTCGAACCTTTGACCGTAGCAGTCGCACGGTTCCGGACTGCGCGCCTAGAAGAATTAACAGGAAAAGAAGAGATTTTTACACATCGATTCCGAACAAATATTCTCTTCGTTCTCCTCATCACGACGCGACTGACATACATAAAGAAACTTTTCTCTCCCTTTATTTAAATTATTACCGAAGTGCTGCCAAACTTCCCTCATCGCACAAGCGAAATAGGTCAGCTGTTCCACAGACAGCATTAGCGTAAAGTAACTACACCTCCACAAAATAGATACGTCATTTTGTTAGCGAAAGCGATTCAGGTTTTACATGATAAAAACTGTTTCCGGAATTCTGCTTTTCTTTGTTGGGATTCTTTTCCGCCGCCTCCCCTTTGTCTGATAACAGAATGAAGTACCGTCATCGCAAAAAGGGAGTCGATTGCATTTCAGCATCGGCCGTAATCGGAACACTTATTTGGTTAGCACAGATCGCGTTTCCAGTTCGTGTACTACACGTAAAATGCAAGCAAACACGTCGGTAGCAATTTTTCCGATAACAGGTGTGTTTGGAAAGCCAAATCATCATCATCACATTTCTGCTCAGTTTAGTAGTTTTCATGTCGTCAGCCACAGAGAAAACAAACACTTTAACTGACGAGCAATTTGCAAAGCTTAGCTAAACAACTCTGTGCCGGAAATTCCGTTGCAGCCGGCTACGGAGTCTGTCGCGACGCCATTCTTGTGACAGACGCTCTCTGTATTCTCGCCGCGCTAGATTCGAACAGCAAATCGAGATAAGGACGAAAATCTCCGTCGCCTTTTTTTCGGGACGATCTCAGCGCCCTTGTGTTGGCAGATAAGGTGTCGATGTCTGCGAAGCTGGTGCGTAAATAAGTGGCGGAATTCCTCTGTAGTCTCTCAACACTAAGATAAACAGCGGCCGTCCGTGTTGAAGTTATGGCTGGGCGATCTGATCTCTGAAATGAAAAACCGTTTTGTTAGTTAACCGAATAGCTATATTGCTCGGTTTTGCGAACGACGCGAAATGTTAGAAATTCGTCTCTCTTCCCAGAGTTACCTATTCCTTTCGCTTGATTTGTGTTACATATGTTCAGTTTCTTAGTACTGATCAGTGTTTTCACATTTGTCTCTGTGATTTGGCAAGCAGTTATGTCACATGCGGTGCCGAGAACTCGTACCAGCCTCTAAAACGCATACGGAGACGTAAAAAGTGTGCTTCAGAAAACTGCCACGTATTTCCACTGATGGCTGCATGTCGCACGCGATTGTGCACGATTGTGACGTCAAATCGTCCACTCACACGACTTATTTACAAGGAGTGGAAATTCACCCTCACGTCTGCAGCTACGCCCCTTACGTCGGCTGCAAAGCACAGTGTAGTGCATTGCAGAGGGCACTTTGCACGGTAACAAGTCTCGAAACTTGTTTCAGTTCCCGTGGCGGACGGAGTGCGCGGCAAGGGCGAGTGCTGAGGCGGCCCCGCGCTGTCGCCGGCCTGGCTCTGCCTCCAGGCTCCTCACGGCGGCGACGCGTGGTGGCTGGAGAGCGAATCTGGACTCCTCGCTCAGCGGTCGTCTGCTGAATTTCGTGAGCGGCGTTTCGTGGGATAGCTTGCGTCTTTCTTCAGGCGTCTGCCGACTGAGTTTTTTCAACACTTCCGTGGCACTCTCCCGTGGGTCAGAGAAACCTGTGACGATTCGTGCTGCTGTTCTCTGTATACGTTCAGTAGCCCCTGTCGGTGCCACCTGGTACGGGTCCCACACACTGGAGTATCATTCTATGATGGGACCCACATGTGTTTCGTAACCAGTACCGTTTTTAGACTGGCTCCACTGTACGAGTATCCTGCCAGAGGTCTGAAGCCGTATTAGACAACTGCTGTGTAAACAAAGAGACCTTCGTCACAGATTTAACAGAAGTGAAAATCTAGCTGACAAACAAAAGCCGGACGAAGCGAAAGTGAGCAAAAACAGGAAAATTGGACAGGTGTTCAATGACTTTGACAGTAAAATTTTGGCAACCGATTCGACTAAAAGCCCTTACAAATTTTGGTCTTACGTACAATCAGTAAGCAGTTCTAAATCATCTATTCAGTCACTCAGAGACCAAACTGGCACCGAAACGGAACAAAACAGAGAGAAGGCCGAAATACTGAATTCGTTCTTCCCAAATTGTTTCACTGTGGATGGTCGGAATACGATCCCAGCTTACAGTCATTGTCTGAACATCGAAATGGTAGGTATTGAGTATGAGCGGAAAATAAAGAGTATAAGACATATTGGCTCATTACCTTCCAGAAGTTGAGAAAACTTCATAACACTAAATCTACTCAAAATTAACTGGGTCGAGAGATAATTGTAAATTGAGCATTTTTCATCATCGTATATGTTGTCCGAAAACGTCTATTTTCGAGAAATCAAGAAAAGAAACCTTTACGACTGCCGCTTTGACACGCATGGAGGTAAACATGCTCCAGCGAAAGCGGCGCTAGGCGAGTGACCAAGACACCTGGTCCGTGGGCGATTCTTACACGGATAATGCAGTTTATGTTTTTGCACACGTAACTTTCTTCATATCGGAATTGGTTGAAATTGGAGGGTTCATAAGGCACATAAGTCAATAGGGAATAATTAAACGGTAGGTGAAACAATTATCTCTCGCAGTTAAAATAGTGGGGGAGTAACCTTCTAAGCTTTGTTGTATGAAAACAGATCCGAAAAGGACTGCTGTGTATCTGTCGCGAGGAACCACATTAGCTGATCACGGGACGCTTTGTTCATACAGAGAAGCGGCGAAGTGTGGACGCAGATACAAGAACCCACGCTTGTTCCACCGATTCTTTCATCTGGGGTCCTCACCAGATAGGACTGACAGAAGAGATACAGAAGATCCATCGAAGAACGGCGCGTTTCGTCACGGGATCGTTTATTTTTGGACAGCACTTTTCAGAAAGCGTCGGATAACATATTACTTCTTTCCACATACATCTCGCGAAACGAGCACGACGAGAAAATTCTAGAAATTAGAGTCAACACAGAGGCTTACCGACAGCCACTCTTCACACGCGCCATTCACGAGTGGATCCAGAAGTACCCTCTGCCACACACCATCTGGTGGCTTGTTGAGTATTACTGTAGATGTGGATATTACAGCAAATTCTAAGATATATCTGTTTTCTGACTGATTTTTTGGTAGAGAAGGATACTGAGTGCAGCATAAGCACTGTATCAAATGGGGCAGTTCAGGGCGTAAGTTCATGGATTCAAGAAAATAATTCGATGCTACTCAGTTTTTACAGTTTCTGGCGAACAACTGAACTAAAACAGACTTTTTATCAGACCCTGCATTTCGACCGCATCTCATAACTTGGACGTACAGTATTCTTCATTTTCAATAAATTATCACAATAATTAAAAAATTTTAACAAGAATCCACGCACTTTCAAGCCTGATCTGAAGATTTTCCTTCTGCACTGACGTGAAGCCTTGGATAATAACTAAGCAAAGTCATGAGCTCTATTGTTTGTTACACTAAGTATTACTTAGAGGCTTGATATCTGGGTACTAAAGGTGTAAATTTTATCTGTTATTAAGGTCTCAGACGTTGGTTTGATGTACCGATTCGTTCCATCACCGTAGAGACTTGCTCATCAACCTAGACGTGTGCAACAAAACAAAAATAGATACATGACTTCCATCACTTTAACCTAATGAAAGACTCGCCTTGACTGACCTATTTATTGTTTTTATGGGTAGTACATTCATGACAGTTCACCATTACTGTTTCTATAACATTCTGTTCATAATATCCAACCGAGCGAGGTGGCGCAGTGGTTAGCACACTGGACTCGCATTCGGGAGGACGACGGTTCAATCCAGTGTCCGGCCATCCTGATTTAGGTTTTCCGTGATTTCCCTAAATCGCTCCAGGCAAATGCCGGGATGGTTTCTTCGAAAGGGCACGGCCGACTTCCTTCCGCGTCCTTCCCTAATACGATGAGACTGATGACCTGGCTGTTTGGTCTCTTCCCCCAAACAACCCATAATTTCCAACATTACGTGTTTCTTTCTTGGTACTTTCACTACGTTACAACCAAGTACCAGAAGTCATTTTACATTTCACAACACGTGTTCAGAAATAACAATTGAACTATGAAAAGCGAAATGTAAGATATAGTGCATTAAGTATTCGATAGATGGCATGCGAATATGATCACCAATGAAAGGGCGCTATTCCAGGAGTAAAGCCCTTTCATAAATGACGTCGCTGTAAATCAGTCGCCAAAACTCATTTACAATATCTTGAATAAGGACCTTTTCATGAAAAAATTTGTATCTATGTGTATAGGATCTGTTACCTTTCGTACTTCATTTTGTCAAAATTTGGAGTAAGGCCCTTTCGAAAATGACTGTATCAATAAACTGTACCCTCTAAGAGTAAACAAGACGACAAATCGTGGTGACGTGACGCTCTTGTCAACAATACACGCCTCTCCTCAACGGCCCACGCCGTAGCTTAGCAACGGTTTGAGTCGAAAGGCGAGCAAGACGACTGTTCCTGTCCCCATTCCCAGCAAAGCCTTAAAAAACAGAAATGCGGCCACAGCACGGAGCAGCGACTGCAGTAAGGCATCTGGTAAGTCATCAACCAGCGTCCAGTTTCTGCCAAAGCACGGGCATCAAATCGATTGCACCTTTTGCTGATGTATGACATTAATTCTCGGTTCGTGTATGTTTAATAAATATGGAGTTCTTCGTCACAGCATTTATATTGAGAGTAATTTATTTTTGCAAACCAGTCGAGCGGATTATTCATACGAAACTGTCTAAGGCAATCTGTGTAGGAGAAACATTAATTTTACGTATCTTTTAATTACAGGAAGATGTGGCGTCTGCAAATTACAAATGCTCCTACAAAGCTGCCATGTCACGTGCTTTCTTCATACGATCGTTTGGATAATGCTCGACAAGGTTAGTACAAGGTTGAGGTTTGTTGAAACACACCTCCTCCATGACCCTATCGTAAGACATAATTTAGTTTTACAAGATTTTCCGCCGACCTACAGATGAATTTCAGGCATTAAGTACTACTTTGGTTCGATTTTAGTGTCCTATTCCACCCATCAGCTTTGACCGGCGACGTCGTGACATCATCGGTCTACGATGCGCAAGATGAAAGTGTCCTGTTATTACATGTTATCTGCTGTTGTCTTAATGCTTGACGTAAACTGTGCAATTTATTGTAAGTATGTCGCCATTTCCGAGAGCATGTTTAGCCAGCAACCTAGGCGCACAGCTTAAACTGCTGCTGATGAATCAAGCAGCAATCGTATTTGTAATCTTGGCTTTCGTAAAATATTTGGCCACTTCTTTTCCAAAAAGACATGATCTCCGAAGGTGGGGTCGGGAAGGAAGCTAAGAAAACAGCTTAAATTGCTGTGAATAGAATGATTAGCAGTCGTATTTATAACCTTGATTCTCACAAATATTTGTCTGTATTTTACCACAAACGGCACGATTTATGAGGGTGAGGTCAGGCAGGAACCTAAGTGGACAGCTAGGCCCATATAGGTAAATATATTAGAACTTCTCCTTTCCATTGTTCGTTATTTTTCCTGACATTTCATTAAGTGTGTATTGCTATTATTTTTTAGGATTCTTTGATTCTTGTCTCTGTACTTGAGTTATCTAGATCAACCTTAGTTGTCGATTCAAGAATTTATTATTTGTCGCAGTAGTACAGAATGCAACGCCAACAACAGAAATCTTGTAACAAAGAACTGCATTCACCTGCTACAGAAACACTGAAGATATGAAACTTGGACTCGATATCTAGAACTGAAATATATAGTTCAATTCTAGTGACCGGTTTCAACATATGTCACTTTTACATGAATTTTCCTTACCTCTGTAGTTCTTCTTTTAGAAATTCTGTGTTGATTTCCCCTTATTTCCTGCTTACGTCCTGCTTAAGTTTCCTATTTTTTTATTACAGAATTTGATCAACTATAGATAGCTTAGAAACTAAGACAATGGTACGTTATTTCTTTCTTTCCAGAATCTCTTTATGCATTGGCTGACGGTCTGCCTTTGTTCATTTGACATCACCCTCCTAGATCGTGAGTTTTGTTCCCAGGTAACAAATATTTCAGTATTGATCAGTAGCCTAAAATTTTCCCTGTCCCGTCTGGTGTCTTCTGTGACGTTAAGTTTTCTCATATCCTTTCTTGTGTCTTCCAGCCATCTCGTGGTGTTTCTTAATTTGGAAATGAAATTAAAAGTTTTCTTCTTTAGCTGTTGTTATTCATTCTGTAAATATGACCGTAAAACTTTCATCTCCTCTTTCTTGTTGTGTCAGCGATTGTTCCCATTTCTTCTCTTCATCAAGCTATTAGCTTTGTTTTATTGTGTCCCTGAAGGTTTTCTGCTTTTCCAGTTCTTCTTGTTCACCTCTTGTAATAGGTTTTAGGCTTTCAGATCTGCATAGTGCATCCGGTTTAATTACTGTAGCGTAGTGTTCAATTTTTGTCTGGGATGATGCTGATTTTTTATTATATCGGTTTTGGGTCAGTTTGTTTTCTAATTTCATTTCCTTCGATCTTTCTTTACTTGTGGCATTATCTAACCCATTTGATTGTATCCACTCTCCTAGATACTTAAACTTATCAACTCTTTCAACTTCTCCGTCTTGTGTTTGTATCTATTTTTCTCTATTCTGGCCGGCCGGTCTGGCCGAGCGGTTATAGGCTCTTCAGTCTGGAACCACGCGGCCGCTACGGTCGCAGGTTCGAATCCTGCTTCGGTCATGGGTGTGTGTGATGTCCTTGGGTGAGGTAGGTTTAAGTAGTTCTAAGTTCTAGGGGACTGATGACCTCAGATGTTAAGTCCCATAGTGCTTAGAGCCATCATCTCTATTGTGTTTATGTTCAGTGTATTCCGTTTTCGCTTTCGACATTTGTACTCAGGTTGTAGCTGCAATTTTGTACTGTGTTTCTATCATTATCTTTGCACCTGTTTCGTCCATACAAATCATAGCAATGTCGTCAGCAAAAACAAAATATTTGATCTCAGGTCTTCCTCTTCCTTTTTCTAGATGGATCCCTTCAATGTTTTTCTCTTGTAGCTCTTTATCCCTCTCTCTCATGCTCTTATCTGAGATCACACAGAAGACAACCGGCGAGAGTCCATCGCCCTGCCAGACTCCTGTGTTAATTGTGAAGGCTTCAAAAACTTCTCCTAATAATTTAACTTTTTAAGTTGTGTCTGTAACTGTCTGTCTGCTGATTTTGTCAGCAGCTGCTTCTCCCAGTGTTAAGGATACTGTCTGTACGTCTACAGAATCGTAGCCTTTTTTGGAAATCAGTGAATGCAACTACTGTGTTGAAGTTCTGCACTGTTCTGGTCCTGAGGATTGTTTTCAAGTTGCTCTGGGCAAAAACTATTTTTCCTCAACCCCACTTGGCATTCGCCAGCAGAAGTCCTAGTACGGAGTTGGATAAATGTCGGTGTCTGTCCTGTCTCTCTTCTTCTACGGCGGATGGATTACGGCTTGCTTCCAGTCGTCCGATATTCCTCCTTCCACCCAGCAATGTTTCATAACCTTGTAAACGGTTTCAGCTGCCTCCTACTTTTCACATCTCAGCCAATATACCGTCCTCTTCTAGCGCTCTGTTCTTTCTCGGCTGGCCAGTGTGTTGTTCAGTCTAATGCGGTACAATGGCCATGAACGTGGGTTTCTTTTTTTAGGCTGTCTAAAAATTAGTCGTTTGGTAGGTTCCTCAGCAATTTAGAAGATTTTTGAAGCATTTTGCTTGTAATACAGAGTCGTGTTTGTTGTTGGTGATCAGTTTGCCTGTTGTATCTTTGTAGTGAAGGTCTACTTGTTCGTAGCCTTTTATTACCTCTTTTAAAACTTTTCAGAATTCCCTTGCGTTTTTCTGTATGGAATCTGTATCTATACAATTCCCATATGTTACTATTTACAAGGGCTATTCACAAAGTAGGGAACGTTTCCGTCTGACGCCGCTAGGTTCGCGCCGATCGCGTGTATTTTGGTATGTGCTTGCTCGGCACCTCAGTCGGCATCCATGCGTGACAGTGGGCACGTCTCTGCGTGTCTGGTTTCTTTCGATATTCGAATTTGAAATGTGCGCTGCAATCGAAAATCCCGCCAGTTGTGAGGTGTGGTCTGTGATATGGTTTTTGTTGGCAAAAAACCTAAAACGTACAGAAATTAATCATGGACTGTGCAAAGTGTACGGGAACATCGTAATGAGTGAATGTCCCGTCTGGAAATGGTGCATTCTGTTTAAAAATGGCCGAATCAACGCTCATGATGAAAAGAAGAGTGGAAGCCCGAGCACTGTGACTGGCGATCTGGTCGCTAAAATTGATGAAACGATTCGTGAAAACCGTCGCTTCACAATAACGTAGCTTTCCTTTCTTTTCCACAAGTTTCACGGACTTTATTGCTTGAAATTGTCACTCAAAAGCTAGGCTACCACAAATTTTGTGCACGATGGGTGCCCAAAATGCTTACAGAGCACCACAAAGAACAGTGAATAGGGGCAACGTTGACATTTCTGGAGGCCTACCACAAACATGGTGATTCATTACTTGATCGAATCGTAACCAGTGACAAGACTACAGTGAAACACAAAATTACAGTCCATGGAGTGTAGGCACACAAGGTCCTCCCAAAAACCCAGACAATGTTTACAAATCTTGTCAGCAAGGAAGTTGATGGCGACAGTATTTTGAGATAGCCAAAGTTTGCTTCTTAATGGTTTTCTCGAACGTGGAAAAACCATAAATTCTGCCCAGTACTGTCAAGCTTTTCCACAGCCTTAGAAGAGCAGGTCAAATAAATGCCGAAGAAAGCTGAAGTCGTGTTTTTGCACGACAATGCCCGACCTCACACGGCAAACCGCACTAAAGAACACCGTAGTTCATTCAAATGGGAAAAATCACTCATCAGCTCTGGAGCCCCGATCTTGCACCAAGCTACTTCCACTTGTTTCCCAAGATGAATAATTGGCTTGCAACGCAATGCTTTGATGATGACACGGAACTCCAATTAGGCAACACTCACTAGCTGAAGTCTCAGGCGGCAAAATTTATGACACAGGTCTTTCAGAGCTTGTCCACCGCTGTGATAAGTGCCTCAATGTGTTTGTTGACTATGTGGAAAAGCAGTATGTCAGTCGCTCTTTCAGATGTAGATAAAAAAATATATTTCTTATACTTAGTTTTTTTTAATGCCAAAACGTTCCCTACTTTCTGAGTAGCCCTCGTATGTCATTTTGCCGTTGTTGTCAGAATTAGTTTGTCCCCTTCCAAAACCTCCACTTTCCCGCGATATCACCTTAGATTCGATAGTTACTATTATTACATACTGCCGGTGTTCCATAAAATTCCGCTAAATAGGTGAGGAGCCACTACACGCAGGACCCCGGCTACACGGGTAGCAGGGGCTGTGTGGCGTGGACTGGTCAGTTATTTAGGTTAGAGGATTTCAGAGAAATACAGAAAGGGCTTCCGTCTCAAAGGGTGCGGGTCGACCGCAGGAAGAACGTAGACCCAGGAACCATCGGTACAACAGTTGTAAATTGCTTGTTTTTGGCACTGAAAGCTGGCTAAAGCTGGGGCTAAGGCCAGCCGAAATTTTTGCAAAGGATCTAATGGTGTTCAGAGAGGATAGGATAAATACATTTGGCGGTGGCGTGTTTGTTGCTGTACCGATAGTTTATCTTTTAGTAAAATTGAAATATATAGTTCCCGTGAGGTAGTATGGGTAGAGGTCATTCTTGGCAGCTGGAATAAAATAATAATTGGATCCTTTTATAGACTTCCCAACTCCGATGATACAATTGCTGAAACGTTCAAAGAAAATTTGTGTCTAATTTCAAACACGTACCTGACTCACATAATCATAGTTGGTTGCGACTTCAGTTTATCCTCGATATATTGGCGAAAATCCATGTTTAAATCCAGAGGTATATGTGGAACTTATCATCCGAAATAAATTGCGCTGAACACATTCTCTCAAAATTATTTAGAGCAGTAAGTTCATGAGCCCACTCGAAAAGTAAATGGTTGTGGAAACACACTTGATCTCTTAGCAACAAATAATCCTGAGCTAATAACGAGCACCAAAACGTATACTGAGATTAGTGAACACAGGATTGTCGTAGCGAAAGATCCGTAACCCAAAGACTAGAAACTTGCACAGGTCACACCAATACTCAAGAAATGCAGTAGGAGTAATCAATGAAATTAAATGGTCACGCTACTAACGTTGATTTGCAGCAGGTTTTGGGGCAATTATGAATTATCTCGAAGAGAAGGGTCTATTGACACACATTCAACACGGATTTAGAAAACATTGTTCTTGTGAAACACAACTAGCTCTTTATTCACACGAAGCATTGAGTGCTATTGACAAGGGATTTCCAATTGATTTCGTCTCTCTAGATTTCCAGAAGGCATTTGACACTGTACCTCACAAGTGGCTTGTAGTCAAATTGCGTGCTTATGGAATGTCGTCACAGGCTGAACTGTGACTGGATTCGTGATTCCCTGTCACAGAGTTAACAATTCGTAGTAATTGGCGGTAACTCATAGAGTGAAACGGAAGTGATGTCCAACGTTTCCCAAGGTAATGCTGTTCCTTATGTATGTATACGATTTCCGAGACAATCTGAGCAGCCGTCTTAGGTTGTTTGCAGATGATGCTGTCAATTACCGTTCAGTAAAGTCATCAGAAGATGAAAACAAATTGCGAAACGATTTAGAAAAGATATATGAATGGTGCGAAAGTTGGCAGTTGATCCTAAATAATAAAAAGTTTGAGTTCATCCATATGAGTTCTATAAGGAGTCGGTTAAACTTAGGCTAAACGATAAATCAGTCAAATCTAAGGGCCGTAAATTGAACTAAATACCTAATAATCACTATTCTGAACAACATAAATTAGAGAGAACACTTAGGAAATGCTTTGGGGAAGGCGAATCAAAGACTGAGTTGGCTGAACACTTATAAAATGTAACAGATCTACTAAAGATACAGCCTACACTACGCTTGTCTGTCCTCCGTTGGAGCATTTCTGCGTAATGTGGGATCCCTACAAGTTATAATTAACGGAGTACATGGAGAATGTTCAAAGAAGAGAAGCACGTTTTGTATTGTCGAGAAATAGGGGAAAGAGTGTCACGTGTTACAGGATTTGGGGTGGGCATCAGTGACACAAAGGCGTTTTTCGTTGCAACGGAAACATTCTGCTTCGAATGCGGAAATATTTTGTTGACGCCGATCCACAGGGAGAAACGATCATCATCATAAAATAAGGAAATCAGGGCTCGCTCGGAAAGATATAGGTATTTGAGACTGGAATAATAGAGCATTATTGTCAAGGCGGTTTGATGAAACGTTTGCCAAGCATGTAAGTGCGATTTGCAAAGTATCCATGTAGACGTACATGCAGAGTACGAGTTTACTAGGGGTGATATTATAGTGGGCTTTAAAGGCCGTCTATGACTCTTTCACTTGCTTGCGTAAACTGTGATAATAATTTATTTGATGCATGTATGTTTTTCGTGTTGTTATTTTCTTTTCTGTTACCTCAATTTCTTTGGGATATAAATATAACTTGTAGCTATGTAATTAACAGCGTGAGCTGCAATGGAATTTTATTGTACGAGGGCGAGTCAACTGAAAACCTTAAATTTGTAATAACAAATCGAAATTTGTTATACTGTAAGTCGGAAAGCGTGCTACAAACAGATGCACACATACCGTCGCAACATCAGTATAAAGATGGCCACCCCACTTGAGACTTGCACCAGGGAAGAACAGCGTTCTGTTATTAGGTTTTTGCGTAGTGAAGGTGTGAAACCTATTGAAATTCATCGACTAATGAAGGTTCAGTACGCTGATGCATGTTTGTCACAGCAGCAAGTCTACGAATGCAGTAGGAAGTTCGCAAATGGTGTGACTTCAGTGGAAGATGCTCCTCGTCCAGGTCGGGCACAACGAGTTGTGACTCCACAGAACATTGCAGCAGTTGAAGCCATAGTGAAGGAAAACCGCCGAGTGACACTGAATAACATTGCAACATGTTTACAGATTAGTCACGGGTCAGCACACCACATTGTGCATGGTGTGCCCCAGTTTGTCAAAGTGTCTGCAAGATGGGTGCCACGGCAGCTGACTCCTGAAATGAGGGAACGATGTGTTGATGCTTGTGAAGAACTTCCTCGGCGCTTTGAACGAGAAGGTGATCGCTTCTCTGCAAGAATCGTTACTGGGGACGAAACCTGGATTCACTTCTAGCAACCGAAAACGAAGAGAGCGAGCAAGGAATGGTGCCATTCCTCATCACCAAAACCAAAGAAGTTTCGAACAGGAACATTAGCAGCGAATGTTATGCTGACTCTCTTTTGGGACGAAAAAGGCGTCATTTTGGAGCATTACATGCCTAGAGGGATCACTGTCACCAGTGCATCATACACAGATCACCTAAAAATCATCTGCGGCCTGCAATCAAATCAAAGCGACGTGGATTGCTGTCAGCAGGTATCCTTTTGCAACATGACAATGTAAGCCCCACACTGCCCGTACAACAGTTGCAACAATCAGAGACCTGCATTTTGAGTATCTTCCTCAACCACCATACTCACCAGGCCTTGCCCCAAGTGATTTTCATATGTTTGGACCACTCAGAGACGCAATGGGACCAAAGAAGTTCCGTTCTGATGAAGAGGTACGCCATGCGGTGCGTGAGTGGTTGCGCAGACTACCAAAAGAATTTTTTTCTAAAGGAATTTATGCACTTTGTAATCGCAGGAGGACTTGCATTGGAGAAGATTATGTTGAAATGTGGTACAGCTTTGTACCACTTCTGCAGAATAAGTAATATTTTAAAAAATATTTAAGGTTTTCATTTGACTCACCCTCGTATGTATGTGTAGAATCTTTCTGTTCTCTGATACATTCTTTGGTTTAGGAATAAACCTCATTCTCTTCAGATGTTGCCTCTAAGTAGCTTCTGTGACTCACATATGACGTCGGTCAAAGCCATAGAGTAGAAACGTCTCTAGAATGAGCACTGTGTGCTGCATATGTTGTCAACAGTAAGCTGTAATTTTCACGTGATCTCGGGATGACTCTTTTTAAGACCAGTTCACCTTGGCCGTCAAGACCCGTCATGTCAAGTCAAAACAATCCACAATGTATTTGAAATGGCAGCATTCAGAGAATTCGTCCGCATACCATGACATCACGTCACGGCAGGTCAGGTTTTCCTGGGAAGGAAGTGTCGATAGTATCATCTTCTGCTAACATTGCAAGTTAACCTATTTTGCCGTACTCGCTCGTGTTATAGTACTGGATATTGTGTTTTTGTACCTTCTTAATCTTTATTTAATTATTGTGCTTTCTTTTTGTGGCAAATTGTAAATGTTGCATGCCAACTTGGATGTTTTTCCATTGAATTTTCTTACACAAGCAATGTGAGATATCGGAAAGCGGAAAATTACTTAGGTTTGACAACAACGGAACAGACAGACGCCCACTTTCCCATACCAAGAAATGTCGATGTTTTGACATGTTGTTTCACGTCTCAGCACTTCATCAAACAAAAATGATCGAGAAAATGCGTTATGAGTTTTTCTTTGGCCATAAATAACCTTAGTTCCTCAATTGCAATACTATACTCTGTTCTGCCGGCCGCTGTGACCGAGCTGTTCTAGGCACTTCAGTCTGGAACCACGCAACTGCTACAGTCGCAGGTTCGAATCCTGCCTCTGGCATGGATGTGTGTGATGTCCTTAGGTTAGTTAGGTTTACGTAGTTCTAAGTTCTAGGGGACTGATGACCTCAGAAGTTAAGTCCCATAGTGCTCAGAGCCATTTGAACCGTTTTGAAATACTCTCTGACAGGGACTAAGCGATCTGACATGACATGACATGATGGACAGTGTGGATACACGCTGACGTGACGGTGCCGTGACGTGATGCCCGCTAATTTTGCTCATCACAGCTAAGAGAACAATTTATTCCAGGTATCAAATGGAAACTGTTACGGTGTCTACAAAACGCCTGTCCCAAATACACAGCACATACGGAGGGCATCTATCTGAACTAACGACATGGCGACATTCACAATATACAGGACGTTTTACAGACAAACGTGTGGCACTCCAACATCACATGACCACAGTGGTAGTGTGTGTCGACAACAGAGGATCAGTTCTGTGTATCTGAATGCTCGCTGTGTGGTCTAAGCCGAGGATGAAATTGGACACTAGAATTTATTCGCCATTTTTTTTCTGTTTGTCATTAAATAAGGCGTCTTTATCGTCCTTGTGACAATGTAATTCGCATCCTTAACATCAGGGCAGTACTGTCGCATTATCTTGGCATCTCATCTTCCTACGGCTGAATTGGTAGAAACTGCGCGAATTTGAGCTGCTGATATGTTGATTCATTTCGCTGTCAACTTTGGCATTCAGGTCATAGTCGTGACACTATAGTGGTCTGCAACATGTTGGTTACAATGTAAAATATTTTAATGGCAAACTTTCGCAATTTTCTGTACCATTGTATGTATGAGTAATGGACATGTTTGTCATTTAAACTTGCATACGCTGTGGGTATTCCTTTCGGCATGATGTCATATTTTTCTACTAAGAACATACTATTTACACCTTGTGATCACAAATAACAATGTTCTTCCAAAGATATATTTATAAATGTATTCACAGATAGCATAGTTCTTCCAAAGATGTATGGTTTTATGTACCTATGACCTTCCTGTGAACATGGATTATCGAACGTGGACTTACAACCTACGCTATTCATCTTTGGCCATCAGTCAACCAGTATCTTCCATAATCTATTTTCAGACCAAATTCACTATACATCTAAGTACTGCACTGACGGTCATTCTATGGCTCGATTGTTTAATGACTGGAAAACATGTTTGCTACCTGTCTGTCATAGGTTGAGACAATTTTGTACTTGCCTGCGCGCTGGGACATCCATATCAGTAGAACTTGACGATGACTTCACTTACAAATCTCTAATTATACCCAACATTGTTGAACTTGATAATGACTTAAGGCCAAAATCAGGAGGTTTCCGCCTTCTGACTGTACAAACTTCCTTATTCTATGTTAATATTACTCAAAAGCTATGCTTGTCATAGCTTAATGCTGGGTTCCATTTTGGTGATACGTAACTTATAGCAGTGAGGATCAGTTACACGTGACCTCTTACGCAGTTGTTTATCCCATGATCTGATAGGTTCATCGACGACGAGTTCATCTAGCAGCCCACACACGAATCGTATATCACTGGCAATGACGCGAGCAATTATTGCTTGCAATTGGTCACAAAACACATCAGCGATTTATATAGCAATTTTAATTGGTAATTTGTACGGCAGTAGGTCTGGAACATCTGTCGAAAATTATCTGCAGTGATTAGCATAACTCTGTATGTCGATTAAAACTCGTAGTAAAACAGAGATGAAATGTATTAAAGTTGTATGAGTACGTTTCCGACTGGCAACTGTAACATATCAACTAAAATGGTGTTCAGTTTCGGCATTTCTAGCAAGGGCTCAGTATTACGCCACTGCAACTTATATGTCTTATAGTATATTTTATGCTGTATAACATTGTTGTCAGTTCATTTTCCTCAAAATTGTCCTGGGAAAGAACTACTCATGAGAAATCTATTCGTGAAAAATGTGTGTTTTTCCTAACTGACACGCATTTTTAAGGCATAATATCTAGGAACCCATAATAAGAGATCAAAATTATAGATATAAGTTTGTAGAAAATTTTATGCTCTTCAAAATTTGTTTAACCGAAATTTCCACTGGAAAGTAGACAGCTGGGGGAAACGATTTTTGTCGTTATTTCGTTTGGTTTTTCGAATGTGGCCGTATGCACACGTGCGCTCCAATGTTATGACCTTAGATTTTACAGCTGGGGGGAAGTTCATAAAACATACTAAAAAACTGAAATTACCGAAATAATTGCGATCGCGGCTTATTAATTGCACTGGGCTACAGGATGTACGGAAATTCCCGTTACAAATTTCTGGGACTTGTAGAAGGGAGTGAGTACATAATATTTTGAATAGGAACCCACGTCCGGAAACGTACGTTAGGAATTCAGATGTTTAACTGACCCAGTCCTGCTTCACGAATTGAATTCGGCGTGACGTAGTCCAGCTATTAGATAACGATTCGAAAGGAGCCACAAGGAAATATCAACTTAATCAGTTAACTACATTTCTACATATACATGGATACTCAGCAAATCACATTTAAGTGCCTGGCAGAGGGTTCATCGAACCACCTTCACAATTGTCTATTATTACAATTTCGCATAGCGCGCGGTAAGAATGAGCACCTATATCTTTCCGTACGAGCTTTGATTTCCCTTATTTTATCTTGGTGATCGTTCCTCCCTATGTAGGTCGGTGTCAACAAAATATTTTCGCATTCGGAGGAGAAAGTTGGTGATTGTTGCGACGGAAACTTCTCACGCAATTCCAAAGAACGCCTTTCTTTTAATGATGTCCAGCGCAAATCCTGTATCATTTCTGTGTCAGTCTCTCCCATATTTAGCGATAATACAAAACGTGCTGCCTTTCTTTGAACTTTTTCGGTGTACTCCTTCAGTCCTATCTGGTAAGGATGCCACACCGAGCAGCAGTATTCTAAAAGAGGACGGACAAGCGTCTCCTTAGTAGGTCTGTTACATTTTCTAAGTGTCCTGCCAATAAAACGCAGTCGTTGGTTAGCCTTCCCCACAACATCTTCTGTGTGTTCCTTCCAATTTAATTTGTTCGTAATTGTAATACCTAGGTACTAAGTTGAATTTACGGCTTTTAGGTTAGACTGATTTATCGTGTAAGCGAAGTTTAACGAGTTCCTTTTAGCACTCATGTGGATGACCTCACACTTTTCGTTAATTAGGGTCAACTGCCACTTTTGGCTCCATTCAGATATCTTTTCTATATCGTTTTTCAGTTTGATTTTGTTTTCTGATTACTTTATTAGTCGATAAACGACAGCGTCATCTGCAAACAACTGTAGACGGCTGCTCAGATTGTCTCCAAAATCGTTAAAATAGATAAGGAACAGCGAAGGGCCTATAACACTACCTTCGGAAACGCCATAAATCACTTCTGTTTTACTCTATGACTTCCCGTCAATTACTACGAACTGTGACCTCTCTGACAGGAAATCACAAATCCAGTCACATAACTGAGACGATATTCCATAAGCACACAATGTCACTACGAGCCGCTTGTGTGGTACAGTGTCAAAAGCTTTCTGGAAATCCAGAAATACGGAATCGATCTGAAATCCCTTGTCAATAGCACTCAACACTTCATGTGAATAAAGAGATAGTTGTGTTTCACCGGAACGATGTTTTCTAAACCCATGTTGACTGTTTGTCAATAGACCGTTTTCTTCGAGGTAATTCATAATGTTCGAACAGAATATATGTTCTAAAATCCTCCTGCATATCGACGATAACAATATGGGCCTGTAATTTAGTGGATTACTCCTACTACCTTTGGGTACGGATCTTTCGTCGAGCGAACGGTTGTGTATGTTTGTTAAGTATGGAACTAATGCATCAGCATACTCCGAAAGGAACCTAATTGGTATACAGTCTGGACCAGAAGACTTGCTTTTGTTAAGTGATTTAAGTTGCTTCACTACTCCAAGGATATTTACTTCTACGTTACTCATGTTGGCAGCTGTTCTCGATTCGAATTCTGGAATATTTACTTCGTCTTCTTTTGTGAAGGCATTCCGGAAGGCTGTGTTTAGTAACTCTACTTTGGCAGCAATGTCTTCGATAGTATCTCCATTGCTATCGTGCGGAGAAGGCACTAATTGTTTCTTGCCACTAACATACTTCACATACGACCAGAATCTCTTTGGATTTTCTGCCAGGTTTAGAGATAAAGTCTCGTTGTGGATGCTGTTATAGGCATCTCGCATTGAAGTCCGCACTAAATTTCGAGCTTCTGTAAAGGATCGCCAATCTTGGGGATTTTGGGTCTGTTTAAATTTGACATGTTTGTTTCGTTGTTTCTGCGACAGCCCCAGGGCGACCTCCCACTCGACTACAGGTGAGGAGTCAGCCTCAGCTCGAGCAGTAACTGGGTTGGCCACCAGTGAAGACCGATCGGAGGACTCTGACGTGCTGGACGTCTGTTGGATCCCCACAGGCGGCCCACAACAGTGGTGCCCATCCACTGCAGCCTCAAGCTGTGTAACTGAAGCCATCACAGCCTGAAGCTGAGAGCGATGTGTCACCAACTCGGCTCGCATCCGCACACAACAATCACAGTCCCTGTCCATACTAAAGGCCATGGAAAACTAAACTATACAGATAAACGGACTGTCAGCACGTGCTGTGCAACTATACTGTAGACCCCGACGAAAACGCACAAACTGTATCTAGTAATACGCAGATATTCAAAAACCTATCTACCGAAGCACTCAAGTGAAACTAAATAATTTGCCCCCGTTTAGGAACTTTTAATATGCAACAAAATCGGTTTAATTTCCGACCCAAACAAAAACGCGACAACTGTTTCTATTAGATATTAAATTTACACGCAGAAACACAAAAAACAGAACTATTACAACACAGGTGATATAGTAAAATTCGTTTATGATTAGGAACTCGTAAGTGACAAAAGCCGTTTACTTCCCTGTTGCTGTGTCTCTTATCTCAGTCGGCTACTGCAGCTTTGTATTAACACACTACATCCTAGCATACACGTGATTATATACAAGCATCAGAGTCACACTGGGTTGCAAATACGCTGCAGCAACACCTTTATACTGAAACTTTTTGATCGCTATTTACACCTCGTTTCCCCCATGAACCATGGACCTTGCCATTGGTGGGGAGGTCTGCGTGCCTCAGCGATCCAGATGGCCGTAATGTAGGTGCAACCACAATGGAGGGGTATCTGTTGAGAGGCCAGACAAACGTGTGGTTCCTGAAGAGGGGCAGCATCCTTTTCAGTAGTCGCAGGGGCAACAGTCAGGATGATTGACGGATCCGGCCTTATAACATTAACCAAAATGGCCTTGCTGTGCTGGTACTGCCAACAGCTTAAAGCAAGGGAAAACTGCAGCCATAATTTTTCCCGAGGGCATACTGCTTTACTGTATGGTTAAATTATGATGGCGTTCTCTTGGGTAAAATATTCCAGAGGTAAAATACTCCCCCATTCGGATCTCTGTGGGGGGGGGGGGCACTACTCAAGAGGACGTCGTTATCAGGAGAAAGAAAACTGGCGTTCTACGGATCGGAGCGTGGAATGGCAGATCCCTTAACCGGGCAGGTAGGTTAGAAAATTTAAAAAGGGACATGGACAGGTTGAAGTTAGATATAGTGGGAATTAGTGAAGTTCGGTGGCAGGAGGAACAAGACTTTTGGTCATGTGAATACAGGGTTATAAATACAAACTCAAATAGGGGTAATGCAGGAGTATGATTAATAATGAATAAAAAATTGGAGTGCGGGTAAACTACTATAAACAGCATAGTGAACACATTATTGTGGCCAAGATAGACACGAAGCCCATGGCTACCACAGTAGTACAAGCTTATATGCCAACTACCTCCGCAGATGATGAAATTGTTGAAATGTATGTTGAGATAAAAGAAATTGTTCAGGTAGTGAAGGGACACAAAAATTTAATAGTCATGGGTGACTGGAATTCGACAGTAGGAAAAGGGAGAGAAGGAAACATAGTAGGTGAATATGGACTGGGGGTAATAAATGAAAGAGGAAGCCGTCTGGTAGAATTTTGCACAGAACATAACTTAATCATAGCTAACACTTGGTTCAAGAATCATAAAAGAAGGTTGTACATATGGCAGAATCCTGGAGATAAGAGAAGGTATCAGATAGATTATATAATGGTAAGACAAAGATTTAGGAACCAGGTTTTAAATTGTAAGACATTTCCAGGAGCAGATGTGGACTCTGACCACAATCTATTGGTTATGAACTGTACATTAAAACTGAAGAAACTGCAAAAAGGAGGGAATTTAAGGAGATGGGACCTGGATGAAATGACTAAACCAGAGGTTGTACAGAGTTTCAGGGAGCGCATAAGGGAACAATTGACAGGAATGGGGGAAAGAAATACAGTAGCAGAAGAATTGGTAGCTCTGAGGGATGAAGTAGTGAAGGCAGCAGAGGATCATGTAGGTAAAAAGACGAGGGCTAGTAGAAATGCTTGGGTAACAGAAGAAATATTGAATTCAATTGACGAAAGGAGGAAATACAAAAATGCAGTAAATGAAGCAGGCAAAAAGGAATACAAACGTCTCAAAAATGAGATCGACAGGAAGTTCAAAATGGCTAAGCAGGGAAGGCTAGAGGACAGATGTAAGGATGTAGAGGCTTATCTCACTAGGGGTAAGATAGATACTGCCTACAGGAAAATTAAAGAGACATTTGGAGAAAAGAGAACCACTAGTATTAATATCAAGAGCTCAGATGGAAATCCAGTTCTAAGCAAAGAAGGGAAAGCAGAAAGGTGGAAGGAGTATATAGAGGGTCTATACAAGGGCGAAGTACTTGAGGACAATGTTATGGAAATTGAAGAGGATGTAGATGAAGATGAAATGGGAGATATGATACTGCGTGAAGAGTCTGACAGAGCACTGAAAGACCTGAGTCGAAACAAGACCCCGAAAGTAGACAACATTCCATTAGAACTACTGACGGCCTTTGGAGAGCCAGTCCTGACAAAACTCTACCATCGTGTGAGCAAGATGTACGAGACAGGCGAAATACCCTCAGACTTCAAGAAGAAAATAATCATTCCAATCCCAAAGAAAGTAGGTGTTGACGGATGTGAAAATTACCGAACTATCAGTTTAATAAGTCACAGCTGCAAAATACTAACGCGTATTCTTTACAGACGAATGGAAAAACTGGTAGAAGCCGACCACAGAGAAGATCAGTTTGGATTCCGTAGAAATGTTGGAACATTCGAGTTATCTTAGAAGAAAGATTAAGGAGTGGCAAACCTACGTTTCTAGCATTTGTGGACTTAGAGAAAGCTTATGAAAATGTTGATTGGAATACTCTCTTTCAAATTCTGGAGGTGGCAGGGGTAAAATACGGGGAGCGAAAGGCTATTTACAATTTGTACAGAAACCAGATGGCAGTTATAAGAGTCGAGGGACATGAAAGGGAAGCAGTGATTGGGAAGGGAGTGAGACAGGGTTGTAGCCCCTCCCCAATCTTATTCAGTTTCGATATTGAGCAAGCAGTGAAGGAAACAAAAGAAAAGTTTGGAGTAGGTATTAAAATCCATGGAAAAGAAATAAAAACTTTGAGGTTCGCCGATGACATTGTAATTCTGCCAGAGACAGCAAAGGACTTGGAAGAGCAGTTAAACAGAATGGACAGTGTCTTGAAAGGAGGATATAAGGTGAACATCAACAAAAGCAAAACGAGGATAATGGAATGTATTCGAATTAAGTCGGGTGATGCTGAGAGAATTAGATTAGGAAATGAGACACTTAAAGTAGTAAAGGAGTTTTGCTACTTGGGGAGCAAAATAACTGATGATGGTCGAAGTAGAGAGGATATTAAATGTAGACTGGCAATGGCAAGGAAAGCGTTTCTGAAGAAGAGAAATTTGTTAACATCGAGTGTAGATTTAAGTGTCAGGAAGTCGTTTCTGAAAGTATTTGTATGGATTGTAGCCATGTATGGAAGTGAAACATGGACGATACATAGTTTGGACAAGAAGAGAATAGAATCTTTCTAAATGTGGTGCTACAGAAGAATGTTGAAAATTAGATGGATAGATCACATAACTAATGAGGATGTATTGAATAGAACTGGGGAGAAGAGGAGTTTGTGGCACAACTGGACTAGAAGAAGGGACCGGTTGGTAGGACATGTTCTCAGGCATCAAGGGATCACAAAATTAGCATTGGAGGGCAGCGTGGAGGGTAAAAATCGTAGATGGAGACCAATTGATGAATACACTAAGCAGATTCAGAAGGATGTAGATTGCAGTAAGTACTGGGAGATGAAGAAGTTTCCACAGGATAGAGTAGCATGGACAGCTGCATCAAACCAGTCTGAGGACTGAAGACCACAACAACAACATTTGCACCTCCTCGAAAATATGGAAAGCAAAGAGCTGGTAGTAAAAGCGATTTGGTTCACAGTATCAAAGATGAAGGAGCGGTCACAGCTCTTAAAGTATGCGTTTTAGAGTACATGTTTGCTAAGCCTTTTTTGCTTTCAATAATCTTTGTCGGAATATCCCTGACTACCGAACATTCCTCCTGAGACACCATGTGCATTTACGTGTGTCACATTTCGCAGTTCGCGGTTCTGTCGCACCAACTGGTTATCACCAACACGACACCACAGCATCACAGCTATCGTTTCGTTCAGTATAGCGTTTTCGAAACAAGGTCATTCGTGTGTCACACAGCATATGATGAAGATAAAACTATCATCAGTGTCAAAGTAGGTGTCATCAAATTTGTACCAAATTTTCTGATTCACATGTCAGAGAAACCCAAGCCACAAAAGATATTCGAAACGACTAGAAAGGCATGCTGTTTTGGCATTGACGACAACACATTCAACTTTTCTACTTGTTGCGAAACACAATCAATGGTTATAGTATGGGTTCTGCCTATGAATAACTGTAATCGATAAAAACTCTTGTGGAAGAAGGAGAAAAAGAGAGAGACAGAACGCTGAAAGCCATCTGAGTTTCGAGAACATATGTCAATCATACATGTTCACTGGCATAACACAAATGTCAGGAACTATGTACGAGCATTTCAGCACATTTCCCAACTGATCTGGGGGCAAGTAACTCACACCGCAAAAATTCACAACGGCGACTGGTCAGCATCACAACTGTCTACGCTCTCTTACTGACTGGTGGATTATTCTTACCTTTGCGCCGAGAAGACTTCCTTGCCCACACTGAGAACTGAAATTCAAATCTCGTGTTACCGATGTGTTTAAACGAAAACTGGTAACTTCGAATTCTCTTTTTCTGCAGGTGTCGATAACAGAACAACCATGGCAAGTGACGAAAAGCAGATTTGCTATGTGTTAGAGCCGCGTTTCTCGAACTTTTCGACTCTGGGGCACACCAACTTACGTTTCAAACTTTCGTGACACCATTGTATATGACCTTTCTTCCCAGACGTAGAAAAGCGAACACATTATGGTGATAAAATACGTTTTTTAATTACAATGCCTATAGTAATGTGTAACGATGGGTGATTTCTTACGAATTGGGCGATTCCAAGAAAAGATTTGGCGATAAGTTTTGTATGGTCTAGATGTGATATCTGCTGAAGATGGGAACAAAACAAACTCCGTCCGAACACGCCCTGAAGGCTCAATGGTTCCGACCGGCCACAGTGTCATCCTGAGCTCACAGGTATTACTGGATGTAGATACAATGGGCATGTGGTGAGCACACCACTCTCCGAGCTGTTGTCAGTTTTGGTGACCGGAGCTGCTATTTCTCACTCAACTAACTCCTCAATTGACCTCACAAGGGCTGAGTACATCCCACTGACCAACAGAACTCGGCAGACCTGGGCGGTCAGCAATCCAAGTGCTAGCCAAACCCGACAGCGCTTAACTTAGGTGATCTGATGGGAACAGGTGATACCACTGCAGCAAAACCGTTTGCCGGGAGATCAGAAGGCATTAAAAATCTTACGACACAGCTGAGGTGTATTTGTGTACATCGCGTCGCAGCGGCTGAGAGACGCTGTGCAGTCTAACCACAGTCTAGGCCAACAGGTACACTCACCACACTGGTGGCCGTTTTTCTAATGCACTGCGATGGCAGCGCTCTAAGCGAACAGAGGCTGCACTTCTGAATACCACAAGGGATGTGTGCGGGTAGTATCGTGTATGTTGTCTGACAATATAGTCTTCACAAGAGCGAGCGTATTTAGTGCAGTAAAAATGAACATTAACAAAATAAATTGCGCCGTATTTGTCTCTCTTTAGTTTGCTAATGATCCCAGAAGGTTTGGAGAGGTACATTAAGCGGGGTTTACAATGGCACATATCGGTTGCGCGAGTTGACTTACACACGTAAAGATGTGCGTGTGAACGCCCAAAACAGCACGTCGTCGCAAGTGGTGCACGTAGAAATAAAAGTTGAAACCAGGTGTACCTACTTGTGCACATTGGCTCGTTCTTCCCTCCCCCCTCCTCTCTCCCCTCTCGCCAACCCGTCGTCTTCACGTGATGGAGCTTCTTGCTGTATTGCACACAGGCTGTTTTCGACCTTTCGAGGGTTGACATCGTGCAAATTTCGTTTCCGAGGTCTGATATGCAACGGCTGTGACAGAGACGTGGCCGTTACAATATGTTGTGCGATTTCTGGGACTCTATGGGGAACATCCGCGTTTGTGGAACATTAATCTTGGTACTTATAAAGACAGAAACATGAAGGAAGAAGCAGTAACTGACACTGTAAACGGAACGAGGGAAAATGCCTCACACACTGATGAAACTGTATAGTACGGTGTACCATGCCAACGGCCTCGCCGCAGTAGTAACACCGGTTCCTGTCAGATCACCAAAATTAAGCGGTGTCGGGCTAGGCTAGCACTGGGATTGGTGACCGTCCAGGCCCGCCGGCTGCTGTTGGCAAGCGGGGTGCGCTCTGCCCTTGTGAGGCCAGTTGAGGAGCCATGTGATTGAGAAGTAGTGGATCCGGTCACGAAAACTGAAAATAGCCGGGAGAGTGGTGTGCTGACCACATGCACCTCCGTAGTCGCATCCGGTGACGCCTAAGGGTTGAGAATGACACGGCGGCTGGTCGGTACCATTGGGCCTTCAAATCCTGTTCGAACGGTGTTGCCGGCCGTGGTGGCCGAGCGGTTCTAGGCGCTGCAGTCCAGAACTGCGGGGCTGCTACAGTCGCAGGTTCGAATCCTGCCTCGGGCATGGATGTATGTGATGTCCTTAGGTTAGTTAGGTTTAAGTAGTTCTAGGTTCTAGGGGACTGATGACCTAAGATGTTAAGTCCCATAGTGCTCAGAGCCATTTGAACCATTTTGAACCATTTCAACGAACGGTGTTTGTTTGTGTACCGTGGGTTACTTCTTCAAACATTACATAAATATCATTCAACCATTTTCTTTGATAATTTCGGTATGTGAAAGCAACATATATTAAACGGTAATATTTACTAGGCATGTGGCCTCTTCTTTGTTAAAACAATAATGCAGTTACATACTATTTATGCAAATTTAAGTGCTGCATGTTACAACAGACACCCACAATGTGCTTTAACAGATATGGTACACCGAAAAAGCATTTTAATGTACTGGAGCAGTCCTTCCAAATTTTAATTGCATAATGCAATACCATATGACGCAGTTTGTTGCAAATTTATATTCCTCGCTTTAAACAAGATACTTAAAACACAGTGACTTGACCTTTCTATGCATGGAGCTGCACTTCTCTCTCGTCATACAGTTTATATTGCAAGTATAATGGAATGAGGTAAATGAATCTCCTGAAGCAAGGTACGTCAGGACAGCATTCAACTTTAGACAAGCAGGAATTGTGCCCCACATTAGAGAATCTTTTCTCTGAATAGGAGTTCCTGAGAGTCTCCATAAAAGATGAAAACTACATCTTTTCATTCGACAATGGTTTTCGAAGGAAGTTTCGTCCTCAGTTTTCCATCTTACTTTTAGCTTCTAGACACTCCCAACTCATTTCTCCTCGCAATCCACTTTCGGACCCATCATCTGCATCTTCTCTTTCCCTGTACGAGCGGTCTATAACTTCACTCTTATTAATTCAGTTGGCGCCATGTTGAAAACCTAAGCTGTACTTGCTTGGACTCAAAATTCTCACACTCGCGTGCGAGGTCACAGGCGCACGTAAACATGCCCGAGAAAACGCCGCTTTATGGGACAGTTTGCTTACGACTCCCTCGCGACGTCCAGTCACCAGCTCGTGATCTTATAGCGGCGTTACTGACTCTCGGTCACGGGGCTCCGGGTTCGATTCCCGTCCGTGTGGCCAAGTTTCACCTCCCGGTACAGGTGGTGTGCATCAGCGACGCGTCAGCTGAAAAGACTTCCATGAGGCGGTCGAGCGTCCCGGAAGAGATCCGCCGGCCATTAACGCTACACGCACATTTCATTGTGTTGTATATTAGATATATTTACTGATGACTGTCGTTTTCGTTTAGAAACAAAAACTGGCTAGTAATCAGCACAAGACTTGGCCTTTTACAGAACGACCTCTTATAAGTATCCAACGACGTGAGGTCCTGTTCTCTACACTTTGCAAGATCGCGGTTACTGTGTGGTCGTTCTACAGAAATAATGTTCACACACCTTGCGATGATTTCTTCCTCTGCGGTCAGCTAAACACCCTTTCTCTGTCAGAATCGAAGGGTGTTCTTCTGCTGGAGAAGCCGCAGGACAACGAGTAGCGTCAAACGAATCCAACGGTCGCAACAAATGTGTTTCAGTTTCAGGTTAACTGAGTGACTGATTGAAACTTAGTTTGTGAGCGAAAACGTCGATATACTGGCACATGTCCGATACAAACACACTGCCTGTCCCGTGCTAATCTTAAGTTCTTGCTTCAACTCTCGCACGAAATCGCACTCACTCGTAATAGCTGGCTAATGGTAGCTAACCGAAACCGTTACTAACAGGATTACCAAACGGATTATCTGTGACAGAACGCTCGCTCAAACACCGCACAATTTGGCCACTACGAATTGTTCAGTTTGCGGTCACTGCTTGTGTAACATGCCAGGCGCATCTTGGTTAAATGGTTCAAATTGCTCTGAGCACTATGGCACTAAATAAATGCCGTGTGGCTAGGGCCTCCCGTCGGGTAGACCGTTCGCCTGGTGCAAGTCTTTCGAGTTGACGCCACTTCGGCGACTTGCGGGTCGATGGGGATGAAATGATGGTGATAAGGACAACACAACACCCAGTCCCTGAGCGGAGAAAATCTCCGACCCAGCCGGGAATCGAACCCGGGCCGTTAGGTATGACATTCCGTCGCGCTGACCACTCAGCTACCAGGGGCGGACTACTATGGCACTGAACATCTGAGGTCATTAGTCCCCTAGAACTTAGAACTACTTAAACCTAACTAATCTAAGGACACCACACACATCCATTCCCAATGCAGGATCCGAACATGCGACCGTAGCTGTCGCGCGGTTCCGGACTGAAGCGCCTAGAACCGCTCGGTCACAGAGGCCGGCGCATCTTGGTTATACAAAAGTTACTCTTTCTATATGAAAATCTAAATTTCACATTTTCGTTTTTCTCAGATGTTCGCGTGCACTTTGCCGCACTGCACGGTCAACTTTCAATCATTATTCTGCAACATTATCACACCTATTCATAGCTCCTTAAATTCGCATCCGAACAAGATGATGGCTGAGCTCCCAACTGAACTCTTTAGACATCACAGGGCGATTCTTTAGCCAACAAAATAGGCACGAACGTACTGTCCTCTGATTGCCTGATACGCATCACAGTCCATCCGAAATTAGTATTAAACTGCGTAAGCGTTTTCACATTTGACCAATCACAACTTAATAGCTTTTGTGAACAGTTTACTAAATGAATAAATTTAGGAACTGCACAATTGTCAAGATAACTCCCGCTTTAAACAACAGAATTATCATAAAATGTGTATAGTTTCACCGGTCCCATAAACTGACTACTCCGACATTACAACATTCTCCTGAGAGTATAATCCACTTTTTCTGTGCAGTCACAGCTCTCACGCTAACTCAGTTAATGGATATAACAGTAGTCATTTACTATCTCGTTTTCCATTAACTCGATCATTCATATTAACAAATAATCCAGTAATAATTAATGGACTGATGACCATAGATGTTAAGTCCCATAGTGCTAAGAGCCAATAATTAATGACAGTCATAATAATCATAATAACTTCAGTTTTTTTCGTAAATATGTTTTAACCTCTTGATAATTTCGTAGTCCATAAGAAGCTGACACCTTTCGATCGCAGCTGTAACTACCTGCAAGCAGTCAGTGGACCACAACTTGCTGTGTGAAGCTGTCTGTTCGCTACCGTCTCTTAGTTAACACAGGTGAGATGTGAAGCGCTACGTCTCAACTTCCAGACAATCCAGTGAATGTGGAACATGGGAAACATGTGTGAATTATGTACTTTATTTAACGTACTAAATAAGCCACCACAACTCTGGCTGAAGAGAAAACCACACAGACACGACAAAAAAAACCTCTAAAGAACAAAACAGTTTTTCGTCAAGGAAGAAACCAAAGCTGCAGTTGTTGCCTCCTCTGAGCCACGGATAGCAAGACTGTTCAACACAGTCACCTTCTGGAGAAAAAGTAATTCCATTCGGGTAACATTCGCTTATTAACAGACTTGTCGGGGTGTAATCCTTAGGCACCAGACCAAATTGTTAGAATACACGTCAAGAATAATTGCTACCATAACCAGAACAAACAGCAGCAGAAATGTGTGCTGTTGTTTTCAGCAGAGGAAGCTGCAGTTACACTGAGGTGATAAAATTCATGCGATAGCGACGTGAACTTACACAGAAGGCGGCAGTGTGGTGTACAGATGGTACAAAAGGGCACTGCGTTGTCGGAGCTGTCGTTCATACTCAGATGAATCATGTGGAAAGGTTTCCGACGTGATTATGTCTACACGGCGGGGTTAACAGACTTTGAACGCGGAATGGCAGTTGGAGCTCGACATATGGGACATTCCATTTTGGAAACCGTTCGGGAATCCCATATGCCCAGATTCACAGTGTTAAGAGTCTACTGAGGATGCATTTGAGGCAATACCTCTCACCGTGGAGAACAAAGTGGCCGACGGCGTTCACTTAACGACCGATAGCAAGGGCGTTTGCGTAGAGTTGTCTATGCTAATAGGCAAGTAACACTGTGTGAAATAACCGCAAAAATGAATGTGGGATTTAACTACGAACGTGTCTGTCAGGACAGCGCAGCGAAATTTGGCGTCAGCGGGCTGTGGCAGCAGACGACCGACACGAGTGCCTTCGCCAACAGCACGACGTCGGCTGCAGCGGCTCTGCTGGACTCGTGACCGTATCGGTTGGACCCTAGGCGCCTGGAAAATGTTAGCCTGGTCATGTGAGTTCCGATCTCAGCTGGTAAGAGCTGATGTTGGGGTTCGAGTGTGGCACAGACCCCACACAGTCAGGGACCCGAGTAATCAACAGGGCCGGGCGGTGGATCCACAGTGGCGTGCACTGTGTTTACACTGGGTCCTCTGATTATTCGGCTGCTTGCAGATCACTTACAGCCATTCCAAGACGTCGTGTTCCTAAAAAGCGATGGAATTTTTGTGGATGACAATGCATTAGTCACTGGGCCACAATTGTTCACACTTGATTTATATAACATTCTGCAAATTTCAAGCGAGTTGCTACACTAAGCCAGGGAAAAGAACGTCCGACACGATACTAGGAGGTGTCCCAATGACTTTTTTCACCCAAGTGTATACTGTATTCGAACCTATTTTTTTCTTGAATAAGCTGTACGAATGTTACTGAGTCAGTGAGGTTCATCTATTTTTACATTTACTTCGCGATCCTTCATGTCTCTTGATAATGTGCTACTGATTGGAATGCAAAGACATAGTAACTATTCCTATAACTGAGTACAAATATTAAAAACTAATATTTACCTTACAGCTTGCTTTTTGACGCTCGGGGCTGTTTATGTTGGTTAGAATGTCGAGTTACTGTGTCGCAAGAAGAGAGTCAGATAATAACCAGAATGAAAAGTGTCACTATCACAGAAAATGAGCCAGACAGAGATGGGGATACAAGAAATGGAAACTACCTTTTCGACTCACCTGGCACCGTCAAATACATTTTGTAAAGTGAAAGGGGTTCCTTTAGATTCTATCACTGAGACACAACTGTGTAAGCTGTATTGACATGTTTAATGTCTCCATATTTGCACAGAAACAGACGCTTTTACACAGTTTACAATGTATCAACGTTAAGACAGTTGTCAGGATGACATCTCGTCAACATGTGAAAGTGAACTAACCCTAAACACAATAATATTAAATCTTACCCCTCAGAAAGTTATATAATCCTAAACACAACAATACTAAAATTTAACTAGAAGTGTCTTTACAACAATTATTCTTACAATTACGTTATGATGTTGGCCAGTACTATGATAAATCATCCGATTCTGGTTAAAAGTTTCGTACTATTTAGGATGACAATCAAGTCTACATAGGATGGTTAGTTTCGTGACAAGTTGAGCAAAAGATTACCCAAGGTCGCTCGAGTTTACAGTGGACACAAGCTGGTGAACGAACAAGTTACACCTCTGCATGCGGTATTTACCTCAGCTACGACGAGCCGTCGTCTGCATGGCTGCTCTCGTCCTCTGGAATTCCTATTAAACTAATTAAAACCTTTGCTGATTTTTCCAGCAGAAACCCTCCCTATGTTTCTCGTTTATGAGAAAACATGTACTCATCCCTAGTCTTGGAATGTGGCGATATGCACGCACATGGCTGGAGCCGTGTACATATTATAATGCCCTCTCAGTTCTCGCAAGAACAATTAACTAACTTGCTGGTTCGTTACTCTACAGTTAGAGCTCAATGACGCTACAGCTAATTTCTAGCTGGATGTCAGTCACTGTCAACGCAGTGTTCACACACATTTCTCCTCTGCATCGCACAGAGCATTATGCGCCCCGTTCTGTACTAGATGCCAGTTCAAAGTAGAGCCCTCGAAAATTTTCGCCTTGCGTTTTTCAGGCCAAGCTGTCTCCCCACCTGGGTTCTTTTGGTCTCCACGTCACGGCTTTTTTCGACCAATAGGACCGTTCCTCTTATTTTATGGAAACTGTCTCTACCAATTGCAAGCGTCCTGCCATTAAACTGTGTCGAAACTTTGGCTCTTTACTCCTTCCTAATGCGTTTCCCCCAGTTGGACGTTTTGTGCCCTCTCCAGATGCCTAAATGCGTACATTGTCTCTCACGTGTCTACCACTCACTGGGGACGTGATCAAAATGAGTCAATGGTTTCGTTCATGTCCATTTGGAATTCCGAAACGCAGTTTTCTAAAGCTTTTTATCCTGTCGTCCCTCAGGTGGACCATTATCTGCACTCCCGTCAGAGTCACCTGGTTAGACGGTCATTGACTCACCTAGGGACGCATCCTAAGTGATTTCGGTTGTACCTCCCATGGCACGGCCTTGCCTGCTCTTGTCCTCTGAAATTCCAAACCAAAATGTTTCTTCTCCATGCTTGTTTCACCTTCTGCTCATAGACATGCATGATATAGGATCTGTGCGTTAATTATCGTCGGTTGAGTGTCATCCCTTTTGCATTACATATTTATGGGCAAATTTGGTCATTACTGCCAAAGTAAGGTAGGTGTCATATTCACCTTCCAATGCTCTTATGTAACATGCGAAACTGACCTTTATTTATTCTGCCACCTTACATATACTCCTCCTTCCACGTTCAATTTTGTGCTGGGTCGATCAATGATTGAGAAATTGATTGAAGTCAGTGCAAAATTGTTTGCAACTGCTGACTGTAGCAACTGACATATTTACTGACCAATTTCCTATTTTAATATTTTGCATAACTTAAATAGTGGTTCGAATCAGTCTCTTTACCATTTTTATTTTACATTGTACTCGATTTCATGATTACGGATTAGACCTCATAAGTGATTTTCTTTTTTCTTTTAAAATTTAACATTGACTCTAATTTTCTGATTTTTATATAATTCTATTTAATTAATGTAAGGTAAATTTTTAATTTTAATTTAAATTCAAGCAATTTGAGTATATATATGTAACTTTTTGGCATCTCTAACACGTTTCTTTTTTGGGACTGATCGGTTGTTTGCTTACCTAATTTATGTTAAATGATGATGGCTGTGTATTTAAGTTGAGGAAACTTTCATTTAACATTATCCTCACCTCTTATAACAAATTCTGCTTTTCTCTAACTTTCATTTCAATTATTATTATGACAGTTTAATCTCATACAATAAAGCTTTAAGAGCTACTCCCATGACTTTAAAGGCATAATCCTATATATAATCATGGTTATATTCCCCAAAAATCTTAATTCTATGCATTATAACTTGAGAAAAATTTTCAAATTTGACTTTTACAAACATATTAAATTTCTAAGCCTACTAATTACTTAATAAAATTTACATTGACATCTTGGAATAGCTAAACCCATCCATATTTAGCTATCCTATATTTTTAACGAACACATTATACTAGAATCTTAACTTCTCAAAATGTTAATATTAGTTTTTCTTAAGCATGTTGAAAAATATGGAATGCAGGGAAATGTTATTGATATGTCAAGATAAACAAAGAACATAGTTAATAAAGATCTATTGCTAACACATAAAAGTTTTCAATTTCAGATATTTTTAAACACAATCAAAAATTTTAATTGTTTGTTTTTTCAGTTTGTACGGTTAGTAGTCTGTCAGACGCAGTTCCTTCTCCTACATCTTTAACATGATTCATTAAAATTGTTACTTTTTCCTTCATGTGTTTCGATGTGTCTCCATCGAACATGGAATGACAGTCATCTGTGTGCGTTGCTGTGTTTCTGTTGAGCCTGGAATGACGCTTCGTATGTGCCTCGCCGCATTTCCGCTGAGCATGGAATGAAAGTTGGCTTGCGCCTCGCTGCGTTTCCGTTGAGCATGGAATGACAGTCGGTACGCACCTCGCCGTGTGTCTGCTGAGCATGGAATGACGGTCGGCAGCGAGGAACGTTGCTGAAGGTTTGAGCGTGTCGTGAATGTGTGGTATAAATATTCAAAAGTCCTTATGGCAAATTGCAACATCTTCAGACGTCATACCGAGAAATGGGAGATGGCTACTCGTATGGAAACCTAAAGACGAATTGACTAACGATGAACCAGTATAAAGAGTCGACGAATGATGAAGAAAAGTTTTATGCTGGCAAAAAAAAAAATGTATCTCCAATGCAATGTCACCATGGGCATACGCATCCAGAGACAGCAAAGGAATTGGAAGAGCAGTTGAACGGAATGGCCAGTGTCTTGAAAGGAGGATACACGATGAACATCAACAAAAGCAAAACGAGGATAATGGAATGTAGTCGACCTAAGTCGGGTGATGCTGTGGGAATTAGATTGGGAAATGAGACACTTAAAGTAGTAAAGGAGTTTTGCTATTTGGGGAGCAAAATAAGTGATGATGGTCGAAGTAGAGAGGATATAAAATGTAGACTGGCAATGGCAAGGAAAGCGTTTCTGAAGAAGTGAAATTTGTTAACATCAAGTATAGATTTAAGTGTCCG
This sequence comes from Schistocerca americana, assembly GCF_021461395.2. Classification (NCBI taxonomy): domain Eukaryota; kingdom Metazoa; phylum Arthropoda; class Insecta; order Orthoptera; family Acrididae; genus Schistocerca; species Schistocerca americana. The sequence continues at coordinate 31,320,215 of NC_060129.1, read as the reverse complement.
GAAGTCGTCCCTGAAAGTATTTATATGGAGTGTAGCCATATATGGAAGTGAAAAATGGACGATAAATTGTTTGGAGAAGAAGAGAATAGAAGCTTAGGAAATGTGGTGCTACAGAAGAATGCTGAAGATTAGATGGGTAGATAACATAACTAATGAGGAGGTACTGATTAGGATTGGGAAGAAGAGGAGTTTGTGGCACAACTGGGCTAGAAGAAGGGATCGGTTGGTAGGACATGTTCTGAGGCATCAAGGGATCACCAATTTAGTATTGGAGGGCAGAGTGGGGGGTAATAATCGTAGAGGGAGACCAAGGGATGAATACACTAAGCATATTCAGAAGGATGTAGGTTGCAGTACATACTGGGAGATGAAGAAGCTTGCACAGGATAGAGTAGCATGGAGAGCTGCATCAAACCAGTCTCAGGACTGAAGACCACAAAAACAACTGCTACAACAGTTAAATTGGATTCTCGTTGGTAGTTAAATACTATACCGTTCTTGTATGGGAAGGGATTTGAAAAGGTTTCTTGATCTCTTCTGGTCCTGGTTCTTCTTTCTTCCAAATCTTCTGTGTTGCATCTTCTGTTCTTGGTACATCTTGCTGTCTTCTCACTTGTGTCTTCGTTCTTCTCTGGACCAGGTATTGGGATTGGAGACCTGTTTAACCTCGTTATCGTTAATCCGTTCTTAAGGCGTCTTCTTTGAAATTGTTGCGTATTCCTTATTGTACTCAGTTGTTCAACTAGATAGGTTGGACAGCCTTCCATCGTTTTCTTGCTCCGTCCCATGAGTGTTCAGGGATTGTTTCGTAGTTGTTGGATTTCGTATGGTCTGATAACAATTTTCGCTATTCTGTATATTAAGTTACAGAAATGTACTTGTTCTTCTTCCTGTGGTGAATCTAATCATCCCCGCCGTAATATGTACGCCCCTGTTCCGGTTCGGTGGACATCCTTAGTCTCTCGATGTGACGCTTTAAACAGTTCGCGATAGAAGTGCCAAGTATCTAAAACTTTCGCAAAACCATTGTTATCACGCTTTTGTGTGGCTTTTGTATGAATAAAGCTGACGTCATGGTACATGTTGTTGTGTCCAGGATACGTTGAAGCTCTCCAGACTTTTCCACACAGGAGTTATACTCTAGGAGCGTTGCTTCCACCAAGGCCTCTTCTTTTGTTATCTCGTAAGCTGACGTACCAGGCACCCACACTCGGTGTTCCTTCCTCTCACGCCTAACCTGTCTCCTCAGTCTTGTCGTCGATCTGGCTGCATTGATGCTGCACCTTGTCTGCTGACTTAATATCTAATATAATGTTTGCCCTTGATATGATAATATTACTTTCCTTACATCCTTACCTAGTTTTAAAACCCTTACTGCTTTAAACTACGCTACAAACTTTACAAACGTTAATTTTTTTATAACTTTACAAAAAGCATAATTAATTCTACAAAAATGTTTTTCTTATCACTACTTTTACTTATTTATCTTTTCCTCACTTTATTTAATTCTTCCTTAAGATAAAGGTCATGGTTTCCTCATCTTCATCACGATGTATAGTAAGAGTGAGATTGATGGTGATGTCAGTTAGTAAGTTCATGAATTTTTCCCAATATCCCTTATTTTTAGAGTTCTAACTACAAGTATATTATGTTATTTTGAAAACTTTGCATCTTGACTCCGACTCCAGCGTCTTTTCCTCTGCAATCTCTTCTTTTTTGCATTACCTGTAACAGAACTTCAAAATATACTTTATCTCTTCAATTGTTATTTTCCCTTCTAAAAATTTTCTCTGTTGTACTATTGAGTTCTTTTTAAAGCTTAAAATTTTTTTTCTCAGTTGTACTTATCCCTTTCTTCTTTTTCTCGATAGCAAACTTTTGTATTCCTTTCTTCCCTCATCATACTCTTCCTTATTGAAATTTTTTCTGGGTTAATCTTACTTCCCACTGTTTACCTCCTTCCACGAAATGTCACATATCTTGCTTAGCTTAATAATTCAATTCTCTTTCCTAATTTTTATCTCCTAACGACTTCTTATATTTATTTCCATCATATCTCTCTTTCAGCATCAGTTCTTGGTACCTTTCATAAACCATATATGGTATGCTTCACTGATTCCCCAAAAATATCTACTCAGTTACTTGTTCACCATCCTACACGGAACAAATCAGAAATGCCTGTCTCTTTCCTACCTAATTATCTATTTCCTTCCTACTTCTTTACTTCCTTCCTTCTAAAAAAATCAACTTCCTCCTCCTTCACACTACGTCTTTAAGAGAGAATCTACTATTATTTAGTCAAGCTATCCACATACTGATCTCTATTTTCCTCCTCGTTTTTAACTCTTTCCTCAGATCACATTTTGTTTGCAGAAGGGTAACTTTAGTTCTTACTTTCCTGTCTTTTCTTCATAACATTCTTTTTTATCTTCTTATGAAATTTATTTTATTTATTTAACTGAGATAAGTACTCATTAAAAATTTTATCTGTGTGCATTTTGTTGTCTTTCATACTCTTTCATTTCTGAACATTTAATAGAACTAAATTCTCTTGCGGAGTTACTCTTTTTTCTTTTGTCTACGCTTTATATATTTTACATGACTCACATAGTGCAAACCCAATGATTTTGTCGTTTTTCTATTAAAGAAATCGACTGAATTATCATGGACTACTTTACTCACTTCCATGGGGCCTTTGTATGTAGAAAAGAATTTAATTTCAACGCCGTAGCCTTCCTGTTGCTTGGTGCTAAATTTACTTGATGTCGATGTTTTTCTTTGGGTACTGGTGGGGCTTCACTTCTAACTTGGGTATCACTATTGGTGTTATAGGTGTTGCTTTATCCTCTTGGCATACTACTTTCTCTCTCCGTTTCTTTTACAATTTGATCCACATCCTCAATTTTTATACTACTGTCTATATTCGCCGTTAATAACTCCTGTTCCTCATCGTCGGTCGATTCCCAGTCAATTGAATCATAGTATACTGGTATTTGTATCTGATAACCCCCTAAACCTACTTCAGAATCTTGCTACTCAAAACTAAGTCTATTTACATGTTAATTATATTTAGTTCATTATTCTATTGAATCAATTGTGACTGGTCTTCGTACCGTTCATCTCGTCAATTCTGTCCTTACCTGGGTTTGGTGATCTCAACTCGACTTCCTGTACCGGTTCATTTCGCGTGTTTTGGTCCGCTGAAGCCTGATTTTCTCAACCTTTCTGCGTTCTGGCCATCCATTTCCACCTTAATAACCTGGATTTTTCTGCTGAGAACCTCTAAACCTCCCAGCTTCGTTTTCATGGGGATTAAATCTCGGATCATAGTTACCACCGTAGTTTCTAGGACCAAATCCACTATTGCAATTCCACGGTCCACCAAAACTATAATTATTTTTTGCCATCTGTGCGTTTCCAAAACCATAGTTATTATTCCAGAATAAGATTTTCATTCTGCAGCGGAGTGTGCGCTGATATGAAACTTCCTGGCAGATTAAAACTGTATGTCAGACCGAGACTCGAACTCGGGACCTTTGCCTATCGCAGGCAAGTGCTCTACCAACTGAGCTACCCAAGCATGACTCACGACCGGTCCCCACAGCTTCAACTCTGCCAGTACCTCGTCTCCTGCCTTCAAGTCTTGGTCCGGCACATAGTTTTAAACTGCCAGGAAGTTTCACAGTTATTATTGTTATCCCATGGAAACGATGACCTTTTCCTACCTTACTATTGCCATTGTAATTATTATTAATAAAGCCTAAACGGTTGCTGTTATTCCCCCTGCTATTGTTTGTCTGACTGTGAGTAGTTTCTTCGCGTCACCTTCACTGAAAATTAATTCCATTTCTCTTACCACTCCTTTAAATGCTTGTATATTATCTCGTGTCCTACCAACCAATGACTGCCGATAACGTAACGGTAACTTCATTGTGCACATACGTATCAGTTTCCCATCACTGTAAGGATGATCTAAACACTGATTTTTCTTTGTCTTTTCTTCGAAAAATCTAACAGGTTTCTTTTCTCCTGAATTCTCGAACAACTCTTTCTGTAACAACCCGTACTTCATTATATTTTGTGTTTCTGTGGACCAGTATCGCTCCAAGAATGCGGATCTAAATTGCTCATACGACTGACAGTTTATAGCTACTCTTTGCATGTTTTATGCTATTTCTCCCTCCAAATGCCCACAAATGAAGTCCAGTTTATGGCTAAGAGGCCAATGCTCTGGTAAAACGATCTGAAACTGATTTATAAACGTGCGTGGTTGTAAACCGTTCCCGCTTTCTTTGTAATGTTGAAATTTTCTGACTGTCAAAAAATGATTATTGTCAAATTTTTCTCTTCCACCATACGGCGTTTGTGTTTTCACAAGGTTACCCGTTCCCTTCAACTGCGTAATATTTTCTTGTATTGGTTCTACCACTTTCGGGTCTTGAGATGACATATTTACGTCCCATCTAGCATCGTATCTACGCAGTGGCGTGCAGGTATCTAAACCGCACCGTTCCTCGTGTATCGTACTGAAAGATTCGTTTACATTTCCCGTTACTGGTTCAGTGTTTTGCCTCCCTATTTGATTCATATTCACTTGCAGTCTATTATCTGTTGTACTGTAATTGGAAATAGCGGAAATGGTACATGTGTCACCGTAACTTGCCCTGTTCTCGCGTCACTCGCGTACGTTGGAATCCACGCATTTACCATTTCTCGCTCCATTGTCTGCCGTGATCGCACATTACCTGCTTCGCTCACCTGTATTAACTGTTCTTTTCGTATTTGCTCTTGTTTCGTTTCGGTAATTATTGGCGCAACCTCTTGTGGATATACGACTGTTATGTCATGACGTTTTGGTGTTTCCGCTACCGAACTGCTACGGAAGATTCCACAACTGACTTGTTTGATTTTGGATTTCTGTCCATCACTGATTGCGCTATTGATTTCTGTACGGTTCTCGATACACCGTTTCAATTCTGTACGAAGGTGTTCATACTGTTTTTGGTTTTTCGAGACTATGATTTCATTGCGTGTGTCGAATCGTTTTAATGCGGCTCGCGTGACACGTTTTTTGACATTGAGCTCTTCCACGATTTGTTGCGCCTTACCAAACGTCTTACGTGCTAACTTATCCACTCTTTGATTAACATTAGACACTGCATCCTACACCTGGTCAACGTCAGAACGCATCTTTTATGGTCAGCGATTAACGACTGTATAAGCTCGCGTGAGTCTCTGGATTTCAGTAAACTGTTCATTAACTTCCGTTCGTAGTTTTTGCTGATCTTCGCTGACTTTTTCGAATCCAGCATAGGTTTCAAATTAGAGACTATTCAAGGTAGTATTTATCTCTGCTTTTTACTTCGCCATTTCGGTTTTTAAGTCTTCTAACCATTCATTTGTTTCTGTTTTTAAATTCGTTAGCCCTGCATTTGTTTCAGTTCTTAAGTCTGCTAATGCCGCATCTGTTGCTGTCTTTATATTCGCTGTTTCTATTTTTAATTCTGCTAACCATGCATTTGTTTCAAATCTTAAGTCTGCTAACGCTGAATTTGTTTCAAGTTTCAAGTCTGCTAACCTTGCATTTGTTGTTTCACTCGTTTGCTTTACGACCATAGTGCGTTGCTTCAATAATGTGAACACACTATCTGACTCTTCCCCATCGTCACATGTCGCCATTTGATGAAAATTTTGCCGTTCGCGTCTTCCACGCGGCATCTCACCTATTTCTTTCTGTTGGAAACTGTCCTGTTCGGTTAAAAATTACTATATTCGGTTCAACATACCAAGGTTCCTCGTCCTGTGATTCTACTTCTGACCCACTAGATCCGTCATTTGTTCGTTGTTGTGCATTCTCAGACTGAGATACTAATCGTGAAACTGCTTCCATTCCCTCTGCACCATCACTACGTTCCGTTCCATTACTCGCACTCAATACCTTTTGTTGTACATCAATCTCTATCTTGTCAAGATCTTCAGTTTGACCTATCTGCGATACTCTCCATTCTTCCGCCAACTCTGATCGTCTGCCTAACCTCTGCCTTTCTCCTACTGCGCGAGCTTGCGTTCTCGTCAACATCAAGTTATCAGATTTTACACGTCTCCAAAATATCATAGAAAGTTTCTTAGTCTATGTACACATCATTAGCCACACAGTTCACCGTTTGTAGAATTTCAACCCAACAACGCCGAGAAGAACGTCGCGCGCGTTAGCAAGGTCATGCACAAGCTACTTTTACACAATCACAAACATTTAGTAACACAACTTTTCTAAATTTCTGACCTTCATTTATTCTGCCACCTTACAATTTAAATCAAAATATCTTGACATATTCACGCTTTTTCACTTGTTAAGCCTAGTTTGCACGACGACATTGGATTGCGCCACACGTTGCGTGGAATGAGTTGCACGCAAATGACTTCATATTTGATTGTAGACATGGTGAAACCAGTATATACTTCAGTTTCGTCATTTTGTGGGTTCCTGAGCCGTGTGTGAAATGAAAGTTTTAGCAGCTGCACCTCACACTAGTTGTGATGAAGTTAAAGCTTGTTGAGTGGAATCGCTGCATAAGAAAAAAATAAGGAACGTGTTTCGATTCGTGACTGGATGAAGGAAAGATGTCAGCTCGGCTTCTTAGCATCCTTGGTGTAATAATTTACAATGAAAGAGCCAAGAAGTTCTTTTAATGGTCTTAGAATGTCACCAGAACTGTTCACGTTTGTTCTAAATAGAGTTAATTATGCGATACGGAATAAAAATATTGTAATGCATGAAGCACTGTCGCCAAAACTGAAATTACAAATCACATTTCTTGCATTACAATCGAGAACACTTGGCATGCTATAAGATGCGGTTTTAGTTGGCCATGGCGCTTTTTCATTAACACCAATAATTATTAACATTAGGAGTAATGATTATTAACATTAACAGCAGTAATTATTCGAAGCAGGCCGCATTAAGTAGAGAATGGTTTGCAAACTACTCTCTTGAAGATATATCTGTGTAGTGGCAATATTTCAAAATTCAAACTTAAGTGAAAGGGGAGCACTTTTGCTTCGTTTTAAATAGATAAATATTGAATAAAGATTGCAGCTTCTTGATTTCTGTAGCCTTCCCTCCTGTCAACAATACTCCTTAAAAAAAGAAAGAGTCGGCCAACCGCAACGATGGGATTTTACTCTTTTAGACGAGAGCATTTCCACAGCTAGAATTAAATTTGCTTGTATTTTTCTTAATTCAGTTGTATATGTGCTCCTAATTCAATAAATTTTGCCCTGGAGCTCAGATATTTTCAATCTTCCTATGTTCTGATCGCACGTGAAGGTCTCAGGAGCAGCAATATTTTCCTTATTTTTGTAATCGGCGTCACTGACATCCCACAAACATCTACGAAAAGCATAGCTATCCAAAAAGTGAACATTATTTTCCGTTCCCCACTTCATATTTCAGTTTGTCTACACTCTCCGAACACACATAACCTCAAAATTCATGCAACTAGTGTTACGAAAGTGTTTAGTTTCACCGACGAGTTGCGCAAGCGCGTGCCGCGCATGCGCAGTGGTCGGTAGCGCAGTTGCCTGTAACCTAGTGTCGTCGTGTAAACTAGGCTTTAGTGTCGGTACCCACGTCATGCAGTATAATGCAGCATGTCAAGTAAAGTAACGTGATACAAGTAGATGATGTCATGTTACAAGACGTCACTCGCCATCATGTCACAGTTACTACGGCTGGCGAATCTTCCAGATTTTGGGCACAGGTTCAAGGACTTCAGCCTATAAACTGCAAGATGTGGTTGTGCCAATACCTTGCACCTAACAGACCTCTTTGCACTGGGTAAGTTGGATTAACTCGTAAGGAAATTTGAATGTGTCAACATGTTTTGATTTAAATGTCTTCGAAGCTGCCAGATAAGTCGAAAAACTAGTTGCCTTATTTTCCGTCCCTACTCTGCTCAGGACTTAATCACCTTTTCCTTCTGTGCTACGACAGGAGCACTTCCCACTCCACTTGCAAGTCCGCCATAATTTTGACATTAGACTGCCGATGTGGGTTTCTGTTGACTCGGCTGACGACTGATCTGTACAGGACTTTTTTTATTATCTGTCGAACCGTGCTGCTCGTATCGTGACAACGCATAGAGCGTTCACAAAACAACAGTACGATCATAGCACCTTTAGTTACATGTATTTGTCTTCCTTCGTACAAAACTACAACTGATTCGCACAAGTCTGAAACATACAATTGGCATGCACAGAAAATTAACTAAAATCTTGTATTTTGCATATATAATCCGAATAAAGTTAGAGGTTAGGAAGCGAGTTTTCAATTTTATCCTAAGAATGCATTTTTTTAAAATTTGGTTCACTTTAAATCTTTTGTGCACATTCAGTTCACGTTAGAACGACTTTCACGAGCTACATTTAGCTCGACTTTAAATCCATATGTCTACAACGGATAAATATTATTGGATCAAAAAATTTCGTTTTAACTTTATCCGTTTATCTGCCTTTGTGCAAAAATTTGAACCGATTTTTACAAGTTTAAGTACAGAAGCTGCACGCTTTAAAAACTTAAAAAAAAGCAAAAAAGCAAGTGGTGCCATTGTCTGAGCATTAATTTCAACCCAGTTCAAATCTTCTGCAAAAACGAATTAATCGAATCGCTCATTTTGTCTGGGTGCCATCTCGGGTTCGTCGTTCTAACCTTGCTTAATCCAGTATACTCTAACATAGCTGCATTAAGACACGCATTGAATGGCTACACAAACGGTGACCGGTTCGAACTAAACCAAAAGCACTTAACTCTTTGTTGCTAGATGAGATGGGAACCAAACACCATGACTCCCACAACACCCCTCCCCCCAAAAAAAAGCCACGATTATCCACGTGGCCTTTCCGTACAGTATTTGTTACAGTGCTGCCGCATAGCGAACGTCATTAAATGTTTATTGTCAATCTAAATAAAAACCAAAGTCAACTGTCGATTTTATAACAACTACGTTGATGATACTAGTCCTCCGTATTTACAGAAATGCTACTCCAATTTTATCCAGTTAATGAAGTTCCACCCTGCATTCTGAACGGTGCATCGTTTACAGTGTGTAAAAATTAGACACATCTGTGCAGCCGTGTTTTGTTAGTTGCCTGAGGGTGACAACCAGCTTTGCACTCTTTCTCAAACCAACCGGCGGTCTTCCACTCCGCACTAAACACAGGACATTTTCTTAGATCAGGGTTTCCCAAACTGTATTCCGTGGAACACTGGTGTCCCGCGAAGAATGAATATGTGATCCGTGAAAAACTGTTGAAAACTTTGCGTTTTTGCTCCCTCAACTTTGTGACGATACTATTTTTTTTTAATTTTATTATGGTTTCTGTGTTATTAGTCGCGATTTAAAATTGGAGTAAACACTTTTTAAAGTTCCATTAACATTGAAAGTAAACAAGGGGTTCAGTCAGAGCAAACTTTTATCTGGTTTAGACCGATGCCTCGAAGTAAATATGAAAGCTTGCAGTTACTGTTTTCGAATTTATCCACAAACGGCAAATGGGTAACAAATGAAGCTGCGTTGCCTTCTGGCCTTGAGAAACTAACAGCACCTCTTTGTTCCGGCAGATTACGCTTAACCGTTCCTCCACGTGGATCACAACGTCACACACCTCATGCTAGTCTTGTGCCGCAAGTATATATTGAGACCAGAAAAGAAAAAAACTATGAAATCATTACTTATAAGTTCTTGTCATTCATTGATTTCTGTGGATGGTATTCACCTCTCGCTGTATGCAATGCTTCATTTGTGAAGTAAGGACGCGTCTCTAGTTAGTAAAGGTTGCAAACTATTGCCCACAGTTGAAACTCTTGTTTCCAAATCAGAGACGCCATGAAGTGAGGTCGCCCTTACTAGCGAAGCGATGAAACAATTTGACCAACTCTGGGTATATCTTCTGGTTTTTAATTCCATTGCTTAGGGGAATAGGCTGGAAGAGCGTAGTGTTGTCTGCCTTAACCCACGGAAAACACGATAACAAATGTTACGCTCTTCCGATTAAGCTCCAGCTGAGAAAATCCTACAGCTCATCATCGTAATCGCATTTCTCTCCGCGTCACACCTCTGTGATTCGTCAGTATGAGATAAACGAACAATTAAAATGACGCGGTCTTTTAAATTTCCGCGAAACCTCCTGTGGGTCGAAAATTCCGTTACAACTGGCAACGGAGTTGCTCGCGACGACATTCTTGCGTCAGACGCTGTCCGTGTTGTTGCCGAGTTAATTAGGTGAGGTTAAGGTAAGGTAAGGTTAGGTTAGGTTCTTTAGTAGTAGTTCGGGATTATTTTTAAAGGACCATCGCCCTGTTTTTCGGGACCGTATCACTGTCGACGTGCTGTCAGGGAACATGTCGATGTCTGCGACGCTGTTTCCCCACGTAGGGACGCAAATGATTCGACGAATTTCTCTGGACAACAGCGGCCGTCCAGGTTGAAATTACAGTTGCGAAATCTGATCTTTGCGGCCTCTCTGATGACAGAATACGTAAAGCTTTCTTATGATATAAAAAAAATCCGTATCCCTCGGTTTTACGTTGATAACAGTACTGTAAATGTTTTTCTAAAACACAAGAGCGAAATGTTATACATAGGTAAGCCGAAATTATTTGTCCGTCGGTTCTCCGCCTCCTGCGACCGACAGAGCTTTGCCACTGCCTCAGCGACTGACTGTTGGCTGCTGACGCTCCGAAAGGTCGGCAGTTCAACTCCCGCGCGAGTAATGGCGGTTTCCTGACGGAACTGAAAGCGGGATAATTTTTTAAAATCTGCCCACACCAGACAGTCACGTCGTCCGCCATTTGCGGCATGCGTGTCCATTCCCACACGCCATGATCATTCTCGCAGTCGCTGGCGCGTAATCATATGCGCATTATCAGCATATATTTTGTCAGCAGGCATCGATTGTGAAGATGTAACAAAAGCAGTCCACAACATCATCTGTTTTGTGCCGACGCGGAATTTAAACGCAGTGTGAGAACCTGTTTCCTTTCATGGGGCAATGTCTCCAGCAGTTGCTTCTCTGTTTCGACAGGTTCAATTCGTAACTGGTTTCAGATAAAAAAAGATCTACTCAGGACCTTCACACACTGCTCTTGTGAGGACAAAGAGCTCGTTCAAGTCAAAAAGAGCAACACTGATAAGGCGGTAGAAATTTAAAACAAAGAACTTGTGTCAGCCATGTTCTTTTGTTCTGTTGCTGGGCAGCGCCGGTCGCGACAAGGAATGCCACCAAAGCTTTAATTTACGTTGCCTGAATGCATTATATGCTTCTCGTCGACCTGTGTAAAACTTTGGACACACATCATGTGCTGTACCTTCGGCCAATCTCGAAATTCTGCCGTAGTGTCCGTCATATTCCTGCCATACATTAAAAGAATCTGACAATTTTTTTGATTATAACGTAAAACAAAAGTTATCATTTTGATTTCCTGTTATTAAATGTGCTATCTGTCGTGTTTCAATAGTCGTCATCGCAAAGTTGTCACACAAGTGAGTGAGATTTGCGTATCTACGCACTCTTTCTAAATCATTGCCCAGTATGGGACAAACACATCTACGGGAAATTTGTTATGATAAAACTATTATGTAGCATTCGAATCTGATTTGTCGGTAATATACATACTTAGGTGTGTGCGGTCTTCAAATCGCTTCTCTGACAGTAAAATAGTAGTACTGTTAATACATTCCACATAGGGCCGTCTTTGCAAATCGATCTGCCAATAGGAGTTCTGTTTTATCACGTAAACACTGTGATATCGATCCTGGAAAAGTGCTTACAACCACAGCCAACCTCTCGCTTATTCGCAATGGCTCCCACACACAACAGTGGCTGGTGACAAACCTCGTGAACAGGAGTATGAATGTGTCTTTACTCGATCAGAAGTTTTCTGGCTGTTCCTAAACGCCTAATCTTTTCAGGTGCAATACGCTCCCACCAGTGTCCACCTCGCACTTCTTTCCACAATGAGCGTAATCCTGGTCGGTTAATAGAGCAGCCGCGGACGCTATAATGGGCCTGGATAACACTTTTGGACACCACTTTACGTACGATCTCCTCATCCCACTCCTCCACCTCATATTTTCACTGACGTCCGTAACGAATTCGTGCTCTGCATTATCTGTTGATGTCTCCCTTTCACAATACGAAAACACCGCCAAGTTCGCTTCGTCGTGGACAGTTTTTCTGCAGAGACCATGGGTGTAAAACGTAGGAAACTTGGAACATACCGCAGACTTTCGTTTCGGCTAGTAGGATCGATTAAGGGTTAACATGTAAACATGACTGCAGAAAATTGGTTTCCGAAATTTTGGTCATCTTAATGTCGTGTCCTGCGTAGTCGCCGTCTCTTTCGCACCGTTTGTCTTGACTGCTCAGTACAAACATGGAAACTCGCAACATGTATCAGGTTCTGATGGCCCACCTTGATGGAGGGCGAGAAGCAAAATTCACCACATTTCAGTACAGTCAAAACAGTTAATAAGTACAATAGTGTTCGCCTCTGCTCAGGAGAAGAAATAAGGGCTACTTGGTTGTATAGAGTATCGTCCTTGTGTCGTATGTGTATATCGAACTAACAAAGAGGAATTAATTTCACAGTTTTCACCAGTCCCTGAATCATTACTTTCACATCACAGACGCTATAGATGTATTTTGTCTTCGTGCACGATGATAGATGCAATGTGATCGACCCAGTTAAATGTTTTGTTTAATTTTAAACGCTTTGGCAACTGACCAATGGTGCACGCTTTCACTAATCCCGGTTCTGTGGGGTCTCATATGTTTCCCCATAATAGCGTGACAGACACTCTTGTCACGACATTTATGAGTTTACCACTCTACTGGAAGACTTTTTGTAACTAAGAAACGTATTTCACGTCTAATTCCGTAGTGCTTCATTATACATTTCGTTTACGTAGTTATTGTCTACTGAATTTTACAGTTACAAATCACTACCAACGCATTCCGCCATTTTGTCGTTGTTAGCATTTTCTACCGAAGATTTAGTGTACTGGACTCATGAGAATTCGAACAACATTCTGTAATGCATCGTCTGGCATCTACATGGTACGGAAAAACAATTTGACCAAAAGTGGAGGGAAGAAAGACAGTATCAAATGAAGGAGTCTGAATGTAGAAACTAGAGGTCGGGTTGAATATTTTAGGTGCTATGCCAGCATGAAAACGGTGGTCAGTTTCAATATTTTCTATACATACTCCTTTTAATTAAGTGGTGACTATTTTTCACTCATTTAGACCTTATGAAGATGCATCCAAAGAGGAAATATGGAAATGTGATTATCTTCATTTCTGAAGAAGTACTATCTGGTTCGTTAGCTAAATACGATACACGTGTTAGCGATGATTTGAATTTATCTTGCGCTCATCGTGAGGATTCGTTAGTCCAAAAATTTTGTTTACGTATAGACTTTCTGTAAATTACCTGTCATTTTGGATAAGAACCTCCGTATGTCAGATTTCAAGTATGTTCCAGTAGCGCTGAAAATATGCATTTATGACCCTTAGTCGCCTTAGACAAATTCCCATGTTTCAAGCTGTCCTTCCGCTTTGCATTTTTGGTCAACTTGTTTTTCCACGCCCTGTGAAACGGCGCTGGATGCCAAACCCCACCCAAACAGCACTGTTTAAATTACTCACATTTTACATTCGTTACACATATCTCATTCAATGACAGCCAGTCAGGTTGTCCTGCTACATTTCGCCACGTCATTGGAAAGCCAGCACGCGATCCACAAAATCACGAAACCAGCACCAGATTCGCATAGTGACACTGTTCTGATTGTAAGCACATTCAGACATTAATCGCAAATGTAGATCGTAGTAATGTGGAAGCTAAGTATCTTTCCGTTAATTCTCCATCTCCTGCAGACCACAGAGCTCTGTCGCTGCGCCAGCGGTCGATTCTTGCTGTTGGCGCCACGCAATGAAAGCAGTTAGATTCAGACTTTCTCCGAAGTAATCGGGATTCTATTAGAGGAATGAAAACAGAAAGCAGTAACGAACGGGGCAAACAGGAATCAAGCAGTGCGTATTTGGTAGTTTAATGAGGTGACAATTTTGAACGATAACTTTTGTGCTGCAGTTGAGTTGACAGCAATTGCACAATCCCAGGTGTTAAGTTGCGCCATCCACAGACAAACTCACCAAAGTTATCGTCCTTGCCACGTTTCATTTTGCACACAACTGAATAGGACTATTTTTTATGAACTACACATAACTGAGCCTGTAATTCATGACGAAGTTGACTATTAATATTCCTAGTCTCGTATTTTTCTTTGGTAAAGAATGAACAAAATGCTGACACGGTATAGCAATCTTGTGTCTATCATGCAATCATCCAGGAAACAAATCCTCCGGCCAAAGCATTTCCTGTTGCGACACAAGGATGATTTTACAATTACCTCTACACGTAATTCATATTTAACTTCATAAACTGAAATTTAGTAAACAGGTGAACCGAATTACGTACTGCATAGTGTGAATTAATGCTGCAATTTTGACAGCAACAACGATGAACAATCACAAAATACCAGACTTAGCTACAGGTGTCTGCCGTCATAGAGCTGTAGTGACATCTAAGTCGTTCGTGAAACCTCAGTGGTGACCACAGCGGCTGCGGCTCGTTTACAGAGTTAGCAGCAGCCCACACTGACGTGTGACGTCACATAGCACCCCTGTCTCCGTAGACCACGCGCGATGTGTTTCGCTCTATATAATCATTTATTACTCTTTATCGAACATTTCGATATTTTCTCACCTTTGAACACCAGTATACTTTCCCGGTATCAATATAATCAATTTAAACGCTATGTAAAATACTTCTTTACGAGCGGCATGATTATTAACAAGTTTACATTCAATTTTGGTCGGGTACTTATTCGTTAGTTGCCGCCTTCCCTGATTGTACAATCAGTAAGCGCAAGAAAATTTCGTGTACCTTTCAAACTTGGGCCGCTTTTACCGGGTACATCTTCAGTAGTATTAGGTGCACAACATATCTTTATAATTTATATGCAAAATGCGATCTTCCACGAGAAAAACAGACGTAAATCCGTTTATCTGATTAAGAGAAACATTGGAGTCTCTCCCTATTCAAGGCAGCGGACTAATGTCCGAAACTCGACCCACAGTACAATTACGTGTATGCTGCCAGTCGTAAGATACGTTTCAGTATCATGTCCCAATGACTGATCAATTACACCATTTTAATCTATCCAGACAGTGCCATATCGCCGCACACAGATTACTGGATACTCTTCCTACGTATAAGAGATTGCCAGGCCTTTGCCTCATACAGTTACTCATAATGAGATTTGTAATAGCATTATTCTCTAAATACCACTTTAAAATGTACATTCTTAGTGGTAATTTTACTATGAAAATTAATACTGTTAACAGCTCCAATCCATTTTGTCATTTTAAGTATCTATTTTAAAACTGCATTGATGGTTACTTTATTTCATTTCCACTGAGAAACTTTGTACTAATATTTTCAGTGTAGATATTGTTAAAATTGAAGAGTTATGGGGCAAAATTTAAAATTCATAGTGAGATGTTGCATTACAAGTGTGTGAATTAGGGATTGTGCATTTTTTAAAATTGAGAAATTATGGTTATATTTACTGTTTCAACATGACATTACTGAGAAAACAACTTATATTTGTCTTATTACTGAAGTACACTACCCATTAGTAGTGTTGTATTAAGAAGGACTCAAGAAAAAATGTGTGAATAAATAACTGTGCACAATAATGTAACAACATTACATTAAGAAAAATTAGAAAAATTTATGCAGTTCAACTCCCAGTCACTGCCAAAATTTATTATCATGTGTGAACGGAGAAAGACAACAATAATAGCAAGCGGATCAACATTATTTTAATAGCGAAAACTTACTGTAATACTTGAGATAGCAGCCAGTATTAAATTGCAAGAACAAAAACAATAAAATATAAATATTATTCATGTTTAATTAAATAAAAATTATAATACTTGAGATAGCAGCCAGTATTAAATTGCAAGAACAAAAACAACAAAATATAAATATTATTCATGTTTAATTAAATAAAAATTACTAATAAATGTGATGATCAAACATAAGCTGATGGAAGAAAATAAAACACCTAAAAATAATTAATGTAGGCTATTGAAATTTCAGGAATACATTTAGGTAAGTAGCTCACAGGTAAGTAAGTGCAACAAAATCCATCGCAAATGTGAAATGCTAGTACATTAAAAACCGCTGTAACCGCCAGAATGTTGAATGCAAGCAAGCAAATGTGTGTGCATTGCGCTGTACAGGTATCGCATGTCAGTCTGTGGGATGGAGTTCGGTGCCTGTTGCACGTGGTCGATCAATATAGAGTTGGTTAATGCTGTTGTGTGTGACACTGGAATTATCGTCCAATAATGTCCCATATGTGATCGACTGTGGGATAGATCTGGTGATTGTGCAGACCAAGGCAACATGTCAACACACAGTAGGGCACATTGGGTTGCAACAGCGCTGTATGTGAGCAAGTGTTATCCTGTTGAAAGACAACCCTTGAAACGCTGTAGATGAATGGCAGCACAACAAATCGAATCAACAGACTGACGTACAGATTTGCAGTCAGGTTGTGTGGGATAACCATGAGACGGCTCTTGCTGTCATACGAAAACAAACCCTTGGCCACAACTCCAGCTGTAGGTCCAGTGTGTGTAACAAGCAGACTGGTTGGTTCCGGGCACTCAACTGGCCACCTGCTAACCAACACAAAGCTATCACTGGTTCCAAGACAGAACCAGCTCTCATCAGGAAACACAAGAGACCGGCACCCTGCTCTCCGATGAGCTACCACTGTCACCACTGAAGTCGCCAATGGCGGTGGTCTGGGGTCAGTGAAATGCATGCTACAGGACATCTGGCTCGAAGTTGTCAATGAAGTAACCGATTTATAACTGTTCATTGTGTGAATGTGGTGCTAAATGGTGATGGTATTTCTACTGCAGATGTAGTACAATGGCCCACAGCCATACACCAAACATGATCGTCTCTTCTGTCATTAGTGCCACATGAAAATCTGGAGCCCAGTCTACTTACGACCATACATTCCCATAACGACCAATATCACCACTCATGTACAGTGGCAAAATCCCTGCCAAGTCTTTCAGCAATATCACAGAAGGAACATCCAGCTTCTCATATCCCTGTCACATGACCTTGCTTAAACTCAGTGAGATCTTGGTAATGGTGTGTTTGTCGCCTTAAAAGCATTCTTGACTAACATTGGCTCACCACATCCAGCTTCAAAAGTAAGTAATACTCAAGACCATTACAGCGTGTATCAAAAACAAATATGATTTGGATTCTTGTAGTGGCGCTACTAACTCCACTCTTACGTGATTGGCGCAAAAGGTGAATAGGCACCATCTTTCAGACATAGAAACACGGCTACCAATATTCGTTTATGGTGTACAACTCCTTCTTGGTGTTGCAATTATTTTTAAGTCAGTGTACTATGAAACTCTAAGAAAAACAAAAAAAATTGTAGTAATATATTTAAAAGGATACCTCAATACATACTGAATATACACAGAAGTGATCAAAAGGGGGAAATATAGTGATTCTCTTGTACACGCCATGTAAGCAGAAAATATATCACATATATTTCGTGGATGTACAGAAAACCGTTCAGAGAACTAGGTCTATACAATACATAACACAGACCCATAAATAAAAGATTGTAATCACGCCCACTGATATCATAACATAAATTGATCACAGCCAAACAACCCATAAAACCAGTACAAACTTACACACTCATGGGCTAGGCTTGTCAGTAATATGTATTCTCATACAGTGAGCTAACCAGAGTTTCACACACTAACATTATAAAAAGAGGTAGTACAAAGTGCCTGCACATGTAGATGTCAGTTCATACATGCTATCTCCCCTTTAAGTAAAGATTCTGACTTACCAATACTGCATTCATGCACATATAGAACACCATACCAGCCGAACACCAAAATTAAAGTGTCATATGACGGTCAATGTACTAGGCCAAGTGCACAGTGGCTGGCATCTCATGGGAAAGCTGTAAACTAATATCCCTGCTATCGTCATATCTCAAACGTCATGGAAAAGTACTATCACTAACACACTAAAACCGCCCATGAAGAAGAGATGCACTATTATTATATATAGCAACACCTGCAGTAAACCACTCACACCACTAATAGATGTGATAAAAAGTAAGTAAGTGGACATATCCCCTACAATGCCAGTAGTAATATACTACCACGTAACACCAGTAGTAAGGGCAGATACCACCACATAACACCACTAATAAGCTCAGATACCACAATGTATCAACACAGACAAAAGATTGTCACTGAGTTGTACCAAGTCTGAGCTTCCAGAAAGATAATACCTCTTGGACCCAAACTTTAAATGAATTTTTTAAAACCACCAACATATAAAGATCACTGCTACCATGGCAACATGAATAAAAATTCAGTTAACAATCACATATTAGGAATAAATGTATGAAGAAGAACATATTAAGAAAGGAGAACCTTCAGCAAGGAAGCCTGTAAGCAATAAATGCATAATACAAGAACTAATCAACTGTGCTGAGGTGAACAAGTCCAAAACCTCCTGAATACCTACTACACTTGTTTAATTCACGCAGGGGAAAGCACTTGAACTATACACCATTTACACAGTTTAAAAACCCAGTGGCTTTCTCTTGTTCACATAATTACACATCAACATACATGAGTGCTTTAGCGCAAGCTCCAGAGAAAAAATTCGTGGCGAAAGTAAATGAAACGTATATGATAATATAAATCTAAACGCAAAACACTGAGATTCTTTATCTTTTACAGAAAATAGGGTTAGTCTACTGGGATACACTACCTCAGAAATATTATATGCAGATACAAAGCATTCCATAAAGCCTTAACGTAGTTTGTTAATATCACTCTCTGGACGCTTGATTTTACATTTCATGATTTCAATTTCTTCCAAGATGTCAGTGTTCGGCTTTTAGGCCACTTGTGCCAGATATCTGAATCTTCGCTAACATCCTGTAAGTTTTGGTTATTGAGCGCTAGGGGGAAGGAAACGGCTGGCAGGATTATTCACTGCATCATGCGCCTTATATCTGATATGGAAGCTTCACTCAATTGGCCTGCGAATGTGCGGTCACACTGAGGTCTCTTAATCTCATGAACAACTGTATTGCCATAAGGTGAACCTGTCGTTCTTCATTGTGTAAAAACAAATGACCATTTTTCTTGGGTATTAAATATGTAGCTATGACATTTAAGGCTCTCAGCCACCGACCCACCTTATCTGAGACTGGTCGACGTCAAGATACTCTGCAATATCCCTTCTTCTTGTCGTCCACATCCTACCTAAGGAGGATACTACCCTCTGATCCCTTTTTCGTACTCCCTGTGTCAATATTCTATTCTATTTGTTAACCATCTCCAAAGGGTAATCTTTCACCTGGGCCACATATCTTTATCTCTCTACTGCTTAAGGGCATTTCCTGCACTCTATAGAGGATTTCTCTAAATGCACCATGTTTAAGTGACGTAGGATGTGCAGAAAAACTTTGTGTCAAATTATGTGTTGTGGTGGTCATATGATAAATACTGAATATTATTTTTCTTTCATTCAAAGAGATGATTAAATTCAAATAGGGTATCTTATCTTCCTGTGATAATTCGACAGTAAATTTAATATAAGAATGTTATATATTAAGCCTTACACATTTCATCTAACTGATCCTTATTACTGTAAAAATCGCAATTATATCGTTAGTATACCCATTATAGTCCATTGTCTTGTCGTTAAACTGTGGCTGTGCATTAGAGAATCTTTGGTCAAAATGTGCCGTGTGAGGCACTGGCTGTGGGGGAACCCTTGTCCAACCCCATATTTCATTCATAAGCTTGTTCCTCTAATTAGAAATAGAGCTACCAATTATAGTTTCATAAGATCAGTATAGTTCGCAGACGTCTTGAAAAGTAGTGTCTCCAAATTTTTTATTCTGTTCTCAATGTCGGTGGAGATTTTACATGTCATTCATAGTACTCAGTCAACCTTCCCGCTTTTCTGACACAAGCTGCAACCTCTGCTACTAGAGGACTCCTAATTGTAGCGTGTATCATGACAGCATGTAACACAACTATGTCAATGCGTGAAAATCCCAAAAAAGCAGGAAGCACGAATTCTAAGAGTTTGCCCACAGATGGAGCGTCCTGACATGGAGCATGACCTTCAGCATGACACTGCCAGACCACACACGAGGGCTGTGGCATCTGGAATAATCCGACGCCTTGGGATCACTATCATCAGTCATCCTCCACACAGTCCTGACTTGGCCCCATCTGATTTTCATCTGTTTCCAAAAATAAAAACACACCTTCGGAGGCACCAATTTGTTAATGATGAATTGGTTCAAGCAGAAGTGGGTTTGAGGCTCTGTCAACAAAGTATAACATTCTATTGTGATACCATCAACAAAATTGTCTCTTGTGGGATAAATGTGTTTCTCACTAGGGTGACTATGTTGAGAAACATGAAGGATAAAGATGCATAATATTAACAAAGTATGTTTTATTTAAAAAGCTTTAAGAGTTTTCACATAAATAATTCTGAGACAATATTCTTCAGCACACCCTTTTAGTGATACACGAAATTACTCTAATCCTGGAGATTATTGCAGATTATTGGCTACGGTGTCAAGAACTTCATAAGTTCAGATGTTGCAATACATACTTTCTGTATCAAAGTGCACTAGTATCGCTCGTTTAGGTATGTTCAGCTCCTGCAGATGCTCAATAACTTCCTTCTGCTTTTCAAGTACATAGATTCCAAAAATGAAAAATAATCCTCGTTTAAGGATATCATTGAGGTACCTAGCCAATTGACATCCCAGACTATCAGTGGTGTTAATAATAGGTATTGAAGGGGTTATGTCTCTTGAATATACCCGTTAATGTGGTGGCACTGATTGAACACCAGTTTGATACATTTACACTCTTTTGTGATTTGATCCATGTATTTGCCAATAAGACCCCATTTAACCAGTTATACATCGTTACCCACAATAAACGTCTCTGCTTTCTGTTTTTACTCAACTTGAGACAGTACAACAGTGGTTATACCGCTATCTGACCGAATACAGAGGGCCACGTTCTCACCTAACTTCTTCTTTATAATTTTAACAAGCTGTTGGTTATCGTTAGTTTGATGATAAGGAAAGATATTGTAGTCTAACGTATTGTAGATCAATCTTTGGTAAGGCAGATAGGCGAATGAGTGCCTTAAACGTCATACCTGCATATTTTATCCCCAAGAAATATGTACAACAGTTTATACATGAAGACTGAGCGGTTCAACCTATGGTAACATACGTGTTTATCAGATTAAGTGACTACAGTGTGATTGCAAATATGTAGACAAATGGGAAAAAGGTTCCATACCAATATAAACAGTACACTGTAGTGAATAATCCCGTCAGCCCTTTCTCTGTACCTATGATTTAACAACCATAGCTTACATGACGTTAGGGAAGAAAACTTACATATACAACCTAGACGCCTGATGCTTCAGTTCTTGAAAGAAATTGAAACCATAAAGTGCAAAACTATCTATGCAAAGAGTGCCCGTAAGGAACAATCTAAATTAAAGCGTTATAGCCTGTTTAGTAACTGTATAAATTGTTTTCAGAGTATTGCTTTCTAATAGAGAAACCCATGCTTTCTATAAATAATAAGCGGTGTCAGTATTCAATATTTAGACTAATATTGCCGTATTCTTACTCTTGCTTCTGCCATCTATCATTTCCTTGGAGTTCACACTAGTTCTCTCTTCCATAATGGGGTGTGGTGATATTTTAATTATTCAAAAGTATCCTTCTTTATACAGCCAAACTGCGTTTCGCTGCAGAGCCATGCTTGGGCAGGGATTGCTGGTTTGGTACCAGTTACCACTGGATATGGTCACCAGCCCACACTTTGGCCACATTCATATCATTCTGACAGCGAGAATGCTGACAAGACGATGCTTAGGTGAAGCGTTGCTGATAAGGGGACTCTTGTAGAAAACCAGCCAGCAACCAATCAGAGAGCTGCATATGGTAATATGGGGTCTGACCTGACTCGCTCTTGGCAGCTAGCCTTCGACTGGATCATCCATCCCTGTCTTGAGCAATATGCCCCCCTCAGTCTGTTAGAAGCCGCCCAAGCGCCCCTTGTTGATTTTAGAAATCAAACTCAGGCAGTTGTTTTGAACCACAATCCACTTGTCATTTTTGAAAATTTCCCTCGATTTTCATGCACTCCCAGACGCCCACATCCTAAAATTGCCTTGCCCTCACCAATTCCTGTACGCAGATGTCATCTGCAGGATTCGAATACACTGTCCATTTCGACATACGAATATTTTGTTTTGCAGATGAATGCCACATCTCTGTTAGACAGCTTGCTGCAGGTCGTTAACGCATAGTAACACTACACTGTCCTATGCACGTGATGAGCTCGGCCAGACTACGCTGTAAATCGTTTTCCCAACTTTTCTTGTCGTTCAGATGCGTCCACATATGCCGCGCTGCGTGAAAACTCGCGTTGGGCGCTACTCCCTAACGTTCCGGCCACAGAGGCATATCCTCTACGCCACACTGCCACCACATCGTTGTGGGTGGCAGCGCCGCCCGAGCCACCGCCTCCGTCGCTATGCCTTCATTCAGCGAGAGTTCCAGTGACCACCGTGAGTCGGTGCCACATTTTCGAGGGTCTCAGTCGTCGTCCCTGCCGTCGACGTGCCGTTATTGACGCCGATGCCGTCGCGTTGGCGCACCTTTCCCTGCCAAGAAATTAAAGTAAGTCCCGTTATCCATGTTCAATTGCACGCTGTCGCCGCTTCTCTGCGAGTTACCGTCGTCGTAAATCGTTGTAGTTAGGACCTAATTTCGATTCGAATATTGTGGAACATTTCTTGACAAAGTTACGTGGTTTTCAAGTAACTGTTTTTCCCGTGTTTTATAATTATGCATTATACTCATTATGGAGGGATTCGAGTGAAACAGAGACGGAAGTAGCCGCTGCTTGGAGTGCCAACACGGACCCTTTCGATACGTCAGCTTAACAAATTAATATACTTACCTGTCAGAAGTTAGTGTTACAGGAATAGAGTGAAGAAAGATGCAATAAAATCTGAAGCAATTCAGTTCAGTTTACTACTACGAATTTTAGATCAATTTTCTAGGAACTCTAAACAGGTCGTACATATTCGTTAATAATAGTTACATACAATGTTTCATATTATATATGTAGCAGTAAATCATGTTAACATCAACCACTGGCAATATTAACGTAGAATTGAAGCAGAAAGTTTTAAAAATAAGGATTAATTTAAAAAAAGTTAAAATAAGAGGAATAACTCAAAATCTCAAGAACCTCAGGTTTGCCAACTAATTACAGCTACTCCTACTGCTAAACCTTTTGTTGATACCCTATTCTACATCACCCACATTGGTGTGTGCATGCTTCGACAATCCTCAAGCCAATGCATTACATGTGTATGAAGCTATTATTATCTATAACTGAGAAAATACTTTTTGTGAACTGTTGACATTATTTTGATACTCACAGAGTCTACAAGGTCTGTAGACTGAAAGGTAAGCAGTTGCCTTTTGGATATATGATGTGCTATCATACTGACTTTAGACTTAAAATTTTGGTCACTTGCAATTGTTTGCAGATTGCAGTCTATTTATCTGCAATCTCTCTCTACCTGAAAAAGGAGACATCTGAGACCGACATGATCACCATAATCTTCCTCTCCACATTCACAGATTCATGTGTTACCACATCCCACATGGTGCAGATGGGATAAGGACTGTGCCCTCGACCTCGACCTCGACCTCGACCTCGACCTCGACCTCGTGCACCATACCTTGCCACACTTGGCAATATGCGTTAAACACTCATTGTAGTGCTCCTAGCATCCCAGTCAGAGTGCTATTCATCTAACTTCCAGGCTCATAAATGTCTTTTATCAGTAATATCCATCCCTGTGATCTCATACACATGACCATATTGCTCACACCTTAACCAAAACAGCTCTGCACTGTAACAAACCACGATACCCATCAGACATATCCCAACTGTCACCAATAAACCTTCTACAGATGTAGTGCGAAAGGCACAGTGAGCTACAGAAGTATGCTCACTAAATTCGTGGGAGTATTGTTTTGTTGCTCGTTAGTCTAAGATGATGTGTCAAGACGCTGGCAGTAAAGTCCATAATGGTGTCGGAGTTAGCTTCGTGATATGACCACACCACATGAAATGGTAATTTATAGTCATCAGTCCCAGCACAGGCAATATTATGCATAATTTTGGCCGCTTTCAGAGTAACAGTTTTTTAGTTTTTTAGATAGTATCTCTTCTCGACTAGAAGAAAGCCTAAATATCTACTAGCAGTGCTGCATTTTGTAGGTATTCCATCAAGCCTCAGGGAAGGATTCCTACTAAGAGAAAGCCTTCCCTTCAGAAGTATGTATAAGGCTTTATGAACAGCTGTAGTCAATTTGTTGCTCTTGGACCGACACTGTATCTGAGCAAACAAGTCACTCGCCTTTGCCTTAAGTCTCGCCCTGGAGTCTGCAGACACACCTTCTGGGATGTCACCTGCGTATGCTACAACACCTGCAATAGCATCTGCCCCTGATGTAACAGAGTTCAATACTAATATCCCGAACCAGTGGATCAGTTACAGAACCTTGTGGGCAGCCATTGGTAACCTTTTCAAATATCTTTCTCTAAAGCCCTGGCATACGGTTTTCCAGAGCACTATTCTGACAAATGAGAAGTCAGCTACTACACAGACCATTTATCCACTTTAAGGCACAAGCTGAATGAAGATTTTGCTGGTCAAATACGAGCTGTGTCAGGTGGCACACGTTTGGGATGCCACACGTAATGACGTGTTAATTGAGGCAGCTGGAGCCAGAACAATTGACATCTTCATACGTGGAATAAATCTGCAAATATGTACTGAAGTAAAAGTAGCCTCACCTACTTCACTACATTAGGCAGTAAGAAAGACACGTTTTTGGAATGAGGCTGCAAGGTTCGTCTCTACTCTGTCGCAAAGCAATAAGCTGCGCCACGTTTCTGTAAATAACACAAATTCCAAACGCTGATATGCAAGTACTGCCTGCCCAAAAGATCAGAGACAGACTCTTCAATAACGGAATTCACCACGTGGTAATAGATAAAGTGTGAGTACACGGTGGGGATACTGTCTCGGATCAGGCCCCACCACCCATCCTCCACGTAACATGGGTAATGTATCAAGCCCAAGATAGAAGGGTAAATGAGGTGGTTAATATAATTTTATAAGCCAATATCAGAGGAAGAGCTGCCAAAGTATCAGCAGTTACAGGGGCTCAAATTAGTCCATTATTTGTTTCTCTTAGCGATAAGAGTGCACTTAATCGTTGCGCTGTAACATTAGTGGATTAGGAGGAGAAGTAATACTGCCCGCAGGAATATGGTTTGTAAATCGGTAGATGGATGGTAAGAATTATGGTTTTGATAGGTGAGTTGGGAGAAGACACAGAAGGGATTTCAGTGTCATTCTAGAGAAGGATATCCTTGACTGGTACTGGGTGGTGGGGTATTATCGGACGCATATTGTTCGATTCATTGAGGTAACTAACTATTTCGGTGGAACTCGCGCCCCTCAGTCACTAGGAATTTGTGGAATGAGGTCTCCTCCAGAACCTCAAACGGAACCACACACACGGGCATTTGAAACTTACACAACTGGTAATAACCGCGGTGCCACAGGAAAGATTTCACAATCCAAATGCTGAGTACATTTGACATTCTGCTTGATACACTCGGCCTAAACAACATTCTCGACAGGTCGTTGATTCATGTGAGAAGAAGTGAAAATTAAATAGAGGCACTGGGAAAGAAGTTTTGTGCTCCATTATTTATTGATGATTTTCGGTAAGGAGATATAGAGATTACAAGTAAACAATACTTGCTAGTGGTCAGGAAGAATTTCAGGGTGAAAATAAGTTAAAGTGTAAGAGCAAGAGGCAGCTGAGAGAAGGAAAATTTGCACAGTCGCGACCTTACTTAAAAATCAGGCCTATGAGAAGTTAGCACACGTCCCAGTGTCTGTGAAATCTTTTGTACTCGGTATTAAAGGAATATGCTTGCTTGTTCGATGAACAGCAGTATACGAGGGCTATCCACAAAGTACATTACGTTTTGGAATTAAAAATAAATAAAGTATTGCAAATTTTTTTATTATATACAGATGAAAGACACTTCAATACTACTTTTCTACATAGTTACCATTTAAATTAAGGCACTTATTGTAGCGATGGACGAGCTTGGAAATTCCTTCGTCGTAAAATTCGGCCGCCTGCGCCTCAACCACGTGGTTACCTCTTCTTGAAGCTGTGCGTCGTCATCAAAACGCTGGGAATAAGTGGAAGTCGCTCGGTGCCAGGTCGGGACTGTACGGCGGATGAGGAAACAACTCCCACTTAAAAGATTCGAGAACTTCACGAGTGACATTTGTCGTGTGGGCCCGGGCGTTGTCGTGAATCAGCAAGATCTTTGAGCCCAACTTTCCCCTGCGCTTGTTTTGTATTGCTCTTCTGAGGTTGTGCAGAGTTTGGCAATACCTTTGAGAGTTTATTGTAGTACCTCTTTCCAGGAAATCCACAAAAATCACACCTTTCTGTCCCAAAAGACAGTCGCCATCACCTTCCTTGCCGACATTGTCTGCATGCATTTCTTGGGTTTTTGGGGGAAATTTGTGTGCCCCTACTGCATTGACTGCAATTTCGTCTCTCAGTTCACATGCTTAACCCATATTTCGTCACCAGTAACGATACGATCGAGTAATGAGTCACCATCTTTCTCGTAAGCGCCCAAAATCGTTAACGCTGCAGCCATTCGCTGATTTTTATGAATCTCTGTCAAGATTTTTGGTATACATCTTGCACGAAACTTGTGGTAACCAAGCTTTTCGGCAATGATTTCGTGCAACAAACTTGGTGAAATTTGTGGAAAACTCATAGAGAGTTTCGTTATTGTGAAATTACGGTTTTCACGGACCGCGGCATCGACTTTTTCGACAAGTTCGGCAGTCACTATGCTGGGTCTTCCACTTCGCTCTTCATCGTGAACGTTAGTTCGGCCATTTTTAAATTTTATGACCCATCGACGCACTCCACCTTCAGTGCTTATGTTGTCCCCATACAGTTCATAAAGCTGCGGATAAATTTCTATCGGTGTATAGTTTTTTGCAGTCAGAAACCTTATTACAGCATGCACTTCACACTTCGCGGCATTTTCAATTAACGCTGACATTTCAAACAGTCACAGTAACTCAACGGAGTACAGCACGAACCTCTCACTAGCACGGCAGGATGCCGGCTGAGCGGCGGAATGCCATGACACCTAGATGGCCGCGCTAGCCCCGCCCCTAACGGACACAAACGAAAACGTAATATACTTTGTGGATAGCCCTCGTATGTCAGTCACTGACGCTGTACAACACGAAACTCCAAATTAAGACATTAGGCCAATTGCTTAGAAACTGGACAGGCTCGAAACTGGACAGATCTCTATTTTATCTACAATCTGTTGTTCAGGATGTTACACAACAAAAGCTGGCTGTAAGGATAGATCAATCCTCTGCGAACCCCTGCTTGGTCCCTATCGTTGTTCAATAATGGCTCTGAGCACTATGGGGCTCAACATCTGAGGTCATCAGTCCCCTAGAACTTAGAACTACTTAAACCTAGCTAACCTAAGGACATCACATACGTCCATGCCCGAGGCGGGATTCGAACCTGCGACCGTAGCAGTCACGCGGTTCTGGACTGAAGCGCCTAGAACCGCACGGCCACCGCGGCCGGCCCCCTATCGTTGTTGTACACAAAAAGACAATCAGTAGAGAGAAAGCCTATCGCCTATGCATTAACGTACAAGCAATAAACAAGGTGACTACCACTGATATTTACCCTGTACCCCACATCGACGTAACACTGGACAGATTACCACCAAATTCCGATTGCACCAGAATACCTAAAAAAACAACATTTGTGGTTCCATGAGGTTTGTGTGAGTTTTCACACATGCCTTTCAGCCTTAGAAATGCGCCTGTCACTTTCCAGAGATTCACTAACTTGTTACTAAGATGATCGAAGCCTACAAAGTCTTTAGTGTATTTGGATGGTACCACAGTTTTAAGGATTACTGCGGAACATTTGGTGAGAATGAGGTACGTGTAATATTTCTATATATATTTTTTTTACAAAGCAATATATAATAATGAATATGGTTGTTAAAATGTTCTGTGCTTGTTGGTACTTTTGGGCATCGGACTTCCTCACATTTTTGTTGAAGCTGCAGGGAGCGGAGGATTCCAGGGACACTGGCGCTTGTCGTAATCACAAAAATCCTCTTCCTGTAATTTTTCTCCTGACTTACTTCAATAAATAAAATACTTGATACGGTTCTGTAACATTATATTGTTCACCCACACATAGAACACATCGAGATTTCAATAATTCATCTCTAAAATCGCACACCTCATCGTCTTTATGCATACGAAACACTCTGTCTGCGTCTGTCTAAAACAAAAACAAACCAAAAAACTGTACAACAAAATGAATGAGAAAATGTTTTCGTTTGTCTGCACCTTACCGCATATTCATAATTAACGTCTCTGTCAATCCCCTGCTTACTAAATCTTAATTTTACGGCATCCTGTTGAGTGCGTGACAGCTGAGCCATAAGCATTTTGTTTATACTTATGCTTGGCATGAAGTGATGTGTCACTACTCATTGCTGTTAATTTTTATGCCTACATGTACAAATCAAAAGAATCACTCATGTCTATTCACATTACTTTATCCTAAAAAATCGTGGGAGCCTTTTATCATGTACTTATACATTTGAACTTAGTGTTTCTCTGCACAGTCACAGGCTAAGTACATGGGATATATTATCAGTTCAGATGAGATTAAGACAGATCCACAGTTTACCAAACCAGGTGAGACTCTTCCAGGCTCACTAACATTAAGGAGATGCAACTTTTCTTGGCCTCACTAATTATTATCGTCTTTGGTAAATGATTATGCTATGACAACCAAACGATTAACCAAGTTGTCAAAGAAAGGTGCGATGTTTGAGCGGAAAGAAAGATTGGAATTGGCCATGACGAAACATAAATATGATTTGAGAGGTTCACATTATTTATATACTGATTCTGAAAAGCCTTTTATCCTTTGAACAGACACCTCGAATACGCTATCAGTGCTGTTCTTTGTCAGAAATATAATGTTGAGGGATGCCTCACAGGTTGTGTTTCTACACAGAAGAACCAAGCAGGGCTAATTAAAATACCAGTGAGAAAGAATTGGTAGCAATTATATTCGGGGTCAACTATTTCAGATGTTATTTGCACAGAAGAAAATTCACTGTAGTCCCTGATTATACTGTTCTTTTGTAGAGGCTCAGTTTAAAGGACCCCAGTAGTCATTCATCTCGTTGGGCATTAAGACTTCCAAAATAGGGTTATGACGTATGCCACAAACCAAGCTGTTCACACCTGAATGCTGATGAACTGAGCCATAGGCTCAAAATAATCCAGACGGACAATGCTTTAATAGAAGAACTGAGAGATGTATAATGTCACTGATGCAATTCTCTTTCACATTTTGTGACAGTTGATTGTATTCTATGCTACATAAATCCCCCTGAGCAAAAGAGTCATAAGGAAAGGTTTCAGGAATTACTGCTACGCCGTTTTTTTCTTCAAATTTTGTTTATTCATGACTGGTTCCGAATCGCCTGGCGATTCATCATCATATGACACAATTTAGTTTGGACTATTGTGAGGGTCCTGCACCTGTGGCAAATACAGACGAAAATGTGAGTACTGTATGTGGGAAGAATATTAAGATTGTAAGATTAATTTGATGGTATTACTCACTGTTTTTGTGGCAGGCACTGCTCTGGAAAACATAATGTTTCCTTTCCAGTATCGTTAAATATCAAGCGAAACAGGCACTTCTCCACAAATGGCGACTCCCACATTCTTCAAAAAATATAAACATACCAAAGAGAGTGGCCATTGTCTCCAAAGAGATTTGTGGAGGCAGAGATTTTCTTTGCTAATTTTTCGTTTTGTGTGCCATTTGTAATAAAATATATATTTATTACATAACTTTATTTATAAAAATTAGTATTATGTTTTTACCTTACAAAATTTTCTTATGCTATCGAAAAAATTTATAACAAAGTGTCTAGGACAACATTTCTGGTAGTGAAGTTATGTTTGGCATGTTTCTTATTGCTCAATAAACAGGATAGTATACATATGGGGAGGGGAGTGGGGGGGGGGAGGAGGAGGGAGAGAGGCATTGGAGGGGGGAGGGAGGGGGAGAGGGAGAGGGGGAGGGAGGGAGGGAGGGAGAGAGAGAGAGAGAGAGAGAGAGGGAGGGAGGGAGAGAGAGAGAGAGAGAGAGAGAGAGAGAGAGAGAGAGAGAGAGAGAGAGAGAGAGAGAGAGAGAGAGAGAGATTGTGTGTATGTGTGTAAAAAGAGAGGTAGAGAGGATAGTGCTTAGGTGTGGTATGAGCAATGTGGGGAATGGGTATGGGAGTGGATAAGTACAGCATTTCTCATGGTCTCTTCGCGAGATATACGTAGGAGGGAGCAATATATTGCTTGACTCTTCGGTGAAGGTATGTTCTCGAAACTTTAACAAAAGCCCGTACCGAGCTACTGAGCGTCTCTCCTGCAGAGTCTTCCACTGCAGAGTATCTATCATCTCCGTAACGCTTTCGCGATTGCTAAATGATCCTGTAATGAAGCGCGCTGCGCTCCATTGCATCTTCTCTATCTCTTCTATCAACCCTACCTAGTATGGATCCCACACTGCTGAGCAGTATTCAAGCAGAGGGCGAACAAGCGTACTGTAACCTACTTCCTTTGTTTTCGGATTGCATTTCGTTAGGATTCTTCCAATGAATCTCAGTCTGCCATCTGCTTTACCGACGATCAACTTTATATGATCATTCCATTTTAAATCACTCCTAATGCATACTCCCAGATAATTTATGAAATTAACTGCTTCCAGTTGCCGACCTGCTATTTTGTAGCTAAATGATAAGGGATCTATCTTTCTATGTATTCGCAGCACATTACACTTGCCTACATTGAGATTGAATTGCCAATCCCTGCACCATGCGTCAATTCGCTGCAGATCCTCCAGCATTTCAGTACAATTTTCCATTGTTACAACCTCTCGATACACCACAGCATCATCTGCAAAAAGCCTCAGTGAACTTCCGATGTCATCCACAAGGTCATTTATGTATATTGTGAATAGCAACGGTCCTATGACACTCCCCTGCGGCACACCTGAAATCACTCTTACTTCGGATGACTTCTCTCCATTGAGAATGACATGCTGCGTTCTGTTATCTAGGAACTCTTCAATCCAATCACACAATTGGTCTGATAGTCCATATGCTCTTACTTTGGTCATTAAACGACTGTGACGAACTGTATCGAACGCCTTGCGGAAGTCAAGAAACACGGCATCCACCCGTGAACCCGTGTCTATCGCCCTCTGAGTCTCGTGGACGAATAGCGCGAGCTAGATTTCACACGACCGTCTTTTTCGAAACCCATGCTGATTCCCACAGAGTAGATTTATAGTCTCCAGAAAAGTCATTATATTCGAACATAACACGTGTTCCAAAATTCTACAACTGATTGACGTTAGAGATATAGGTCTATAGCTCTGCACATTTGTTCGACTTCCCTTCTTGAAAACGGGGATGACCTGTGCCCTTTTCCAATCCTTCGGAACGCTACGCTCTTCTAGAGACCTACGGTACACCGCTGCAGGAAGGGGGGCAAGTTACTTCGCGTACTCTGTGTAAAATCGAACTGGTATCCCATGAGATCCACCGGCCTTTCCTCTTTTGAGTGATTTTAATTGTATCTCTATCCCTCTGTCGTCTATTTCGATATCTACTATTTTGTCATCTGTACGACAATCTAGAGAAGGAACTACAGTGCAGTCTTCCTCTGTGAAACAGCTTTGGAAAAAGACATTTAGTATTTCAGCCTTTAGTCTGTCATCCTCTGTTTCAGTACCATTTTGGTCACAGAGTGTCTGGACATTTTGTTTTGTTCCACCTACCGCTTTGACATAAGACCAAAATTTCTTAGGATTTTCTGCCAAGTCAGTACATAGAACTTCACTTTCGAATTCATTGAACACCTCTCGCATACCCCTCCTCACACTACATTTCGTTTCGCGTAGTTTTTGTTTGTCTGCATGTTATGCATGAAAATTTCTAATTGTTCCAAGAAGTTCATTTTCATTCCTTTGTCTACAGTATGTAGTATGTGGAGGTTGGTTTTCATATCTGTGATTGAATGACTGTTTCGAGCTAAATAGGCTGCAAAATGGATTTATTTAAATTTTTTAAATGGAGGGCGTCAGTGTGCTCTTTGTATAAGATTTCAAAATTTCTTCCCGTCTGTCCTATGTAGTAGCAAGAACAGGTGTCAGAAGATAATATGTATATACCAGATTTGTGATGTAGTGGGCTGGTTGGTTTAATATTGTGAATTACTTTGTTTTGTATTTTGTTGTTTGTGTGGAAACTGATTTTGACTTTGTGTGGCTTAAATAGTTTTGCAAGTTGATACGATACATTACCAAGGAAAGGTATACACACATATTTAGTTTCTTCTGGTGCTGAGGAAAGGTTTGTTGATGGTTTTTGCTTAGTTTTCATTTTTGCATCTAGTTTGTCAACTATGGTTGGGTCATAAGCATTGTTGTGGGCTATTGTTTTTAAAATGTTTAGTTCCTTGGTTATTACAGCACGTTCACCATGAATTTTGTTTACACAGGTGGGTGCTGATCTGAAAAATGCTAGTTTATACTGTTTTGGGTGGCATGATGTATTATTTATAAGAACATCTGTTGTGGTGTGTTACCTGTAAATTTTGAATTTGTGTCTGCTGTTCTGACATGTTTTATTTAAGTGAAGAAATTAATTCCCTGTTATGTTTGGTGTTCAACTGTAAACCTATTTTGGGATGTATATTATTTAGTTTAGTGGTTAAGTTTCCTATTCCAGTTGTTGTTCCACTGTATAGTATCAATGGGTCACCAACATGGTGTTTCTAATAAATGACTTTGTCTTTTTCTATTGGCTTATCTTTAAAGAATTTGATTTCCAGATCATTAATATAGATCTCTGCTAGTAGGCCAGCTGAACTACTGTCCATTGCTAAACTGTCCTTCTGAGTATAGATTTTCTTATTAAAAGAAAAGTAATTCTGAGACAACACTAACGCAAGCAAATCCATCAGTTCATATATTTCTATGTTACTTAGCTTTTTATGATGCAATAAGTTGTCTTTGATTATTTGGAGTGTTTCTGTTATAGGTATGTTGGTGTACAGGTTTACTATGTCGATGGATGTAAATTTTGCTGTTGTAGGAATAGTGATTCCTTTTATGCTGTCAATTAATTCATAGCTATTCTTTATGGAGTACTTGTTTGTAAATGTGTAGGATTTACTGAGAATTTCATGAAGCTTTGTCGATATTTTGTATCCAGGACTGTTTATTAAGTTGACTATTGGGTGTAGTGAGTGGTCTTGTTTATAAACCTTGGTTTGTGATATGCGCTTTGGGGCTCTGGGGTTCATTGTTATGCAGTGTTTGGCTTCAGTTGTTAGGGGGAAGTTGCAGTTATTTAGCAGATTTCTTATTTGTTTTGGTATTTTGGGGTAGGATCAGATCTAGTTCTTTTATATTGTTATTTTTAAAATTCATATATTTTGTTAATGTACTCTGAACCATACATTATTACAGCTATATTGCTTTTGTCAGGCATAACAACAAGAGTATTATTATCAACTAGATTTTTATTAATTTTTTTTTAATGTTGTAGCCTCATTATGAATAATATTGTGGAGTTTTCCCGTTTTTCTTTATTATTGTATTGGATTCAAGTGCTAGAGCATTTTGGTCATTTTGATTTAGTTTTACTGATAGGCAGGCTACTTTAGTATTAGTTATTGGGTCTTTGACAGTGTTTTCATCAATTTTGGTGGAAATATTGTGTTTAAGCCCTTTACTTAGCAAATTTAGATCTGTGTTGTTGAAATTAATGTTTGTTGTGTTTACCACCCTCTCAGAAGAATTATGTTTTCCATCAGGTAAGTGGGAGTAGGAGTTGTTTGATTTTTTGGCAGTGAGGTTTGAGAGCTTTTTCTTTTGGTTAAATGAACTTTTCAACATTTCTTTATCCACAGATTGTTGAGACAACTCAATGAATGTTACCATTTGGAACAGCATAAGGTGACTGCTTAACACTAAGTGCAGCCTGTAGATGTCTTTGTTGAGTAAGGCTTTTTATTTATAATGAGACCTAATTTCGTTTTTGATCAGTGTGACTTTACATTTGCTTTTGGCTGCCTGAGCTGATTTACTTTGGTCATTGATTACAACTTTGACATAATTAGGAGCAACGTTTTCTAATATGCACTGTTTGCTGAATTTAATAGCAAGAACATTTTTCATTAACTTAAGTTAACACTTCTGTATGAATTCATTGTTCCTGTGTAGCGAAATAAAACTTTTATCCATTCTGGATTTGAAACACTGCGACTGTCTTGTTAAAGGTTTCAGGAATTACTGCAACCAGTTGCCGTTCCTTCTCTCAATTTTTATTTATTCACGAGCAGTTTCGAATCTCCTGGTGATTCATCATCAGCACATCTACAAACAACTACTCCATAAAGAACAGCTATCAACTAATTCACAGCATAAAAGACATCGCTGTTCTCACGATAGCAAAATTTACATCCCTCTACATAGTAAACACCAACATTCCTATAACAGAAACACTCCAAATCATCAAAGACAACTTATTGCATCAAAAAATGGTATACCTCCATAAATACAGTTTGCAGTTAAACACCAAACACAACAGGGAATTAATTTCATGACTGAAGTGAAACATGTCACAACACCAAACAGAAATTCAAAATTTACAGGAAACCCACCACAACAGATGTTCTTATAAATAATTCATCAAGCCACCCAAATCAGTATAAACTAGCATTTTTCGGATCAGCACTCAACCATGTAAACAAAATTCATGGTGAACCTCCTGTAAAAACCAAGGAACTAGACATTTTGAAAACAGTAGCCCACAACAATGCTTATGACCCAACCATAGTTGACAAACTAGATGCAAAAATGAAAACTAAGCAAAAATCATCAACAGACCTTTCTTCAGCACCAAAAGAAACTAAATATGTGTGTATGCCTTTCCTTGGTAATGTATCGTATCAACTTGCAAAGCTATTTAAACCACACAAAGTCAAAATCAGTTACCACACAAACAACAAAATACAAAACAAAGTAATTCACAACTTTAACACAACCAGCCCACTATATCACAAATCTGGTATATACAAATTAACTTATGATAGCGGTTCTTGCTACTACATAGGACAGACGGGAAGAAATTTTTAAATTTTATACAAAGAGCATACTGGCACACACAGTTTCAAAAATTTAAATAAATCCACTCTTTCAGCCCATCTAGCCCAAAACAGTCTTTCAATCACAGATATAAAAACCAACCTCCACATTCTACACACTGTATACAAAGGAATGAAAATGGACCTCTTGGAACAATTAGAAATTTTCATGAATAACAACAGAACACCCCGCACCATCTTAAATGAACAAATTGATTTAGTAAATAACCCATTCTTCCAAAATTCCATACCCATTCCCCACCTTGCTCATACCACACCTAAACAACATCCTCTCTACCTCTCTTTTTACACACATACACACAATCTCCCCTCCCTCCCTCCCTCCCTCCCTCCCTCCCTCCTCCCCCCACTCCCCTCCCCATATGTATACTATCCTGTTTATTGAGCAATGAGAAACATGCCAAACATAACTTTACTACCAGAAATGTTGTCCTAGACACTTTGTTATAGATTTTGTAGATAGCATAAGAAAATTTTGTAATGTAAAAACATAATACTAATTTTTATCTAGAAAGTAATGTAATAAATAAATAGTATTGGTTAAAAACAGTCTTGGTTGCAATTTTAGTTTTTTATTTTGCAGTGATGCGTTTTGCCTTATTTAGGCATCTTCAGGTTATCTGTTGCTCGCTCCTGTGAATGCGAATGCGTTGTGCAGATCTTGGTGTCTCTCGTGTCCATCTAGAAAAGATAACCTGAAGATGCTTAAATAAGGCGAAATGTGTTGTTGAAAAATAAAAAACTAAAATTGCAACCAAGACTGTTTTTAACCAATATTGTTGTATTTTATTACGAATGGCACACAAAACGAAAACTGAGCAAAGAAAATCTCTGCTTCCCTAAACCTCTTTGGAGACAACAACGGGCAGACTCTTTGGTTTGTTTATACTTTGTAAGGTATGTGGGAGTCGCCAACAGTGGGGAAGTGCCTGTTTCTCTTGATATTTAACGATACTGGAAAGCATACATTATGTTTTCCACAGCAGTGCATGCCACAATGACAGTGAGTAATACCATCAAATTAATCTTAGAATCTTAATATTCTTCCCACCCACAGTGCTCACTTTTTCGTCTCTGTATTTGACACAGATGCATGACCCCTGTAATACTCCAAACTAAATTGTATCATTTGATGATGAATCATCGCCAGGCGATTCTGAACCGGTCATGATAAATAAAAATTTAAGAAATAAATGGCGATTGGTTGCAGTCATTCCATAAACCTTTAACAAGACAGTCGCAGTGTTCCAAATCCAGAATAGATGAAAGTTTTAGAGTCGTAATTGCAGAATAAGTTGCAAGCGTGTATAATAGGTCAGTATCATGACAGTCTGCAGGCAGGTCATAATGGACAAAAAGCCATGAATGCCAAAATAGACACACGGTATTTATGGGAAGTTAGACTGGTGCACAGAAGTATATACAAAACTATTTGCCTTGTGGTTAGTGGTCTGTCCCACCATGAACTTCAATTGCCTTGCAGACACTTACACACACTACAAACCCATTTCAGGATGTTGCCTTAGACACTGTCAGACGTTTCCCACAGAGTACACAAAACAATAAATATACCTTATATATCACTGATCTTTTTCTAGATATCTAATTCTAGTACAAGTTGCAGATATGACTACAGGAACAGTAACAAGTGTCTTTGTCAATAGTTAAGTTTTATCATTTGGAAGTCCTGATGACAGTTTCACTGATCAGAGGACTAATTTCATGTACACCCTGATTTTACAAGAGTACAATTTACTATGAACCAAAAAATAGAGAAACAATTATTTTCATCCAAAAGCTAATACCCACCTCTAATGCATTCATCACACATCAGTGTGGCTGTTGTCTTACTACATAAACCACTCAATGACTGGGACAGGTAGGTTGCCTATGTAAATGCTGCGTAAAATAGTCATGTACATTAATCAACTAGCTATACATCCTACGAGGACGTATATGGACGGCATATAACTCTTCATTTGAACATAATAAACTCCCATCTCTCCTTGATCTGGCAGAATTTGTCACATAAAGCCCATCTGGAAGCAGATAAAGTAAAATAAATGTAAAGCTACCCAGAAACAAGATGAACAAAGTAACAAAGGAGCTGTGGTTTCTCAGTACGAACCTACGGAACTACGTTTGATTCGTAACCCCACAACTAGGAAAGGGAAGACTACGAAATTCATGCCTTGATATGAAACCCTTTATTCCATCATACAAGTGACTTCTATTAATGCAGATATTCATTGGCTGACCATACAGTGGCAGTACATTCTGACTGTTTACAGCTGTACCATGGTCAAGCTCTGCCACCCTCAGCAGTGTCACTTAGTCCAGCTCAAAATAATTTATGACAAGGGGGCATGTACTATCAGGCAGAAAATCGGGAAAAAAAGGACAAGTTGCTGTCACATTATCCTCAGTGTGCCTTGGGAAATAAGCACCTTTATACTTGAGGTTATGGTATTAAGGTATTGATTGTTTGAACGAATTCCATGTGATATTTTATTCTGTCATGGAGTGGTTTCGCTATTGGGGGGGGGGGGGGGGGGAGGAATGTTTTTTATTGCTGCGGTTGTGAATAATAATTCTGTTGTTCAGCCAGTCATTTTGACTGACTAGTGCAAACGAATTGTGCTATACTGTAGAACCAGTCTCCATTGTCCTTTTGCAGTTTTTTTTTTTAATGCAAGAAGCTGCAAGAACTGCTTTCTAAAACAGAAGTGTGCCATGCTGTATTATAACTTACTATATATCAACAGCAAAGTAACGAGAGCAGTGATAATGTAAATGATTAAAGTGTGACCAGAACTAATTTCTTATACAGTGGACAAGAGTTTAGAGAGATCAGGTGTTTTATAATAATGATGTGCCAGTAAAAGAGAATATGAGGGGCTACTATTCAACATCATCAGGAGGTTACAATGTTGTTCAGTAAAGCTTTAGACATTCCTTCAAGTGATAAACGCACTGTGGTGATACATGAAATAACTGTTAGTTTTGCGTTATGTGCACTAAAGGCTTTACATAATGTAAAACAGACTTTTTACGAACGCATTTACACTATTGCAAACGAGGTTTAATCAGTATTACATTGTTATGAGATGAGAATTACAGTTTTGAGGTAGAAGAATGTTTTAATTAACCATATCATGAGCAGTGTTGAAGTGAAATAGATAACTGGAGACGTTAAGTAACAAAGTATCTTTCCAGTAGCTGCTGTTAATCGAATGGTTTCTTTACAGCAATAAATATTTTGCTTTCGCCGAGTTTATTACGAAAAACACACAAACCAAATACTTATATTTTCACTTATTATCAGATGTCATGCTATTTCCACTTTACTTTCAAAATATACTTTAGAAGCCGGCCAGAGTGGCCGAGCGGTTCTGGGCGCTTCAGTCTGGAACTGCGCGACCGCTACGGTCGCATGTTCGAATCCTGCCTCGGGCATGGATGTATGTGATGTCCTTAGGTTAGCGCACTGGACTCGCATTCGGGAGGACGACGGTTCAATCCCGTCTCCAGCCATCCTGATGTAGGTTTTCCGTGATTTCCCTAAATCGTTTCAGGCAAATGCCAGGATGTTTCCTTTGAAAGGGCACAGCCGATTTCCTTCCCCATCTTTCCCTAACCTGAGCTTGCGCTCTGTCTCTAATGCCCTCATTGTCGATGGGATGTTAAACACTAACCTCCTCCTCCTCCTCCTCCTCAGATTAGTTACGTTTGAGTAGTCCTAAGTTCTAGGGGACTGATGACCTCAGCTGTTAAGTCCCATAGTGCTCAGAGCCATTTATACTTTAGAATTCATAGTTCTCTTGTCCACAATATGCAAGTAAACTACTTAATTAAATACATGAAGAGACAAGAGATAAGTGCATTCATTTATATAATAGTTAAGAACCAAATTTGCAACAACCAGATGACCTCTATATCAAGTGTTTGGAGTTAACACTAAAGGCTACCTCCTCCCATGAGTAACCTATAGAGATCATGTACTTGCTATACTCGCCTAATATATGCAAACCACAGCTACTTGAAATTATCCAAATCTCTAGTAGTACACACAAGTGGGAAGTTATAATGTATAAAACAATATTATCTGGGGGTTGTGTTAGCCTTTTGTAAACAAAGAATAACTCTCACTGCAACATTTCACTAGTAGTCAGGCCAACGCATGCATACAGTGTAGTATACTTTACTGTTTGTCAGCACCGTTGCACGTCAAATTATCTATATTCTTTGTATGTACAGGATAACACACCAAAAGTAAGTCCTGGTCTTTGTAATTTGTGGTGGAATGAATCGTAACTTATGTGGATTGGTCTGGTGAAACAAGCTAGTTATGGTTACGAATTTTGCCATATGCTAGTCTAGGAAATTTATTATGCCTTTAACAACTACACTTTTCTAGATTCTCCACCTAATTTACAATAGACTTCAGATGTGAAATCCTGAACATCACAGATAAGTCCACTGTCAGAAGACACTGCTACATGTCAAAACCACAGATTCAGCATGACAAAAATATAGGGTATCAATGGTAGGTCAGGAGAAAGAGAGCATAGATAAGTTAAATTATATACTACTTCTGTATCACGAATGACTTAACTTCATTACCAAACAATGATACTGGAAAGCCACTAAAGATATAGAAGGTGTCAAATGTAGTTTCCCAGCAATGGTTTGTGAAAGGTAATGTTTTATTATGCCCAGTTGTATATGAAGTTCAGAGACAAAAAATTTTTAAACAACAGCAGCACCTTCACTGTCATATGGGTGAATAAGACTTACTTATAGCTCTGCAAAGAAGGGTAGATGCATTGATTGTTGTAATTACACAGTGATGGGCTAACAGCTCTTATCACTGCTACAGTTACTCTGAAAGTATTTTACTTTAAATATTTCTGTGAGTACCTATTTTTATGCTTTGTGTTACTTTTTCTGTATTTTGTTTATTGTATTTCATATGTGATAGAAATGATGTCATGAGAGTCACTCTCCCCTGACACTAGCCAAAACCAGTGAACTAGTTTGTTGTACCAGTATGTGGTAGATTACCTTCCTTTTAGCTTCAACATAGTATTTCATTTGAAATACTCTGATCGGCCAGTGATTTTATTTCTTTCGTTTATGGGTAACCCAGTGATTGTGATTTAATATCCTCCTGGGAAAACCTGCTTACTATGTGCACTACAGTGACACATTTTCTCTCTTCATCTACTTTTGGAATCATGAACTACACTGCGTGTTCTCTGACCAAGTAATGTAATAGATGCACTTCTACTGCATCTCTCACTATTCAGATGTGTAGCCATAATTAAAACGAGTTGTTCCCACAAGACCTTGTGGTATTTACCTGTATTACAAATGGTTAATGTCCATGTGGACATAATTTTGATAGAACCCCACAGATATGAATAAATGTGTGCATGGATCCATGGTTGTACCATTTTGCTGTTAGACAATCCTATGGTGCTGGCACGTGATACTGTACATTATGCTATCCTCTTTTAATCTGGCTATCTGCTAAAA
The DNA here is from genome assembly GCF_021461395.2 of Schistocerca americana. NCBI lineage: Eukaryota > Metazoa > Arthropoda > Insecta > Orthoptera > Acrididae > Schistocerca > Schistocerca americana. The sequence goes on along the minus strand of NC_060129.1, from coordinate 31,278,961 downwards.
AAATGTATGTAGAGACATTGGTTCGCATCCTCAATAAACGAGGAGGAATAGGGACAACTTCTCAATGACATGTTTTCTTAACTACTGCTAAGGCACAACGAACAGTCATTCTGTACTGCTGGAGAAATTCTGTAGTCACATATCATTGAAGTTAGTTTCTTAACCCTTCCATGTTATTCCTGTCCCTACTACCATGTTCCTCAATCTGTTCTGTTCTTCTGTTAAGAAGGGACTAGTCTGAGCTCATCTGGGCCATGTCACTCTACATCTACATCCATACTCCGCAAACAACCTGACAGTGTGTGGAGGAGGGTACCTTGAGTAACTCTACCAGTTCTCCCTTCTATTCCAGTCTCACAATGTTTGTGGAAAGAAAGATTGCCTGTATGCTTCTGTGTGGGCTCTAATCTCTCTGCTTTTATCCTCATGGTCTCTTCACGAGATATACGTAGGAGGGAGCAATATACTGCCTGACTCCTTGGTGAAGGTATGTTCTTGAAACTTCAACAAAAGCCCTTACCGAGCTACTGAGCGTCTCTCCTGCAGAGTCTTCCACTGGAGTTTATCTATCATCTCTGTAACGCTTTTGCGATTACTAAATGATCCGGTAACAAATTGTACTGCTCTCCACTCAATCTTCTCTGTCTCTTCTATCAACCCTATCTGGTAGAGATCCCATACCGGTGAGCAGTATTCAAGTAGGGGCGAACAAGTTTACAGTAACCCACTTCCTTTGTTTGGGACTGAATTTTCTTAGGATTCTTCCAATGAATCTCAGTCTGGCATCTACTTTACCGGCAATTAATTTTAGATGGTCATCCCATTGTAAACCACTCTTAATGCCTACTCCCAGACAATTTATGGAATTAACTGCTTCCAGTTGCTGACCTGCTATAATGCAGCTAAATGATAAAGGATCTTTCTTTCTATGTATTTGCAGCACATTACACTTGTCTACATTGAGATTCAATTGCCAATCCCTGCACCATGCGTCAATTTGTTGCAGATCCTCCTGCATTTCAGTACAATTTTCCATTGTTACAACCTATAGATATTCTACAGCATCATCCACAAAACGCCTCAGTGAACTTCTGATGTTATCGACAAGGTCATTGATATATATTGTGAATAGCAACGGTCCTACAACATTCCCCTGTGGCACATCTGAAATCACTCTTACTTCGGAAGACTTCTCTCCATTGAGAACGACATACTGCGTTCTGTTATCTAGGAACTCTTCAATCCAATCACACAACTGATCTGATAGTCCATATGCTCTTACTTTGTTAATTAAACGACTGTGGGGAACTGTATCAAACGCCTTGCGGAAGTCATGAATCACTGCATCTACCTGTGAGCCCGTGTCTATCGCCCTCTGTGTCTCGTGGACGAATAGCGCGAGCTGCGTTTCACACGATCGTCTTTTTCGAAACCCATGGCGATTCCTACAGAGTAGATTTCTAGTCTCCAGGAAAGTCATTATACTCGAACATAATACGTGTTCCAAAATTCTACAACTGATCGACGTTAGAGATATATGTCTATAGTTCTGCACATCTGTTCGACGTCCCTTCTTGAAAATGGGGATGACCTGTGCCCTTTTCCAATCCTTTGGAACGCTACGCTTTTCTAGAGACCTACGGTACACCGCTGCAAGAAGGGGGCAAGTTCCTTTATGTACTCTGTATAAAATCGAACTGGTATCCCATCAGGTCCAGCGGCCTTTCCTCTTTTGGGCGATTTTAATTGTTTCTCTGTCCCTCTGTCGTCTGTTTCGATATCTACCATTTTGTCATCTGTGCGACAATCAAGAGAGGGTACTGGTCTTCCTCTGTGAAACAGCTTTGGAAAAAGACATTAGTATATCGGCCTTTAGTCTGTCTTCCTCTGTTTCAGTACCATTTTGGTCACAGAGTGTCTGGACATTTTGTTTTGTTCCACCTACCGCTTTGACGTAAGACCAAAATTTCTTAGGATTTTCTGCCAAGTTAGTACATAGAACTTCACTTTCGAATTCATTGAATGCCTCTCGCATCGCCCTCCTCACACTACATTACGCTTTGTGTAAGTTTTGTTTGTCTGCAAGGCTTTGGCTGTGTTTATGTTTGCTGTGAAGTTCCCTTTGCTTCCGTAGCAGTTTTCTAACTTGGTTGTTGTACTACGGTGGCTCTTTTCCATCTCTTACGATCTTGCTTGGCACATACTCATCTAATGCATATTCTACGATGGTTTTGAACTTTGTCCACTGATCCTCAAGATTATCTGTACTTGGGACAAAACTTTTGTGTTGAGCCGTCAGGTAATCTGTAATCTGCTTTTTGTACTTTTGCTAAACACAGAAATCGTCCTACCTTTTTTAATATTTCTATTTACGGCTGAAATCATCGATGCCGTAACCGCTTTATGATCGCTGGTTCCCTGTTCTGCGTTAACTGTTTCAAATAGTTCGGGTCTGTTTGTCACCAGAAGGACTAATGTTATTCCAATGATTTGGCACATCAGTTGTCAAAGAGTAAGTGTTTGAGCAATGACAATAATATCGTTAAGCACTTCATCTTGGCCCCCACTAACCCTACCTATGATTTATTCACATCATCTTGGCTCATATGTCTCTGCAATGGGCATATCATCACTCCATTCATGCATTTCACTGTTAATTTTGGACTTACCATTGCATAAGCAAACTATCTGAAACTTTGATCATTCTTTTAAGATATTAATATGGTTGTTTCAACTGCAACACCTACAAAGGTGATTCCAGCAAGTTGCAAACTGCTTCCAGCGTGCATCCTAATCTGAAAGATAATGGTACTGCTATCCTTTACACCATGTTTTTTTTTCCAACCACTTCCTTTTAACATGAGGGTGTAAGACCATTAAACAATGATATACTGTGAGAAATGTGATATGCCTTTTCGATGTACAGGCTCCTGTTTATTCCACATCATTAAGTGCTCAACAATTTGCTCGTGAAAGGAACCAATGGGACTCGCTACATAGGCAATTAGTGTCTTTCAAAATCTATCCCACGCAAATGAGGCAGGAAGATGTTGCTTGGCCTTCTGGTTCCTCCAGAGGCGTCATCCTAACACGGTGCGATTAGTGATCATAGAGACCCTGTTCTGGTCATAGCACTTACTTCTGATTCTTCTTTGTACTATGGTCCATTTTACCATCTGTCATCTTGCTGTCAAATAAAAACATACGTGCCCCACTTGCACACTGAGAACTACAACACCTCAATTACGGTAGTAGTGGCTCCACTCACACACAACACAAACACCTATGAAACACAACATTCCCTCTTAGACACTTAAAGAGAGTGGGTAACTATCTCTAATTCCTACACTACCATGTTATTTTGACTCAATGTTTCACCTACCACTGACACGGCTTTGAATACTATGTGTACAGTAATGTTCCATATTGTTTCCAGTTTGAACACTGATCTGCTCTTGGGTATCTATCCGTTTAGTACCTTTTTATAATAATACTGGAGCTTCCATTTGATGCTTATGAACAATTGTCCTACATTACTCGTCGCCATTGTGCAAAAGGGGACATCAGACGTTATCTACATCCTCCATTGAATAAAATGTGGCATTCAGTAGTACTGAATCACATTTATCAAGCAGTTCCTGGCTGATGCACCTGGCACCACACCAAATTTCAGGCCTGTTCACTCCTTCAAGATAAATATGAATAATGAAGTCTTTTTCCCAATAAGGCCACCACCAATGTTATCAGTTACATTCATACTCTAATTAAACACTCACTAACCAACAATTTTGTGCATTTGTCCCTCCAGTGATGTGTTTTACCTGCCACTTAGGCTCTGCTATTTTGATGACGTGAATGCCAACTCATCTGATGACCTCCATTCCGTTTATGGAACGATTTAGAATGCTTCATGCAATCTGTTCAGCTGCTCTGTGCTTCCCAATCTGTCACTAACCAAAAGAGCCATGTATCTGGATAGGCATACATTACTGATACAGGTTACTTTTGTGACCCTTTCATTTGCACTAATACATACCACGTTATGCATTCACATGTGGTACACTATAAATAGCTATACAGTTGGACACAACCCTGTGCTTTACACACCCACAAAGCTGATGTACTACTTGCCAGTACTGCATCACTGAGAAATACTTTAAATGTTTTGCCTCTAAATTCATTTACTTACCTGCATTCAAGCAGAAATGACCAGACAATATGAACTACCATCTTTGTCTTTTCACACTGATTTCATTTTCCTTCACTGCATTACAGACATTGTTCATCCAGTGGACAACTAGTCACAGTTCTCCACCATGTTAGGCAGCAACTTTGGTTTAATGGAAGTGCAGCTGTGCTGAAAAACTTTGTACCCCTGATCATACTGATGCTGATAGCTGTGATAAAGCTCCCCAGCAAGCTTCATTCACTGTTACACAGTATAATGAAATCCTAGTATGTGCAGCTCACTCACACTGAGGATAACCTATTGGCTACCAACTGACAAATCCTTAATATAGTCACTGTGCCAATACGGAAATATTAGGGACTTAAAAACGCGATCCAGCGTGACTTAATAACTATACACAGGGAACTGTGCAAACTGACTGCTACTTTGGAAGTAACCAAAGCTTCACAGATTTTGTTGTACAGCAGCCACGCCACAGTTGCATGTTAACACCTTGGTCCTACCATTCAGCCAAAACTGCAACAGAGAC